>NW_022651054.1:6642874-7242874 GCF_004027225.2 Strigops habroptila | reverse complement strand
GATTGTGTGGTGCTGTTGGGATCAGTGGCAGGACCCATGTAAGCATCACGTGAAGCAACACTCATTATGAGTTGTGACATGAGATCACAAACTTCAGCGTCCTCCAGGAGCCGGTACACAAAGTCCTGGCTTTCACATTCAATGGAAGGAAAAGTAGATAGGATCAAACATCCCTCTGGAATTTGAATAGATTTGGCAAGTGGTGGATTGCTCAGTCCCACCTGTGTCCTGCCTGGAGCTGGGGTGTAGCAGGCAGCTGGCTTTCAGAAACCTTAGCATTTGGATTTTTCCATCTTCAGTATTGCAGAGCAACACAAAGTCTCTTAAAATGGTTCCTTTATTTTGATAAAAATTCCATAAGAAACAAACAAACCAAGAAAAAACCCCAAAGTCTTGGTAGTAAAAGATACTTATGTCTGATGTTCCTGAATGCACATCGTTAGCATGTCATTTAAGAAAAGTCCCTCTTTCTAAATAAGCCATTAGCACACAAGCCTATTAGCAACATGTGGGATGAGGCAGTATCTTGTATTTTAGGATTATTCTTTTGGGCAATTTCTATTTAATTTGCTAGGAAACACAAATCTCATTACTTTTCTTTCAACTAAATCTAATCCAGGGCATGAGATTTTGTGAATAGGTTTGGATGGGGTGGAGGAAAGAAACATGGCTGTGTAACTGATTGTAATTGCTCTTACTTCCTGAAGGTAAAGAAGATTTGAAGCATTTTTTTTTCCTCAGCAATTCTTCATGTTTGCACATAAGGAGTAAATTGTGCTTTGCAGGGACACAGTAATTTCTGCCTTTGAAATGCGAAACTGTGTTTGCCAATGTGTCTGATGGATGAAATGTCCATCACAAGTACTTAAATGCAGCTTGTCACTGCTTTGTAAATTGGATTTCAGTGTTGCAAAAGGAAAAATGAAGAAATAGAGAGAGAGTTGGAGGATATTGCGGAAACCACTTTGGCCCTCGGGGAGGTGGACAATGGGCTCAGGTTTCCCTCTAAAAGCACCAGAGGGAACATTGTCCCTGGTTGCACAAGCTGCAGGAACTGAGTCTGGGTCTAACCATGAGAATTCAAAGCCCTAGGACAGGTATTACCTTCCAAACTCAGCTGTGCAAATATGGGATTTTTCAGTTCACCAGCAGTTAAAACCAAAAATAAGAAACAAGAAGGGGGATCCATTTCCATTTGAGCCAAATCAGCACATTTTTATTTTTGCACTTTTTTTCCCTCCATGAATAGGAAGCTGGGAAAAAAAACAATCTCATCTGATCCAAACCAAAGTGTTTCATTTAGAGTTTGAGCTTTTTGAGCTTTATTTCCTGCTCTGAAGGTGTGGCAAACTTGTAGGTTTTGGCTCGCCAAGTCACATGCTTCCGTTAAAATAGTCAAAGCGAAACATTCTCTTTCAGTGATAGCCTGGACACGCACCTCGTGCAGCTGCTGCAAGTTGATGAAGTGTTTCAGAGGGGCTGAATCTGTGTTTTAGGTGAAAACACTTCAGGAGACAAATCGTCTTGTTATGTTTCTTCTCCAGCCATGGCAAAGGCAAGGCGTTGTTTGTGGTGGGATGAGAAGGAGGTTTGGGCAAGGGCCTGCAGTGATCCATCCCAGTCACTGGCAAAGGATCCCTAAATTGGTGGCATCATGACTGGGTCATCTTGAGACTTTGTGTCCTTGGGGTCTTGCATTTCAATGCAACTGTCATAGAGGTGGTCTCAGAAGTGAGACCACTCAATTGCTTTGCTGATGAGCTCCCATGAGCTGAGCCTGGTCAGCTGGGGAGCCCATGGGGAAGGGGTGGTTCAGCCCAGCAGTGCTTCTGAGCAGTAAAAATAGACAAGGTTTGGTTTGGATTGAGATGCAAAAAGACGATATTTCCCCCACACCCGCACCCCCCTGCCCACCCCATTTTGGGTCTGTGTAAGGGGTTAGGTACCTAATGACTTCTTCAGAGTTCATTCCAATTGCCTTCCAGGCTTGTTTCTCAATAGCTTTATTTCATTATATTCCCCATCTTCTGAGTTTTTTTTGCTTCTCGCTTTCATTTTTCACTATAAAGGTTGCAATATATGAGCCGAGGAAATGGAAGCAAAGCAAATAAAGAGGCTGGTTAAATACAGGGCTCTGGAGGGAGGTTCTGGCTGGCCTTGGGCTCTGCTGCTGTCCTGCACAGAGGTCCACCAGTTTCTTTTCAGCCTGCCCTTTTTTTTGTTCTAATAATAGCAAACAGGAGATGTGCTTTGGTTTCTGTAACTCCTATCGATAAGGATACAGCTTATGTGTCCCTTTGGGGGGAGAAGGTCACATAATTGTCTTTAAACTGGAGAGACATAAATTTGATGGATGGACCATCTGGTGGATAAAGAATTGGCCACATGCAGGGAGTCATGGTCAACGGCTCAATGTCCAAGTAGAGACCGGTAAGGAGTGGTGTCCCTCAGGGGTCAGTGTTGGGACCAGTCCTGTTCAACATCTTTGTTGGTGACGTGGACAGTGGGATTGAGTGCTCCCTCAGCAAGTCTGGCGACAATACTAAGCTGGGTGGTTTGGTTGATACGCTGGAGAGAAGGGATGCCACCCAGAGAGACCTTGACATGCTGGAGAGGTAGCCAATGCCAACCTCATGAAGTTCAACAAAGTGAAGTGCAAGGTCCTGTACCTGGGTCAGGGCAATCCCGGGCACAGCTACAGATTGGGCAGAGAAGAGATTCAGAGCAGCCCTGCGGAGAAGGACTTGAGGGTGTTGGTTAATGAGAAATTGAACATGAGCCGGCTTCAGTGTGCGCTTGAGGCCAGAAACCAACTGTATACTGGGTTGCATGAAAAGGAGTGTGAGCAGCAGTTCGAAAGAGGTGATCCTCCCCTTCTACTCTGCTCTCATGTGACCACACTTGGAGCACTGTGTGCAGTCCTGGTGTCCTCAACATAAGAAGGGCATGGAGCTATTGGAGCAAGTCTGGAGGAGGCCACGAGGATGAGCAGGGGATGGAACACCTCCCGTATGGAGACAGGCTGAGAAAGATGGGGCTGTTCAGCCCAGACAAGAGGAGCTGTGTCAAGACCTCATAGCAGTTTCTAGTATCTGAATGGGGGCTACAAGGATGCTGGAAAGGGACTCTTCATCAGGGACTGTAACGATAGGACAAGGGGTGATGGGTTTAAACTTAAGGAGGGGAAGTTCTTCCCTGTGAGGGTGCTGAGGCACTGGCACAGGGTGCCCAGAGAAGCTGTGGCTGCCCCATCCCTGGCAGTGTTCAAGTCCAGGTTGGACACAGGGGCTTGGAGCAACCTGCTCTAGTGGGAGTTGTCCCTGCCCGTGGCAGGGGGTTGGAACTGGATGATCTAAAAGTCCTTTCCAATCCAAACCAGGCTGTGATTCTATAATAAAAATGCAGAACTGTATTGGATTAGATGAGTGCCTTTCACTTAAAAAGCTGTTTATCATTAGCTTTTCCAGGTTTTTAGAGATTTTATTTGTTTTTGAGCAAGTGATTGGAGGAATTTTTCTGCAGGTTAATTTTATTGTATTCTGTAAAACAGTGCAGCAAGTCAAGGCTCTTGGCTGGATTACATGAGCCTGATGGACACCTTGTGTGTGTTGCTATGGCACAAAAGAAGTTTTGCTGGGGGAAACTGCTGACTCCACAGTGCACTGGGTGTTGTTTCTGGTGGTGTTTATTTGCAATAACAGAGCCTGAAGCTGCTGTTTTCAGGTATTTTTTGCAGTTATCGTGCCTCCTAAGGCTTCCCAGGCTGCTTTGCAGCATAAGACCCATTAAGGCAAATGGGCCCTAAACACTTCAGTGTTAAACACTTAAACACTTAACACTTAAAAGTATTAAGGCAAATAAAAAGCTCCTCTGTTAACTTTTGGCCTTGGCAGTGTGTGTTTCTCCATCAGAACAGTGTTTAAAGCCAAACAGTGCACATTCCTGAATTTCCTAATTGCCTGTCTGCAGGCAGAAGCCACCCATAAAGTGTTTCTTGGGAGGAAGAAGGTTGGTGTCCTCCTCCTGGCTGCATGTGTCCATCTGTGCCTGTAAGTACAGGTAATATTGACATCTTTTAGCTGGTAAGGATATGTCAGTTCTTGATGGCACAAAACCCATCCCATCCCATTGCAATGTACCCAAGCCTGTGTGAACAGGCTGGCCCAAGGCTGGTGTGGATGTTTTGACTGACAATTGATGATGGGAAAGAAAGAGGCTCTTTTGAACCTTAGTCCTCTGGGTAATTACCAGTATGATAATTTATGTGGTTCATTAGTAATCAACTTTCTGCATTCCCACTTACCTCTTCCAGCAGTTGTTCATGTGGCCTCTGAGGCTTTCATGGGATGGAAGCAACACAAATTAAAAGAATGGACTAAAAAGAGAAACTCTGAGGCAGGAGAGCTATGAGGCTGGCTGGTTTAGCTCTAAAAGGGATTAAACAAATTAGTTTGATGCCAGCTTTGACGTTTTCTTTCCGTCCACTTTCTACGCCTCCATTGTGGCCTCAGCTCTGCTTGGGCTGATGATGATTTCAGCTCCTTATGAACTTGGTGGGAGCAGGACTGTCTCTGGCCATCCAGAAGTCTAACACAGGCCTTATCCAAAAGCGGGTGAAGAAATCCTGGTGTGGTTCACAGCTGTAGGCAATGGCCATGATTCATTCCCTCACCTGGAGAGCTGATTGAGACTTCTTTAACCCCTGCTGGAGAGATGGGCATTCCTAAAGCATGAGGATGACCCTTGGGAGCTACTAGAGAGCAAGTCAGCCTGTGTAGCTCTGTACAGTAGCTTTTGAGGGGCCCTGAGCTTCCACTTCAGTTTGAAGTTATGTGGGAAAATGCTGGATGGCTGTGACAAGCTTTTATGGATGTCGGCTCAGGGACATGTGTAGGAATCAAGACATAAATACTTGGTGAGTGCTGCAGTGACTTTTTAATTTTAGTGGGAAAACCAGAATGTGGCAGCCAGAAAAAAAACAAACCCCAAAATAGTAGTAGCCCTTTTGGGAAAAGGAAGTGATATTCCACTAAGAACAGCAACCCCAATTAAATGGGAGCCTTTAAAGAAGGCTAGATAAGGATGAGGCAGACTCACACATGGAAAACAGATTTATTGGGGAACTTTTATCTATGTACATATGTCCAAGATGATTTATTTTCTTGCCACAAGCCCAAATTGTCGGTGCTTTGTAAATATTGTGGTTGATGGCTGTAAAAATTTCCGATGAGATCAAGTTGGAAAGCATCATCTGGTCAACCACATTTACCGGAATTGGAGTTTCATTAACAGCTTCAGCACTTGGGTAGGCTTTGGGGGCATGGCCAGGCACATTGCCACCCTTGTTTTAAAAAACCACTGGCAAATGAAGGCAAGGGAGACCTCCCCCAGTAAGACCCTTGTGCTTGGTGGCCTCTTGTGACTCTGTTGGAACAAAAGACTTTTAAAAGCAGGTTTGTGTTACAGCTTGACACAATTTTCCAAGAGAGACAATATATAAATTTCCTGACTGAGATGTGGGAAATGGCTCATGGCTTTGCTGCCATGTTGAACATGACTGTGATGGCTTTGTCTGTGCTTGCATTGCATGGAGTGGGCACGGGTGTCTTGCACCTCTGCAGGGATCCCTGCACCCTTCCCTGCTGTCACCTCTTCTAATATGAATTTTCATCACTTTTTCATATCTCCAAATCTTGTTTTGTTTTGTTTTGACATTAATAAGAAAGAGTTCAGAAAAAGTAGTTTTGGTGTCTACTGTATTTAATTTGCACAAACTTTCATGTGGAGTTTAATTTAGACTGATGAGAGGCAGTTTTATGAGTATAAAACTCCATTAATTACGGATCCTGTCTTAATTATAAATGGCTCTATTTTAAAGTGAGTTGTACAACCAAAATTAAGACTTGGAGCAGTTCAATCAATACAAACATCAATTAGACCTTACTTTGTACTCCAATTAATTTATAAAGCTTCCCAATGAAGTGTAAAAAGTGTGCCACTTTGTACTCCTCTTTCTGGCATTCCTGGGAATCAGGAGGTCTCTGCAGTTTCATTAGCAGCCTCCTAATGATAAGCATGGATGGAATAACAAACCTCCCAATGGTCTGGTTTTTCCCAAATAAACCAACAGAGTTAAGTGCTAAAATGGCCCAACCTGGCACAAGCAAAGGAGAAGATAGAAACTCTTACCAGTGTTCAAATTACATGTGTTTTGGTCATTTGACTGTGGTCCAGTGAACTCTGGGGTCCCTCTGTGGAAAGCACTGTCCCACCAGATCATGACTGCTCTGAGATGCTCCGGGAGGCCCCAGGGTAGAGCATGGTCACTTGTCACAAATATGAACCTATTTAAGACCTGGTTCAGTGTTATCATCCTGATTAAACAAGACAGGCAGAGGCATGGTGCAGTTTGTTTCTCTGCACTGTCTTCAGCAGCTTTGCCCACTTGCAGTATTTGATAATTTAGCTGCTGATTCTGGGAACATGTGTCCTTTACAACCCTTGTTGGAAGCTACAGATCCAGCCCGCCCAAGGAGTCAGGATCTTCTCCTGGGAACTTTGCATTGATCACTTGAATACCAGCTAGCACCTTCAGTCCGTGCTGCAGATGGTGGTGAGAATGAGAGTGCATAAACCAAGCTTTTTCTCATCACCAGAGGGCGAGAAGAAAGAACCTGAGGACTCCCATGGGGAACCCAAGATTAACAGATGAAGTAAAATGTCTTTTTGCTTCTAAACTGAGTGTAGGTCATCTACAAGCTGCTGCAAAATAGCGATGGAGAGTCAACTGGGCATTGTCCTGCCTTCAGCAGAAGGATGCCCTTCGCTGGGGTATGGATGCCACATGCTGTAAAGTCTTAGGAAGAGTTAAATTTGTAATGCAGGGCTTAGGAAGCCATGGAGCTCTCTGTGAGCTGTAGAATGGTCCTAAGTGTCTTCTCCCACAGCTCCTCAGGGGCAGAGACTCTGCCTTCCCATCCAGTGGTACAGCAGCTACCCCGTGGTACCCCTGCCCTCTTGGACCTGCAGTAGAACAAACAAGAAACTATAATTTGACCATGCATAAGGTCATGTAGGAAGGGGGGAAGGGATAGAGCTAGGTGTTAGCATACTTATTTCATTTCTGGTGAAACTGGGTGTTTGAGTAAAGCCAAGCTGTGGGCTGTGTAACTGTTTGAAGTTAGGAACCAAAAAGCAAGCGACAGGCAGGCAAACAAAGCGAAAACCTGCTCTGAATTATCATAAGCTTTTTTTTGATGTTTTAAACCCTTTCAAGCAGAGCCATTTGTGCTGGAGCAAATTCTCCCAAGATATTTTTAGATGATATGAGCAGAAAAATATTACTCCATAGCAAGCTGTTTACAAATCTGCTAACCTTGTTTAGTGCTAGTAAAACTCTGGGCTTGGTGTGCTGCAGAGCACGCTAATTTCTTGACAGAAATTACGCAATGATGTCTTTCCAAAGTGATATACATTGGCTTGGCCCTGCAGCTGGGCCCATACACAACATTCTGCTATAATTAGGTGTGAATGTTTCTGCAGCTTTTCCATTAAAACAGGGAGAGGGAGGCAAGAAAAAGGCAGATCCTGCCAATTACCAGCTACTTTCCGTAATCTCCTGGTTTCTGTAATGGGGCCATTCTGCAAATGGCGACTCTGGCCATTATCAGCTGATTTGAGCAGCATCAGAGGCATACTGGCCAAGCTGCTGCTTCTGCCTCTGCAGGAGGTTAGAGGAAACAGTCTGGTTCTCACTGGAGGTGGCGAAGATGGATGACTGCTGCTGCTGGCCCATTGTGTCTAGTTTAGGAGTCCAGGTATTGCTCACTGTCACACCCTGGGCCTTGGCTGACCATGCTGTAGAGATAACAGCCATTCCCCATCACATCTTGGATGCATAAACACAGGTAGTGGGATGGTATTCAGATGCTTAGATAATAGGGCATATGAATACATTGAAGATTGATATGGAGTTCTGTGTATATGAGATCCAGTCCCTCCCAGTACACCTTACTGGCCTGTCCCTCTCATGGGTGTTGGATATTCGGATGTGACTGAGCTCCTAGCCCTGGTGACCTGCTCATGGTGATCTTGGGGAAGCTCCTGTTCCCATGGGAGTTGCTTCCAGTACTGCTGATGATCACAGTGAGGTAGTGTGGGACTTCCACCTTGAATGTTTAGGGTGTTGGTTTGGGAGCCTGGAGGTTTCTTTATTTCCTTCTGCTGAAAAGAGCTCAGCAACAGACTGATGATCTTCTGTAGGCTTTTGTGGAAGCCCAGTGTATCTGATGACCACTGAGTGTTTAGCAATGTTTGAATAGGCCAAGTTGGAAGGACAGATTAGATGTTGCTGGTTGTGCGATAGCTAGACAAAGCCTGCACGCAGCTGAGGATGTGGTAAATCTAAGTGTGTAAAGTGGGTGAATGGTGTGGAGAATGAGAACAGGGAACAGTTGTTTGATGTCTGTTCCAAATCAAGAGCTAGAAAATGTCAGCTGGAAGTTGGAGGAGGTGTTTCAACTGAAGAGAAAGTGGATCATCACATACTGCACGGTTAAACCATGGAACTCCTTGCTACAGGACAAACAGAAGTAAATGTGATCATAGAAGGAACTGGAAAAATTTGTGGAAGTCTTGAAACTGAATATAGGCCTGTTATCACCATTCCTAAGCATGGACACACTACTGCTGCTGGTAGTTGGAGATATGTGGTTGTCCCTCAGCCAGTTTGAGCATCTCTAGTCTTCCTTAGTACCCTTCCTTAGGAAGATACGAATTCAGCTTGACAAACACTGCCCTAGGTGAGCTTCATCCAGGTTTTGAGTGAGCACAGGGGATACATGACCTCTTGAGAGCCCTTACAGCCCCTTGCTGGGATTTGTGTAGCGCTCTATATGTGATGAATGAGATAAGAGGGAATGGCTCCTGATAGATAGAGGAAAAGCAGCTGATATGCTACAGCAATAAACTAGCTGACCTGCTGGGGATTTTCCCTCCCTTTTTGCTCTTCTGCACTGTTGTTTAAATACACTAGGAGAGAATCTGAGATGGAGATGAAGAACAAGTAGCTGTCTTTATCCTTCCCCACCTCCTGGGTCACACTGCATGGTTGTGAAGCAGCAGCCTCTGTGCCCAAGATCCTTCAGTGTGCTCGTGCTTGAGCACAGTCCCCCATTCACAGGCAGCTGGCACACGGGATACAGCCTATGGAAGGAGCACAGCTGGGATTTCTCTTCTCCTTGTTATCCTTGGCCACTGTGAAATCCCCTGGAGCTATTGGCAACCTGCATAACTTGCAGCAGCTTTCCTAATAGCTCTGGTGATGTTTTAGTGTAGTAACGTCTCCAAGATAACAGGCAGATTTTGTCCAGCACAGCGGGATCAGCTGGAGACGGATGCAGGGAGTCTCTGCAAACAGAAGCTGCATCACAGCTTGGGACACAAACCAGCATGCTGCATGTTTTCTGTTTTGAGTGAGAAGCCACTTTCATGGGAGAGGGGAGGGAATATAACAATTTTTTTTTTGAAACCCTCATTGTCTCTGAACTGACTTAAATACATTGTTCCCTTGTCACTGCTTTCTTAGCAAGATGCTGCCCTGGTCGTCTCTCTCTCCCAAGGTTTTTTCATAGCAAACCTCTGAATTGGGCTGTGCAGGTGTTGGAACAGGGTCCCTGAGATGTCCCCTCTTGGGGGAAAGAAGAGCCCAGGGCAGGTAACCAGTGGGGCATGGCCCTGGGCCTGCTGCTTGCTCTGTTAGGGAGTTGTGTGGTGGTTGTGTTAGGAAAGGGATTAGTGCCGGGGCCTTTTTCTTCCTGCAGCTGGTTTCTTCGTGCTGGGAATCTAGACTGGGGGCTAGATTTACTTTGAATTTAATTATGTGTTTAATGGCAAAGCTGCCAAGAGCTGTCAGGTGGTTTTGGTTTTTGTTTTTTTCTTTATTATATTTCTTATGAATCTAAATAGATTAATATTTGCAAGAAATACTTCCAGAGTAATTTTATCGAACAACTTCATTATTGCCACGGGAAATTCAATGCAATTTTAATCTGGGACCAGTTGCACTTTGCAGTCTAGCTAGACAATGAGTTTTAGAGGTAGGCACTGTGTGAGTATCGTGTCCCTGACATGTGTTGTGTATGTCAATTGTGATGGTCTACTGAGCCTACTGCTGTGACTCTGCACATGCTACCCAAGTGCCTGTGCTGATGTCTTGTGTTTGCAGTTATTTAGGTTAAGAGTTGATCATAATGAATAAAATCCCCTCTTTGCTGTGTTACACTACTGAAAGTAAGACAGGCAGCACATGGAGGTGAGCGACCTAATGACAGCAGCCGACGTGGATGAGCTACAGGAGAGCTGCAGCTATGTCAGCCCCTCCTGTATGAAACAAACTTCAGTGTTTATTTTAGCAGTGAGTTGCTCCTCACTCAGCAACCTCAGAGAGCAAATGAAGTATGCATGTAGCGGACCTGCACGGCAGTCCTCGAAGCCTGCTGTCAGATTGATTACTTAAAGTGCATTTGAAATCAAGTGCTGTACAGTCAGCTCTAGATCATCTCACAATCATTCTTCATGTGCCAGTAAGTAAAACCATGGTGAATAATACAGCTGGTTGAAAATAGGGAATCTACTCCATCTTGTAAATCTAAACGGACCTTACTGTCTCTTCCCTCTGCCCTGGAATGCAATGCAATCCTCGTGGCATAAATAACAACTGCAGTGATAATGGAATTATACAAGGGCTGCTATTGTGAATTCTGTAGAAATAAGGTCAGTGAAATAGAGTACAGGTTGAATTGATTTCCTTTTCTTTTTATCTGTCAGGATAAACATGTCCCAGTATGTTTGTAAAAGCTTCAAGGAGTTGTCTGTGCTGATGGAACAGTGGTGTGAGATCATGGAATCATACAATCACAGACTGGTTTGGGTTGGAAGGGACCTTAAATCTCACCCAATTCCAACACTCTGCCACAGGCAGGGACACCTTCCACTAGACCAGGTTGCTCCAGAGCAGAGCTGCCCAGCCCTTGCAGCATCTCCATGGTCTTCTCTGGACTCGCTCCATGTGGCTGCAAAGCAGTGGGAAGGAGCATGGCACAGCTCAGAGCGCAGCTCCTTCTCCTTTAATTGCAGAGTTTCAATTCAGTTTAATTTCTGGATGAGGAAATGTGCTCCTTACCCTCACTCTTTGCTGGCCACCACCAGCCATCAAGATGAGTCTAGTCCATGGCAAAGACTGGTGGATCAGCTTGTGGATTTAGCCACCAGGATCCTCATCTGCCTGCAGCAGAGGAATGGGCTCAGTGCCTAAACTCCCAAACTGGTCCTGTCTCCTGGTCCTCACACATGCAGACCCCATGGCTCTAGTCCTGCTCACACTGTGGACAGGGAGTATGGGGATTTCACACAGTCAAGCTACCTTCAGGCTTAGTCCTGAGGGACAGAGAGAGAAAGTATAGCTTGATCTTCGGATGGTATTGGAGCCCTGCAGGGATGCAGGAAGATTAGACTATCTATGTGGAATTACTGTGGGAGGAGACAGGTTTCCATTTTGTTTTCTGAAGTTTTCTCTATTGTTATGAAAGAAAATGCCCCGAATTGCTGGATAACAGTACAAGGATGGGAGACCCAGGGAAAGAAGTTGCTTTGTGTTATCCTTTCTACATTCAAAATGGTTTCACATACTCCTGCAACACCTTATCTTTCTGCAGAGGACCTTGGAGTGTTATTTACCCAAGGAAAGCTTACCAGGAGCATGAGCTTCTGTGCGGGGCTGGAAGAAGCAGATGTGAACGTGGGAGTCAAAAGCCCTTTCCAGAACTCTTGTAGGTTTGGAGAAAGGAAGGCATCAAATGGCTCTTCCAGCGCTGGGCTGAAAGCATAGCAGACAAGGAAAGGGAGGCTTTCTTTTCTCTCATCCCTGCCCACTGCCTAAAGGCCACCACTTGAATCAGACCCAGATGGAAGGAAAAGTTCTTTCCATGATTTTATTTCTTTTCTCCTTATCGTCTCTTGCTGCACCTTTTTTTACATTCAGCTTCTCATTTCTTATCTAGTTCCTTGCATGAATAAGATATGCCACATATTTCCCTGACATGTCTACGGACTATAAATACTCTATCCTTCTGTGGAAAGAGAATATGGAGTATACGTGTGTATATATATTCTGTATGCATCTAGAATCCTAAATACCATTTTCCCAATATTGTGTCTTTAATGGAAATTCACTGATTAGGTGCATAAAAGGCTACAGAAGACGACAGTTTCACTGTGCTCAGTTTTAATACAAAGAGTACTACGGTTGCTAAGAGACTGATACTTCAAGTTTGGAAATCTTCATCCACACTAGGTATATTATCTTGGCAAATTGGACTTTCTGAGTTGGCAGCAAATGGAAAAGAGTAACTTTTAAAAATAGAGATAATTTAGATGACGTCAAAGACATCTGGTGTCCTTTTCTAGAAATGTGAGACTGATCTATTTTGCTTATGTGTATAAATCACTCTGCCCCCAGTGTGAGGTTCTTCTTATGCCTGCATTTGATTTATTAATAAATTCCCTTTATGTTTCAGATGTTTAGCCAGGTATATTTTAATTAAATTGGCTTTGTTTACCACATATGTTACCTGTCTGCCTTGTGTACCTTGGAGAACCTCAGCTTCGTGCTTCTGTGCAAAGCAGGATCTCGTAGTGCCCAGAAACACCCACCAGGCTCCGTGGTGACTCAGAGAGGACAGTCACTTATTTACCTTAGTAAATTTGCTCCCTCATCCACGTTCAGACCCTGGTGGTGAATACTCAGAGCTGTGTGGCTGCAGACTTTACTATTACCTTGCTAATGGGCCTCTCTCATCCTAATTCCCACCCTGAATTGGTGGGTGCAGAGAAAGGGGGGAGGTGTGCCTGAGCTTAATCATGCCTTATCATCCCTAATGGATTTTGGTCTCTAGAAGTGCCAGTGCTTCTGAATGGCAAGGAGGCTTTGAATGACAGCTGGAAATCAGTTAGGGACTCTCTCATGCTGTACATAAGAGGCAGTAGAGAAGAAATGAGGGAACTGGAGAAAGCTCTGAAATGGGCAGCATGAGGCTGACGTGAGAGGAAGGGAATAAATTAGAAATGACTCAAAGATGGATTATGGGAGGAGATGGCACCAGGTCGTTGGGGGAGAAGGATTACACTTGCATAGTGGGTGCAAAGGGCAGGAGAGGAGAGGAGAGATGCAGCTTGGTGAAGGAAGGGTGCTCCGGGCGAGCAGTCAGGGTGCACGTGAGGAAAGCCATCTAGGGATGAGGAGCAAGAAGAGGTTCAAACATCTGCTGGAGGATTTTCCAGCCATAGCCAGTATTCTGGTAGCATCATTCCTAGGGTGCCAGCATCCGAAGTTGCATAGATGAGGCATAGCTGCCTTTGTCATTTTTGCAATCTAGCTCGCAGTGCTGGGGAAGGCTGTTTCCCCACTTCAGGTGTTCTTCTGCTTCCCAAACAAAGATAGATGGCCTGGTGTAAATTATTTCCTCCCAAGTAGAGCTTAAGCTGGACTTCTCCATAGTTGAAAGGAACACATTTGAATTTTACTATCAACTCTGAGATGCAATTGCAGCCTCTCTTATATGTTCAAGTTATGAGATTTTATGTTATTTTTGGAAATGTTCATTTGTGCTAAGGACCAGGAGATTCAGAAAGGACCACTGAAATGCAAACACGCGATATATTTTTAAAGTGTCAAGTGAACATGGAGTGCAATGATGATAAAGGCAGGTTACATGGTTTTTTTCAAGCGTAGACAATGCACTGTAATTTTATGTCAGAAGTCATTCAGGTTTGATATCATGCCAGCTAATTAAACCATCCTTTCTGAAGAGACTTACTGTACTTTCTGTTTTTGCTGTTTCGTTTTCAAGAACAAAGAACTCTGAAGGCAGCTCTCGTGTTCAGCGCTCACGTTGGCATTAATTTGGATGGAAACCAACACATGGGAAATGGGAGCTATGATCAAATCTTTGTCTTGTTTGACTAATGTAAACCAGGTTCATTTCTACCAAAGGTGGTGGAAGGAAGAGAAAGGTCATATGCTGTCCTGTGTACTGTGTGCATCTGCTGTCACTCATTTTTGGTGGTTTATCTCCATTCACATTTTCTGTGATCCATGACACATGAATCCTGCCAGAGTTTTTGTTTGTCCTGAGTAATCTCATTTGGCATCTTATCATTATGTTCCTTCCACATATGTCACCTTTGGTGAAGGTGAGCAGTGCAAGAAGGAGGCAGTGCAATCTGCTAGTTAGTGATGAGAAGCCACATCATGGCTTGAAGGACCTGCATCTTGGCAGTGAGCTTACTCTGGCAGGTAAGAGAACAGCTCTTGCAGACAACGGAAGGAAGATCTCTTCTTTGTTACCAACATCTCATTCCTCCATTTGATGATATTCTGCCTGTATCCTATGAAATGCCTGAAATATTTAATTCATGGCAAAGCAATGTATTAGTAAAAGCCAGAATCATAGAATCAACTAGGCTGCAAAAGACCCTTAAGATCCTGAAGTCCAACCTTTACCCCAGGACTGCCAAGTCCACCACTAAACTGTGTCACTAAATGAGAAACGAGAAGCTGTGCCCCCTACACCACTTGTGGCCTAATGGATGGTGTCCCGTAGGCTGGCTGAAGGCCACTGGTGGAAAAGCTGTGGCCAAGAGGAAATAAAGATGTCTCCAAGCCTCTAGGGTTTTCTTTCTGAGGTGTGCAGTTCTAGTGTTCAGTGTACAGATTGACTGCCCTAAAGAAGAGTGGCATAAGCAAGAAATGATGTGAATTTACTCACAGAGTTTACTCCTAAGGTTTGAAAATAAAGGCTGTTTCACAACTAATCCAGCCTTTTCTGGAAATTCTAGTGTCCTCATCCAAACATAGGATGCCCCCATGGTGTGTACAGTGGGTACAACCTGACAGCTGTAAGAAGAGCTGGATTTTTGGTCATGGGTACCAAAGTGCCAGGAGGAGGAGGCTGACTACACAACCTGCTCTCCAGTGAGCACTGGCTGGAAAAAACATGGTATGTTTTCATGGATTCAGGGAGGTAGAAGGTGTCCAGTGGGAGTCCTTGTAGCCTTTTCTGTGGGCAGGAGAGACTGTCCCAGTTGAATAATCAAAGTGGCTGGCAAAGTTTAAATCCCTGGCAGACAGTCCATCCTCCTGCATCAAACCTGCTCTGCAGTGTAAAGTGGATGTTTTAGTCCAAAAAGATGTTTTTGTTTTATTTTTTGTTTTGTTTTGGGTTTTTTTTAGTGTGTTTCACTGCATCAGCCAGAGGAGGCAAAGACTCCTGGGGCAAACACACTGGGGCTTTATTGCATGTTGACATTGGCTTCTTGAAAGTGTAAGTACCTCAAAGTTTTGAGCAGGCTTTACAGAGGGAGCAAACTGTCGGAGGTGGGGTGAGAAGGTGGGTAGACCTGGGTATTACCTGGGAGCATCACCATTGGTTCTGATGTGTGAAATTCATCATCGAAGCGTCATAGAATGGTTTAGGCTGGAAGAGATCTTACAGCTCATCCAGCTCCAACCCCCTGCCATTGGCAGGGACACCTTCCACTAGACCAGGATGCTCCAAGCGCTGTCCAACCTGGCCTTGAACACTGCCAGGGATGGGGCAGCCACAGCTTCTCTGGGCACCCTGTGCCATTGCCTCAGCACCCTCACAGGGAAGAACTTCTGCCTAAGATGTCATCTCAATCTACCCTCTTTCATACAGGACTTCAGTGTGCTTTCACCAATTCTCACCCCTGGGAGGGAAGAACCAGCTTCATCTTGAACCAGAAAGCATCAGGTTCCCCTTGTCTTACATTTTATGTACTATAGAGGGAATTCTCAGGCTGCTCCCAGGATTTGCTTAGTAAAGAAACAGGACTTGGGGAGGATTTAACATTCATCTACCCCACTGTGAATGGCTTCAGGAAGTCTTAAACCTTGGAGAGCGAAAGCAAGGTTAGTCTGCCAACTGCTGTCCTCACCCAAACAGATCTGATGATCTGCAATGATTAGGTTGTCTTTTTCGGTGTCCCAGTCCAAGCAGTCAGTACTAGCAAAGAGCCTGAATCTCATTTCCCTTCATTTTATTGAGAAGTTACAGAACTCATTCCTACTTTTGGGACAGGAAAAACCAGAAAATATGTTACTGAAAGGTATAAAATGCAAATAAATACATTCTTCAACATTATTTAAAATACATTTAGAGCTTGTGAGTAAAGAAATCCCTTTTGAGATGGATTGGCTGTGCCTGCCTCCAACATGTATTTTCCAGTTGAATTGTCAAGGATTGCTTTCAGGTACACAGCACAGAGAAAGGACAGAGATGTATTCTTAAGAATGTTTTATTTTTATATGCCTTTGATATGTAGAAACCAAACAAGAAAGAAACACAAATATTTCAATCACTCTCTTGGAATGTTTGAAAGATGCAAAGTTTTTAAAACAGCATTTTTCCTGTTTTCTGCAAAAGATAAACATAGTAAAAAGAAAACCAGAAAAGTTTTTCCTACACCTACTATTAAGCACTTTATAAGTAAAAGCTCTGTCTGGAGCTGCAGGTGAAACCTTTCACATCGTGAGGCTCCTGAGCAGGTCTCTTCATATCTCAGTGACCTGATACGCTTCACTTAATCTCCTTCAGAAATGTAAGTAAGTCTCTAGATCACTAGGCTAAATTTGTTCAGATCAAAGAGCAGCTTTCAATTATCCACTTACATTTCTAGTGGTGGACGTTTTAACTTGGCTTTACAGCATCTCTGCCTGATTTCTCAGGCTGGGCATGGCTTGTTTCAGGAAAACCCTGGGATCAAGGTGGTGACTTGTCTTTAACCAGCATATCCTGCGGTGACTTGTGTGGGTGCACACCAGACTTTTTAAGGTTAACTTGGCAATAAACATTCTGAAAATCCCTTTCATTTTCTTCCCAGTTGCAACCTCTTGGGCCATAACCCATCCCAGCAGAGCAGAAGCTGAAGGAGCATCTCTGGGGTTTTGGACAGGGTTTAGGGAGGAAATTTGTTTGAGTCTCACTCCTCTGACTTTGCACAGGGTTGCAAACCTGCTCGGGAGCAAATTTTTAGCTCTTTGATGAAAGTCAGCCTGAGTAGGCAGAGCTCCCCTTATGGTTTGTGTATAGCCCAGGTCTAGGACGATATCAGATCAGCAAGACAACAGGTTGGGCTTACCAAATGCAGAATAATAGCACTTGTCCCATATGCCAGGACATGTGGCTGTATGCTGCCCAGAGATAAAGACAGCAATTCCATTCCCCTCCAACAGATCTTAATGCAGTATCATATTAACTTTAGGTGTTACAGATGTATCTTCAGCCACAGAGAATGAAAATCTCAGATAATGTAGCTCTGGGCAAAATTCAGATTTTTTTTTAGTGATTTGCAATGGGTTTTCTGTTATCTGAATATGGAAGTACTTTGGGATTGCTAAAAAAAACCCAAATAAATGCTGAAGCTGTATCAGTTTTGCTGTGGTACATTTTCGTGCTTCCTGTCCCTAAATGAGTATGTTCCAATGATGCTTTGCAGTCAGGGTGGGAAAAACTGTCTCAAATTGCTTTATACTTTACTTTGTAAAGCAATAAGCTTGGACCAAAAACATGGATGGAGCTGGGGAGCTCAAACTGATTGTAATTCTTCCAGTGGAAACATTTTCCATCAGGAAAAAATGCAGATTTGATTACATTCCCTGTTGAAAATGGCCATTTCATCTGAAAATAATAGAAGAGCTTCATTTCAGTAATTCTGCAATATTTCATTTTGAATTTACAATTTCACTTTTAAAAATACTAAGTAACACGGCCATGAAATATTGGGACTTCATTGCAGTGAAGCCTGTTCTGGAAACCATTCCTGACCAGCAATGATAGATGAGCCTTGGTTTTGCTACACTGCAAAGCTGCTGAAAGAAAAGCAAATTGAAGGGCAGATTATTTCAGTATTTTCCTCACCTTTCTTTCTGTTGGAATATTTGATATTAACCCTTTTGATCCATCATGGCCTGATCACAGCTGCTGTAAGGCAGAGGAAGAGGCAGTGCACAACTGAGCTGCCCAAAACCCAACCAAGCACAGGGTTGTAATTTACCACCCTGCAGAGCTCAGGTTTTGGGCAGTGCCTCCATCGCATCCCTCCTGCCTACTGCCAGGATTGCTCCATCAACCGTCTTTTCCTTTCTCCTGCAATGATCTTTTTGCATCTGTCTGCATTACCAAGAGCTTGCAACCTTTGCTTTTTTGTGGTCTTCAAAGCAGTCTTCTCTCTCTGATGGCAATCCTGAGTCTGTTTGGGTAACTAAGGGAATTTCTAGTGTAATTAACAGGTGTCAGTGGAGGTGGTGGAGCATTGGTGCTGCAGAGTTCAGGTAATGAGGAGAGCGGCTCTACTGCCAGGCTGTTAGTGGTTTATCAGGGATTTGTGGACGTGTGAAGCTCACTTTGAGATGAAAGTACTCAGTGGAGTTTGGAGACTACAGTGATTATCAGCCAGAGATGTATCCATTTTCACTGTGCAACTGGAAGTGAAAATAAGGGGGAATTAAATGGTTCAAAACAAGGGAAAAAATAAGAATTTAATTCATTGCATTAGAGTTCGAGTTTCTTGCATAAATAGCAGAAATTGCAGTTTGTCTCTGGCACTCAGACCAAGACAGTATTTCTGGCATTATTGAGTACTTCCCAGAAAGTTCAATTTCAAAATGGAGCTAGCTCTGCATTGTTCCTCCTTTTGAGTGAGGATTGTTGTTTGTAGGATGAAGCTCATATTCCTGTAAACAGTGAAGAGGGTGAAGTGGAGAGGGTGCATTGAAGTCAGATTTGATTTGCTGAACTCTTGTTCACAAGATATGCTCTCAGTGAAGCAATTTATGTGTTATAATGGCTTTAGCTTTTAAGGAGAAAAACTGTCTTTTTCTGGCATAGAGCAGATTCTGGAACTTGGGGAGCAGAAAATGCACAGGTACAGGCAACTTAGAACTGAAAAGCATTAAATCATAAGGAACAGTGTGGTCCTTCCAAAGGGCAATCTCTCACCTTGGGTGGTGATACCATAGAAACAAGTAGTGGAAATAAATCCAAGGGCTGGGTGAAAAATCTGTTGAGTGGAAAGGAATTTAGGGGGATGCTGAAGGTGCTGCTCCCATCCCACCTGGAGGAGTCAGTGGAAGAGCAATGAGTAATATCTCACTTTGGACTTGGAGGCATATGGGCTCGTCTTGTACGTCCTGAGCAGCCAGCGCCAGGGACCAAGGTGCTTCTGTGGTCCTTAGTATAACTGTAGTAAGAACATATTAAGTTGGGTTTAATGTGCCACTGGGTAGCCATGTGGAAGCTAATTAAAGGCAGAGGGACTGGGAAAGTAGCCGAACTCCAGTAGAACTTGCTGCAGGTACTGCCTGTCCTGACTCGAGGGTCATTCTGCGATGGGAAGAAGGATGCCAACTTATCATCTTTGCCAGAGCCAACTCTCTGGGTGTTTGAGACACTCGTAACAAATGGGTCTCTGCAAAGCTGTTTCGAGGACATTATTCTAAATGGCAGGTACCTGTGTTTGAATATTGGGCAGTAAATTTCCAACAGAGAGTACTCAAAGTCTAATTAAGACACCTTTGCGAAGTCTAGAGAAAGAGCTACAAATGACAGGAGAGGTTATATTTCCTAGGCAGTTATTGCCAGGCAAGACTGCAGACTGAAACTCTCATTTTGGTAAGAAATGTATTAAGACTGTTCTAGCAGTAAATCAGTACAGGATGAATATGATATATATTATTAAAAAAAAAAGAAAAAAAAGATGGGCAGCCATTATCTCTTCACCATTATGTGAGTCATCCCTTAAGCAATCTTGAATCAAATCACTCTCATTCTCCGAGATGCTCCAGGGTAGCATCCTAAGCTCATTACCTATTTATGTCCAGCAAATGTTTCACTTCTGTTGATGAATTGAGTATTGATGTCAATAAACCAAATCAGCACCTCCCAGACATTATAGGCTTCTGTCTAGGCAGCTTACAAAAAATATTTGTGAAGTTGAACAATTCTCTATGTGGCTCACCTCTTCCCAGGAGAATAAGGACTGTGCATGAGGTGCTGTGAAGTGGTGTAGTGTCATGGGGGGGAAGATGTTTTGTGCTTCCTGTATTTAAAGGATTAGGGGAGAGTAAAGATTGTTTCCTATAAAAAGAACTAGTGAAAAAGGAGATGGAGCTTTCTTTGGAAAGCAGTGGAAATCTATTCTCTCCTTGTTCACCTTTTTTGTAGCAGGTTCTTAAGCGGTATACAAAAGTTGTAGCATGCATCTTAAATTTATCTACTTTCATAGTGCTCTTCTTTCATTGTTAGGAGTTCCTTTTTTCTTTTTCCTTCAAGAAGGAGTAATGAATTTTTATCGTACCTTGAAAATTCTGGGTTACAACACTTCCAGAAAGCCTCATAAAATCACTGACTGCCCACCTTAGTAACAGCCCCATCACAGAGACCAGAGCTGAAGAGGACCAGAAGCCCAACCAGTGCACCATCCAAGCAAGGGCAGGAGTGGCTTTCACCAGCAGTGTGCAGGGGCTGAGCTGTGTTTTACTCAATCTGTGTGTTTGGAGGTACATAGCCCTCTCCTTTCTCTTAGCTGCAGAGTTCTGTGTGTGGAACAAGTCAAAAGAAGGGTGTCTCCTGATAGTTGCATTGAACACCCCACCCAATATGCCTGCAGGCACATGGGGCATGGGGTCCCATGGGTTGTGCCAGGGGACCAAAAAGCCCCTCTGGCAATGGCATGTGGTGCAGTGCTGGCTCCACAATCACCTGCTGCAGAATGACAGTGATAGGCAGTGGAGTCTTGCATAAGGTGCTGAGACCTTTTAAAAGGATGCTTTCTATCCAATGAATAGAAATGCGACATTTGCTTATGCAGCCAACACCCATCCTAATGCTGTTAAATGGTAACCTTACACGATCCCTCATGTAAGAATTAACACAAAATCACCTTGGTTTCATGCTGACTGCTGCACTGTGAACTGATACACTTGGAATAAAGATTTCCTTAGCATGCTGAGGAGCAGGAACATGGGCTGAAAGTGGTCCCTGAAGCTAGTTCCCACTGCTAGAAGTGACTTGGTCACAGAAACTGAAAGTGCCCAGAATGGCACATTTTGAAATGCTGCAGTCGTTCACCTCTGAAACTTTGTCTAATCGTCAGGCTAAATTTGCTCATATCATTTGTTCTTAGATCAATATCGCTCTTCACCTGAAATAGCTTTCCTTTGTCCCTGGGCTGTCTCCTCCATCTTCCTGCCCTCCTTGTTGCATCACAGATGGAAATCTAAGCACCTCCAGAAGCTGAGCCCTGCTCTCTTCTCGCCTGGCAGCCTAGCCATTTACATCCTCTCCAACCTCCTCCTCACTTCTTCTATTCTGAGTTCATCCCTCACCATTAAGAACCAGCTTGTACCTTTCTCAGGCACTGGAAACTTGATTATTCTCCATTTTTTAATGGTGAGGGCCACAGCACAGCATCTCCAACGTTATGAACCCTTCTTTTGGCATCAGGAGGAGTTGAAGGGGAGCCCTGCTTTTTTCCTGGTTTAAATTCTGGCCAGAGTAGGGGAAGTTACAGGGAAGAGTGGAAGTTGCTGTTTTGCCAGACTCTTTTGACAGCTGGCTTGCAGCACGGCGCTTCCCTGCTGGCCCCGTGCAAAGCTGCATGGCTCATGGAGTCCCACGCTGCTCAGCTCACACCACCCACAGAAGGATGCAGCCACATTTACTCCCCACAGCCTGGTGCAAGGGAGTTTGAGTGCTGCTGTCCACACTAGCTTGCCCTTGGAGTAAATATCCACAAGTATTCCCAGTCCAGCCCCTGCTGCTTGCACTGAAGGTTTCCATTGAAGAGAGCATCTAATAGCAGCAGATAGCCTTTATGTTGTGCATTTATATGGTAATGGGGTGTTCCCGCAGGTTACTCGGCAAGTGTCAAATGTGTTTGGGAACAAAACCACAGGAAAAGTCATTTCCACAAATCACTTTTTCCTGGGGAAGGAAAAAAAAAATAAAAATCTGCCAAATTATGTATGAAAAAGCCCCTCTAAGGAAAAACCAGACGAAACACTTTTTGTTTTGAGGCAGACCTTTCTGAGCTGAGATACTTTGTCAAGTTGACTAGCACCAGTTTGTTTTGCCTGCTCAACATAACTGTATGTATCAGACCTGCGGTATCACTAAGGCCACTATTAATCCCAGGTGTTTATTCCCCATTTCCAGCTGCAGCCTTGGTCCTCATATGTTTTTGGTGGTGCTGACAGGACTTGGTGCCTGCACCTCAGCAAGATGCTGCAGCCCTTCAGGTAGATGCAGCTCCAGGTTGCGGTGAAGGAGTTTGATCTGGGCATGCTGAACTGTTTTGCTGTGATTGAGAATAACCAAGTGAAATATTTTGACACTTTCAATTGGAATATGCTGGGGGGGGGAGGGGGGGCGTTTCCATTAGATGAAAAATGTACTTATTTTGACACTTTGTTGCAATTTGCAGCGAAAAAAACAAGTGTAAGAATAGCAGATGGAGAGATGGAAATTTCCATTTTTTTTTCTTTTAAACAGACATAGTAGTTAGAGACTCACTGAACAGTTCACTCGAGGACGTGCTATTTGCAGCTTTTAGATCATTCAGTTTGTACTTTGGTGCCCAAACCTGCAATTAAGTGAATGAGATGACTTGCAAGATTTCGGGTGGTGGTATTTCTTCTCTTATCATACTAATGAAAATAACCATATAGGACTCTATATTACAGTAAGGACTGTATATTACAGAGTCCTCTATATTACAGAGGACTCTGATTGTAATTACTGTACACTTTGGGTGTGGTAGTTACAGTGTAATTACAAAATTTATTGTGGTGATATTTATACCCACGAAATAACCTGAAACCATCTGTAGTGCCTGAGGGGAGCTTATGGACACCGATGGCTCAGGCTCAATTGATTTCCTGGAGCACCATGATTCATTCTCATTCAGGAAGCAAAACAAAAATCATGATCGTTGCCTCTAGTTACCGGTCAGAGGGAAATCATCTGTAAATAAACCTGCTACTCATCATGGAAAAGGGATGAGCCGGGGAAGGGAGCACAAGGTCAGGGTCCTGCTTGCCTGAAGCATGGAGAGGTGTTTTGTAGGGAAGGGCTGGAGCGGGTGAGATGTGAGCGGATGGCTGAGGATGTGTTTCTGGATGCAGATGGAGAGAGTTAACGACTTGCTAGGCTGGGTGTCAGGTCTCTGACAAGAGTCTTGTTTGTGCCCTTCAGAAAGGTAATATAAAAAAAAAAATCATCCTTTTCCATAATTCTTCCTTTCTGTCTTCCCAGAGGAGTGTGTGTGGGGTGTCATTGGATAGCCGTGTGCTCTGTAAAAGGGAAGCTGGAAGGTGCAGCTGTTAAATGTGAGGAAAGAGGGAGAATGAATTAAAAGCAACACACACACAACTTTTGAATGCTCAGATAACTCTGAGAAGTGATTGTTGTGCTCTCGGCTCCCACGCAATATAAATCCTCACCTCGGGAAAACCATTGGGCTAAACTTGCCTGAGAGATGTGCCTTCTCACCCAGCTCACCATAGCTGCCTCGGCACAGCTGACTCTCAGGTGAGGGCCTTCTACTCTGGAATCTTGGCTGATTCACACAGCACTCCTTCCTTTTCACTGGACTTTTTGTTCCAGTAATTCTTTCCAGCCTTATATCATTTGGGAATATAATTAGTTTTGTGGCCACTCTCCCTTTGAGATCAAAGTTGTTAATTAGGATGGGGCCAGATGCTGATCCCTTCTCTCCCCTTGCTCACTTGAATGATGTTCTGCTTTAAGCATCGTGTATGGTCCATCTGACAAAGTTTCTTCCTTTGCAGCAACATTGCTAACATTGCTTGCTGATACTGTTTGAATTAATTCTGGGAGTGAGATGGTTTAGTGATGCCAATAGTCACTGGCTGTTGAGTGAGCACTTTGATGTTGAAATCACCTTGCACAGATGAGCAGTATCGCTGTTCCCAGGACCTGGGGAAACTAAGACATGGAGAAGAGCACTCGGGTCCTAGCCTGGGCTCCTTGAGAAAAAGTGATGTTTTCTGAGGCTCAGGCCAGTGCCACCACCAGCAAAATGGGCTACTTTTGGTTCTCTAAATCTTTCTATGTTTTTTCTTCCTTTTTCTTCTTTATCCTCCAATACAGTTTGTTTCAACTGCCTAAATTTGGGACTAAAAGAAGATATTAAATAGTGGAAAGGGAAATAAATATCAGTATTTACTAACACCCCAGGGGAGGTGTAATCTGAGTATAGGTGCTTGGTTGGGTGTAGAGGTTCTGCTGCCATCCAGGCTGGGCAAGTGGCAAGGTAGCTGCTGGGACAGCATCACTTTAAGACCTGCTACTCTGTTATCTTTACTGTTCCTCCTAAAGACAAAACAGGGCACTGCTTTTCTTGATCAATGTAAAGCATCCGTATGCAGAGCAGCTTCCAGCCGAAATGGAAGAGGTCTTAAGGTTTTTCCCAAGCCCTGTCAATGTCTTTGTTGACAGATTTCCTCCATGGGCCACATCTGCTCCCAGTTCTCAGCCAGAAGCATCAGTTGCCATGGTGACTTCTTTGGGAAAGTCACATGGGGAAAGTGCTGATGTATTTTTAGCTTTGGGTAATGAAATTTAACAGCTGGAAATAAAGGTGAGGGCCAGCCAGGGTGCTACAGGTTCATGGACCTCTATTTGGGGCCGGCTCTTTGGCAGCGCTGGCAGAGAGAGTTGGTGGTGCTGTGCTTGGGAAGGATGCTCAGACCTGTGGCTCACAATCTGGGTGCTGTGCAGGACAGCACCTGTGAGTATGTGAGAGGAAAAAGAGTCACTATAAAGAAAAGCTGATAAGGAGGTGGTGTTACATGTAAAGATAAAGAGGAGGCACTGACTGAGGTCATAGCTGCTTCATGTACAGTGTGTTCAACCTATAAATAGCTCTTCAAATATACCTCTGCACAAGTGGTATTTATAGAGTGATGAGTGAAAACCAGCTCCATTTGATGCCAGGAGTCAATTTGTGAAAGATGTCTCAGGCTTGGTCAAAAGTTCAGGTTTCTGAGAATTATGGTACAGAGCTGGACCCCAAATGTGTGGGGTTTTCCCCTCTGATTGAGGCTTAAAGGCTGCAATGCTGTTAAATGCACTTTCTGAGATCAGTGGATCCGGAGAAGATATTCACTGGCATTCAGATATCCTACAGCAGAGCACCTCTACAGAAGTAATTTATTCATGTAATTTGGATCAGTCTAACACACAAACTTTTCTGAAGGTAGACTCATATTTTATTTTCTAAAATACCTCCTCAGCTCCCTGCAATATATTTGGTTCTTTCATCTTCAGCTGTCAAAAGTTTATTTTAAGATTAATTGATTTTGATGTAATATTTACTGCACTTTAGCTTTCAGCACAGCATATGAAAATAGATTTCACTACAGCTGGCAGTGTCTAATGGGATTCGTTTCTACTCCAAAAGCTCTTTGCATTATGTACCCATACTTCCAGCCGAGCTTACTTTCAACAGTCTTCCCATACCACCAAGCTTACACCAGCTTGGGCTGGCAGGGAGACAAGGTGAAGTGTTTAAGCTTAAAGAAGCCACAGTTGATGCATCCCTAAACCCAAAGTGTTAATATTATAGATCTGGTCTGATATTCATTGAAATTAATAGGATCTTCCCCTTTTGCATCAGTGGGCTCTTTGGCTGAATTAAAAGTTGATCATATCTCATTATGATAACCACATCTGTGGTGAAGATTAAGCAGTAGGTTGCGGAGGTGCCCTGGCCCTGGCACATCACCAGGGTATTACACACAGCAGAAAGCAGCATGTGGAAATTGGAGCAGAATTTGCTAACGCACTGGTGTTGTCAAGGGAGGTGGTGAACTTTGATGTGAGGTGGTTTAGAAGCAGCTTTTGAATTGTAAAGCTCTAAATAACCTGTTAGAAAGACGTCACTGAAGCCATTTCTTGGTGCATTATGAAGCTCCCAGCTTTTTCCTGTAGCCCCACTCCAGGGGGCTGGTGCCTCCATTGCATGTGGGGAGCAGAGAGAGATGGCATGCTTCCAGTCCATGGCAAGATCGGGAATATTTTTTTGTCTGAGGCATAATGACTGAAGTACCTAGGACTGGCCAAACTTTTTCCATCCAGTCTGTTTCCTTATAGAGAATAGAGTTTTTGGGTTTTAATTCCCCCCCCCCCCCCCGAAATAAAAAACCCCTGTGTTTTCCCTTCTACTTTTCTAATGAAATGCTTTCACATGAAGATTAAACTCCTCTGAGCAAAGCTGCAGTGAGTCCCAGGATGCTGGGTTTTCATATATCCTCATTCCCAAAAGAGATACAATAAAGCATCCCGTGTTATCCTCTCCGCAGCATGGGGCAAAGGCTGTTAAACCAAATCTAAGAAATCAGCACCTCTTTCTCCCCACCTCCAACTGAATCCTTTCAAGTAAACAGGGTTGTAACAAGCTAGCTGAAATGTTAAGTTTCTCAGTTTGGCATTTGCAACAGTTGGGTCTGGGAGGTTTGGTGGTGGGGCTTCAAGTTGAGAGGTCTGTGAGGAGCAGGAAATGTGGCTATTACAGTCTGGAGGGGGCAAGCCAAGTCAGATGCTGGAAGCTGAGCCAGGCTGAGGAAGAATGATGGGAGCGATTCCTTTGATGCCATCAGCATTTTTATTGATCTGAGGCTGTTTATTGCTGCAAAACTAAAGAAAGGCTGTGAAAAGAAGTGAGAGATGGCAATTGCCTGGGTATTGTTTTAAAGATACACATTCACACTTATTGGACAAGGGAGAACGTGTGCATCCAGGCTTTGGCTGCAGGATTCCAACCCTGCGGAGGAGGCAGTCAGCACACAGCTATCCCTGTGCGCATAGTTTTGTTGGAGAAAGTTAGAGCTTGGTCTGCCCACGTGACATAAAGTAAATCTGCCCTGCAGACATGCTGAGGGGCTGGGAGGAGAGCTGCTGGAGGAAGGCATGGGGCTGGGTTTGCTGTGCAGCCATATGCAGGGAGACTTTACTGTGGATGAGGATGGGTCACAGTCCAGGCCAGCTGCTGCAGAGAGAAATGGAATTCAATATGTAATGAATAAATAATTTTGCAATTGTATTTAGCACAGAAAATAGGCATTGTAAGCGCGGATGCTGTTGTATCTATCTGCATACAAGGGGTGTGCATGCATGACTGCATACACACAAGTGTATTTGTGTGTATCATGATGATGCTGACTTGAAATGATCAAATATGCATCATAAACATTACAAAAGGCAATATACGCTGCTTCTGTGTCCCATGTGTCCGGATGCACTGACCAGGGAACCCTCCACCTTAACAACTTGTCTATTCTTTGTTCGCCTTTACAGAAATCCGTGAAGCTTTCCGGGTGCTGGACAGGGATGGGAACGGCTTTATATCCAAGCAGGAGCTGGGCATGGCAATGCGTTCCTTGGGATACATGCCCAGTGAGGTGGAGCTGGCGATTATCATGCAACGCCTTGACATGGATGGTGAGTCCTCACTGTTGATTCTCTGTTACTGCTGGAGGGCAGCTTTCGCAGTGCATTGCAGCCTGTGGTTTGGGCTCAGATCATTTATTGTCACCAAGAAAGGTCTGAACAGGAAGCTGTGAAACTTTGCCTTTCACTACAGCAGGGAAAGGGCAGATGACTGTGAGCCATCAACCTCCTGTAGATAAATCTCAGGCAACTCATGCGAGGGAGATGGAGCATCTTCTATTTGACCAGCTGATACAGCTGGGTGAAGACAGAGCAGCTTTTGCAAGGCTGTTGTAGCTTTTCTCTTTGCACTCCTGGGCAGCATCTGGCCCAGTGATGCTTTCTCTGAGATGATCTGAGCACCCAACAGAGCAGAGCTGCTTTATCCTGTGGCCTCACCACTTTTTGCATGTAAAAGATGCTGTGGATGGGAGGCTGTGCTGTGTTGTAATGAAGTGTTGATGGCTTTTGAAGGAGAAGTTTAGAAGGGTGGAATAATTTTGAGCAAAGTCCTGCTGTGAGAACTTGTCAAACGATTGCTAAGAGGTAATAAAAGAAACAGAACCCACCATTAACGGGAAGAGAGAAATGCAGCATCAGGATGCTGGAGCCAGGGAGGTCTTGTTAACTGCCGCAAAGCTACAATCAAAGCTGATCACAGTGAATGGGCTGTCTTTAAAATGTCCTTGGTCAGAGCAGGAAGGGAGACTTTCTGATGCCTGAAGTCTGCAGGAAAGCTGGGGTGCAGATGCAACCTTCTCCCACCCCTCTGCAGCCACAGCAGGGTGGAAACACTGTGCAAAGTTAGATGAAATCACACCGGGGTGCTGGATGCAGCCCTGGTCTGAAGGGGGATGCTTGGCAAGTCCATGTAATGCCAGCATCCTTGGGGAGACCGCTGAGAGCAGAGATCACGGGAGATGGTGGCAGCGGCAGTGAATCTCTCCTTCCTCCCTGGGGATATCCGAGTCAAATGCCCCCATAAGATGCACAGTACAACTATATTCATCAGCCCAGGGGGAGCAGAGCAGAGGCTGTCACCCTGCTCGAGGGTGTTCAGCATCTTCCCTAGACAGGGAAACGAAGTAAAGCAAAACCTGGCGGATGGAGAAGATCAGTTGTTGAAATGATCTCACTCCTAAAAGAAAAGGCCAGGGGGGGAAATCCATCACTTGAAAAAGCATTTTCTCCAAAAGTTATTGTTTGCACCTTGTTACATTCTGCCTTTCTGAGCAGACCAGGTGATTTTGCTTTAGGTTTGCAAAGGCCAGACTCAGCATGATGCCAATTCATGGGGTCTTTTACTGAAACACTGTGCTTTTTTGGAAAAAGAGTGCTGTGGAATTGGCTTCCAGTTTTGATTCATCTCCAGTTATTCCCTGACTCTCAGTCTCACAGACTTGAGACTTTGGCACTGTTTCGTATACACTCCTAGTGTGCAGGGACCTGTAATCGGAGAGATGGGGTTAAAATGTAGAGTAATGGGCTGCAGATGGAAGGTGTTAAATTCCTGTTTGAGACTTTTCAGCAAGCTTGATGTGTTTTCTGCAGAGACGGGAGGTGATCCTCCATCTCTTCCAGCTCAGCAGTTCCAACAGCTCCAAAGATACAGTCTAGTTGCACTGGGTGTTTTTATTGTTCTTATGTCTCAGCTGCCTGTTGTTGCAGTATTTTGAGCAGAGGGTTTGGGGCATGACACAAGTCTGTGCTATGTGAAGGTCAAATGGGCCATACATCAAGAAAAGACTGGGTAATGGGAAATTCCTTAGGCACTGAGCAAATAGGGGAATATTATGTGAAAGATTTACCTTGACCGCAAATTGAATTAATGCTCTATGGCTTGAATTAATATTATATGGCTTATGGCTGCTTTTCTGTGATGGATTGTCATCTTTTTTTTTTTTTCCTGGGATTTAACTTGAAATATGTAGTGATAACCAACAATAGCTTCTTCCTTCTTTTCCCACTGTGCATGAGCATCATTCAGTAGCAGGGCTTGAACCCAGTGTGCTCCTGGGGATGTCAGTCATGCACTGCACCCCCAGGAACAGCCTCACCCTCTTTCCCACATATCCTTGCTGAGGGTTGCCAAAATTTTCCAAGGCTTTGGCTCAGCATCAGGTGGATGGGAAGCTTGGCTGGTTGAAAGGTCACATTCAAGGAGGAGTCCTCTGTGGTCAGGAAAGCCAGGAGGGAGGCAGTAATCCTGCGCGTCTCCCGGCACCTGACATGAATTATGATGTGGTGGCAGGTAGTGCAGCCAGACGTCTGTCCCTCGACACAAGGCTGCTGCCAGTGTCTGCTAATAATGAGGTAATACAATTGGCAGAGGTTTCTATTTAATCCGAACCAGCATGAGCAGACCTAGTGCAAACATACAGTTTTCATCAGAAATTACCTTGGGAGTACATTCGCATTGCAGGATGGCAAAGTCTCTGTATCTGCCATGGCTTATTTAACAGATGGGCTTCAAATAATGAGTAACTAGAGCTCGTCTGAATATTTTTTTCATTGCAAACTCCATTTTCCGTAGGGATACAGAGGGAGGCTCAGCTGCGTCTAGGTCAGGATTAGGTCACTTGTGCTGTGTGAGCAGGATTGCTAGGTTGGACAAAACATGTTTTAAGAGGAGCATATACAATGTATGCTGGAGTGGGTTTGTGGCTGAGCATAAACTGATGTGACAAGAGCATTTCACACCTGTATGTCACCTTCTGCCACAGAGGATCTCACCGAGCTCAGTGAATAACGCAGGGATCAACTCCAGAGATGCCCAAGGACAGTTGCTTCTGGGGCTGTAGCGTGTGTCTGTTCAGTAACACACAGTGAGCCTCCAAATCAGAGCAGAAATGAAGGCGCATTTCATAATTCATTGCATTTGAAGCCAAAATGTACTTGGTTAGAAAATGCTGCTTGAACTTAAGTGAAAATGGCAGTTGCACATCTTGGATTTTGCCCAGGAACTCTTCATGGGTGTCTTATCGCTTTTAATGCTTCCATGTGCTACCATCAGCCTTCCTTTACAGATGACATGCCAGCAGCCCTGGCATTGACAGGGTGGAAATGGGTGCAGTGACGGGGTTTGCCCACACAGAATGTAATGGAGTGATGCTGAGGATGTTCAAGAACTTCCAAATGTCCTCTAGGGCTCAGAATGGCAGGAGGGGATTCTTGCCTGTCAGGATTGCTAGGAGGCAGGTTGTCCTGTGCTGTGAAGCCCGTGGTACACAGAGAGTTGTGGGTTACCACTCTGCTGGGCTTTGGTGCTGTGGCACAGCAAAGCTGCTGCAGGGCTGGGGAAGAGATAGAAGTTTAGCTAAGAAAGAGTAAAGTGGGACCCCAGGATGTCTTGGGGCTGACAAACAGAGCAAGCTATATTTTCCTGCATACAGGCAGATGCACACTCACAGCAAATCCTGTATTGAGAAGCATCAAAACCCAGCTTCTCTTACCCAGGGACAGCTGTCCAATACTACCAAGAGGCTGACCACAAGGTTTCCCATTGACTTAGCTTTTTTTACCCCAACAGCTAAGGCAAGTTTGGGCCACTGGGACAGGAGATATTTGGTTCCTATGCTGGGGCAGGGGGTGAGTAGTGGGAATTAGTGGTGGCGCGTGGGAAGCCCTCAGCCTTAGCCATATGTTGTCCTGAGGATGCTCCACAGCCCTGCAAAGGACCACAATCCAAGGTACATTCTGCCCCGTTCAACTTCTCTGAATGCACTCATTTCCAGTGAATATCTAACTCTCACCAGTCCTCACTGAAGGAAGGAGAGCATCAGAGGCTGGAGTATCCACTTCACTTCCTACAAATGCCTTCTCCACCTTTTCTTCTAAGGGTCTTTGCTGTTCTGCAAGATGTGCTTCACCCAGGTGAAGAGGAAAGCAGCAGCTGCAGGGGATATATTATAGTTGGCATAAAAAAATGTATTAGGGAGAAAAATGAGAATCTACTTGGAATATTTCAAAGTCTCAAGATGAGTCTTATAAATCATCAAAACCATCATTTTATGAACTACCGGAAGGTGTTACGGCATTGCTGTGACGGGAGAGATGAAAGTACCCAAACAGAAGGAAAAGGGATTTGATTTTCTGTGCAAAAATGCCTCTTTTGGGGAAGGGAGGTGAGGAAAGGTGGTTCCATCATATGTCAGAGCATGAGATTCACATGAGGCCAAAGCTTTGTTTACATCTTAGACAGAAATGGTGCACAATTGTATGGCAGCAGAAGGACGTTCAGTATAGCTGGGCATCTCTCCAGTGTGCTGTCCTTATAAGGACTTCTTGTTTGCTTTTGGCCTGGAAATAGAGGTCAGACCTCACCTTAATTTATACCCTTGATTTGCTTTATTCTTAGACATAATTAGGTATTTTGTGAATGTAAATATCGCAGACTACGAGAGATGCCTACAGTTCTGTCTGCAATCTGGAGAGTGACCTGAAATGTTCTGCCAGTATGTGGAAAGTAAAATATTTTATATATTTATGTGCTGGAAAAAAAATTATTTGTAAATTCTTCCAATTGGCAGTAATGCTAATAAAAATGCAGAGAAATGGCACATTAAATGTGTTGCCTTATCTGGGATGCCTACTCTTTAAGCAGACTTTTGCAATAAAATAGATGAATGTGTGACTTGAGTGTCAAACTGTTTCGTTACAACATAAGACACTTTTATCTGAGGAATAAAATAAGCACTCAGTGTACTAATTAGAGGAGCAGCTGGTTTTCAGTATCCTGGAAAAATAACTTCAGGCTAACACGAGAAGGAAAAAACCTCCAGTGTGTCAAATTGTTTATTATAGTATAAATAGGAAATACTTTGATCAAGCAAAAGACGAGCTGGTTTCATCAGCGTACAAGTGAGCTACCTGTTACCTTTTATCGCATTATGTGATGTGTCAGCAGTAGTGAATAAATCCAGATGACATCCTTGTGAGTAATAGAAAACAGGGGAAAGAAATCCCAATTTAAAATGGTGCATATTCCCAAATTGCTTGCAATGGCTCTTTGTAGAGCAGGGGGGTGAAGATGGGAAAAAAATAAACCAAAAAACCCCACCCCAAAACCACAAACAGTAAAAAAACCCCAAGTACAAACACAGTCTGGGTGGAGAACGGATTGAGAGCAGCTTGAGGAGAAGGACTTGGCGTGCTGGGTGAGGAGAAGCTCCCCATGACCCGGCTTCAGTGTGCACTTGAGCCCAGAACCCCCCCGTGTGCTGGGCTGCACCCCCAGAGCGTGAGCAGCAGGTCAGGGAGGGGATCCTGCCCCTCTGCTGTGCTCTGGGGAGACCCACCCTGCAGTCCTGATCCAGCTCTGGGGCAACAGCGCAAGAGGGACGTGGAGCTGCTGGAGCAAGTCCAGAGGAGGCCATGGAGATGGCAAACAGAAGTGCCAAGCTTCCTCCTGAGGCTCGCAGAAGGCGAGTTCCTTCCTCTTAGATGTTGCATTGCCTGGTATTTGCTTCTGTCCACAAGATTAGCTTGTGCTGCTCTGTGTGGGACAACGGTAACACCACAGGCTGAAAACATGTTCTCTTTTCCTTTGTCTCTCCCTCTCGTCTTCCTTTTTTTTTTTTTTTGTGTTTGTTTGTGTGTTTGTTTTGTGGGTGTTTTTGTTTTTTTGTTTGGGTTTTTTTTTTCTGTTGGGTTTTTGTGTTTTGCTTGGTTTTGTGTTTGGTTTTGTTTGGTTTGGTTTGGTTTTTTTCCATTTCATTGCCATGGACAACTCCTTGTGTTTCAACATTTCAACATGAAACTATGTGAAACAGCCGAGACTGCTGGAGGTAGACCAGAAACTGTTTCTGTGTTTAAAATGCAGAGTTAACAGGAAAAGCATGGACAGGTTATTGCAGACTTTGGCTTTGTCATTGGTACTCAAGGACCTCTGATTTTTGCATGTGAGAAATGATCTAGCAACATTTCAGTGTGATTGTCCTTTAAAATGTGTTGCAGAGCTGAGAAACTTGGTTGGCGAGATGGTTTTGATGGGACTTTATTTACAGAGGCCACTCTCTGTGTCTGCTCTTATTTGTAAAATGGGGATTATCATATTATGTGTTCTTGCTGCAAAGAATGAAGAGTAATTATTGCTGCTGGTAAAGCTAGTCAGATTTGCAGCTCAGTACCAGGGAAAGATTCATAAGTAATAGCAAATTCTGTCTTCAATCCAGTGCTGAGGGCAGCAGTGTTGAATAGACAGGACAAGAGGAAACACTGAACTGCGATTCCCTTCCTGAAACCTGTCCAGCATGTGTTTCAATGGGGCAGAGTCCATTGCAAAACACATCATGTGATCTGTCTCAAGCAGGCACACCTTGTAATTTGTTTGCATCCTTGTTTAACTTTACTCAAATTGTAGTATACCTGGTTACAATTTTGGTTTCACAGAATGCATATGCCGCAGGTAACACATATATTCCTCCGTTATAATGAGCCTGTGACTTGCCGCTTCACTCAAAATTGTGCCAAGCTGTCTGATAGCTGCTGTGACGCACACAGAGCAATCCTGCTATTCCCAGGGCCAGGAGAACAGAAATAATTAAAGTCCTGGGTAGTCAGGACATGATTTTACTCCTTTTGATTCCCATGACAAAGGGTTTAACTGGTTACAACTTATAACATACAAGAGTTCTGCAAAGACCTGCAAAATCATAGAATCGTGAAACGGTCTGGGTTTGGAAGGGACCTTAAAGCTCATCCAGTTCCAACCCCTTGCCACAGGATTGCTCCAAGCCCCGTCCAACCTGGCCTTGAACACTTAGTTTTACAACCAGGTGCCTTTGCAAAGGGCAGAGGGTCTTGGGGGACGCGGGTTGGAGGGGACAGCAGGGGCTTGCTGCGGCTGTGCTGGAGGTACTCCATGCTCAGCAGGCTCCACAGTTCCTTTCCCTTCAGGATGGCTGGTCATAGGGATGGTAATTGGGGCATCCTGTGGCTTCCCAGCACTGGCGTGAAGCTGGCACGATGCTTGACAGGTGTCTGATGGATTTTATTGTAGATTTTTACTGCAGTCACCGTTTCTGTTGGACTTTTCTTCCAGCCAAGCACTAACAGCATCCTGCTTGTTTTAGTGCTTGTGGTGGAGCAGGGGACATGTCACAGCCGCAGAGGCAGAGCCCCCAGTCCTCTTCAATCACTGTCTTGCAGGTCAGCTCCTGAACAGGCTCCCTTTGGGCAAACATGGGAGTTAATAGATCTTTTTTTTTAATGGGGAAGCTAACAAGTCCTTTGCAGCTGTTTCCTCTCCCTTGCAAGATGAGACAACAGGCTGTCAAAATGAGCAGCTCTCAAGATCCTTTTCTCAGTGCATCTCGGGTGGATGCACCCCCTGTTCTCTCTTTTCTGGGCTCTGTTTGAGCCTTTCACATCCCATGGATTTTCCTCCTCCAAGAACATGTGTCTGACCAATTTGCTGATCTTTTACCTGTGGTTGTCACTGAACCCAGCTCTGCACAGCTGCTCCTAAAACCACAGGATGTGGAGGTATCCCTAAGGGACAGAGTGAGCTCCTATGGAGACATTCCACACTTTCCTTCAGCTCCAGTCAAGTTTTTCCTCTAAACCATCACTAAAGCTGTGGGATGTGTGGCAGAGCTGGTGAACAGTAAGAGCAGCTGATAGCTGTGCCACCACTGTTCCTAAGGAGCGAGAGAAACAACATATTGTATATTTTACATGTATGCCTTGCTAGGGAATATCAGAGCCCCTCTACAGATGGCTCTGGGGCAGAAACTCCCAAGGGAATGCAAACAGGACTCTTTGGAAATAGGAGATGGTTGTTGTCATCTTTCTCCATCCTGGGGACCGGTTGCATGTCCCATGCCTATGGATCACCATGTAGGCAGGCAGGGGAAGTCTAGCACCCAGCTCTGCTGGCAACCTCCTGTCTGGTAACATTTGGGAAGTGATGCTCTGTGCCTCAGTTTCCCCATTGCAAACCATCTGCGTCATCATTGTATGGAAATGTATTTCTTCATTTCAGCCAGTTTCATGGATGTCTATAACTAAAACTGTTTTCAAAGCGGAAAGTTTTATGAAAGACTTTCCCTAGTTCTCGTTGAAGTTAAGGATTGGGGCTGTAATTAGGCAGAAATTCTCTGGGTTGTGCTGGGGAAAGGGTCAGGCTGGTGATGGGGCTGTTCTCCTTTAACCTTAAAATCTCTGAAGCTGAGATACTTGTCTGGGAAATATCCTGTGGCTGGAGCTTTTCTGTGCATATCCTCTGCATCATTTCAAGGCACAGCAGCAGCAACAATCTTCACCAGACTGTATTATTACTGCACAGGTTACTTTATGGGCACAATGACACAGGCTGGGACAGAGAATCACTGCAGCTAGCTATTAAGAGAATAAAAATAAACAGGAGTGTTGTGTGCGCCTGGGACCCAAGCTGCCAAAGACTAGCTCATTAACTTTAAATATATCACCTAGCTGCACTCTGGAGGTCAAACTCGAGGGGAAAAAAAGGGTGAATACTTATCAGTCTACATGCGGCAAATCCTCATCTCTGTTTAAATGTGTGCCTCATTTCAATGTCAAGAAACTTTTAAGGAGGAGGAAGAACCCGATTGTCCTGAGACTGGCCACGGAAAAGGCTTGTTTATGAAGCAGTCAGGCCAGATTATCCAGGCTCCCAGTTTAAGGCACGAGGCTTAACACAGGTGTCTCTGGTCTACCTTTGGGTATAGGTGATGCAATCCATGCATGTTTTCCCCCTCTTTCTTTTCCTCTCCTGATCTTCCTTTCTGCAGCCCAATGAATATTTAATTTGCCCTCCAAGGGAGCCACTCCAGTGGGAGACGTTTGGACAGACAGCAGTCGACTGAAGGCTGAGGGTCGGGGCTCTCTCAGGGGATGAAGGGTGAGATGGGTTCACACTGCTGCTCCTCTGAGCATTTAATTATTCTTTCAAAGCAGAAGAGCTCTGGCAGGAGGCTTGCAAGAGCCCACGCACAGGCTGCTGCTACCTGGGACATGGGGATTTGCCTTCCCACCTCTGCTTAATCCCTCTCTCCTCTTCCAGGTCTGATGTGGTTTGGGGGTGGTCTGCTGCACTCTTCCTGCCTGACACATCAACATGGGCAAGCCACTGCTGATGGTAAATCCTGTGGGATCAGGACAGTTGTGTTCTTCCTTATAAGGGTGCTGATCCTTCCCTGTGAGGGCAGTGAGGCACTGGCACACGGTGCCCAGGGAAGCTGTGGCTGCCCCATCCCTGGCAGTGTTCAAGGCCAGGTTGGACACAGGGGCTTGGAGCAACCTGCTCTAGTGGAAGGTGTCCCTGCCTGTGGCAGGGGATTGGAACTGGATGAGCTTTAAGGTCCCTCCCAACCTATACCGTTCTGTGATTCTGTGATCCTATGATTCTATGATTCAGCACCCTCTTTCTATGATGGAGCAATTAGTCAGGCTCACACAATCACTCCTGGGGCTATTGACAGTGCCTCTAGTTGCTATTCCTTTTTATTATCACATTTGCCTGTTTTTTGTCATAACTGAGACAGTGTCTTGCAGGGAGCAAACCTTTGTGGGTCTCTGGAAGCACTTAGTGCCCAGCGGATGCTAACGGGCTAGTAATGATACGCAGATCTGATTTGTCTTTGATGATGTGGCCAGCGATGTTCTGAGTCATAGTTTTAGTCACTCAAGGTTCAGCCATATGATTGCTAACCCCCTTCTGACTCTTTGACATTAATGCTGAGATTAAGAGGAAGCATTATGGTGGAGAAAAATGTTAGGGCATAACTGTAAGTAAATAAATAGATGTTTTAGGTGGTTAAGGGAACTAAGAGGTTTAGGGGTTAGTGGTATAGCTCAGCTCTACTGTTTTTCTAAGATCACTCACACAAACAGTAACTGTCCCTTGGCTGATGGGTTGTTACTCAGTGAAGGGGTGGCATCTGGACCACATCCTGCCCAGAACCCCTCTGGTCCTTGCCCACCTTGTACCCTAACAGTCTTCCCCTGCCCCAGCTCATCAGCATTGCCATGCCTTGAGGTTTCCCTGCCCTCTGAGTTTGTAAATAAGTTATTGCAATGTGTGAGTACCTTCATCAGGCAGGGACTAAAGCATGGCTCGGGTTTATAAACCTTGTCTGTATTTGTAACTAATGGGAGCAGGGAGAAGAGAATAGCTGCAACTATCACTGGACAGGGAGCACAGCCCTCACATCCTGGCCATAGCCTTTCTCCTGCTGGTGCCCCATCCATTCTTACAAGGTTGTTTTCCTTTAGTGTGATGAGTTCATGCTGAAGTAGTTGGAGGCAGATGGTGGTGGAAGGACGTGAACACCGCACACATTATAAATTGCCCTGGGTGGACAGCGAGGGACTGGGGCTTTATGGTCACTGCTGAGAGCAGTGTTTTTCAGGGCTTGCGGGGTCGCTCATGGAAAGGAACAAGGGAAGGAGAGAGCAGTGTGGACAGTACTCATGCTCCAGCCTGGCCTTTTCTCTCCCTTTTTCCCACCCCTTAACCCAACTCAAAGTTCGTTTCTGAATCAGCTGCACATCACTTGCTCTGAATATCAACTACATTCAGGCAAGGAGCACATCTGTAGCCACAGCAAAGCCAGACGTGGGGTTCTGTGCAGAGTTTGATTTGCCTCTAATGCAGATTCTAAAGCAGATGCTTGGTGTGTGCATCACACCTCACCTTGTAGCACACCGTGTACGTGACTATGGCTCAGAGGAGGAGGAAGGCATCTTTTGACTGTACCCCACACAAATTTCAAGCTGAGTGGTCCCAGGATCCGGTGGGTAGCCTGAATGCTTATAGATCCTGCAGGCAATGTGGGTATTGGACATTAGCTGGTTATGCCATGGCTGTGGAGAGCAACCCCCTGCATTTTCACTTTGCGACCATGCAGAGTTGCACTGGGTGCGTCTTGGAGCCTACATGTTGTTTTTAATAATATTTCTTTCCTGGCTTTTGAATACTGTAAAAAGAATTTTCAGCCAAAATTGTGAGTTCTCTTTCTTGGTATTAGAATGCTGCAGTCTCCCGAGATCCTGATGGCAGGAAGCTTTATTTTCTGCAGCTGAAAACGAATGTTAAAGGGATATTTCTACCGGGCAAAATGGTTTGGGGTCTAGTTTCCTTGCTAGTTAACAGTTTTAATTGAAAAAGCAGTCAATAAGGGGATAATGCGTTTTGTAATGGCATCTTTCTTCTGAGGTTGTGGAAAATGCTATGATTGAGCTGATAATTAAACCCTGTGAAGTTAGTTATGATCCCTGGCAAAGGCACAGGGAAGTCATGAGCAAGGGTTTGCCCAAAGTCTTGTTCTGAGTCAGACAGAGAGCCCAGGAGTCCTGGCACCCACTTTCTCATGAGTCATGTGTAAGACTAAGTCCTGCCTCTCCACTGTGGATGAAATGACATTGCAGAAAATGCGAATTGAATAACTCAGTGTTTTGGGGTCACATATGGATAGACAAAATAAATGCAGGGACAAGTAATAGAATTCTTCAAAATGCAAATTGTTTTCTTGCTAATCTGGCTAATTTCTTTAACCTGATTTGCATGATAGTGTATGGGTTTGTTGTTGCCTTTCCCTCGATGTATTGCAATGTAAATCACCTCAAATCCACTGTCACCTTGTATTACCTTCCCCAACATGATCCAACCTGCTGTGACCGATACAATCGACTTGATGCCATAAACTGATGCCTCCCGTGGGGAAGCAGAAGGAACACGTTTTCTTATAGCCCATAAATGTTTTAAAGAATGGCTGTCCAAGTGGTGGGATGCCCACCCCTTTCCTTTTCTGTTTAAAGAAATCAGCTCCATCCTGCAAGAGCTCAGCCCACTCCAGCCCCGCAGAAGTCTTCATTGTGGGCTGAGCCCTGAAGATGTGAGCAACTTTAGCAGGTGGATGGGCTCTTCCTGCACATTACAGGATCAAAGCTATTATGAATCCCTGCTGGGTTTCCTTTCAAAGCCCCCGCCACGGGCTCACCCCCAGGATATTCACTCTTGTCTTCAAGAAATTACAGGCAGAGCCTAGTAAATAGAGATCAGTATTCTGGCAAACGAGTGTTTTGACTCTGCTTATTTTCACATTGTGTTTCTGCAAAGATAAGTACATGCAGAGATTTTAATCAGTGCATATGCTCAGACCAAGCATATGAAATATAATAAGAAGGACAGATAGCAGCAGCATGCAGTGCACGTGGTGAAGCTGTCATGCAGGGCTGCTGCAGGTACTGCAGTCAATAGTGACATTTTAATAGTAGCCCTTGCATTGATCTGCTTTAGCCTGATGGTTTTAGACACTTCTTTTACCTCTAATAATTTAGCAACAGAAACTACGTGGAGAGGTGGATGCAGTCAGTTCCAGCTGAATCTAAATAAAAGACAATCTGAAAGTCTTATAGATACTGATTCTGTTTCCAGACTTGAAGAAGAGCTAATATAACCACCAATATCAATTGGCCTAATAATATGTAGGAGGATACGTCTATGGACTGATAGACAGAGAAGCATGCAGACATTGAACTACCCTGCTCAGAGAAGCAGGTACTTTTAAGGTCCTTCAACAGGCATGATTTTCCTGGGGTTTTTTTTGCCATTTTCATTAAGCACCACAGAAGTTCTCTGAGGGGAAAGTAACATTTGATACAAGGCTCAGATATACTTCAAACAACCACGTGCCTCATTTACAAAATATACAATATACTGCAGGGGCTTGGGACTGCATAGGCTCAGTTCATTAACAGCAGGAGCAGTCTCCTCTTCCTGCTAATGGCGCTGAAGCTGTGCCTACACCGCCTGCTCTACATGCTGAGCACACAAGGCTTCTAAGAGACAGATGCTGATGGAAAGCTGAAATGAAATGCCTTCTGGATTAGTCTGGCTCTTCCCTCTGCATGTGCTCCCTTCCTCTGGAGGATGGGATTGGCCCTGTAAAAGCTTTGCAGGGACCTGGCTGTCTGGCAGCTCTGTAGAGAGGAAGAGCCTTGGCCATGCTAATGGCTGCTGTTCTTCTGCCAAGAATGGGTTTTTTGAGAAGTGACTTGCCTACAAACTCTCCACGGCTGGGGAACGATCTGTTGTTCATCTCTATTTGGGTCCTGTCTTAAGGCGTGGGTGTGCCACAACAGAGGCCATTCATTGGGATATCAACGAATTTGGGTCTGTAGGCATCACGAAATGGTGTGTGGGTCCATTACGTGCAGCAGATCCAGAGCAGCATGTTGGGCAATGGCACTAAGTGGTACTTCAGTGAAAACACTGATCTTTTTCTTTCATTCCAGGGGATGGCCAGGTTGATTTTGATGAATTTATGACTATTCTGGGACCTAAGCTGGTGTCATCGGAAGGCAGAGATGGCTTTCTGGGAAATACGATAGACAGCATATTCTGGCAGGTGAGTGATCATTTTTAAATGCAGCTTCAGCCAACTATCAATAGCTTCCAGAATTGATCTGTTGAGGAGCACAAGATGATTTGGTAAGCGTGAATGGTTGCGTAAAGGCTACTGGGGTCTGTCTCACAGTATGCTGTGTAAGACCACCCTGTGTTGCCGCAGGGACTGAGGATAACCATGTTGTGCCACTGCAAGTTTTACCCATGGTGTTGTCCTGGGGTGGTTTGGTCCTGCTGGTTTCAGGCATCAGAGGGGGGGCAGGTCTGGCAGTGGGAGCTGCCTTATGTCTGTTGTGCAGTGTGATTTTAAACAGCATTAAACCTTCCTGGAAAAGCAGGGACAGTCCAGGCTCTTATGGTAGGGATTAAAAACCTCCCAAAACACAGTGCTGTGCATTTCTTGCCAATGGATTAGATGTGTGGCTTCCTGTGAGATTACTGCTCATTTCATTGATCATCCAACAGCCTCTGCTTGCTAATAAACTTTAGCTGTTAGCAAGTTATGTAAATCAGAAGAGTCAAACCTGGATATAAGCATTTCTGTCTTCTTTTACTACCCTCCAACACTGTCCAGACTGAACTAGGTGGAGCTTTGTAAAAGCCTTTTAAAAGCTTGTTCCTGGCCTCCTGACGTGATAGAAATGGAAATCTTGGTCTGAATTCTAGCATTAGGTTGTCAAAGCAAGCGTTTGGTGTTGGTGAAGCCGCAGTGGTTGTAACATATCTGGGGGGACGTGGGAGCTAAACACACACCTTGAGGGGCAGGACTGTGGTAGTCCTGAATGTTTCATTGCTTCCATTGCACCTTGCAAGCCTCATCCCAGCACATGAACAATGGGGAGAGGAGGAAGCACCATCCAGTCCCACTGAGCCATTGGTGCCTTCCAGATCTCCCCAGTGAGACTGACGTCACTGGAGCCATTCAAGAAGCAAAAATATCCAGTGGGAAAATCAAATTCATGGGCTGAGCTCTTTGATGGGTAAGCAGAGAAGTCTGGAACCCTCCCTAAGATTCAGCTCACAGATTAACCCACCACCATTTAGTGACCCTTCAGCCCATGTAAATGCCTGCACTGGCTTTGCTCAGAGGAAGCAAGACAGGAAGGATGTGTGCTCTGGTTTTAGAGCAGCAGGATGCTGCAGCTGGATGCAGCAGGAGCTTTCATCACGCTCTTTCCCACACAGAGGGAACCATGGCCCTTGTGCCCCTCAGTCTGCAGTGGGATGAGTGAAAAGAGGGCAGAGGCTTCGGGAAAGCAGCCCCATGTTGGGAAGAGGCAGCCCTGGGGATTATCTGCAGGTAGCAAAGCTTTGACTGAATTGCACAAGTGCTCCAGGGCCTCAGAAAAAATGTTTATGGTCTTTTACTTGTAAGGGTCAAAATACATCTCTTTACATAGCACTTTCCTGGATTTCAAAGCCCTTGAAGAGAAGGTTTCATCTCAGATTTCAGTTCTCCTGGGGTGGGAGAGCTCATGAAGAATACGATAATTTTACTGCTTATTCCCAAAGGAAAAGCAAGAAAAAACCCCGCATATGGAAGTGTCATTCAGAAAACAGGTTCCCTTTTTCCCATTCTTACCTGGCTTTACCAAAGCCATCTGCAGGGCCATAAGTCACCTTGTCTTTAAGCAAAGCATTTATGCATCTGCATTATCTCCTGTGGGATTATGCCTGCATTGAAACAAAGCTCTTTTTGGAATCGGGGCTTGGCTGTGTTTCTCATATCCTTTGACATGCAATTTTCACATTTGTTGGAAGGGATTGGCAGGAAGAGGGGGTGAGTTTAGGTTGCTGAAAGAGCACTTCACCCCAGCAGCCATCCCCAAGGAATGATTTTTAAGGAGGAAACAGTGCCACAAGCCTGTGGATGCGACTGGTGCTAGGTGACAAGGGCATTGAGGGTGGAACTAGAAGGGACAACTCTGGTGTCAGCTGGCTGGGCAGTGCTGCCATGAAACCTCACCCCAAACGTACAGGCAGCAAAAAGTATCTTGAAGAGGCTCTTATATCAGTGCCAAGGGGAGAGAAAATCCATGTTGGCATCCAGAAAGTTCCCTCTTCCATCCAGCTTCCCTCCAAATGTCACAGTTTTGGCTCTCAGGGTACTTGTGTGGAGGGTCCAGCTTTCTATACTGTGGCACTTCTGTGCAGATTCTTTTCCAAGTGTGCCCTAATAACACTTTAAATAATGCAGTGACAGAGTTAAATAGCAAGGAGCAGCAGAGGGAGGGTGGAATTCAAAGGAACAGGCGAGGGCCTGGAGATGCATTTGCAGATGAAGCTGTGAGTGAGTTGGTGGGGTACAGGAAGGCAGTTCCAGATGGCAAAAGCTGCAGAAGGGAAGGATCTTACAACAGCAGTGGGGCTGCAGGAGATGGGGAGCGGGTAGAAGCAGTGGAAGAATAGAGAGGAGAGAGAGGGATCATGCATGGAAGAGGCAGGCTTGAAATAATAGGGAAAGGGTACATCCCTCCTACCACATGCATGGCCTAAAGAGCAATGGTCAGCCTGGGAGAAGCAGGATTCAACCGAGACCTGAGCATTGGTAGGTAGTGGAGACGTGGAGGGTCACTCAGATGTATTTTTCCTCCTTGATTTCCCATGTGGCCTTTAAATTGAGTCATATGTGTGTGTGTTTCTTTCTCAGGTAGCAGCAGTGATCAGTTCTGCTCCAGTTAGAATGGCTCTCTGCGGTCTCTCAGCCGGGTTGGGAAGTATTTAGGAGGGAAAAATCATCCTGCAAATACTATTTTAGGCCAAGTCAATATAGACCATTGATATCAGGAGAGCTGAGGAAACAGGGACTCTGTTCCATCTCACAAAGTCTCTTTCCCAAGTGAGATTCAGCACACACCAAGCACTGTTTTGTGGAGAACATCCCTGGATGCCTCTTGCTCTATTTCCAAATGGTTTTATCATCCTCCTGCCAACTGCGTGCAAATGGAAGTCACATGTACCCATGCACAGACATCTTTAAATGTCTTAAATATTTAAGGCAGTCTTAAACTGCCTTAAATATTTTTTCTTAAATCACAGCTGCCTGGTAAGCATTAGCCAGTCCTCAGCATACAGGAGCATGGTCAGGAGGAGTTTGAAGGCTGGAAGCACCCAGTGAACCCTCATTGTCTCTGATTTGTGGCAGACCCACCATGGTATGCTTGCAACAATGATTCAAACACCCCCTTTGTCTGCTTCCGAAGTGTCTGCCTTTATTATATAGGTGAGATTTTGGGAGTACCTGTTGAACCCTGTTTTGGAAGCCAGTGGGAAGAGGCCTGGACCTGTGCAGGAGTGCTGGACCTCCCAGATCTCTCACAGGGTTTCTGCCCACATCGCTCTCCACTATTTTCCCTCTGTGCTTTTTAAAGAGTGGCCACCCATCACTCGTCTTCCTCTTCCCACCTTCTCTGAGCTGCTCCTGCTGGTGCTCGCACGCATTGTCCTGAAGCTGGTCTTCTCCAGTGCGTCCACCAGTGGTTTTGCAGTGATGCAGTAGCTGTTTCATGGTCACGGAGATGCTACTTGATCAATTTTCAGGTATGAGAATTTATTTTTCCAGAGCTCCTGTGGGAGCTATAGGGAATAGGAGTCTGGTTCCAGTTACGCAACAAGGGCTGTGCCATGTGTAAGTGAGTTTTGAGGCATTTCCAACACATGGCATTCAGGACTGGAGAGCAATTTAGATCAAGAGCATTACAGAAAAGACAAACATTGCTACTGGTAAATATTAGCTCCTTTTTCTGGCAAACAGACTCCAAATCTGTCCACTGTGTCCTGCCATTCTGAGCCAGAAAGAGCGATGAAAAGAGAGGAGAAACTGGGATTTTATACTAATTTACAGTTTTTGCCCAGATTGTTTCTAACTGCAAAGACCTTCAGGCACAAGTGTAACATTGTTGGCACAGGATGCATTGTAGAGGATCTCCAGACCCTGGGGGTAAGCAACAGAAGAAATAATAATCTTGGCTTACAGGCTTTTAATTAAAATAAACCACTCTGTCTTGGCTAAAATGCTTTTTGAAGTCAGAACAAGTTTGAATGGTGAAACAACAACATCTGCATTGGCTGCAGAATAAATTCTGTGCCCACCAGCACTGATGAGATTATTTTGAAAAGTCGATACTTTGTGTGATGATCATTTGAGAAGCAAAACGTTGCCTATTTTTATTGGTTTTCCTTCTCTCTTTACTGTCTGCACATGGAAGCTGCACAGGACATCATTTGAGCCTATGTGTTGCCTGTGCAAGGGTATCTGGAAGCTTTGACTTGCACAAGGGAGTGGCATTGTGTCATCTACTCAGACACGGTGCTGATTCATCACATTAGGTATTGTTCGGTATAATTCATTGGTGTTCAGCAGCAGGCTGGTTGGTTTGGGATAAATAAGGCTGCTTTGCAGGAGTGGGAAGACTAGAATACCAATGCAGTGCTTCGGGCTGGGGAGATGCTGCTCATGGAGCTCATTTTTCACCATAGAGATGTCTCTGCATTTTTTCGGGGAAAGACAGAGGACTGGGGAGGCAGGTCCTGCAAACAGAGCAGATCAGCAGCTGCTTGTGTGTTCTGTGCTTGGAAGAACCTTTTCGCCTCTCCAGTCTCCTATATACCTTTAGCTAGGGGAAGGGTTTATGATCTTTGGTGGATGAGTCGGTATAGCCAAAGCTAGATCCTGCCACACCCCTGTGCAAGGAAGGAGGGATAGCCAAGGAGAGGCCAGAGACAGCAGAATCCCCAGTGCTCCTCATCCAGCAGGCTCAGCAGCATGCACCAAAGGGCATTTTGCTCCCTGGATGCAGGAAATCTAGAGCTAGGGCCACATCCGTATGCATAGTATTGCATCTAGCACTGGCTGGGCAGGGGGCGCGGGGAGGTGAAGGGGGCTCAGAGCTGGGTGTGAGCACAGGAGAGCAAAGGGACATGGCTGGGATGGGACACAGGGCTTCATTCTCCCAGCACGGCTACTGATGCTTTAATGATTTACTGTGCAAAACTGCCCATCCGTAATCAGTTGCCACTGCAAATGCAACAGCATCCCGGGGGAGAGATCTGGGCTTTCCTGATCTGGTCAATCAATTAGTGGTTTAATAGAGTGAAATGAAGGAGAAAATGTGTGGGAACCTCAGTGGTGCAGGGCAGAGTATGGAGAAGCTGCATTGGGTGATGGTGTGGGAGGGAAGGCAGGGGACAAGGGGCCGTGTCAAAGCTGCGCTGCCTCCAGCAGTGCCTGGCTTGCTGCTAAGATGATTTTGCTTAGAGAGGGATTTTTCTTTATGAAGTCTGGTAGATAAACCTAATGCAATTTCTCCCAGTATGTGAGTTTTCTCCTCTTATCCCTGCAGAGGAGCTAATATGATAATGGCAAATTAGCTTTGCTGGAGTTGCAAAGAAAGTGTTTGGGTCTCTGTGTGCAATTTCACATTGTAACAGAGCCAGCTGCCCTCCACCACTGCAGACCATGGCATTGCTGACATAACAGCTTGCCTCTCACGGAAGGGCTGGCCAGGCCACCACTTCTAGGTTGAAATTCAAGGGATCTGCTTTAAACATTGTCAGGAAGAGATCCATCATGCTTCAAAAGTGCCAATATTTCTTCATTTGGTATAAAAGAAGTCTGTAAAAGTGGCTCAGATGGAAGCATGTGCACTAAGGACAGCTGAATGCCATCTGATGAGTCCCAACAAGGGTTTCAAGCGCCTTTCTGATTTATGTGCTAGAAGCCAGCTCTGACGGTGCTGATGCTGTTATCAGTGGAAGGAGAACAGTTCTGGTTGCCTTATTAAATCTTCTTTTGTTGACAAAGACATTTTCGTGCTGCACTCAATGGTGGTTGTCGCAACACAGTGAAAGCTGAATGCTTGCAGGTGATGAATCCATCAACAAGAGACTTCTCTTTGTTTGTAGTCTGTGTATCCAGCACAGAAGTGCTGCCATAGCTGCTAGTATAGATGTGGACATTGGTGAGGTTCATGGCCTAGATCATGGTTGTAAGGCTGTCCTTGGGCAGTGAGGCATCCCTGTAATCCCTATTCAAGCATATGAACTTGCCGGCAGGCAGGAGTGAGCAATACCGTTTGGGTGCTCTTACTTTTATCTATTTCTATGAAGGAACCTCATTTCCACCAGTACACATTTTTCCCTGTAACAAAATCAGTTCTCTCGAGACACCAGGAACAACTTTATCACTCAAACCCGGAGACACTAGAAATGGCAAAGTTTTGAAAGCAGTTGTGAACCAAAGCACGGCTGGTACCAAGAGCAGGAGAAAAGCAAGACTTCATTGTCCAACTGTGTTTTTTAGCTTCAACCAGCTTACTTATACATTTAGCCTTCAGAAATGCACTAGAGCTTTTGTTCAAAGCCTATTTAAAGCAGGCAGTTTATATCAAGAAGCATCCTGCCTGCTGGGCGACAGTGTATGGCTGTCCTGGCAGGTGGTGATTTGGCTTTGTGCACACTCAGAGCACTCATGTACATATGCTTCATCTAGCTCTTATGGTACAGAGGTTATTTTTTTCTTTATCAGCTTATATATAAACTCAGTCAGCAGCCCTGTGTGTCACTGGGGGGCTTTTTGCCCCTACCTGATGAGTGAAATAGGAACTGCTCTGTGGTTTTCTCAGTGATTTGCTTAGAGATGTAAGGAGCACTGCATAGGAAAGGTAAAAGTGTCTGATCATCACCTGATGTGTGCATGGGTACTTGAAACATGGTGTGGAAGAGAGTTTCTTGCTTTTTGTGGGCTCCTTGCTGAGAGGGGTCAGTCTCCCCAGCACTTCCGAGTAGCAGAGTATCTCTGGTGCTGGTTTCATTGGGGTGGGTGTCTTTTTTCTTTGAATGCACATTATGCTTTTGAAAGGCACCATCAGGTGATGGAGCGGAGGTGGCATGTTTCATGCAGGGGTGTTTCAAGGGCAACAGTTCTGGCTTCAAATCCCGTATCACTTGCTCTGCCAACATTGGGAAGGAGTTTCTTCCAGAGCCAAGGCTCCACCAGTCCTTAAACCCTAAACCAGCACCAGATCTCAGGATCCATCCTTCCTCTCTGCACAGAGAAAAGGGCATGTGAGGATCCACAATTCATGTGTCAACAGAGGACACTACCTTTGGCTTGCCTGGATATTTCATGTCCTTGTAAGAAAATCATCTCTTTCACTGCACTGATGTAATTTTGTTGAGGGAAATCTTAATTGACTGTAAGGAAAGTCTGATTTTCACAGAGATCAGAGTTTTGGAATTGTTTAAAACAGATTTGATGGTGGTGGCCTTTTATAATTTCTTTTTTTTTCCTAAATAATTGCCACTTTGAGATGGAAATTAGCGATTGCCCTGCCTCCAAGCCCTGGGCTTCAGTGAAGTAAAAACATTGTGAAAGTATCACTAAGGTTTTAAAGAGAAGAATAAGAGGAAAAAACAGGAGAAAAGACACTTCATCACTCATAAACACATAGGGAAAAAGCTAAAGTGTTGGCAACTGTTTGCAACAAATGTGTTTAGAAAGAAAAGTATCTTTTTGTGTGAAAGAAAAGCTAAAAATAGAAAATACTCCTTTGGGTAAAAAAAAAAAAAAAAAAAAAACAGAAAGAAAGATAGACCTCTGAAAAAATGCACATGAAGAGCTGCGAAGAAACACCAGCCATCCATACAGAGGTTTTTCCCTGATCATCACAGTGGACATGTTTCCCTGGCCATCAGGGTGGAGATGCCCTGGCCATACTGCAGGCACAGCCAGCTCCATCCTGCCCCTGCCCTCCACTTGAGGATGGGGGAAGATGGGGGCATGGCTGTCTAACAGTCACTTGTGGCCCTGAGACCCCATTTCCATTCATGCTCCTCTGCTGACATATCTGATGGCAGGAGCAGAGACAGGATTTGGGCCACACACTTCCTGCCCCTTCCCCTGGGTTCTGCACAGGCCTTTGCCTTGGTTTCTCCAAGAACTTGTGCTATGAGTGCTGCCAACAGACCTGCTGCACTTTGGTTTAGGTTTTTTTACTGTTCGGCAAGAATTTCATGGACTGATGGGTGATGTGCAGGTACTGAGAACGTGTGGACATCACCTCTCCCTGCAAACAGTGCCACCACACTGGCTGAGCCTCACAGGATCTGGTAGCCCCTTGCCCAAGGTCTGACTTTATTAGTACAATTCGCGATGAGAGGCATAATGTAGTTTTACCAAGTGGGTGGAAAGGTGCTGATCTTCAGGAGAAATTCCTTATAGGTCTGTCTTCAAACAAGTTTACTACTTCATTGAGAAACTGTTTCTTTGTCTGTGTGTTTTCTGCACAGTCATTTGACTACCTGTGAAGGTTTGGTTATATTTCTGTGCTGAAGAAAGCAATCTTGCACTCTGAGATTCATGCAGTCTCCAGAGCTGGGAGTCCTGATGTAGTCTGTAGTGCCACAGAGAAATTCTTTTTATTTTTATTCTTACTGTTGAGTAACACTCAACTCTATGAATTGATAATTAAAATAAATAATTGTGCAATCCAGTACATTTACTCACAGTTAAGAAAGTGGATCGGGGTGCAGATGCTTATGGCAGCAGTCCAGAGAAACCTGAGGAAGCTGTGAAAGTAGTCAATGTATGTGTGAGCTTGGTGGGAAGCCTTCAAAACGGATTTTGATAAGCAGGTAAGGTGTGTAAGGGAAAGGTCTCCGTTCAGTTTGAGCCAGGATAATGCTGGAGTGCCCTCCAGAGATGTACTCGTCCAACTTTCCTACTCTGAGCAGAGACACAAGCATCAAGAAGTAACCCAGCAAAGTCCACAGTGGAGTTCATGGAAGTGCCCTATTTTTGGAGCAGAGCGTAGGAGTTACCTTCCCCTGGAGGAAAGATGGGAGGGGGAGGGGGGGGGAGTAATCATATGGAAATGATTTGCATGTTTTTAATCTCTTTCTAATCTTGCCAAGTGTGTTAGTTTAGATGTTTTTCCCCCGGAGGCTGGCTTGCTCAGGGGATTATTAGTACAAGACGTCGCTGTCAATCCATCAGCTCCCCCCACATGCACAGAGCTCCAATTCCTTCGAAGTTTTGGAAGTGACAGAGCAATGAAAAGAAAAATGAAATAAATTGGTGCTTTTTAGGGGAGCAGAATCTGAAAAGAGCTGTCAGAAAGGCAGACAGGCTGTACGTAGGTGCCAGATTTCAGGGCTTTCAGGAACTGCGACTCCCTGTGAAGATAAACCCATGAACCTCAGCTTCCAGCACTTGTGTCCTTTGTGTTAAGAGACAACTGAGGTAATATTAATATTTATTTGGTGGCTAGTTGGTATGCAGGCACATGTTTCCACAAAATTGGTCAGTATGTTCGATTAAAATACATCCGTTCTCCAATGCTAGCTTCTTTCTTTATTAGAAACTGGCATGAAAACTCTGCTGAACCTCCAGCTCAGAAATGCTCCTGTAGTTATTCAAATAGCCTTCAGTAGACTGTATCTCTTTTTCCTACTGACATTCTTAAGTGCTTGAATCCTAAGGGCAGTTTCAGAGCAAAAGTGGAATATATTATAACCACAGAATCAGATGATGATAACCCTTCCCCAGGAACTGCTGGTTTGGCTCAGGAAAGGTGTGCACTGGAGTGCCGCAGAAAGAGAATACATCTTCCCCAGGAGTTTTGTTGTTAACTTTGTAAATTGTTTAAGAAAACAAGAAGAAGCCACTATGAGGGATGTCCACTCTGGTCGTGGTGTGTCTGGAGCCAACTTCTGCCTCTTTTGCTTATCTTCACGTTTCCTCCTATGTAGGACAGGCCTCAGTTTAGTCCCCAAGTTTAGTCCCATTTAAGCACTTAATTTAGGGGAAAAAAGGCACCAATTCAGTGCTGCACATGCCTCAGAATAGAGGTGAAGGGAGAACAAGCAAACTCATGTGGGACAGGGCTGGACCGGTCCAAAATATCAGCCCAAAGCAGCCTTCTTGATTCATGCTGGACGTAACTGCACAGGCAGAGAAATGGGGGCATAAATCTTTCAAGATCGGGATCCTAGAAACCAAGGGAAGATCTGAATCTTGCCTATTTGCGCTGTGCTCCTTCCTCTCTTATTGAAATGGAGTTTTCATTTAGGATAGCTGGAGAATACCTTAGAGAATAGTTATGCTGATGATTTGAGGTAATCAACGTGGTTTTGTGGATCCAATTTTATTGAAAAAATTACACTTTGTTTTTTCCCAAGTGAAACTTACCTCAAAGACTCTTTGAAATTGCCATTATTCCCAGAATTTCTGCATTGTTTTTACTGAATATGTGCCTATTTTTTATCAACACATTTTTAAATGTTTTTTTTACTCATAAGTAACAGCATTCTTATTTATCTGGAGCATGTTTTCCAGCAAACAAATAAAAAACGGGTTTTCTATTATATCATTTGTAACAGAAAATGAATCCATTTAGGAGCTGGCAAAATGAAAATGACTTTAGCATATTTGATGTGTTTTTTTCTATTTTTAAAACTCATAGTAATTTGTCATGTGTAACTGTCGGGTACAGCATTCTGGTTGCTACACATAGCCTGGCTGGCTACCAAGTGAGGAGAAATGCACCTGATTTAGGGCAGGTATCTTTACAATTGGTGACAGATGACAGATCCTTCCAATATTACTGTACCAGTATTTTTTGAGTGTATTTTGTATGTTGCATTGGTGGATTGTTCTCTCTACAAACTTCCTACTGATCTTCCTGGGTTCCCACGGGGTAAAGATGATCACGATCCATACACCAAAGAACAATCACTCCTTTGGCAGCCTGCATCTTGCTTTTGTGACAGCCCCTCTCCGTGACTAGTTGCGCTAGTGTTGTTTCTGGTCGTGGCCAAGGGTAAGCAGGGTCTGGTGAAGAACCAGGGGCAGAGGAAGGGTTGGGAGAGCCTCAAGCCCTGCCGAGCTCTTCTCATCTCCCTGCACAGGCCAGTCTGATTGCTTTAGAGACAGCTGACTGTTGATTACTGTACAGGAATTAAATTAGGTGAGTTAAACCCCGTATCAATCACCGTCATGCATACTTGCACGTGGAACGTAGACTCAAAAGGTTTATGGTAATCAACGTGGAATGGCTGATTGAAGTCCATTAAAATTCACTAGAAAAAACTCTAATCCTCTCTGCACTTCCACCCTGGCTCTGTTTGATAATCGCTGCTGACTTCACTTACCATTCCCAACTAAGTGCCCCAGCATCAGATATGTTGCTGCTGGCATCACGAAAGCCTGAGTATGTGCTGTACGTGCACATAGAAGCAGATGGGAAGCAAAGGTAGGAATAATTTGATTTACAGCAGACAAGGCATGGAATCTGTGGGAAGAAACGTGCTGAAAGTGGTCCATCACACTGGTGCATCCAGGGACATAGGAGAAATGCAGACGATGTTAAAATTCTAATTGCAACAGGAATTTGTGATTCCAGGAATCCCGTGGTGTGTGGTTTATTGCATCTCAGAAATTTCTAGTGAATATGGTATCTTGATATTATATATACATATATATATATATATATACACTCCATTTCTGAATGTGAAGCAAGTATAGTCTTTGCTGAGGACACTGCTTCAAACTTTCCTTTTCTGAATGTTTCTCTTCCATGACATGCAGAAACATCCCAGTTCTTACTCATACAAGGTCATTATGGACCTCATTAAGAGATGGTGCCCACATCTAAACCTCCATAGGATTGTTTGCATTATCATTGCCTGGCTCTGGCTGTTTTCAAAACCTCCGCTCCTGTCTTGCATATGCCATTTAATAGACATCTAAATTGCTCCTGGAATTAAATCTCCATCCAGTTAGTTTAGCACCTGCAAAATTAAAGCCTGGGCGTAGAGTCTCTGTATGAATTTGGATCACAATTGTTGGGTGCTGCCTTCAAGTAGACACTCGGGCTCTGATGTCTCAGAGGTGCCACCACCGCAGGGGTCCTGAGTCAGCCCAAGGCAGGGAACATTGCTGCCTTGCCTGCCACAACATGACTGGCAGCAGATGCTTTTCCAACTCTTGACTGGTTTCAATGCACCCCTGGGTACTTGCTAGAGAACTGAATGGTTAATAGAGTCCCAGTTAAGCCTTTATGTTACCTTTTGTCATTCCCCCTTACGTCAGCAGTTTGCCTTTTGTGGCTCTGACATTGCTGTGCGTGGTTTCCCCTCCATGGTTCATTGTTCTGTCCCTGCCATAGCATGGGTACCTCCAGTCATGCAGCAGGTTTGTGATGCTCCTGTGCCCACTGATCACCTCTCTCCATGACAGTGTGCAACATAGCCCTTGCCTAATATGCCCTTTACCTTTATCCTATCAGGACAGTGGTTTGTGTTTTTTCTGTGCTGGTACAGTACAGTCATGTTGATGATGATTTTGGATCAGATATGGGTATGGTTTTCATCAGGTCAAGTCTTGGACACTTACTTATCTTAATTCCTTCAATAGAAAGGGGTAAACGGAGATATACAAATACCCCTGCACAACTCATCACAGACAGCTGTATGGCAGTATATATTTGAGTAGAGAAGCTCTGTGTCACATGGTTGTATTAATCTTGAAAAGCTGCTCACCTCAAAGAGAGGAGAAAAGGGAATTAGTGTAGTTCAGTCCCACAGAGACAATAATTCAGCATCCTTGTGTGCTAATAGCATGATTTACTCTTAAAGCATGTGGTTGCAGGAGGCTTTTGCACAGTGTGGCCAATGAATACTGGCTTCTCTGATCAACCTCTGAGTGTGTAATTGCTTTTCATTTTTCTCTGTTACTGATCTGTAGATGATTAATATAAAGGTTAGTGCCCAGGGGTCAGTCATAGAAAACGTATCTAAGAGTCATATAATGGTTTAGGTTGGAAGGGACCTTAAAGCTCATCCAGTTCCAATCCCCAGCCACAGGCAGGGACACCTTCCACTAGACCAGGTTGCTCCAAGCACCGCACAGCCTGGTCTTGAACACTGCCAGGGATGGGGCAGCCACAGCTTCTCTGGGCAACCTGTGCCAGCGCCTCACCACCCTCACAGGGAAGAACTTCTGCCTAAGATCTCATCTCAATTTCTCCTCCAGCACATTAAAGCCCCCTTGTCCTGTCCCTACAGGCCCCTGTCCAAAGCTCCTCTCCAGGTTTCTTGCAGCCCCTTTAGCACTGGGAGCCTTCTCTTCTCCAGACTGAACAAAGCATGGCTAATTTGTACGGCATTTCTGCCTTGGGTAAACGCTCTTTCTGCTCCTTGCTTTAAAGTGATTTTCAGAAATTATTGCATTGTTGGAGTCTCTGTCCTTGAGGATATTCAAAGCCCAAGTGGACAGAGCCCTGGACAACCTGCTCAGGCTTTAAGCAGGAGGTGGGAGATGCAATGGTAGGGGTCCTGCTGGAATGCAAGGGGTGGGAGGTGCTGTCCAAGGCCAGGTTTTGGCACAGATTTGCAGAGGACTTTTCAGGCTCCTGTGTTTCTGCAAAGCTTTTTAGTGCTGCACAGGCACTGGAGCAATCTGGAATAATCTGGAGTAGCTGCTCTTTGCATCGGTGTCATCTATCCATGGTGAAACCCCTGTGACGCTTGGCATACCCAGAGCCACAAAGGCTAACATCCCTGTGTTCTTTCACAGCTTCACTGAGGCTCTCTCAGATGTTTCTTGACTCTATGGTTACAGAAAATATAAAGTGGTGATTTGTGGCAAATCTGACCAGGAGTCGGGTCTGGCTGTAACAGCTCAGTAAATGCAGCTGGTACACAGCACTCAGCAGCCTTCAGCTTTTCAGGCTTCTTGTTTTGTTCTCATTTTGCACTTGGCCAATTCCCCTCAGCTGGGATGCAGCAATTGATTTTTTGTTTGCAGACGCTAAAGTGAGCCTGGTTGGCAGGTCCCACGCTGCAATGCAGGCAGGTAGAAACCACTCAGCCCTCGTGAAGGAGCGCTGTGAAGATGCTCACCTCATGGTCTAGGGGTTATATTATCTGTTTGAAATCAAGATACAGGTTTCTGACAATAATCTGGAAAACACTGGGGGTGATTTTATTTGTTGGATGATGCGTGCAAACATTTCCTCAAGTTTTGCAGGGTACTGGATGCACAAGAGCCTCTTTGGTGTCTCCTGGCTTCATCCAGCGCTGTCACTTCATCTGTATTCCCTCTGAGTTAGTCATAGGCAGGAGGTGCACCCTTTAACTCCAAGGGCTGCCTTATGGAGTGACATGATCTATAAGCACCTGAGCAGTGGGGTGTAAAATGGTGCTATTTGATAAGACACCTGGAAGAAGCAGGACACAGTTCCAGAGAGTCCCTCTCTGTCAGCAGGTCGTCCTGTTGTCACACTGGATGTGCAGAGAGCTCATTTAAAATAACTTGATGCTCTGTGTAAATATAAACCCCAAGCAAGTGTAGTAGTCATATCCGAGATCATGAATTGGAAAGAAAATGAGATATGGAAGTCATTTGAGAGGACTTTCCTGTAACTGAGAATAAATAAAATACTTGATTATGAGAACTTGGGTTCTTGATGTTTGCATCTGAAAACCTGCAGCTAGAGGTCAAAGCCTCTACTTGCTGTATGGATGAAAACATTTCTTATTAATAATGCCAAAGTAAAGAGCAGAAAGAAGATACAGCAAATAGGAAACAGGAGCAAACACAAATAGATCTGTAAATATGAAGCAGACTATTACTAAAATAGAAGTCAGAAGTGGAAAGCTTTAATATTGGAGATGGGCTCAAGCCTTAATGTCTGGAATAGGATTTCAGGATCTCTTGACTTGCTGTATCGTAATGGTAAAAGAAATGTTAATTTAGATGTTGATCGAAAATGCTCCACAATTGGAAAAATGAGAGCATTTGCTGTCAAGGTTTTTTAAGCCAATTGCATTATATTTACTAAATTGGAGGATCTTTTGGGCATAATGACAATTCAATTGAATTTGAAGAGGCAGTAATATTACATCTCAATCTGCAGGTCATTGTGGGTGGCTGGATGATGAAGTCTCGCTTTCAGTGCGAACAAGACATTTACAGACTTTCAGATCTGACTTAAAATATCACTGACAATAAAAAAGTCACATTCTTTCAATATAATAAACTCAGTGATTCATAAGTCTCTCTTCTTTTTAGAATGGGGTAAGGTACCTCAGCTGAAAGTATTTCCAGTGTTCTGACCTAGAAAATCTGGTTTTCACTATGTAGCAATGGGTAAGGAACCTTGCTTAAGAGTATAAGGCATAGTTTGAAGATGTGATAGGGCCACATTTGGAAAGCCAGAGCATCTCAGTGGGCACCTGTAAGCTGACATTCATCAGGGTGCACACCCCTCCATCAGAAATCAGTCTGTGAGACACTCAACATGTAACATCACCCACAAGCACATGCTGTCTAAGTAATTAGCTCTGCTGCTAGATGAAAGGCCCGTGCTGAATCGTGCTAAGATTGCTTGCTTCTGTGCTGTAATTGCTAAACTAGAGCAGTGCAAAAGCAGCAGCCTGGGCTATTGCTTTGGAAAGTTATTTCCATGCAGCTCAGGGGAAAAGCAAATCAGTAAATGGTTTTAATTAGCAATCTTTTCATGTCTCGCCCTCACTGTCCATGAGGAACTCTGCAGAGATGGTGCTCTTCCCTCTGCACTGATTGTGAAGGCATGCAGCACTTGACCACGCTGAGTTTTGCAGCAGGCCATGGCAGTGGGATTCAAACCCCCTTATGCTCTCTTTGATGCACCATACAATGGACAGAATCACCCCTTTTTCTTCAGGCAAAATGGACTTGGGGATCCATTTTAAGCACCCTCTCCTGTCTGGCCCATAGGATCTCTGTGACAGAGTCATACGTGGGCACAATTCTTGTAATTGCATTAATTTCTCTTATTTCCCTCATTCCACTCCTCTGGCTCCTCGGGGAATAACTCCAAGTGCTGCACATTTTATTTCTTAAAGTCTATGCAGAAAGCAGGAACTTAACATCTCCTGGAGCACTGTCTCAATGTATAATAAGGTATCAAGGGAGCGTGACTTCTGAAATCCCTGTGTCTAATCTTATCACATAGGCAGAACTTGTTTTTAGGATATGATCAGATCAACAAGAAAAATTTTTAATTAATTTTGGATGTGATAGATGCTTCAGTTTTCATAGCTCCTGAAAACAGACCACATAAGATCTGAGAGGGTTGGTGATGCTGAGGGATACAGTGGTTATTGCCCTCAACTTCCTCAGGCAGCCAGGATTGCAGAGGAGGGACAGGCTGCGGGCTCAGCAGGAGGTGGAAATGTGATGGCCTTGCGATAGAAAATGGCTAAGGAAAGAGGTTTATCTGCTTGGTAATCACCAAAAAACTCCTGTTGCAACCTCACTGGAATGCCTCCTGCTAAAGACTCCCGAAGCCCTTGCTCATCAGCTCCAAGACTGAGTGTTTGGGGTGCATTGATGGGAACATTCGCATGGGCAAATCTACTTACACCAGTTCATCACCTCGCAAACTCCTGGAGGTAGGGCAGGTTTAGCCCTGAGGAGGATCTCAGCAGTGTAGCTGGTGAGTCTCTGGCACATAACCCAAGCAGTGATCACTTTGGTAGCATCACAAGCAAACTCCTTCTTGCAGAGATGGCCATTTCCTAATGCTCTGGACCCCAGAGTTTAACTCAAAACTCAGTGTGTTGAGTTAAGCCCAGGAAACTCTGTTATTTCCCCAGTCCATCACCCCTGCCTGCATTTGCTAGCCTGTCTGCATTCCACTGAGCCACTGCTGTCCCAAAGTGTTCTTATGCTTATCTGTTTTCCTTGCATCAAAAGCTTTCAGCACAGACAGTGTGGTTTTACTGCTGGCTATGTGCATCTTCCTTCCCATCTGTTTTTTAGTTGCATCTGAAATACTTCAGAGCAAAAATCTCATCCTAATAAAATTAGGCACGATAGTCCCTAGGAACATAGAAGAATGGGGCACCTGCTCTCCATGTATTGTACCAAATTGCCCGTGAAGTGGATAATTAGAAATTATAGTAAGTATGTGTGTGTTTATACATTTAGTTTATTCATAACCTCTTCTAGCAGTGTTACAGAGCATCACAGATGACTTACACTGTGAATGTTGTGGTGTTGCCTGTTCAAAAGCAAATTGTCCTCAGCCTAAGCTCTTTGGCTGTACAACTCATCAGCACCGTGTACAGCACAGGGTGTTAAAAGCCATCATTTTGAAGTCATCAGAAGTGATAATGTAAAAAGGAACAACTGTTAGTGCTGACACTGCACACACCAAAACTAGCAACTTCTGCCATTCCGTGCTCTGGCACGGCACAGAGTTCTGTGCCAAAACTTTGCTATGGCCAGAAGGCACAACACCAGCATTTGCCCATTTTCTAGGAGACAGAGAAGGGGTTTGCTACACTGCCTTGTTCCCAGTGAAACACCCAGGGAGCATTTATTCCTTTTTCCAATCTGTCATTTTACCAGAAAACATTGGTTTCTGGGGAAAAATAAATGTTTCATGTCTGCAGATTTGATTTTTTTTCCCTCTCTTGCTCTTGAGGGTAAGTAAGTATTGTGTCTTGGATTTTGCTTAAAGCCAGCCCTATGGATATCAATACATTGCTGTAATGTGTGTAAAACAGCTTCAGACAAACAACAAAATGCAGAACATGGTTTTCTTTCTACTCTAATGCCCATCTTAGCCTTGGCCATAGCCTCCCGCATGGGAAGCCCTGCTCCATCCCCTTCCAAGTCCTCACTGAAAAGCATTTAACTGCTTCACTTTGCTGTTTGAGTGCTTTTTCCTACTGCTTTGGCTGAGGCTTCCTCTATCTTTGGTTTATTTTTGTGTGCACGTGGACTTGTGCATGAAGTAGTTCTCAGAAGGACTGCCAAGCGGGAAGGAGTCTCAGAATAATAAAAGTCATAAAAACAACCTCCCTTCCAAACCCCAGCCATTATTTTCTTGCAGATATGCTGAAAATGCAAGATCAATTGATTAGCTGAGCATTCAGCCTGGATTTCATGATTTTATGTTTGGCTTTTTGAGATATATATATATACACACACACACATATATAAAAAATATCACTTTTTCACTTTAATAACACCCAACAAAGAAATCAGTTCACAATCCACTTCTATTTTGTTTTTGCCTACTTCCAGTCCAGTTAAACACAGCAGCAAAACATCTGGCAGCTCAGATGCAAGTGTGATCACAGCCTGATGTGCTACATTTAGGGAATTTCAGACCTACCGCACTGAATTTGAGGTGGTAACTAAAGCTTGTGTTGAGATGTTGCCCCTGGCTGACCAAAGATAGACACTGCCAAAATGAAACTTTGACAAACAAGTTGGTTTCTTCCTTTAATTTTTCAGAGGGAAATTTCACATTTAGTCAAAAGTATTAAATAAACACATTTTCAAAGTGGAATTGTTATGAAATCCCATAAACGTTGAGGCTTTTTGACCAAATTGTGATGGCTCGGGCTGGGTTCTTGTTCAAAATAATGCAATGTGACAAGCTAATGAGTTCTGTATTATCCATTCATGGGAGGCAAATGATCCAAATTTCTATTAATAATTAGACAAAAAGGAGCAGGTGGTGTCAGGTTTTCCTGTTAGTTGTAAACAACATGAGTAATTTCTACTAACCATTAAGATGTTTTTCACTCAGCAGGAAAAGGGCGCAGTTCTCCAAATGTACACTTGGCTCAGCAATTCCTGGATTCAAGTAAAATCTAAAATGTAGCTTAGAGTACTGAAAAGATCTCAATGAAATCCACATGTGCTTTCAAAGTCAAGGCTTGGGTTCTTGGCCTGTCAAAATAGTACATTTAAGCACATTTTTTAAATAGCACATTTACACGAAAGGCTACTCTTGGCTAACATCTGTTGCGGTCAAAGTCTTCTTCATGGGAAAATGGCTGTCCAAAATGATGCAGGAGTTTGCATGACTAGTGATACAGTGTGGTGGTTGTTATTTCTGCAGAAGCATACCCATGTCTGTGCTGCTTTGGCCCTAAATCCTTCTCTGCAGAGCAGGGACTCAGTAGTGTTCCCATGGCAGGTGCCCAGCTGATGGAGCAGGGGTGCCACATGCCTATATGGAGTGGCTACAAACTTAGATGGGCTTCTTCAGGACCAGGCTAACCTTCTCTATTGCTAGCATGAAATTCCTTCCTGAAGTCCCAACAGGCAAGTTGATATTCAAATACAATGTTTAGGGCACTTGGCAACGTCAAGTAGAGCAGGTATTAAACAAGGCAAGCTGAGAGATCAGTCAGTCTTGCAAGAAGCTGAAGTTAGAGCCAGTTCTGGTCGTCTCAAAACCAGCAGCAATCTCAGAGTAAAACTTATTCCCAACTCACCGTGGAAGCACACATCCCTTGCATAGATGCACCCGAGAAGATGGGAGTCCTGACTCCTAATTCATTACATATGTGAGATCACAGTTAAAATTGCTTCCTTGCACTGTACCTATTTCCCTTTGGCTGCTATACAGATGCTTTAGATACATTTAGTACATCAGCTTTTCCTTAAGTGATGAATCACACTGACACTCTGCTGAGTATTAATAAAGAGTCGTCTGTGTTAGGCAGAAGAGGGTAGAGGACATCAATGTTTTTACAGCTTAGAAAGCCTGGAGAATTAAAATTCCAATCATAAGAGCAAGTGTTGGAGGAAGGGAACTACCTGCATGTCTAGACACTGCATTGAGAAGGCGAGCAGGACATCGGCAGGGATGCCACATCCACACTGAGGAGAACTTCTGCCCAAAGAAAGAGATGTCAGTTTAGGGAATAATAAAAACAAGCATTATGTTCTTGGACAGTATCATCCTTACCTCTAGCATTGGAGGGCACCTCTGGATAGCATTTTTTAACCATAAACCAAAAAGCAATGCTCCTGGACTGGTGTTAGGGCTCCAGACTGACATTTCTGCTCTGTGTATCTTTAACCAAAGCCTTTAATACCTCTTCTTTCCTTTTGCAAAGAGCTATGAGATAAACAAATAACAGCTGTAATATAGCATTAACCTGAATTTCAGCAGCCCAGGCCCCATAGTTCCCACCATCATCAGCAGAGAAAGTGAGCACTTATGTTCTCTGAAAGCAAACACTTCACCTACTTCATCTTTCAGTATTTTACTTCTCATAGACCTCTAAACCTCACTATTGACCTGGAATGGCACTGGAGCGATGGATTGCACCATGAGCATCTAAATAAGGGGTAAAAAAGAAATAATTAATCCTCCCAGAGTCAACAGAAAACTCCAATTTAAGTTGTCACTTTTTATTTGTATTCCATAAATTACAAATGAGTCTAGTGATGTCCAGGGATTCCTTATGCCTTTCCTTTTGTGCTGTAGTTTAGCAAAGTCTGCCTCTTCCTGGCTAATTGCCACAGACCACCAATCTGGAACAAGTCTCTGCCAAGGCTGAAGCAAAATGAAAATATGGGGTATCATTAGGAGTGGGAGGGAGGAATTTACTGCCCACTGTGGTTGCTGTGACTGCTGGTGGTGATGGTCTCCTAAGGAACTGCAACACCAGCCCCAGCACTGCTACACGTGGACCACTTCCATGCACTGAGCCAGCCAACAGCTCCTGGACATGGCTCTGCATTAACCTGTTGGATACTCTCCTTTGTTTTGTTGGTATTTCCCAGTGCATGGCAAGCCCATGGTGCTCAGGAGCCTGGGAAGCTTTGGTAACAGGCCCTCGGTTCCCCACTGGGATCACCATCAACCCTGGGAGCTCATACCTCTAGCAACACAGACAGGAACAGGCTTGATTCCTTCTGTGCTGTCTTCTTCAGTAATGTGTAGCTCTGTAAGTAACTCTGCCCAGTAAGTAAAAGGAAGGGCTGAAAGCTGAATTTCATCTGCAGACGGCAAATCACACATTTCACAGCCAACAGCCATTCTTACAGCTGAACAGATTGGTGATGGCTCCTACTACTGGCAATAAAGTCAACATGAAAAGCTTGTGCCAAGAGATGTTGTTTGTAGAACTGGGGCTACAGTTCAGCTCCCAGATCTCTAGATGACCCTGAAGTACTCAAATCTAGGGTTTATTTTTCTTTCTGAAGCCTGCACTGAGGACTGTGTTTGCTTAAACTGAAGCTACCAAGCTGTGAGAGGACTAATAAGAAAACAGGGACCAGCCTCATTTGGAGATGACCACAATGACTTCACATCTTCTTGCTCCCCTGAACATAGAGTCTATGAAGGTTTCCTTGGAAAGCTCTGCCTTTCCAAATAAGAAAATCTTTCAGTCTAGTCTAGCTAGTTACTTAATACTTCTCTCTGTATTTATTGATTTGAGCTAAGGGATAGCAGGCATAATGAGAACCCTTCAGCCAAAAAGCTTCAGATGACAGTAGACTTGGCTCCTTGATGCAGAGGCGGCACTGCTCAACCAGTTGACAACCAGTTGTAACTTGGCAGTTGCTTCCTCAATACTGATTGCTTTGTTACTGCAGGTCAAGCCATCTGAAGAGCCTGAAACACTTCTAATTAAACTCAGTAAGATTGAATTTTGTATTGCCAAGACTCCTTTCTTTTCTCTCCCTCTTTTCATTTTTCTGAACTGGCGACTCGTAGAAGGGAACGGGAATGTGTTACAGGCCAGTTTTGTGCCCATGAGAAAGTGCCCTTTCTTCCAGCAGCTCTTCAGGAGTGAAGCTGTGATGTATATAACACCATGTAAGCATCTATCTGTGTAAAGTGGAACAAGAAAGACCATTACCTGTCTCATATGAAAAGCTTTCAATGGCCTTGCTATGTTCTGAGTCACCAGCAGCTTAGCAGCGTGAATATGATTTAAAAAACCATAAAAGTGGGAGTTGCTTAAAGTTCTATTGAAAACATGTGCCACATGTCACCTGTTTGACTCATGTTGCGTCCAGGGAGAAGCAGTTTGCATTCAATGCATCTGTAGTAGATGCCAGGGCTTGGGAAGAGAGGGGGCGGTGAAGGGCTGCACAAGTTGGAGCCAGATCTGGGAGCACTCATGTTATCAGGCCACCAAGAGCTGCCTGGAGTCTTCTGGAAGTGAAGTCAATGGGTCCTGGATCACAGGGCTTTGGTTTCTGCAGAGCTCCTGGTGGGCTGTGATTCATCAGGATGTACCAGAATGTACTCCTGGTGTAAGGGGAAGGGAAGCAAAGAAAAATTCCAGACAATTTGGTTTTGGCATGACCCTGACAGAGCAAAGGGCTGCATGGAGGGTTTGAAAGAGAACTTCTATTCATTTAGGTTTGCCTCTCGTATGTCCCTGTTCTGGTGAGCATGGGAAGGAGCTGTTGCTTCATTTAACATGACCTGAAGCTGGTCTGACTGTTGTGTTTTTGGAAAACAGCTTTAGGCATCTCTGTTTCACCACTTACAGTCCCATTTTGCAGTTCCTCTTGTTCTCCACCTCTGTGGGAATACTCCAGTCTGGGACCATGACCAATTCCACTGACACCTGTAATGGGAGAGTAGATTGCAAGAATTAAGAAACAAAGGAAATCAACCAGCAGCATAAACAGTTGGATTACTTATAAATCAGAATGCAGCCACTGACAGAAAGGCCAAAGCTATGTGGATAACTAACGCATGATGGATTATTTCTTTATGTCTAATGCCAACATAATGATTTGCCTCTTTGATGTTGCTTGAAGTAGGATTTTAGAGATCACCAGAAGACTAAGAAAACCACACTCTGCTAAAAACTCCTTTATTCCTAAAACCCATTTATCACCTGTAGCCTTATTTCAGATACGTTTTCACAAAGCCATGTGACTTCTAATAAGTAGCACTTACATAGCAAACTATTAAAAAGCAATTAGCTCAAGGAAATTTATCTAAGCTGTTTGCAGGGCTGATCTAAGGAGTTTTCTTGAGAGAGGCATGTCAAATTTACATAGTCTGACAGGGCCCAGTCCTGGAATTTTGATAAAATCCTTAAGTCTCCCCATGCCCCTGTTAATTTTAGGAAGTCTTCATTAGCGCTCATAAAGACCAGCTAACAGTAACCCTGCTTCCTGGGGATGCTGTTTCTTGTCTTTTCCAGAGTACTTTGCTTTGGCTGTTTCTGTACTCTGAGAGAAGCAGTTTGTCTTTGCTCTCCTAGATCCTGAGCATTTATACCCATTTATACCCATTCCTTCATTGATTGACTTCATGTATAAATTAGAAATTGGGGTTTATTCCTTCTTACTGTGTATTTTGCTGACTTGTCAACACTAATAACTTTTCCCGACATCATTTGAAAATTATGCATGAATACTGCAAACTATTTAAAATTATATTTTACAATGCCTTCCTTTTAATTATATTCCATTATGATGTATATGTATATACAGCTCAGCTTGTCTCTGAGCTCAGTGACTTGGCAACAGCAAGCTCACAGGGAGACAGCTTCAGCTGAACTCACTTCCCTGCAGCTCTTATCAGCTTTTCCTTTGGAGAATTAACAACAACATCATCAAACTTCTCCAAACAGAGCGTGCAGGGGGAAAGAAAATGTTTAATATGGAAGGTGGTGGAGGCTGTTATGAACTTACGCTACTTCTATGTAAATTCTATTCAATCAACCCTCACAGCAAAAAAAAAAAAAAAAGAGAAAGAGAGAAAAACAGAAAACACACATGGAAAAAAAAAGGATAAAGAGGATGGATGGTGCTGACAAATATGCAGCCCAAAATGTAACTTTATTGTTGAAATTGTCTCCATTAGCTAAATCTCTTTCAAAGCAGCTGTGTAGTCAAGAAGACAAAGTGCAATTGTTTTCTTTCAAATAAATATTAACTCTGTTTTCCCTGGCCAGGGCAAGTGCTGCTGCCTGCAGCCTGTCTCCGTAGGGTGAAGGGTCCCTTTGCATAAAAGCCTTACAAAAAGAGCATCTCTACCACCAAGTGCATCTATAACAGAATCATAGTCCTTGATCCACGAAGGGCTGGCCTTTTCTTCATTTTGTCCTTAGTCTAATGCATAAGGGGCTCATTCATAAAACCTGAGCGTCATCAGTGACATGCAAAATTTGGGCACCTTTTCTGCAGAACCCACGTTTCCTTTTACTGGAAAAAAACCTGAGCCATTTTGATGCCTAAGCTACAGATAGATGTGACAGTCTTCTCATCTCACCTCTCTGATAAAATCCAGGTGCACTTGACATACTTCAGTAGAAAGCAAATATTTCAGCCTGGCTACACGAGTGACAGCAAGATTAATCGATAGCAAACAGGCACCAGTGGTGACTGCACGGCTGTAAAGGACCAAGTTACCAAAGAGGAGCAGCAGCACTCGGTACATTTTCAGTTGTTCACTTCCTTTTGCTTTTCTTTATACACTTTTTGTGCAATCAGATGCTGTGAAATGAATGCTTCAGGGCAGCAGAGAATGAGATAGCCCAAGGAGGACCACAAAGCCCATAGCGCAGGGGCACCCCAAGGGCACAAGCCGTGGCTTCTCCTGCCCCTCACTATGACTGTGCCAAACAAGACAGAAAAGGGGAAGAAAATGAAGTAGGCAAAAATCCTGCCAGATATGGATTTCTCTCTTCTGAGGTATTTCAAAGCAATATCACATGAATCAAGCGCTCCAAGAAAAGCATCGGAGATGACAGGCTGACAGGAGTAAATCAGCTGGAACAGCTGGCCTGGGACCACAGTGTTCCTGCAGGGAAATCCAGCTTTTTGAAGCATCTTTTCATGAGAAGGGAAAAGAAAAAACTTGAAATGTGACACAAAGAAGATCTTCTGCAAATGCTGGCCCTGGCATTGCCACGAGTCATGCCCTGCACAAACCTGCTGTGGAGCAACCTGTGGGTGACATTGGTGCCAGGGCGACCATTCCGGGCAGCACAACTGCTGAGGGAAACCTCTGCATGGATAGTCAGCCAGCCCCAAGACACTGATTCGTTCCTTCCCATAGTTCCTTGGATGCGGAACCTCGGGCATCCCTTTCCCACCAGGAAAACAGGGATTTTGGAGGGAGGTAGGTTTTCTGTTCTTACAAAACATTTTGCAATACACTTGGATGTTGTGAGCAAGATTTGGTCCCTGCAAAGGAGCTCCCAGGGCATGGAGGAAGCTTTAAATTCGTGTAAGCATCCACCTTTTAAAGGGTGCAGAGAGCTTTTTATCTTTACTGGCAGAGCTAGCAGTGCCCACGCTTGTTGGTGGCTATATATTCAACCTCTATATGCATTTCTGCCTTGCCCTGCTCAGGTTATTAGTGTCCTTGTCCCTGCATCTTGTCATTAGTGACAGCACTTAAGGACTGTTTTCCTTCCAGTAGCTCTCTGAGGTCTGTGAGGAGCTGTGCTGGGGGAGCCATTTCTCCTGTGTGCTATGTTTGTATCATGCGTGTGTTAAGATCCTGAATACCCCAGGAGAAATCAGCAATCCCATTTGACTAATGTATATGATCAGACATTTTGGCCTGTAAATATGTCCACAGACCAGGACTGAATGAAAGGCAGAAGGGCATCCTTGCTTTACAAGCCACAGCCTGGTCCCTCCTGACACTGTGAGTTACAATATTGATTTCAGTCTCTCTATTCTATTATCCTCTTCATTGGCAAAGTCTATTACCTTCTTTTGCTAAAGAAGGCACTTCTCTAGCAGACAGGATGGGTTGGTGATGTTGCTGTGGAGCCAAGGCTCCTGGGGCAAGTAATAAACATTAAGCAACAAGCGCAAAGAAGCTATTTGAGGGTAATAAAACCAAGATCCCTTCTAGACAAAAGGCCACTCCAAAGCTTGTGGTGTTAGTGGTGTCCCTCACAACAGACCCTTTCTTCCAGGGGTTAAATCAGTCAAATAAGTAGATGCTCTTTTTCACTCTCCCTGCCCAGGGTGAGTGTGTTAAGTTCACTCAGGAGTCAGCCTGCCAGGCCTACCTTGGAAGCAAAGACAAGCTGCATCTTTCCCTCTCACTGTTAGGCCTCCAATTGATGAAGTTTTAATGAAATCAGGGTTTAGAAAGGAGACAAGAGTTTTCATGGATCAGTGACATTTTCTATTAGGAAAAAACCCTGATTAAGCTGTTGAAGATGCATGCCCTTCCTCAGAGCCAAAACAGAAGCTGATGACTCCAACGCTGGAAACAGTTTGATCGTATTAATACATTTAGTAATTTGGTGAGTAAATGGGGATTGGCCCCTGTGGAGCAAAGGAGGCTTCAGTGAGGCTACGAGTGATGTCCTTGGTGCAGTAAGATGGAGAGAATTGGGGAATGATTGCCAGGGGAATGCTCTAGTGTCAGGAGAAGGCAGTGAGGGAGGAAAAATTTTAATGTGTCATGAAGTTTATTTTCCATATTTGGAAGAATTATGAATTTTAACTCCTAAGGCTATTTCTCTTGGGAATTAAGTATCTTAGGGAAGGGTATGTGCAGGGAACAGGCTGGGCCTCTGTCCCTGAGAAATCAGGAGTTGTGGATGGGGAGTTGGATGAATTTTCCACATTTTCCTGTTATTCCTAGTCAGCCTCTGGGTGAGATGCATCAGCCAGCAGGAACTTTGCTTCAGACAAAGACTGCTGTGATTGAGCAGCGCTGGAAAGCTGCATGCAAAAAGCCCAGAAAACTTATTTCTTCCTTTTTTTTTTTTTTTTTCTTCCCAAGAGAGCATCTTCTTTCAGTGTTGGTTTTATCTGCTCAACAGTTTTCCCTGTGGTCCCTGGTGTAAGGTGACATGTGGCAATCAGAGATTTTCAGGCAATATTCAGGGTTATTTTCCCCATGTGCAGCAAGTTTGCGCATCCTCTCATGTGGCTTGTTCAAAGGCACAGTGATTTTCCAAGAGGAAAGTGTCTTACAGTGTGAAGATGATCTGTTCAGGGGTGAGACATGTATTGGCCTTACAGAAAGTGTCTTGGGGCAGGACAGTGTCTCACAGCCGTTTGGTGTGGTGCACAGGGTTGCTGCTTTTCTGGCTGTGTTTCTTTCCTGCATCTTTTTTGTGGATTGCCTTGGTTTAGACCATTTATGTTATACCTAAAAATTGATGTCGCCTTTTCTAGGTAGGAAACATCCCTTTGTTAGTGAATTGCCTAATCCTATCAGAGATAGTTTCTGAACCAAAACAAATCACACAAATATTCCTGCGTAACTGTCAACACAGTGGAAAAGGATTGTGTTTTCGTTGCACTGTATCATCAAAATAATCAGCTGCTCTTTGATTGCCACGCATTTCTCACTACCGATAAAAGCAATGGCTTGAGGGGAAGAGTGGGCACTTGGGAAAACTGCCTTGTTTCAGTACACATAGGAGAAGAACATTTAGCACGAGATGGCAGAGCTGGAGCTGAACGTCACCAGGAGCACGTGGTCTTGCTTTATCCCCGCAGACTAACATACACACAACGACTGCATCCAGTCATACGCTGTATTCTTCACAGGGCTACCTGTGAAGAGGAACTTAAATGCAGCAGCAAAGCTTCACTATCTTCATGAATAGCCTTGTTCCTCCATGCCTGGGGAAGCATTGGAAGACTAGGGCATCATGGCCAGCTGCTGACAAGGACTTTTGGGTACAGGGTTTGGGGTCTGGTGACTGATAGATTCATGGTAGGCTTTGATTGGAATCATGGCCATGATTTGCCATGTCTCTGGGCTGAGTCATGGGGTGCATTGAGCACAGCTCCAGGGGCCACGCCAGCAATGCAGGATCAGGGAGCAGAGTTATCATGTGACAGTTTATTTTAGTGTGAGAAGAGCCCTTAAGCATCGCTGAGCTAAATATTTCTCTAATTTATGCATAACGTAAGCACAATTAGCAGCCCCATCTCACAGACGTACATCAGACCTTTCTCCTGTAACGTGACTGCTCGTTGCGAGATGGGCAGTTCAGGGCTGGGATTTGGCTGAACTTACTGGACCACCAGCAACAGTTCTCAAATCCCCGTCAGCACTTGCTGCTGGTAGTGGGGAGACATCCCTGACACCAATTTCTGCTTCAAATAGCCATACACCATGGTGCAGGCACAAAATGAATACCCCAGTGGGTTCACAGCTACTGGAGCAAGCCCAGGTTTTGGAAAAGGACTGCATTAGCCATCCAACCCTCTGGTTCAATTCCCATTTGCCTCACTGTCTGCTGAGAGACTCATGGTCAGATCTGCTGCAAAAGATAGCCTGAAGCATCCAAAGGCATGTATGTACTGTGATATAGCACAGAAATATGCAACAGTTAAGCTGTTTGGACAAGCTAATGAGAGAATATGTGCTGAACCAGCTACATCCAGTATGTCCTCTGTTTCGAGGAATGTGTCCTCTGTACCACCTAAGTACAGACCCATCCCAGGGACCTGGTGTCATGGTCATGAGATGAAGAGGTCAGTTGCAGGGAGGGTTTCCACTGCTCTCCCAGTGGGCTCCAAACAAACAGGGTGTCTGATGCAGAGCTCTTAACGCTATCACCAAAATCATAGAATTAGAGAAAGGTCTGGATTGAAGGGACCTTAAAGCTCATCCAGTTCCAACCTGCTGCCACCCAGCCATGCATCATTCCTTCTTGTCCTGAACCTGACTTTATCACCAGATGTGCTGCTTTTGTTCCATTTCACCTACACTCTGCTCTGTGTCCTGAGCTAGGCTGTGTTTTGTGGGCACTAGAGCCCAGAGCTATTCACCTGCTGCTGTTCCCTGTGGCCTCCTGAGCTTTTCTGCAGCCTGGTACCAGCAAAGCCCGGCAGCAGGTCCCAGCCAAGATGCTCGTTTTTCCCAGGTTCAACGTGTGAGCGCTCTGTGCCTCCCTCCTTGTTTCAGACCTGCTGCTCTGAGTCATGCATTAAAATTAGTTTCCTGAATTGTATTTTTTTGCAGTGACAGCTGATTTGTATTTTCTTCCTTCTTGGCTCTGGTGTATTGGTAGCTGGCAGGAGCTAGCAAATGCTAAGTGAATTGCTGGAGGGGACTTCAGAATTGATCACCTTGTTTTTACCATGGCAAGGAAAAAATCATGTACTCCTAGCAACAGAGTAACTTAGCAGTTACTCCAGGCTTTACTGAACTTTCTATCGCGCAGTTTTCGGTTGAGTTAATCTTGTTTTCAAACAATGGTCATTACGCGGAGAGCAAGAAGTTATATAAAAATAATTACAAAATGCAAATCAAATAAAAAGACAAATCCACATCCTAGCACAGTGTGACAGAGAGAAACAAATCAGAAAGTATTAAAATCACTTGCATCCTTTCTTCAGATCTTTTGAGCCTTGGTGCACAAACACTGATTTTTCATATGCTCTGCTCTGAATTACTAAAGTGCAACAGTGGAGAGGCTTTTGCTGTGTTTCTCTCTCTAGCTGAATTTGATGTTCACCAGCTTTCTTTAGGGCTTTAGACTTGTCAGGTAAGATCCATGACAGGCACAAGCCAAGTGGGGAGCTTTGTCATCAGCTCATGTCTAATGTGTAATAATGTGAGCCATGGGGGTCGGAGGGCAGATGTGATGGACTTTAGAACTCCAGTTTCTACAAGTTGTGGGGGAAGTTGTGAAAACAGCAAAACCCAGACCATTGTGAGCCATGAAACAAATAGACCAACCTAAAACACAAATGTAGTTTGGTTTAATACAGCAGCCTGAGGAGCTGCTCTCCATCTGTCTTAGCTTTGCCTGACACTAGACAGCAGTGTTAGAGGGTCTGTTTGCTGCCTTGCTACTATTAGTTTTTCTTAACCATCATCTGCAGTGTCAAAGATGCCTCAAGTTCCCCACAGTAGCTCTCAGTCTCCCTGGTAAAGCTTTTATTAATTATTAGTGCCCTTCATGCATTGCAGAAACATGTCTCACCTTCTAATCCACTTCTTCCATGTTCTCAAAACATTTGTAACTGTTAAGCAAAAAATTGGTTTCCTTTGGCTAAAGGCTTTCAGGAGCCATTCAGCAACAGGGCTGCACGGCGAGTTCATTTACTTTGCTCGAGTTTCTGCAACCTGATCTAATTCAGAAGCAGCTTAAAGGTTGTTTTTCCAGGCAGTGATGCTGCCCATGGCTGTGTACAAAAAAGTGGGGAGAAGAGCAGTGGGTTGAATTCAACCTGTTTGGTGAAGCAGACAGGACAGGTTATTTTTGCTAGACATTGGCTCTTGTCACTTCATAATCCTTCTGTGCTTGCTGGGTGTCAGGTTTATCATTACTGTGGAAAAGCAACAGTCCACACTCCAGGTTTGTGAGGATGCTTTGCTGGCACTGCATGGCATGAGCTTTAGCTCTGGAATAGCTAATGCAGCCCAAAGTGCCCTCAAATACTTGCTCAGTGCATGCCTGGATCAAGACACGAATACTTCTTACCCAGTGCAGCCAGACACAGGAGCCACTGTCCCACAAAGGTCCCATATGTCCCTCTGGGTTACAGACTCTTCTACCCCTTCATGGAGGAGTGCCCTGTGAGGCAAAGAATGAAGGCCATTTTTTTCTTGCAAAACATGGGGGTTTGGCACATCCCACATAATGACTTGCGCAAAACCCCCTTGTGCTCTCATAGATTGAACAGGGAGGAACAGAATATTCACTGCCCACAGTGGGGGACACAAGCATCACCAGCCCAGAGCACATTTCATCTCATCCCACTGGGGAGATGAATCAATTAGAAAATCTGTGGGGTAGGCTGGAGGCACTTGCTCCCAAATGAGAATTCCCAGCTCTAGCCCTAATTGAATCTTGTGAGTTTGCTCCTCCAAGAGGCTCCCACAGGCCCCACATTGAAGGTCAAGATGTTGCAGACCTATTTATGTATGCACTTTCATTAGGATCAGTCTAGGGGCCTGTTGCTGAGGCCTGGGAGCTTTAAAACTAAGCAAAAGAAATCATTGGAGACTGTTAATTGTACTTCTGCCTGAGAGCATTCTCTAATTAAAAAATAACCAAACCACTACTTCTCTGTGTTTTGGTTAAACTATTTAAATTTAATTGAATGGGCCAGGATTGATGTTCCTACTGTGTTTTATGTGGTGTTACTGTGATTTACCTATGAGGGGCCTATTTCTCTTAGCCCAGTTTAATAACAATCATATCCCAGCTGTGAAGTGAGGAGATCAGTGCAGAGGCAAAGCTGATAACCTGCTCCCCTGCTTAAAACATCACTTCAGAGAGCTAAAGTCTGTGTTTAAGTAAAGGACAGCACCAAGCTCACCAGCTGGTGAGATCTAGCAGAGGGAATTATGTCTCCTGGTTTGTTCTTGTACAGCCAGGACCGTACAGAGGATTTCTTTGCAGACCAGCTGTCAGCAGCATTTTCCATCAACAGACCCAAACAGCAGTGTCTTCACAGGTTCATTTTAGAAACATGCTGAAACTGACTTGTGTCCCAGGAATCCTGTGTCATGCAGCCAGAAGGTTTAAGGGATGCTCTAAACCGACACTAGGTACAGGTTTGGGTTGGAAGGGACATCAAAGCTCATCTAGTCCCAACCCCTTGCCACGGGCAGGGACACCTTCCACTAGACCAGGTTGCTCCAAGCCCCATCCAGCCTGGCCTTGAGCACTGCCAGGAATGAGGCAGCCACAGCTTCTCTGGGCAACCTGTTCCACTCAGATAAGCTGGTAAAAGGAGGTTGTTTTGATTCATACACACAATGGTTTGTAATCTACAAACATCAGTGCCTCTTGCAGAGCTACTGGCATCCTGGAGGGCTCCTCAGCAGACCCACATGAGCTATAGGGTGGCTGGAGGGACATACAGGGGGATACCCATCACCAGGTTAGCCTTTAGTGCCACATAGAATCACAGAATGGTTTGGGTTGGAAAGGACCTTAAGATCACCTAGTTCCACCCCTCATCATTTCATAGTGCAGACTCAGGCCAGGAGCTTGGGGTTAAAGGTGCTGTGAACATGCATTTCAATCTGATTTTAATTTATCAATGTGTGTACGATTCCCTGCTGACACTGCTGCCGGGAAGCACGAAGCAACCTGCCGTTACCCAGCACAGTAATGAGCCTGTTACTATGGAAATGAGCTTGTTACCCCTTCCCGGCAGGCAAGGTGTGCTGGTGCAGCACTAGGGGAAGCTGGCTGTTCCTGAAGGCTGTGTGACAAAGGGGTTCTGGATGACAGCACCCTGGGTGGGATGGAGAAGCTGTGGCAAGCAGCTGCATGCTGAGATAGCTGCAGGGCAGGGTGGCCCAGGGCACATCCCACAGCATGGAGATAGCTCGAGCGAGCAGACAGGCACTTGTGGTGTCACACAGCCCCAGCACCATGTGGATAAGCAAGTCAGCTTAGTTCTGTAGGGGTACTGGTTCCTGGCACTGGCTCTGGGTGTGTGTATGTACAGATGGGGCCAAGCACTTCCTCATGGTTCCTGTGAGTGATGGAAGAGCAGGATGGAGAAATATCTCATGGGTGTGCTGGCTGCTGGCACCCAGGGCAAGCAGGGTGCTCAGCCCTGGCAGGATGGGACCATGTCCTTCCGCAGCAGCAGACCTACGTAACATCGTCTCCTGGGAGGAGGAGATGATATATCGATGGATGGAGCTCTGCTCCCTCTTACAGGTTAAAGGGGGGATTGTTGGAGGCCGCTGTGAGCTGCCAAGGCCAAATTTATATCTGCTGTCCTGCAAAAAGCCCCTTCACTGGTGGTATTCAGCAGAGAGGACACCCAGGGCCTTGAGCTTGTCTTGGCAGGGTGACAGCATGCTTTGACTACCCTGCCAGGCTGTCTGCCTGCAACGAGCATCCCAAGGGAAAGGTGCTGTTTGCTCTATTCCCACAACCACCCCAGTTTAAGGTGAGGACACTTGTTTACTTCCCTTACCCCAAATGATGTTCCCTGCAGGGGAGCTGACAGCACGGAGGGGCTGGTGGTTCTCTCTGGTCTTTGCTGATGATTATCGTACTTCAGCCCTCTCATTGGAGGCTCTTCCCAGCAGCTAAACTGGGAGGAGGTGGGGGCTGAGAATTGCACTGGGTGCAGGGAGAAGCACATGCTCTCCCTTGCACTGCCCCATCTTTTCCTTCCTGCTCCCTGTAGAAGGGCAGCAAGCTAGGAAAAGGCTGCTGTCAGCAGGGTGAAGTGAGACCTCCACAGATGCTTCTGACATGGTTCCCAGAGAGAGAAAGTGCTTGTGCACTCATGGGAACAGCCCCAGGCCCTGCCACAGCTACAGTGCAGCCCTGAGGCACTTCTGCGTGCTTCACCCTGTGCCATAAATGCAAGAGCACTGGCCTGGAGCAAGTGGTATAAGGGCAAAAAGAGGTAGTGATGGGGAAAACAAAAAGGGACCCCTCCATCCTCAACTTTTGGCACATAGTCAGCCAGCATACACAAGGACACATGCATGGAGCAGAGCAAAATATATCTTCTGTGCTTTCATTGCAAGCGCTGTGGGACTCCCACCCCTCCTGCAGTGGATGTGTGGGCCAGCAAGGAGAGGTGGGTAGAGGAAATCAGCTTTGCTATAATGTAGACATGATTTGGGGGAACACAAAATGTTGCTGCTTTAAAACCAGCAGCACGTTATAGGCTGCAAAATGGCTTTGTCCCTCTGTCCCAGGGGGATCATAAGAGTTGCTCCAGGTCTTAGGCTGGCAAATGTTCTCCCTTAGTGGCATGTTAGATATAATGAAAATGTTCTCCCTTTAGTGGCATGTTAGATCTAATGAGAAACCCTCAGATTTGGAGGGGGTGTATGTCTGGACGTTTGGAAAATATTTCAGATGTTCCCACATTTTTTTATGTGTGTGTATATATATATATATATATAATGTGTATACACACACATATTTTATACTTTACATTTTATAATATTATGCAATTAGATAATATTTTTTATATATGTATATAAATACATATAAAAGCTCATTCAGGAGCTTTTACAGGGGGCCTGCCACAGTGCTGTGGGTTGAAACAGCACTCACTGCCTCTTAGGCATGTGTAGTGAGTCCTTCAGCCTTCAGAGCACAGCAGATCCCATCTGCAAACACAGCTTCGCCTGTGGGAGCTCACTGCCTTTCTGCATGGTCTCTCCGCCCCTCCAGGCTCTTGGCTCCTCCAGCATATGCTGTTTTCCTCTCATAATATTTCCATGGCTGAGCTTATCTGGGACGTACAGTCAGTACAAAATGGCCATTCATCCAGCCCCCAGGCAGAGACGAGAATGCGTTCGATCCGCATGGAGCACAGTGGGCTTGTGCTCTTTAATATATAGAGAACATGAAGCATTGGTCCTCTGGAAGAGTCCCATATCAGTAGTTTATGAGCTCAAAGCCTGTCTGGCTCAAAGAACAGCTGTACATTCTGCTGTGAGCACTCACAGAGCTGCCTGTGCTTAGAGCCTGTGTTCAGGAATGACGTGCCTGTGGTTAGCACAGCACAAAGCCCAGCTGCTCTGCAAAGAGTTAGTCCCAGTATTTTTTGGGCCATGTCATGTCTCCTGTTGTGGCAGAGCCAGGCTGCAATTGCCTCGCAGGCATTCCAGACACAGGGCTGACAGTCTGAGAGCAAAACAAAGGTGTATCTCGTCATTCAGAGATTATCAAGGGCTGCCCCATGCTAGAAATCTATGAAATGTAGACGTGGTGCTCAGGGTTTAGTGGTGGAATTGGCAGTGTTATGCCAATGGTTGGGCTCTATGATTTTTCCAACCTAAATGATTCAGTGATTCTAGAAGCTTTAGTTTTTGCAGACCCGATTTTCAAAAGCACCTGGCACAAGCCTACTCTCACGCTGCTGTCTCAGTCTCCACTTGGAGCCTTCAACAGCCCAAGATGACCTTTTCAGATGGCTTACCTGGGAAACTGTGCCAAATAGACTGAGAAAAAATAAATATACAAGTGCTCTCCTGGCTAAAACCACCACTGCCAGAGGAGCCAGTCCTGCCTCTTGTTGAGGAGACTATTTTTACTGTGTGGCTTCAAAGATCTTGCAGGTCACAGTCACCCCACTCACATTGCTGCAGGGTCCCAACCTGGCATCACCCCATCTGCACAGTAGCGAGGCCAACTTAGGATTCAAGAGAGAAGCCTCCCACTCTGTTTTTAAAAACAGAGCTGATATTAAAGGAAATTATCATACATAATATTTCAGCATTTAACTCTTTGAAGAAGCAAGCTCTTCCCATAAGGTCATTTCCCTGCATAGAGCAGAAGGAGAGCATGCTGGGTAGGACACAGAAGTATCTGAAGAAGCTGCTAGCAGTGAAACTAGTGCTCTTCAGGCATGGCAGCTGTCAATACGCTGCAAATTTTGGAAATTGGGGGTAGGGAGACTGAAGGAGGGCCACAAGGATGGTCAGGGGTCTGGAGCATCTCTTAAGAGGAGAGATTGCAGGAGCTGGGCCTGGTTAGTCTATAGAAGAGCAGACTGAGAGGGGATCTCATCAATACAGATCAATATCTCAAAGGCGCGTGCCAGGAGGATGGTGCCAGACTCTTTTCAGTGGTGACAGGATGAGGAGCAATGGCCATAAACTAAAACAGGAGGAATTTCACCTCAACATGAGGAAGAACTTCTCTACGTTGAGGGTGGCAGAGCCCTGAAACAGGCTGCGCAGGGGGGCTGTGGGGTCTCCCTCTCTGAAGACATTCAAACTGCCTGGATATGTTCCTGTGTGACCTGCTCAACGTGTCCCTGCATTGGCATGGGTTTGGACTGGATGATCTCCAGAGGTCCCTTCCAAACCTAATGATTCTGTGATTCTGTGACTCTGCTTTCATTCCAAGGAGGAAATTTAAATCAAGGAGAAGTCAGGAAGCTACAGGCTGGATCAGATCAGGTCCACTTTCCCTTCCAGATATCTCCTGGGACAACATCCTCCAACTCCAGGAGATATTTCTGCTGGAGGCAGTTACTGAGGTCCACAGAAACTGCAGTGGACAATTCCTGGTGCTCTCCATAGAAACAAAACATACCTGTACCAGTACAGGTTTTCATTCAGGACGCTCACTGTATCACTTCGAGCATTTGAGCATCAGCATTAGGCACACTTTGTTTCTATATCACACTTTGTTTCTATATCACACTATGTTTCTATATCTAGCGTATTGCAAGAGCACTGGTTCAGAAGTAGCATCATTGATTTCTTCTAATTATAAATCCTATAGAAAGTTTTAAGCTTGCAACAGTCCCAGTTTTGCTCTCAGTGGAGCCAATAAATGTGAAGAGTTGCTCCCAGGTTACTGTCATCACAGGAATAAAAAGCCAATGTAATTGAAAAGTGAATCAGGGAAACTGTCAGACTGAGGAGCAATGATAATAGAAGAAACTACGTGAGAGCCCAAGCCCAATGCAAAGTCTTGTCACTGACTGCACAGAGCTGGAGCCCATTCTGAACACACTCCTGTGCTGGTACATATCTAACAGAGGACACATCTCCTGTGTGAAAATACCAGAGCATAGAGCAAAGCAGGAGCAATGAGCATATGCTTGCCAACGGGTCAAGCACTCAGTGGATGAGCCAGCAAAGGTGATTTTGAACCCCATCTGAGACGGTTCCTCTTCCTAAAAGGCAAAATTACAGTGGAACTATAAATCAATAATTTCTCCCTATATTAGCATAAAGGTTAAAAGCAAGAGTTGGAGATGCAGCAGCAGATGCATATTTGTCAAGGGAACAATTATTTCCAACTAGGTAGATTAACTGGTGCAGGAAGACCCAAACCCCCACAAGTCATTACTGTTTCCACATTGTTAAAATCAGACGATAAGCATGGTTGTGTTTGTAATCCAGATAGCTTGAAGCAAAGCAACAAGTAGCATCACAGAAGACTCTGAAAAAGCTTGTTAGTGTCAATACTGGTATAGAGGAAGACTAGGAAAGACTTCTGAGAGGGAGAGCAAAGAAGCAGCATATGTCAGCACTGGCAATGGTATGTACCGAGGTGAGCTTTCACACCTGTAGCTCTGGAGGCTGGCACGAAGGAGGAGGAAGCTGATCTGGAGATGTTGTTCTTCCAACACAGTCATCTTGGGACATAGGGAGGCAGATACTGAAGAAGTCAACTGTCTTTTACTCTCCGTAACGACAGGACACATGCACCATATCAGAGGTCCCTTGTCCTCAGATCACTGCCCACATAAAGTCTGTGAGCACTTCTACTAATTAAGTCTTAAGGAGGCTCACACATACCTGCAGGTATCCTCTAAAAAGGATGCAAGTAAAGAGCAGGTCTTGGGGACAATGCTCTGGGCTGTGAACCACTCACAAGGGTGAACATCCAGCTGGTGATGGGTGAACACAGGTTTTGAACAGCTTCTAGAAAGACTGTTCCCTGAAGGGGGAGAAAGCTAACTCATAAACTACAGCAAAAAAAGTCTGTATTGGCCTCAGAGAACTGTCCCTGAGCCAAGAACAGGAAGTAAACTCCAACACAGGTTGAACATCACATCCTGATGAGATTAGTATGGGGTAACTACATGCAGACAGGCTGCTCCTGTTACTACAATGTAACCTCTAGGATGAAATTATGGGTTTGGCATATGGACGGACTCAGGAAGATGCTGGGTCTCAAGTTCAGGTTTGAGTTTCTCCAAGACAAAGACACCAATGGAGTGCAGGATTGGGTGGTAGGTGAGACATCGTTGCTTTTACCTCCATGGTGCCGGTGTGCGATCAGTACTGCAGGAAGCAGACTTGTAAGGATGCAAACCCTGGGCAGCCTCAAGGCAGTCTGTAAACTTCCACTAACAACACCTTCCAACACTGCTGTGAAGCAACTATATGCATTAACCCCCATTTCCACACCTCTAGTTGCCAAGAGAAACACTTTTCATAATGATGCAGGTTGTGAAGTACACAGCTGCTCGGTTTTTATTTGCTCTTTTAGCATTAAAGCAAGCAGAATATGGGTGGTGAGATTTCCTCATGCACAACAAAGCAGGCTGGAAATCTGTGACTAAATACCGGGGATTTGCAATCCAGCTGTGAACTGTGCAAGAAGGAGCCACTGGTGACAATTGTGCACTCACTATTTTTAGCTGGGCAGTGTGAACACTGAATCCCTGAGGAACAGGGACAGCAGCAAAACCACCAAACCCACCAGGCTTGCTTTTCAAAGAACTCATTTGGGGCAAAGACAGGAATTCTGTCTTTTGCCCCTGCCATCCACTTTCCTACACGTTTTCTGCACTGGGTTTTTGCTTGCTGCAGGAGATAAACACATAGAACTGTAGAAATCAGTGCTATAAATGGATAAATATATATGAATGTGTGCAAATCTGCCTGTGCACACACATACGCATAAATATTTCAGGGTCCAGATTTAATCGAAGTGCACTTAATTTTCCTAGTTAACCATTTTGAGGATTAATGATTTTGCATCTATGCAATGCGCAGCAGTGGTGAGGGAAGACAACCTTAGATTACACACCAAGCAGCTCAGAACTGATAAGGTTTGTCCTGTTGTCATGAGGCTGGGGGGAAAAGAGTGGGAATTTCTTGCTGCATTATTTCCAAAATGCTGGCTGTGCAATCTGACCTCATGCTCTTGGTTGTAGAAGTGGGCACAAGCTTGCATCACCTTTCCTTCACTGCAGTATTAAGCCAGGGGTGTTTGGCCTTTTGGGGTTTCTTGAAAGTGGGTTGTTTAAGAAGAGAGCATACAGGTCCTGGTGCTCACTGTTTGCTGTAGGCAAGCCTGTGGTTTGGGCTGTAAGGGCTGAGAGTTTAAGGTGCTGTTAGAGGAGGATCATCTGCAGCACAGCGGGAGACTCGAGGTGACTTGGAGCGTTACCATCCTTCTTTACTTACTGCACCGGAGGCTCAGGGAGACTCATCTCCTCACCTGGTGCTGCAAGTTCACCAGTGAATGCCCTCTCTTCTGTACCTTTGAGCAGATATTAATACCACAACCTTTGCACATGTGTAAAGTTCCTCTGCTGCAAAATGCTCATTTCTAAATATTCTGCAGGAACCATCTGGTTTTAATATCTGGTGTGTGTAAGAATAACATTTACCTATATGATCTGCAGCAGAAGTCAGCTAAGAGGGAAATGTTTTCTGCTTGTGCTCACCACCCAGGCCCAATTGGAGAGTTAGAAGGTAAAAAAAGGGGCAGAGACAAGGTTGTGGCTCAAGGCAAGGTGTAAGAGCTATCAGGGGAATGTCTCAGGGTTTTATCTGTGTTGGGATGGCCAGGACTGGTACCAGATTGCTGCACCTCCAGCCTGGAAAACCAGTCCTGGCATAGGGCTCTGTTTCTCTACTGCTCTACCAGCATTAAGTAAGCTGGCAAGAGCTCTAGCAACATCCATTTCCAGCAGTCACACTGTTAGTGTTAAATGAACCCAAAAGAGCAAAATTTGCAAAGTTATATTGAGGTGTTGAAATGAGTTTGAAAAAAACCCATGAGCAGGGAGCTGCAACAAGCCCACATGTCTCTTCCTCCAAGTACCATCCCTGCGGTGGCTGAGTCTAACTCTGTTCTTCCCACAGTTTGACATGCAGAGGATAACACTGGAAGAGCTGAAACATATTCTCTACCACGCCTTCCGGGACCACTTAACAATGAAGGACATCGAGAACATCATTATCAATGAGGAGGAGAGTTTAAATGAAAACTCTGGCAACTGCCAAACAGAGTTTGAAGGTGAGAGGGAAAGTTTCTGTGTTTCTGTTCAATTCTCTTTCTGCTTCACCTGTAAACCTCACTCTGATTTGTGACCAGCAATGGGCAGGGATTCATGGAGTTATCATTTAGAGTAAGTAGCAATGACACACTTAGACAGCTCAAGAGCTGCCCTTAGCCTTCTTCCATGTGGTCTGAGTAAAGCTGATCCTGTTTCAGGCAGGAGGATGAACTATTGGGTGCCTTATGGCTCTCCTTCCTCTGATGGGATTCAGGCAGAGGGATGTGCAGCCCACGCTGACGTGAGTATCTGAAACAGACTGAATTTCACTACAGAAATACACATATCTCAGCCCATCGTGGAAAGATTTTATTGGCACTGGGTCCTGCCCTAGCAAGCTGTGTTAGGCTCCACCCATTTTGCGTTGTCTTCCCATGAACAGAAAAGATTTTCTGCTCTTGGGTCCCAGGGAATAGCTGGGGAGAGTCCTCTCTGCACTGTAACACCAGCCGTGAGCAGAGATAGTGCATCTGCACCCTGCTGCCCTGGCACCTCTTGTTTGGCACTGTTGAGGCCACTGGTGTGGAGCTGCAATATGCTACACAGGTACACCCCAGGACAGCTCATCTCAATGCGTCTGAGAGTGTCTGCAAGATCAAGGTCTAAGCAACCCTCAGAAGTAGCTAGAGAAAGGAAAACGTTTGCTTTGACTGCTTTACACAGCATCCTCTCAGCAGTGCAACAAGACCCACTAAGTAATCAGCAACTGTGATCAGACACAGCCTCAACTTTTACAGTGGATTTTGCACTCTGAATGGAGTTAACACTGGCAAGAACATTCCCCATTTTCAGCCGCTTCAGAAGAAGCATTTTCTTGGCCAGAGGAATTTGTGCTGCTCCAAATCATTGCTGGTTTGATCAACTAAACATACAAATCCTCTCAAGTCGTCCCTTCCAATCCAAACCATTCTATGATTAGAAGGTCGGAGAGTTGGTGTGGAAAAAAATATGAAGGATTTGGCTTTATTTAGCCTCAAGGAGGGAAGGCTCAGGAGAATCAGGGATGCATGTCCCATCCCTGGCAGTGGTCAAGGCCAGGTTGGATGGGGCTTGGAGCAACCTGGTCTAGTGGAAGGTGTCCTGTCCATGGCAGGGGGTTGGAACTGGATGAGCTTTAAGGTCTCTTCTAACCCAAACCAGTCTGGGATTCTGTGAAAAGTCCAAGGAGATATGTAACACGGAACTTCAGGGTTTCTGCACATTGCCTTGGGACAGCTTCTGTGCTTTCCCCCCCACAGCAATGCCACTTTGTATAGGCCGTTTCAGGGGAAATTCTGATACTCTGAGGGATCAACTAGCCTCTGAAAGGGCACCAGGCAGAGACACTGAAGTGTTGTTAAAACAAAGGATAAACAGTGCAATTCTTAGCTTGGCTAATCAATGGGATTCAGCAGCTCTATCCAGCACACTCACCCTCTGCTAAATACTGCAGAGAAGAGGTAGAAGAGCAGAGCTGAATGTTAAAAAGCCTGCAGGAGGGAGGCAAGCAGCATCGCTTTCTGAATCCAGCCAAGCAGCACTGGGTTTTTGTTCCTCCTGGAGAGCAGCAGGGAGGAAGAGAGGCTTTACTTACATGAATGGAGTTGTTAGTCCCCACTGACCCCCTGATTCAGTGAAGGCATGAGGCAGCTGTCACCACAGCAACAGGCAAGCAGGCTTCTTTCAGCTTCACTACTTGGGTGAACTATTATTCCAGTCGCAAAAGAAAAAATGGGTCCGAAAACCTAAATGCTCAGAATCTCATTCTGGAAGTCCCAGCTTCCAAAAGTACAGCAAGAACAGCTTTTCTCGTGGGATGTTGGCATTGCTGGTGCTAGGCAGAACCTAGAAGCAAAACAGACCCTTTTTTTAGATGTTAGAAATACACACACACGCACACACACAAATCCACCAGAGAATAAAGATCAACTGAACACTGCCAACAAAGATGCAAAGTTTTGCTTCAGGTCCCAGAAGAAGGGGACAGTTCTGGTCCATGGCAGCTCTGACATGAGCATTTCTCCCAGGCAAGGCAGGCTGAGACCAGGTTCTCTCCCTGCAGCTCTCCAGGCTGGACATGCCATTACCAGAATGACACACTTGTGCCTTGAGCCTTCCCATTTCGCAAAGACTAAGATCCCTATAGGGCTCAAAAGCAGAAATTATAGCACCTCATGGCATAGATCAATGGCACCAAGGGAGAGCTGTCATGAAGGTTGGACAGCATCTCAGTCTCGCTTTAAATGGCTGTATAGAACTGTCTCCCTGTAAGTCAGTCACTCTTTACTCACTGCTTAATTAGTGGAGTGAAAAAGATGCTTTTTGGGTATAATTCCTTGAGCTTATTTTAGGTGCTACCTTGGGATAAGATGAATTGCACCTTAAAAAGCACCTATTTCTTTCAATTCTAAATGTAGCCTAAAGGGACCAGTTTAAAGGCTCACATCTATACTTAATGTACATTTCACACATCCCACCGAAGCACCTTTAACTATGGGTAGGAATGAAACCAGGATGAGCCCCGATGTTTTTCACTGAGATTTGGGAATGACTCCTAAGGGAAGAGACTGAGCAGATGATATATTCAGTAGTACTGTGCTGAAATGGGGGATCTCCACTCACTGTCAGCTCTGGGCATGTTCTTGCCATCAAAGAGAAGCCGCCAAACCCTTCTCTATCCTGGGGACAAAGATATCCCCCCTTCTCCACACCTGGGGTTAGCTGGTTGAGCCCTGCATGAGCAGATTTCTGTCATTCTCACAAATTTGCCATTTTGGCTTCTTGTCATAAGGTCTTTACAATACATAATGTCCTTCCTATATCAAATTGGATGATAACACCTTATATCTCTCTCCCACTCTCATATATACGCACAGCCACACACACGCTTTAACCAAAATACAACATTTATATTATGGCCAGGGACAAGGGCAGGATTTTGTTCAGTTCACTCTAAACATTAATTTTCAAGACATAGAGTCTAGGCTTACATTACAACTTCGCCTGCTATAGATCATAGAATCATAGGATGGTTTGGGTTGGAAAGGACCTTAAGATCATCTAGTTTTTAGGGCAGGAGAATGAAGTTGAGAGCCAAGAAGAGTGTATGTTTTTAAGAGAAGAGGCATAAGAAAAGGACAAGGGTTTGCAGCGACATTTACAACCAAAAATTCCTAGTACAAAAATAATTTGTCTGGCAGTTCCCTTTATCCAAACACTCATGACATTAAGCCGGTGGCAATCAGGAGTGCCGGCTGGTTACAGTGACCCACGCTGTCTGCTATGGGTATTTCATCCTCAGCCCTGACACTCAGATTAACTGGATGTACAAGAGCTGCTGCCACAGCTCCCCACCCTGCTCTCCCAGACACGCACTAGCAGCATCTGCTCCTCAGCTAAGGGCTTGGGAATGAAAAACTGCCCTCTTAAAATGAAAACAACTCCAGGCAGCCAGAGAAAGCAAACATCACTCACCTTTGGCAGGGTTATGACAGAAGCCACTATAAATACACTGTAGCTGTTCATGTTAGCAAGCCTTTTTCTGCGGGTAAGAAGGCTGTTAGCGCTTATCCTTGACCATTTCAAACCCACCATGGGCATTGTGAGCAGCCCAGCAGCCGCAGCCAGTGGACTGGTGCACCCTGAAATGGGATGGACCCTTTAACCTCATGTCCTGGTGAAGAAGTTATAGTGATGGTAGCTTTGCCTCTGCCACCAGTGACATCATGGTGAGTTCTCCTCGCCAGCCTGTCCTTTGCATTTTGAGAAGATGAAGGATGACCCAGCCTCAATTTGCCTTTGCTTCTTGAGATCTCATTTACATGAGAGCCTGTGAGTTGCTTTCCCTGCTAAGAAGGGGCCAGGACATCTCCAGAGGAGCTTCAGGCTCTGACCATTTTTAAGGAAGCAGCTCAAGTCCAAACCCCAGCACGTCCCATGGTCATTAAAAATCCTGCTGGCAAACAAATGCAAAAGAGATTGAGCATCCAGCAATGACAGCAATGGAAATGAGCTGGAAAAAACACAAAGGATCTATGAATTTGGAGAAAGGAGAAAAGTGAGGACAAAAACTCACCAGTTAGCAGGGAGGGCAAGTGGTTCTTCATAGGGCAATTCACAGGGCAGCATGTACTTGTGTTCACAGCAAAGAAAGTCGGTAATTTCAGCCTCTTTGTCTCCCTGTGGATTGCTAGAGGACAGAGGAACTGTAATACTCATCATCTTGCTGGAATAACTCCTGCTGAGCCCCAGCCAGCAACAAGAGGGTCTCTCTGGGTTTGCAACACCTCTAAATTTCAGCACAGACCTTTCCCCTTTCTTCTGGAGTTATTTGGTAGGTTATTTGGCTATTCGGTGTACCTTCAGTCAGTAAAGAACAATAATGATGATTTACCTGGATCCTGCTGCCTTAAAGCTCTATTTTTACTTGATGCTATAACAACAGCCTGAAGAAATTGTTCAAGTCGGGAACACTTCTGCAAGAAACACTGAACATGCTTTACTCTTTCCCTTTGAATAGGAAAGTTGCCACCACAAAAAGCCTTGGCCCCTCTTTAACTGCTGCTCCCAGTCACCATAATCAGCACCGGAGCCCCACACTGAATGTCAATGCTGACTGTGATGGCTTGTGTCACTGTTTCTTTCTGCTGGCTGGGAGTATTTTCAAGGTACAGAAAGAATAGAAAAGTAAAGAAAGAAATAACTAAAGCTGTGATTTAACAAGCTTTCCAATGTGCCGGAGCATCCTGCACAAAACCAAGGAACCACAGTATGGATTCTGAGCGTATTATGAAAGCAAGCAAAGGAATCAAGAAGTAGAGCAGTGCAAGCAGAAAGCAAGTAATTTAAAAGAGCTGCTGTAAGGGGGATTTCATTGTCTGCACAGAATACAGCAAGTCCCATGGAGCGCTGGTAGTGCCCTGGGCAGCCTGACTCAAAGTGCTCCCTAACGAGGGCTTCTTGTGCCTCCGGCGCTGAGTGATGCTGGGGGATCGCATGGGAGCTGGGATTAGGACATAGGCACTGCTAAATCCTGGCCAGAGGAGGTGATGGGGGATGAAGCAAGTGTTCAAACTGCAGCATCCAGTGCTCTCTGTTCTCTGCGCAATGAGGTTTAAGCCTGGATCAGAAAAAAGTTTTTTTCCTCATATATTCTAAAAATAGTCTAGACTTTTGTAAACATGGGGCCTGGAGGTATGTTGTAATTCTGAGCTTGTTGCCAGCCACCTGAAAGCCTCCCACCATCACAAGTTCATACATAAGAAGAACACAATGGGTACATCCCTTCTCAGGCCCAAACAAGACCGTATGTTATTGCCCATAGTGACAGGGCATCGCTATCCATCCCATGTGTGGGGATCCTCTGTGATTATCTCCAGGACCTTCAAGGCCTTTTCAAACAGATTAATATTCACATTACTCCCATACCACATATTGTTCTGATATGCATAGGTAGGGAGGCTAACACAGCTGAGAACTGGCTTTAGCAAGTCACAGCATGAATCCTTCAAATGCTAAAAATCCCAACTCTGTCTCATTTTAACTGCTACGAATTATGCTCACCTTTTTTGGCAATTATTCTGGAAACATTCATTTGAAAGGGTTGTTAATGAATCTGAATTTGCTTAGGCACAGAAAACCTAAAGACAGTTTGGAAAAATGACTAACATACTGTGCATACTCATACTGTCTTTTTTAAGTGTTGTTGGGGAGCAAATCTTGAATCTCTGCTCATTCCCAGTTGGCCTGGATGAGACTAAGGGATTCATGGAAGACCAGTATTTCCTATTAAAGAACTTTAGAGAGAACTTCATAAAGAGCTTTAAAAGAAATACACAGAGAAATCAAAACACACCTACAAACATTTGGAGGGTTTAAAAGCTAAGATGAGAGAGAAAGGACTTCCTGCAGTACGAGAGAGTGATCTATTAGGAAAGTTGGTTTGGAAGTAATGAAAGGTAAGGTGGATTATTTGGAAATGCCCCAGGAGGGAGAGGTAAGACTTGGCTGGTGTAGGGGACCTCTGGGGTGTGGACTAGAGGATTACGCCAAGGTAATAATAATCAGAGGCAAAGGCGGATTTCTGTGCTCAGCTGATCCTGGTGGAAAGCAAAACCTTGGCGCAACATCTCATCTTTCCCATGTCTTCCCTTGCAGTGCACGCCCAGAAGCAGAACAGACAGACCTGTGTACGGAAGAGCCTTATCTGCGCATTTGCCATGGCCTTTATTATAAGCGTGATGCTGATCGCGGCCAACCAGATCCTGCGGAGCGGCATGGAGTAGCCTCTCGCCATGACACTGTGAACCAAACTGACCATGCATGCGCATGCCACCGGGTGAGCTTCCCCCGAACCGACTCTCACACGGCAAAGAGACAGAGGCAGGCAGATAAAGCACCATTCGACAAGGAGCCTGAGGCCAGCAGCGTAATGTGTCTTGTGAATCAACTACATCCTTTTGGCAGGGACATAAAAGGGCTGTCTTAATGCTTTAAAGGTTTTGTTTCCTAATGCAATAAAAAAAAATAATATACAGGAGTCCCAACTTATTGCTTCAAAACAGCAATGGTAACTTGGAAGAGACTTACATCCAGCAGCCTGTTTGGCAGTTTTAAGGAGGCACAGCCTCATGACTTACTGCAGCAGGGCTGTCTTTTAACCTAGGGGCCGACTGACTATTCCACGTAGCTCTCCGCTGGGCCCACATTCCCAGGAAGTTGATCGTAGCATTGCCACAAGCAAGTTCTGTTTGTTTTGTTTTATGTACTCCAGCTTCACCTTGTTTTTCCCTTATGACCATGCCTTTGAGTTCACGGCATTAGAGGGGAGCTAGAGCATCCTTGTACAGTATTTTCAGAGTAAAAAAAGAGGAGAATTTGCCAGCATCATACAAAATCTCTATTTTTGCTTCATAAACGCTGCCTTTGACACAAGACTATGGGGTAGCACGAGTCCCTTTGCCATTTTTTTTCCAATCGTGAATCAGGGCTTGAGAAGCACCACCCATTTTCACACATGGGCATTTCTGAGATTTGTGCACAGTCTTCCAACCGACTCTGCAACAACCAGCACCAGTTAAAATTCCCTCTATTTGGTCCTGTCTACACATCCAACATTTGCTTTCCAGCAGTTTTGCCCTTCTTCTATATTGGTCTTCAATAACCTTACCTGAGATTAGAATCACGAGGAAAGCTCAGAAAGAGATGTCCTCCCTTTTCCTCACCTGTGCAATTTCTCTTATTTCCTATGTCCTGGTTGCAATCTGCAGTGAAACCTCCATGTCAGACACCTTCTTGTGGAGAGTTTATATTTGCACCTACCTATTGTGTGATTTTGACCAGCTCGCTCCTCCAGTCCCTCCCAGGAGCCATCCCACCACCACCATCCCATGGGCAAGTTCCAAAGCTGAAAAGCAGACTGCAGCAAGAGGAGAAGGAATCAAACTAGAGTCTACCACCATATGTTATGTAGTGTGACTGACTTTCAGATCCTGCGTTAGTTATTTTTCCTGGATGAGATTATAGGGAGCAGCAAGGAGAAGATGGAGTCATGAAGACTAGAGATAACACGTCCCATGGAAAGTGCAAGGACTGGGTGAGCCTGGAGCCAGGATTACATCAGAAAGCATTTTTCCTTTTAAACTTGACACAAATCCTTGCGTTTACCTTTGGATGAACTGTGCACCTGTGTGTCACCCCAGGAAAGATCTGGTTGCCTTGTTCTCATGGGAAGGGTTTCCCAGCCGGTGCTTATGGAGCTGGAATGGGAAGTGCTCCCAGGGCAGTCCATGGAGGCACCTGGACATTGGAGTTGTGATGTCTTCATGGCGCTGGCTGGGTGAGCTCCAGAAACCCCAAGGAACAGCAAGATCTTGCTCCTGTAAATGTAGGTGGCTCTTTCCTACTCTTTCCTGTCACGAGAGGGGGCAGGATGGCTCCCCAAGGGATTGCAAACCACCAGCTTCCCTCATACTACACAGCAGCCATTGGCTTAAGCCTGGATCCATCCCAAAGACTCATGTCATGTCTTTGATTGCAAGTTCAATTGATAACATTTAACCTGTACTTTTTACTAGTCTAATTTAAAAATCTGCTTCTCATCGTTCTGTCTCCCATCACCCCTTTAAACTCATGTCACCGCTTTGGATTTTGCCTTTAGGTGTGTGTTTCAGTTGCCCACCTTCACATGGTTGCCATTTTCCTGGTGCCTCCCCTCCGCCACCAAAGATGACATCTGTCTTTTCCAAAGCAGTTGAGTTATTTTTTCCTGCCTTTCACAAACACACACTTCTGTATTTCTTTTCTGCTGTGACTAAGGCAGGTCAACTACAAAATATTCAGCAAAAATTAGTTATGTCTCCCAAAAGATGGAGATGGTACTTATGTTTGCTATAGGGCACCAGCAGACTCCGAAACAAACAGTGGAAAAATCATAGGTAAGCTCTGAGGGTGGGATGTTCATTGCTGGGGATTCAAGGCACAATCCCAGCGCTCACTGCGCTGGACATTGCAGATAATGAGCTTTGAGAACATTTTTAGGTTCCAGGGGCATGTGAAAAGGTGGCACAGTGGAAAAAGCCTAAATGTTACTTGCCGCTGAGTAATACTTATTTTTTCCTTGGGACCGTGCTGGAGTGATCACAGGCTGCAGATGGAGCAGAGAGGTGGGCACCAACCACAGCCCCACGCAGTGGCAGCAGGAACACGGGACAGAGTGGTACCTCTTCACAGAGCCCAGAAACACAGGCTAAAACATATAGGCCAGGCATTTCTCCACATTCTTGTCATTCATCTGACGGCTCATTCCAATCAGACTCCCAATTATAAGAGCTACCTTATGGAGGAGATGAGGGTTTGCATTTCTTTGAGCTTTCTGGATGATTCCATAATTTCTACATGCATGCTCCATCAAAACCTTTGTAAATACAGTCATTTTTCAGTATAATTCTTCACCTTGAAGCATCATTTGTAAAACCAAATCTATAATTAATATATTGGTAAAAGCCATAGCCTGGTGTCAGTAGAGTTCATTGCAAAACTCCCAACTGATTTTACTGGGTACAGGATTTGGGGGGTTTTGGGGTTTGCTTTTTCTGTAGGGAACCTGATTTATCCATTATGAATCAGTGTCATGTCTTGCCAGAGGTCTGCTTTTTCTTCCTAGAGCAGCCTTTCTCCATCTAAAGGCATCTTGAAGAGATCCCTTCTTTAATCAGTCAGGCTCTCCTGGTAGCTGGTGGCAATGCAGGATGGATCAGGCCAAGCCATTTCATCCTTTCCTCTCCCTACAACATTTCTACCAACACCTTCCCATCCTTCCTAGCCAGCAGCACTGGACCTGCGTCTCTAACCTACCTCCCTAGCTCCATTTATGTAACATCCATTTACTTTCTTCTTTTTCTTCTCTACACAAGAAGGCAAAAAAAGGGCTTTTTGTGGCTTTTACAGACAGTAGGTAAAAATAGAGCAGTAAAATTTTGATTGGAACCTGAAGCTTAGGGGGAAGAAGGTAGAAGAATCAAAGAAATGAAAATAAAAAACCCCACATCCATCCTTTAAAAAAATCCCAAAACTATTTAAGTGCTAATTAACATACTTTAAAAAATACCCAGACTGCAGCAGTGCTAGGTAGAGCTGTCAGAAAAAGCACTAAACTTATGCTCTTGCCAGTTACATGAGAATTTAAGTGTCTTTTCAGCACTGCAATTCGGTATGAAAAGGATATTGCTATGGCAACCCTGGCTGTTCGTGACATGCGTGCCACTGTGTCGTAGCAACACGCAGCAATTCCGAGGACGGACAAACAGCAGCTCAGGACAGTGTTTCAGCTCATGGGTTAGCAAATTGTGAGCACCCCAAAGACAACTCTGTTGTCTTAGCCACAAAAAAAGTGTGCAATTAAACAGATTGATGTTTGGGGAGGGCTTAGAGATGGACGTGACGATTGTAGCTTGAGGGAGGCTTTAGTTTTGTTTGGGAGCAAGTGAAATCAATGCAGCGTAAGCACTGTGCTGTGCTGTGCTTGTTGAGGACACTTTTAGCAGGTCCTTCATGTAGGGATTGATCTCTGATGGGAAGGATTTGGGTTATGGCTCCTGTAAAGAACAGGGCCGCATTGCTGATAGCTGTTGGCTTTAACCATTGATAACCATTGGCTTTAACTTTGAAGGCATATTCTGATATTCTGCTGCTGGAGAAGATGACAGAGGGAACTGCAGGCATGTGGCATACTGAAATTCTTTGGAGGCCACGGAGAAAGAAATTTCAGCAAGAGCTGCAGAAGGAACATTGCTTACCTGTCAGGTCCAAAGCCATACCATAAGGTCAGCCATGAAGAAAATCACAGGTGATTTTCCTGCAGAGTTCCCAGGCAGGACAAGTGCATCATGTTGGTGGCAGTGGCCCTGGGGAGCAGGCTCCTGCCCATGACAGGCTGTGCAACCCAAGGACTTCATTAGGATCTGACCCTCTCAACGAGTCCACCACTGAGAAGTAGTTTCTAATAATCATCGGAAGCAGCATCACCAGTAATTTAGAGAATTAAACAGGATGGGCAACTGGGAAAAACTGGCTTTGTTAGGGAGAATTTGGTCCTTGTGCTGTTGGAGGTCATGTAGGATAAAAGAACCTTGACAAAGAGAAAATAATTATTTTCATGTTTGATAGATACCCACAAATATGCCAGTTACTGTTAGCAGGCACAGGACAAGGATCTCCTGTGAGCAGAAGCATGGAAGGTGGTAGAAGACCCAGCTACCTGCACCTGCTCCCAGCTGCTGCATATCTGGGTATCATCTAGTGATCTGAAGATATTTCATACATACTATTCAGTGGTTACTGGGAGCTCACATGCTGGATATGGCACCGGTAGGGACGGATGTTGCTTGCTTTACATGGAAGACTTCCAGCAATTTTGTAGAAGAAAAGATACATACCACCTTTTTAAGCTGGGGCCATGCCAATGGGGTATTTTTAGTCCTTTGCCTGTAAGAAATAGGATAGCAAGCAAGCAAATCAAGACAAGACAGAAAGCATTCCCAAGGATGCTACTCTGGATGGCTGAAGTCTGACAGACTTGTATGAGCAAAGTACCTACTGACAAACCATGGAAAGCGTAGGGATATTCTTACACAAAAACAACCCCACGCTGCATCTTTCTGCCTGCTGCAGAAGACCAAAACATCTCCTGGGATGCCCAGAGGACTGCAATGGCCATCTGATGTCCAGTGCTGGCTCTGCCCAAGATGACACACCGCTTTGCAGGGTGCTTGGTACAAGAAGACTCCCTCCCTCCATCGCGCACACGTGCACGGAGCAAGCAGTGCTGCAAAGAGCTGCCATCGCACAAAAGGTGCACAGTCCCAAGTCAGACTTATATCTGCGAGGAGAGAAGCAGTAGGAGGAATACATTAAGATCACTAAGAATGAAGTTCCCTATTTTATCCACCCGTGTAATAAATTATTTAGTTTCTGTTTTATGGATGACTATTTGAAAGAAGAAAAACCAACTCTTTAAAATGAGGATCTGATGAAGTATCTTTTTTCCTTGGCTCTGAATCATGCTTACATTCCACAGATGAAGATGTACAGAACTTGCTGGGTTTCAATCTATTATTTTACTGTACTGTGATCTCACAGTGCAATTACATTTCCCTGGCATGACTTAAAACCTATTACTTCTCCAGGAATTTAATACAGAAAAGGCTTACAACATTTTCATCTCTATATGTTGTCAGTTGTTATCAGGACTGGATCTTGCTTTTCTCCAGTTCAAGTACGATGTTTAAGGTAGCTCTGGGAACAGTAGAAGCATCACCAAGAGCAAGATGGACAGGAAATCTGACAAAAACATTTTAATTGGAAGAGTACTTTGCTCCTACCTCTCCAGAGGCAAAAGTCTGGAAAACTGCCTCAATTTGGCATCTTCACTAGGAAAGAAATTCAGCCCCAGATGCAAGGAAAGGAGGGAGAAAGCAGAAAAAGGAAATCCTCTGGATCTAAAGATCGGCACTTGACAGTTTGTTGATGAAAATAATGTAGTTTTTTATTTTCTGTCAAGACAGACACGAATTTTTTTTTGTAGCCTTGAGGAGCACTAAATGAAATTGCCATTTTCCAATCAATTATTTTCTACAGCTGTTTATGGCCAGTCTTTGCCAGTATCATGAATAAGCAGGTTCAAACACTGCTATTTGTACAAAGCTTGATATGAGATCCATATTACAACTTTCCTTTAACAGCTGGTCTTCTGTCTTCATCAGCCACAAGTAGACATTTGACCATCCCATTTGAAGCTGTTGAGCTTGCTCTAGTAGCTACCCCTCTGGTCTTGCCAGCAGTCAGGCATGTCTTACCTCTTTTGTGAGCTGTCCTGCTAAACCCAAACCAATGTGTTTGCAGCATCGGGCCCCTGGCATTGCCATTTGACATCAGTCTTCAAATATGTGCTTCTATATTCACATTGCACCAGCCTACGAACAGCATTACATTGACTACCATCTCTTTCAGAGGAGCCAAAGTTATTTCAGCTTCATGCAGCAGCTATTGTTGTCTTAGATTTTAACTGGGTTGGGGGATAGAAGAGAGATGAAGTTCCTTGTGGACTCCAGGTTAAATCAGAAGTAACTCATTAGAGTTATTATTTGGCTTAAACTGGAATAAACCCAAAATCCAGCCTGTTGCCATTTAATCCATACTAGGATCGAAGTAATCGATGCCTCCTGATTCTGGAAAGTTATTCACTAATACATGCATCTCCTTTTTGTTATAATTTCATCCCTCGCTGTTTTCAAGCCATTTACTGTTCATTACTAAAATGACCATTTTTCGCTTGTTAAAAAAAGACATGGCATTTTAATTAAAGACAATTCACAAAGTCAGCAGCATAATGGTAAAAAAAAAAAAAGAAACAAAAAACTTTGTACAAAATACTGTAAATATTAATATAAATTAACTTGGCATGCAACTTAACTAAATCCTGTTACTGCAAGTTACCTAAGTGTATAAAGATGTGTATAAAGGAAAACCGAATGCCATATGTATCGGCTGTTTCCTCTAACCAAACACTACTGTAAATATATAATCTGTATAAAAATATTTTAATTTTACCATTATTTATGCAATAGAAATAAAGTTTTTTTTTCTTTTGATGAGGGATGAAGTCTCTTTTTTCCTCATTTTGAAGAAGTCATTGATATTTATTCATGCCCAAGTACAAGAGCAAAAGTTAGATTTGCATAGAATATTAGGACAGAAACGCTTTCTTTCTTCCTTCTGAGGGATATATGAACATTTGGGGGGTTATTTTCTTTTGAAAATAGATTTACATATTTTAAAGTGTATTACTACAGGAAGAGCTCCCAGCTGAATAGTTGCTTTGGCTGTTCAGAGCTAGGATCAGCACTGTGAGAGCAACATGGATATACAGGACTTGTTAGCATGCCAAAGAGAGGAATTGAACTTACTCTCTGGAAGGGGAAGTCAAAGCCACAACTGGTGTGGTTGGTGGCCACCATAGGCAGATCTCAAAGAGAAAAGTCACAACATGCCATGTACTCTTTTATGGCACTTGCTTAAAAAAAAAATCAAACCCTTTTTTTCTTATACCTACCAGAGATTCAGAGCCTGATTCCCTGAGCTCAGATGGGCTTGAGTCCAGTATATTGCTGCTGGGAGGAAGACGTTGACACAGGTTTTAACCCTGTCTCTTCTATTGCCAAGGCTGCATATCATGAGTAAGGCTAAACTACACTTGTGTGTCCTGAGGAGCAGCTGCTCCCTAAGCAAATCCAGATCTCTTCATCGCACTGTAGACTATTCTCCACAGCTACTAGCCTACTGTGTCTCCTGCACCCATTTGTCTGGGGAAGATGAAGATGAGATTAATTATGGTCCCCAAAATTGCTTATAATGGTGCCTAAATTAAAGCTTAAAAGGAAACAGCTGATGTAGGCAAGTTTTCTTCACCCATATGGACCCAATTCCCAGCAGTAAGCCTCCAAAGCTCCCACCATGTCCATAGGCAGAGTACCACCTCTGCCTTGTGCTTGGAAAGGAGCTGTGATGCTCTCCCTAGACCTGACCATTTTTGCAAAAATAGCATTTCTGATTCCTTCACTTAACCTCTTAAAAAATAAGTGGTTTTCCCCAGACAATGAGATATATCACACTCCATTACATGGGCTCGCATTATTTATTAATTGCTACCACTTGGACAACAGCCTGGTGGCTTAGATACTGTTCTTTATTCCTGGAATCATCACAGCTTTTGGTATGAGTAATTGTCTATGCATGGATTACCACTGAAAAGCAAGCGATGCAGGAAACTGATGTTTAGAAATCTGGTGATCTAATAGTTTATAAAAAGGTGCTGTATACTCTAGTTGACCTCTTACATTATGTAAGAGGAGTGTGTTTTGATGAATGGGTTAGGAATGAACCTGAATTCCCTACAGGAATGAATCAAAAGTAGTTGAGGAATTCCTATATATCTATCATAGGAATGAATGAGTAATTAAATTCTCTGACGGAAGGAGAAACTCTCCTTTGGAAACAGCATTCTCATGCAGATCATTGCCCTCAGTATTCTCAGCAGAACCACAGGTTTGTATGTTGTACTTCAGCTACCAGAATGGTTCAGAATTGAAATTCACTGGCATCATTGTAAGTATGCATCCTCTCTGCCCATCAGCCATCAGTGAGGATGAGCACCATGCTGGACAGGTTGGGATGACACCATTGACTGCAGGGAGGAAACAAACTATAAAAGAGAAAAACACACCAAATTTGGACTGAGACCAAACTGCTTTATCCCACCATAAGGAGCCCATGAACACGAGCACTGTTCCAACTCTACCAAAGCCTGTTTAGCTCTAGTGTTATTTCTCCATCTCTAGTGTTATCTCTCCATCCAACAGAGAAATACAGGTGAAGGGTACCACCCAAAAGCCCCATCCTTCAGCTGTGCCCCAATGAGACGTTTCAGGTTCCTGTTGCTGCAGGAGCCGGCATTGGCAATGGACGGGAATGACCATGCGGATCTAATCCAGCTCCAGGGGTGCCAGTGGAAACATTCCCAGACTTAGTGGGATTTGGATTAGGTCACCATACAACACAGTATTTCACACCCTGGCTCTTTGCTTTGTTTAAATGGAGTCTGGCCAAGGCCTCAAATTTAATTACTGAAATACAAATACTGAAGAAATAAGGCCTTCCTTACTCTGAATGGAATTCAGGCATGGCCCCATCTAAAACTTCTTGCCATCACTGGGGTCCCAAAGCTCAAAACTACCACAGAGTGTCTTTGGTTAGACACCATTCTTTCCTCCAGGTAGGTACACTCTTCTCATGACCCTGCAGGCTGGTTTTGCTGCTACAATCTTATCCACTCAATACGCGCTCCTTCCTGATTAACATCTACAGAAAGGATTTGCTAATGCAAATCCAGAGGCAGTAATTTATTTGGTACGTGCTAGTTAATCCTGGCAAGGTTTTCCTGTCTAAGTATAGACTAATATCATCTTGTTTTAATTGCTTCTTTAGGAGTTTCTCAAAAATCAAAAACATTTTAATTAAAAAATTCACCAAGAGTATCTTCCAGATCTTTTTCCATTTGTTCTTCTTCCTATCAAAAATTATCAGCATATTTGTAAAGTTCTATAGAAAGTAATTACAGCAGATGCTGATCGCTGTTCTAGCGTTGAGGTTGCTGAATGCTACACATCAGTCTCCCAACTTCTACTTTTTTGTAACTTTCTCAAACAGAAATTTTCAGTCTTAGTCTTTGCTCAAAAAGGAGGCTGTCTATGCAGGAGTTGGAATGCTTTCACACCAGCTGCTAATGTTAGCGGAAATTTGGGGAGGAAGAGGGGAAAGAAAGGAGGTGATGCAAGGACTTTTGGCAAGGGCCTATAGTGACAGGACAAGAGGGAACGACTTTAAGCTGACAAAGGGGAGACTGAGATTAGATATTAGGAAGTTCTTTAACGTCTCTTCCAACCCAAACCAGTCTGTGATTCTATGAACTGCTAGGGAAACAGAGATTTGGGCAAGGAACAGTAAGGAATGGCTGAAACTCCATTCAATTTTACCTATAATATCATTTATAATGAAAAAAGTCCTGTTCCACCACCACCTATCCAAAAGATAAGATGATAAATCCACTGGAGGTGCCACCAGCACATGCAATGTTACAGTGTGTAAGTATCAGGCTGAAGATGCCAAGTGCATGCCTGCCACACTGTGATAAATGTCTTTTAACCTCAATTTCTGTCTAGATTTCCACTTGCCCATAATGAGCTGGTTTTAGAATAAGCTGTCAAAAATAGTTCACCATATAATGACAGAAAGCCGAGATATTCACAGGACAACCATACATGTCACTACGGATATAGAAATTAATGCAACAGCATAATCATAGGGTCAAGAACCTGTAGCATGATGCCAATGGTGCAGGCAACTAAATTTTTAGTGTCCTGTGACTGCTCAGAGACAGATCTGCAAAACTACTTGAGAAGCAGTGTCTCCCTCCTCTGCTTTTAAGCATCCAGCAGTGCTCCCTTAAATGCTTGCTAATGGTGGAGTACAGCTGCAGGGACAAAACAGGGCTCTCAGAGGCATCTGAGTCCCAAGGAGAACATGACCATGAGCATGGCTGCAACTGAGCCATTTCCAGATTCAACAAGTTCCAGCCTGCAGAGTATGTTTTAGAAAGCTTTAAAAACTTAAAATGAAGTGAAAGATTTTGAATGAAGGGGCTGAGAGACCCCAACGCTGGCAGTACGAACAGTACCTCTATAATAAGGGTAATCACTGCATGTTACATAGAAAAACCTCTCAAGTGATTGCTGTTTGCAGAGGCTGATTAAATATAAATTAAACTCATCTGCATGTTCAGCAAGGTATGTGCATTGAATAGCAAGAGCACCCTTCTCATTGACTGCATGGAGCATTTGGGGAGCTCATCCCATGGCCTGGCATGTCTGCATATAAAGGCTGCACCTCCTAAACTCTGATGGGCTTGGGGCATTGACCACCTCTCTAGGAAGACTGTTCCAGCGTTTGACTACTCTTTTCATAAAGAAATGCTTCCTCAAGTTCCTGGCAATGTACTGAGTGCTCCATGAGCCCTTGCCATTAAGTAACCAGACAAACTGTGAGTGATGAAGGGACCAATTCTTCATCACCAAGCATCCTGGCTATGATTAAGAAGAGATTTCTTAACCTTCTCCCCCATTGTACAAGGGGGAAAAGTGCCTTATTTCTAAATCTGAACTATGATACAGAGATGCCATAACTGGTGTCATCTCCAGCTTATAGTCTGTGGCTGGGGAGCAGCATGGGCCCTCCTAGTACAGAAGGGATGGGGCTGACTCCGAGCATCCTGAATGTAGGAGGTGTTTGGAAAACCTGTGGATTTCTCCTTCATCCTTGACCCTGGGCTGAAGGTAAGACTTGCTAAGTGAAACCAAGAGATAATTGTTTCTCAAATTATATGGTCAGAAGTGGCAAACATGCACCCAAAGATACATAATTTTTTCTCACTCTCTCACTCTCTAAAGAACCCTTTTTTTTGTGTGTTCAAGGAGCCTGGAGGCTTTGTGAACAGATGAATCAAGAAAGACAAGTGAAGAAGCTGATGACTGTGACTATCATAAGCTATATGATCTGAGAGAGAGGGGATGTTTCTTCTTACCACGTTGTGTGAGGTCCTACTGGTGCCAGTTTCAGTGTCTTCTCTCACTTCAAACCAGAGAGAATCTGAAAGCTTGAGAAATACTGGAAATTGCTTTTTATGGTGAAAGAAAGCTCCAGAAACAGGCTCCAGATTAGGACCTGTCAACACAGTCCTGCCAAAAAATAAAATGTACTTGCAAGTGCATAACCCACTTTTGAATCCCGAAGCTCTTCAACCACCTACTTTGAATATTTATTATTTCTTAAATGCAATTTCAAAGAGCATTTTTTAAAATCAATTAGCTACGGTCCTATTCATTTGGAAACTGAGAATAATGTTCACTGCCTCTTGAACAAATTAAACTCACAATTATTTTAACAAGTTTGTCCCCTATAAAGAGGAAAAACACAGATTGGTTCAGAGGACAGAAGAGAAGAAACAACTCAAGAGGGATAACACTGTGCCAAAACCAAAAGGTTGAGCATGTGTATTTGCTTACACTGGTATGAGCAACAGGCTCAGAGAAACAGGTAGATAGCATATTGGGGTACTAGGAATCATTGTTATTTCTTGAGAAAGCACTTTCAGTGCTGCCATGATAAATAGATTCTAAGAATTCAGGGTATGGAGTGCTGACATCTGTCAGGCAGGAACCTGGAGTTCACATCACAATTGCAATTACTGCAGTATTTTTAACCAAATCACAGAGTCAACTTTCACGAATGAAAAGACTCCTTTATGTAGAAGCTGACGAAGTTAAAATCGTTTCCAGCTTTCAAGAAACCCAAAGCAACCTCCAGCAGCCTGGGTAAACACAGTGTTTCTGTAACAGACTTGCTGAACTACTAACCCGGTCTAGCAGAAAGCCCTGCGCTAGCACAAAGGTTGTTATTGCTGCAATTACGCCAACGCCACGCTCCCAAAGAAGGATTAAAACACTTAATTCTTTCTAACTTTGGTTTATGAAATATTGACAGGCTGCTGCTTTCAAAATAAGCTATAAAGACACCTTCCACACAGCGTGCAGCGGGAGCTCAGTGATGTTTATTTACTTATCCCTTTGACTAGGTTTGGCTCTGAACACTCATGCTGAAATTGTTAGAGAATGCCCCAGGCTGAGCTAAGCATATACCAGCAGGTAGAGCTAATCCAGTGTTAATAAAAATCAATGAAGCATTCTTACAAGGCAAACTATTATCCCTTTACAGCTCAGTCTCCTCACTCTGACAGATGATGATGATGAACAGATGTATAAGCATCAGCTGGGGGCATCTCCAAAAAGCTGTCTCTTGAACACATCTTTTTACAGTCCCAACCATTTGATTTATATATTCACTGACATTTTTTAATACTTTTGGGACACCTTATCTCATTGGCAAAACAAATCCACTTCTGTCTGCATCATTTCTAAGTGTGAAATAATGTGTTATTGAAGTTATTGTGACCCTACTGATATCAGAACCCTTCCAGTCACAGTGACCTCATTAATGAAAATCCTTTGTATCGAAATGGTCCAGCTTTGTAAAGGCCTTACTGTATGACAAAGAAATCCTGGGATAACAGCATCCTCATGGCCTTCCAAACATGCTCCAGTCCAAGACATGACCTCACCACAAGGCTTTATATGCTGCCTCTTGCCAAAACAATGATGCCTTCTGTATCCCAGGGAAATTGTTCACTTCTCTGGTATGCTAAGGTGGGGTTCAGGAGCAGATCTTGTGGCTCACACCTCTGCACTAATCCAAACCAGAAGCAATCTACCGCACTGAGCATCTGCAAAAACATGCTTAGAAGTAGTAATCTGCCTTCCTGCTGTCTCTCTGAAAAATAAGATGAGGAATTACTTTTTCGTTGGTATTTGCAGCAGGAATTAGGCTGCACACACCCATGAGCACCCTGCTGCATAGCAAGCACAAGAAGCAGAAGCCTGAAGGCAGGAACATCTTTGCGGCTGCCACAAGCCCCATGTTGCCCCCAGTCCCAGTAAACTACAGCCACAGAGGTGGATTGGTCAAGGAATGGAGGTAGCTTGCATGGGAGACAACTCCCCTGATTTATTCCAACTGCATCATAGAAGCATCTTTATCTCTGGGTGTTCGTCTTAACTATCGGAGGCCAGGTCACATTGTAAAAGCCCACTGATTATTGGGGGAGGCTGCAGTGACAATGGAGATGTCGGCAGTTTTAATAAGCAGTTTATTGAGCTGTTCATTCAAATTGTGCCCTAGACTGTACTGACTCACAGCTGCTCATACAGGAAGACAAGCTCAGGTGTAGGCACCTAAATCTGTAGCCATCCACATTTAACCACCTGAATTCTCTCCCAATATCTTTAGCTATTAGTTAAAAATGATAGGAAAACTCTTAATGGTTCTTCTCAGCCTATATGAATCCATGAGTGTCCTAACCACTAGAAGAAATATTCCTGTTCAACACACAGCTTGGTTTTCTCACCACTCCCCTTCATGCCTCCAGTTAGAGCTGACATCAACAGCAAATGACACCAGATGAGACAGAGGCTGGCCCAAGAATAAGTTTAAATATTTCTCATTTTTGGGAGGATTTCCATTTATCTTCATTATATCCAAACACCTCATTTTTCAGAATCTGATCAATAACTCGATAAGACACTGTTGACCCAAGTTCTTCTTCTCACAAATCTTTCACTGAACTCAGAGGCAGAGCTGACCTAAGCAGCGAATAAAGAATTTATGGACACTGAGTAGTACAAATTCCAAGTGCCTTTTTTCCTTTGCAAGTGTAAATGAATGTAAATAGCACAATCTGAGTTTCTCCTGGAGAACGAGAAAAGCAGATTCTTCTCATTTGGCTTGGTTTTCCTATTACTTTCTGCATATAGAACAGCTACCTTAATTAATGCAAGCTTATTATGAAATTAGAGCACCAATATAATTAAAGCATTGATTAAAAGGCTAATATAACAAGCAGCTGAACCTCTTTTGAAAGAGGAGCAATATGAATACTTCTACTTCATTAAATATTACAATTCAGTCAATATTGAAGCATTCAATTATATTGACTTGATTTCTACATTGAGCTGGGAATAAGCATCTCTTGGGACCTAATTATGTTAGTTTTGCTTCCCTTGTTAGCTGGAGTTTGTGTGTTTGTTTGTCCGGTTTGAGATTCCCTAAACTTCTGAAAGAGCAGATCTCCTATCCCAGGGAACCATTCTCCAGGAAGATAATTTATGGGTAATGAGGAGTTCTAGTAATTGTGTTTATCTTTGGAAATTAACTGTAAGAAATCCATCACATCTATAAAAAGAAGTCATGTCTCCTCCAGATAGGCCCATAATGAATTTGTTAATGAACTTAGCAGCTAGATCAAATTAACAGCCTTGCCCCAGATTTACTGAAGGTCACTCTGATGCTTTGTGAAGAAATTTGCTTCTGTCCTTTCCACATCCACCTAGAGAAACACTGCTGCAACACCCAAAGCAACCTCCAGCTCCTCAATGACACACAGGGAAGTCACATCTTCAGAGTCCCCTCTAGCACTGGTTGAATTTGCAGCACAGCAGACTCCCAAGGAGGAGTGAGACTCCCCTTTAGGAAGCACTGACCCTCAAAGAGTCTAGCCCAAGGCAAATAACATAAGATAAATGGGGAAGGCAACTAATACTCCCATATTCAGCAGTAAGTGGCACAAGTCACTTAAGAGGAGGACTTGCCAATGGGTCACAGCCCCAGGGACCGGGCTTAGACAACTATGTACAACAAGGGTACCTGGACTCCATCTTCACCCCAACCTCCTAATGGGAATGTGTGTTACTGCCCTTGGCTTTGAGCCCCAAATGAGCTTTAAGGTCCCTTCCAAACCAAACCATTCTATTATTCTATGACCATGGCCATGCTTCTTTCTGGGAAGAGCTGGATGCAGCAATCTCAGCATCATACTGTGCTCTCCTCAGTGTGAATCATTAACACCTCAAGTAACGTTTGGGAACATCAGAAAGCCTGGAGGAGGCCACGTGCCCAGCCTCTCCCTGAAACTGAGTAGGGTGAGGAAAACAAGCTGGTTCTTGAGATGGTCAAGACATTTCTAAATGCTTTCCAGCACTCACTGAGCAACGAGATGCAAGATAGATGGATGTTTTTGGAAGAAATAGGGTTATTTTTCAGGTTCTTGCAGACTGTTTGCTCTGAAGAAGTAGTACAGCTTGGTTTGCCTGTTCTTTTTCCCCTATAATATTCTGCAGTTCTTTTTACTTAGGGAAACAAAAGAGCTCTGAAGTAAGCACCAAAGAAGTGCAGATGAAAGAGGAGAGGAGTAGGTTTTCTAGCACCTTTTTTGATCAGGAATTGCACTGGAACCTTACTTGGGTCTGCGGGAATGTCTGATCTCTCCCAAGTGTGCAGCTTGCTCTCTGCATTCTTACAGGCTATGCTAACACCTCCTGAAGCAAAACTCACTTTACGTATAAATCATAGAATCAACGAGGTTGGAAAAGACCTATAAGATCATCACATCCAACCTTTATCCCAGGACTGACAAGGTCACCGTGTCCCTGATGCATGGGGTTTTTTCATCAGGAAGGTGTCTTGAGATCTCCTGGGGCAACCAGAGAGCAGCCAGGGATCTGACACCACACAAGCATAGTCTTGTCTATCCCCTATGCCTCACATGGTTGCACAGTTCACAGCAGAGATTTAACAAAGCCTGTCTTCAAATAAAGCTAGGGTAAAGCATGAAAAATTGCTAGTTTGTCCTACTTGGTTAGGGCAACTCCTCTAGTTGCACTGGATTGGTTGGTTTCCCTGTTAGGAGGCAAAAAACACTAGTCGGCCCCCAGAGGGAGGGTTCGTTTTGATATAGTTTGCTTTGGTTTGTTGTTTTGTCTCAGTTTGTTCTGTTTTGGTTTTAACCTCCCAGCCTCACCACAGAGAAGACCCACACCAAGCTCTAAGTCGGACTTGAACTAAGAAAAGCTAAAACTATCACCATATTTTGCTCACCAAACCAGAGTATATTAATGTTCTCACCACTTTCAGGAAGGATACTGAAGCAGTTTAAAGTTAAAAATGCAAATCAAAGCCCAAATGAGCTTTGAGATTGCAGCAAACATGCCACAGTGTCATTCGCAGCATGGCAGAAAGAATGTTCTGTCACGTGTGTGAGATGTTCAAAAAGCAAATTGCATGTCATATTCCATATCCCAACTTAGGCAGAGTTAAAAAAAAGCCCAAAACCCAAAAAGGGGTTATCAACGTGACTATCTCCATCAAGTGATGTCTCAGGCACTGAAAGCAGCTTCTGAAAGAGGAAAAAAACCCCACTTTATGACATCTAGTGGTAAAAGAAGATGTGCACAAACGCACTGACACGGCATGAAGCCCTGTGAGGCTCACATGCCAGTCAGGAGAGCCAGGCTATTTTCAGCACTGTACTTACATCTGTACTTCTTGGCTATAATCTGTGTGCAAAGTGTAAACTCTTTCTGTGCAGGTCTATCAGAAGTCACGGCGCTACTTGTAACGGATGAGTGCTTCCAATTCCACACCAACTATGCTGCACATGGAGAAACAGACCTTTGTGTAGGCAGATATCAGACTGACAATACAAGACAGCTTCGGCTCAAACCCAGATATCTGGGAGCTTTTATTATCAACCTTGTAGCTGGTTTCTCAGAAGTGATGCCTGGCTGCATCCTTCACTCTTCTGATTTGGAAAATATTCATGGCAGAGTAAAACAGCCCTTGAAACTGCACCCAGGGTCTCTGAAGTGAGCTCAAACTGTTCAAATGATGGGAGCAAACACAGAGGGTATCTGACATCTTAGAGCATGCACAATGTCTGGTGTAGCTGTGCTTTCCTCTTACTGCAGCAGTAAGACATGGCACCTTTGTGCAAAAACATCTCCTTCAAGCCATTTATATCCACTTTGTTCTCCAAATAGCCAATTATTGGCATTTGTTCTAGACACCTTTGGGGAAGTACTGTGATCATAACAGATTGCTGCTTCAGAATGCAGGATAAACCCAGCTTTTCCAGGTCATTCGGTGCTGCCCTCCGTCACGGAAGACCTGCCTCGGTCCTGCAGGAGACCACAGCTAGAGAAACCGCATGGACCTTGACAGACCTCTTCCATAGCAGCGCCTCTGCCACAGAAACACATCATCCCCTGCCAGAATTAATTCAGAAGTGCAGCAGGGTGTCAGTGTGCTTTCCTCTAGGAATCCAATGCAAGTGTGATGTTCTGCTTAACAACTACCACCAAAGCTGAGGCACAAAAGTCTGCCTCACCTTCTCCTCCCTTTCTGCAGGTTCTCACTCTTCACTGCACCAAGGAGTCCTGCTGGCTGCAAGCAAGGTCAGCGCTACTTCCTACAAGGCTCAGCTCTGCTTGGGTCTCCTGGCACCCACCAAAAGAACTGTATGGTCTGAGAATGAAAACACCTTCCTCTAACTGCCTCCTACATCTCAGCAGCTGAATGCAGAGTTTTCCTCCTAATGGTGGTATCCATGTCATTGAAACCACCATGCTCAGGGGTGGTTAGCACCTCCTCCAGCCCATGGGAGCTGAATTTCCAGCTTGAACGTGGGTTCAGTTTGATCTTGCTGTGACATACATTGAAGATTAGTAAGTGGAAAGCATGAGGGCTGGTGATAGTGCCCAGAGTATATGAATCAGGGTCTCCTGAACTCTGGGAAGGGGACAGAAAAGGGTGGATGTGTCTTTGAAAGGGGGAAAGTCAATATTGCAGCGTATGCCTTAGTTGCTGCACAACTTGATGGTACTGCCAAAATGCACCCTGCTCCATCCAACGACCCAGCACAAATAACAACACTGAATGAAGATCAGCCCACAGTGAATTAAGGAAGAACCATTTAGAAGAACATTAACGTTTACACAGAATAAGCTGCATCCCTGGCTGCTTTTTAAAGCAATTCTTTAAACTATAAAGAGCACCAATTAAAAAGGGCTGAAACATTTGCCTTTTTACTGCTAGAAACCCTGTGTCTGAAGAGTTGCTGTACTCAGAGTTCAACAAGACACCTACAGTTTCTGCTTTAGACTTATAACCCAATAGCTTTTTAAGGCCAGAAGGCTGTCTAGTTGCCAAGAGAAGGACAAGGTGCACCTGGCATAGAGGGACTTATTCAAATGGCAAGACAATGGGTACATTGTGAACAGTGCACTCTAGGACCCCAGTTTTATCTACCTAAAGCTCTTACAGGGACTGAGTGGCATAAACCAAGCCAAATCAGCTAAAAAGCAGGTTCTTTGGTATTCCTGTCATTTCTGCCAGGTCACAGGAGACCAAGCTGTCCTACCAAAGGACACTCTGTAAGAGAAGGCAGTGCTACTTTGCTAGTACAGCTTTTTAGTTTGTATTTCAAGTCCTTCAACAGAGATGGTCACAAACAACTTTTAGTTAATCCTTCTTAAATCTCCCCTCTGCATCAAGAAGTAATCAGACGAATCAGAGGGTAAGTTTAAATAGACCCGAAGCACAGTCACAGAAAACCTTGTTGGAGCTGGGCAGAGGGAACATCGTCCAAAGAGCTTTGTTTTATGCTGAAAGGTAGCTTGGCTGTTGCATGCAGTGGGGACTGAAGTCGCAAATGACCATGTCCCATCACTCTGGGTGCAGCAACAGACACCCCTCCACTCCACCCAGCTCTGACTGGATCTGACTGATTCAGCCAAGCTGATGTTTGCAAAGCCCCCAGAAGGGGATGGGTCTTGTTTAGGCCTGGGTAAGAAAACCCCAAAGAGAGGAAAGAATGATGCAAGGAATGCAGTTGAGGACACTTGGGAAAGGTCTCCATGTGTCAGCCACACTTTCTCTCACACCTAGCTGTGATCAACAGGCATTCTGAGGGGATCACAATACTTTCTAACCTTACAAAAAACCAGTGCTTTAGTGCTCAAGGGGTGCAAACAGATCTCACAGCACCAGTTCTTCTTCTAGGGGCCAGAGCAAGAAAGTTGGGTAGGGTTTCATCATTTCCCAAGAGCACAGAAATCCTCTTTTCCCATTCTGTTTCCTTATCACAAAGAAGAGGGGAAGTTGCTAAACTGGAAAGGAAACATCTCTTTATTCCTAATTTACACGAAAAGAGAAATTAAAAGCCCTGGGAGAGAGGATATGTGAGTGCCCTTCAGCAGCCCCAGCTCATGCTTATTTTTCCATCCAGGATCCAACCTGGCAATGAGCTGAATGGGCTGAACGGGCTTGGTGAGGCTTCATTTCTAGAGATCTGTTAGAGCAGATCGACACTCAGAGCTGCCTGCAGAGCTCATATAAAGTTGTAGTTAAAGAATATGTCCGAAGAAAAAGAATTGTGCAGTGTTAAATGCCAAGAGAAATTATGTTTCTAACCAATCTAAAAGGAATCTCCTCTCCACACTCTCCTCACACCCTGATAACATTAATCTTCATTAGCTTTTCCCCCTGTATTAATATGAGCCATCCTGCTTGCTCCAGGGCTTTCTGGAGAGGTCTCCTTCAAAGAGCATTTCTGCATAATTTACTGTAGGACCTTGGGGAGGTGCCATCAGACAGTCCCTCCATCACATCCTGTACTCAGATGCCCTGCTAAGCATCTATAGTTAGAAGAGATGACGCAAACATTGGTACCTCTCGCTCCCCCTTTCCTCTCCTCCATCCATGCTGGAGCCGTACTTGCTTTCAGCCAGACATTAATGCCCACACGCTTCCTGCTCAGAGTCCTCTAGGTACTGCATTAGTCACGCAGCTTGTCAACGTGAGCTCTGGGACAACAGTTATTTGAACCCATGTTTTTCCAGCACAACTGCCATTGCCTCCAGTGGGAGTTTGAGCAAATTCAACAGCCAAATCCTTTTCCCAAGGGCTGCAGCAGAGCTTGCACGTTTCCAGCACCAGATCCTGCTACGTCTTGCAACAAAGCAGCTCAGACAACTGAGTGGGCTCAGAGCTTGTTCTCCCCCTTGTAAGAGGACACTACCCATGAAGACTCTCTCTTCAATGGTGAGTAAGTACTACTGGTAGACAAGGACTTGTCAGCAGTCTCTGCATTATGCTGGCTCACTGATAAAGGATGAAATTCACCCCCTCCTTCATGAAGCATGGGGCATTTTCTAGAGTGTGGGGTGGGAAGAAGAAGGGAACTTTTAAGCCACCTCCTGTGAGAATAGCCACTGGGTGCACTGGAAACTTGCCCACCTTCCCAGCATCAGCGTGGAGAATAGGGTCTGCTTAACTAAAAAGAAATCAGGAAACTATAGGGAAAATCATTATTCTGCCATTCACAAAAGTCACGTCTTGTACTTGGAAATGAGTTGGGGTTGGAGCCAGACAGGCTTGTCTTGTGTTCCATCTGAGAGTGGTTGGTGTCCTTGGTTTTGACCCAACAGAGGTGTCTGGTGCCCTGGTAATCCAATGAATCATCATCACAACATGAGAGTAGCCCCCTGGCACCTGGCCCTCCACCCAGACCAGACAGTTTACTAGCCCGATCTGTAAGCATGGGCTTTGGTAGGAGGTTAGAGGTATCTTTGGGTCTTGAGCATTCAGATCTGAAAGTGAAGTATGCACAGAGACCAGACAGTATGACTAAGTGTAGAAATATAAAATATTCAGTACTTGTATATATGCACACACGTACAGCATTCAGAGAGCATTGCAGAAAGGGCAAGAATAAGAGAAACAAATCCAAGTCTGCCTGCAGGATAAGAATGAGAAAGGTCTCTATTAACATTTAAAAGGAAAGATTGTTTCACTTCTTCCTGCTGATGAGCTCAAACCGATCGTGACCACAGAGGAATCCATACTGACATCCTGTGATGAGCCTTTGAGTTACATCAAAGTATGTTATTAAAAGGAAAGCTCAGGCCTCATATTTCTCTCACTGCCGGTATCCTTCTGGTCTGGGGGAGAAAGGTGAGAGACATTATGCTCCTGGCAGTGAAAAGCTGCTGGTAACCAGCTCCCTCTGCTTTGAGGATGGCAAAGACAATGTTGGTGTGTGGAGAGAAGACAACAAACATCTTCTCTTTTCTGGAAAGACAGTCATGCTTGGAAACGCTTGGAAAACCAGGCCAGGCCAAACAAAACAAATATTCCCTACTGACTTGGCCATGCAACTTGGCGACTTGGCAACTGCACAGTGAAAGCCAGGTCAAAATGAGCCAAATGAAAGTGCCACACCTTCCATGCTATAAGCAGATGATGAAATGGAAAAGGAAGCACTAGAGCCAGACAGTCACCAGCAAACATCCCAATAGCACCAATTGTGAAACAGCAGAGATAAATGAGGCCCGGGGGATGCAGGAGCAAGACCATGTCCAACACTGGAGAAGGGCTAAGCCTCCTCCCTGAACCCCTGCTACAGCAGCCATGGGCAAGAGGAGTTGGGAGCCTCTGGTTCACCATAGGGGCTCTGAAATAAACAGCTCTGAAATAACCAGGACTTTTGGTCATGGCATTTCGGGAGGGGAACTCAAAGGCACAGCCCCACCAGTAACCCCATGCTCTTGCATGCCCTTTCCTGAGGCTGTTCATTTAACACTGCAGTCTGAAGCTGTATTCCTACTGCTGTGTCCTGCCTTCCTGCGGTCTCCAGCCTCCCATCGTGTGTAGCAATAAATTGCATGAGCCATTTACCTGCCTTCAAGCCAAACCTCCAAAGCACATGGCAAATTAGGTGGTTATGTCTTTGCTGCCCACTTCCACACCACATGCAGGGAAAGGAGAGCATTCTGCAACGGTACGGGGACTCTCGTGGCAGCCCATGCTAAACGACATGGGCTGCTGTCTACCTGGTAACCAGTTTGGGGCCTAAATTTGTTCCAGTAACAATATATGTTGTAACCTTAGCAGTCTTGTAGCTGACCTTTATTCATTTCTGCACTAAAATATGTTTAAACAGAGCTTTGTTTACTGCAAGGCATAGAGAGAAGAAGACAAACAAGCCTGTACCACATCATAAGCCCTGAAAGCATTACAAGTTGTGCTTCCTCAATTAATCCCAGAATCCCAGACTGGTTTGTCTTGGAAGAGACCTCAAAGCTCATCCAGTTCCAAGCCCCTGCCATGGGCAGGGACACCTTCCACTAGAACAGGTTGCTCCAAGCCCCTGTGTCCAACCTGGCCTTGAACACTGCCAGGGATGGGGCAGCCACAGCTTCTCTGGGCACCCTGTGCCAGCGCCTCAGCACCCTCACAGGGAGGAACTTCTTCCCGTTATCTAATCTGAATAGACAGACACAGAGATAACATGAGTATTAAGTTATCTGACATGACTAGAACTAGTCATTGCAGAAAAACACCACTCTTCATTTCACTCCCCATGAAAACACTGAGACATGCATCGACAGAAATGTATTTAGCCTCCTAACAAGAGCTGCATTATAAGAATAAGCTCCTCTTAGCTGGGCAAGGGGAGAAAGGCTGAAATTTGGACACTTGATTGCAGCCACTGAAGACACCACGACTGCTGATCAGACAACGACCTTATCACAGATGCCAGCCCTTCTAGTGCACTGCCTTAGCTGAAAAACTTAAGTTTTCCCCTAGTTTGGCTCTTCCTTTGGCTTCCCAGTCCTTGCTGCAAGCACCTCGGCTCTCCAGCCAGCTCCCACACTTGCTGAGAAAGCTTGAAATCTCACCCCAAGGGTCCCAACTCAAATAGCAAGAGATGCGTTATAAGTCTCACGTCTGGCAGAAGGAGGAATCGGTGCTTCCAAGCCTTGCTCCCGGATGCAGTTCCCTTCTTTTCTTGCCTTAGGATCTTGGGGACCTCTTGTGGTACAAAGTAAAAATGTCTTTATTTGTGAAGAGTAAGCGAGTGGTGAGAGGGCCAGGCCTGCAGGTGCATCGCTTCTTTAAAGAAACCTTAGAAACGGACAAACGAGGAGACAAGACGCCCCCAGACACGAGCAACTAACCCTCCCCTGGTGAAAACTCCAAACAAGTAGCAGTCCTGGCCACGGTCCCTGCAGCCTGTAAGGAATACAGTGAATGATCGATCCCAAGCACAGCTACAGGTTGGGCAGAGAGGGGATTCAGAGCAGCCTGAGGAGGAGGACTTGGGGCTGTTGGTTGATGAGAAGCTCCCCATGACCCGGTTTCGGTGTGCACTTGAGCCCAGAACCTCCCCGTGTGCTGGGCTGCATCCCCAGGGTGTGAGCGGCAGGTCAAGGGAGGTGATTGTGCCCTTCTACTCTGCTCTCATGAGACCCCATTTGCCAGCACTGTGTGAAGTCCTGGTGTCCTCAACATAAGAAGGACATGGAACTGTTGGAGCAAGTCCCTTCAAACCAAACCCTTCTGTGACCTTCGTAAGAGGCCTCTCTGGCAAGAGAAGCACCTTTCAGACCCACAGGAACACCAAGTTAACAGTCACATTCCTATTTATTGCCACATTTACTAACCCGGAGCCTCATCCTGAGGGTGCTGATTGGGCAGAGTTCCTTACCTCTATGCCTCTCCCAAGCTGGGCAACTACAAACCATTCCTCAATCCACTTTTTGGTAAGGTAAGGCTCATCTTTCGTGGATGAGGCTTCACATGAAGTCAGGCTGTCACCAGGGTACTGCTTTCATGGAGGAACCACTCACAGCATTATTCAAAAGCCCCCATTTGGAATCTGGTAGCCTCATAGACAAGCCCTTGACTGCTCACAGCCTTGCCGGTCTGTTTGCTTTTCAGGCACGAGGTGGCACTGAGGATGCAGCTTTCTTCCCCGTGCCGCTGGTCTCGGGCACAAGAGGGTTTTAAAAGCAGCAGAAAACCCTCCACTCAAAATACCGACCCACAGCTTCACCCTCCTGAAGGTGACAGTGCTCAGACACACCGCAAGGCAGCATCACCCACTGCAGTGGATGCATGTGGGGACCAGCTGGACACCACCCAGGCAGGGTACCAAAGCATCACAGTGTGCCGGTGTTGCCCTCACACACCTTATGTGATGTTCCTTCTCCTCCTGAGGCCTCCCACCGCAGGCAGGGCACTGGGGCAGCATCCCAGGGGTGCAGCTGCTGCTCTCCTGCTGTCGCTGCTCTGGCTGATGATCATACAATTACAGAAGCATAGAATGGTTTGGGTTGGAAGGGACCTTAAAGCTTACCCAGTTCCAACCCCCTGCCACAGGCAGGGACACCTTCCACTAGAGCAGGTTGCTCCAAGTCCCTGTGTCCAACCTGGCCTTGAACACTGCCAGGGATCGGGCAGCCACAGCTTCTCTGGGCAACCTGTTTCCTTCAACAGAGGTGCCAACACACAGGAGAGAGCAGTGCTCTGCCCTGATCACTGCTGGACATTGGTGAGGTCCTACACGAGCCTCACTGCAAAGGGGCCAGCTAGTGGCTTTCCAGCAAAGCCAGTAGATAACAGCAACCCATGCTGCTTGCCCACATGACAAGTTGGCACAAATGAAGACCGTAGCCAAAACATGAAGCACTCCAGACCAGCTTCTCTGAGGTATTTAGAGAGCCCTCTGGCTCAAGGAGATGGCAGAGCAAGAGAAAGAACCCCAAACCTAGCAATAAATAGAGCACTGCCTCCTCTCTGGCTCTCGGGATGGGGCCTGGCACCCAGGACAGGCAGGGCACAGGCAGGCATGCTGCCCACAGCCTCAGAGCAGAAACGGTTCTGCCCTGCACTAGGACCATGCCCAAACGCTCTTCCCTGTCTTCATCCTTCACCTCAGACACTTCAGCCTTCTCCTCCCTGTGCTTCCCGCAGCTCCCAGCACGGGGACACCCACATTGCTCAGGGCACACAGGGTCTCTCATAATAGATGGCTGGAGCATGTTCCATACAGTGAAACTGAAGAATAACAGTCATGAAATGTTAAATGCTGCAGTGAGGAGCAAACACCTCCTGGTAGTTTTCCAGGCTGATGGTTACAACAACCTCTCTGTATGTTTACACACAGATAACAATGATTAAAGCAAACCCCAACAGAAGTGTGGGCACTCGTAACCAAGTTAAAAACTGAAAACATCACCCCCCCTTGGAAAACAATTACACATTTTCTGCTCTGTTTAACTCAGAGTCTCATGGGAGTCCAGCCTTTTAAGACATATTACAGGATGCAGTTACACAGGTTAAGATCCCAAGTATTCAGGGATAAATGATGTCCCTACTCTGCAGGATGGGAACGGGAAGAGTTTTGTGCTCAAAGGCCGTGGCTGACTTCTCCCAAGGAACAGTGTTAGCACTGTGGTCTCTTTGTCTGTCTCATTGCAGTTTAATAGCAAACCTACAGAGAAATGGATGAGCTTATTACTTTTTGTAATTTCAAGCACAAATTTGTGGTATGGGGGAAATCATTCATTAAAACATGAAAAGCAGCTGCTTTGATTTTAAGGTTTGAAGGCCTCTGGTTCAAAGGCTTGAGTAATAAATACCTTTTACCTGCCACCTTTTTCTGGGAGGGATTCTAACACCACAGGGCCTTCATTTTGTGTGCAATCAAATATGAAGTAATATTTTAATTGGCATTTTTCACTCCTCACCATTAACTCCAACCATTAAATAATCCATGCAGGACTAATGAAAAATCTCCCCTCCTCTGACTGCAACAGGCGCTCGTCCACATCCCTTCACCTGTAGTGAAATGAAATTTGTGCTAAGTGGGATCATGGAGGGCTGAGAGCGAGATTCCCGGCTGCATTTCCAGCTCTGTAGCAAAGCAGGCTGGAAGGGTTCAGCCACAGGCACGTTCCTTGCAAAGCATTATTTTCCTTAAATTCACATCTTGGAAAGATCATGTTTTCCCTCGCCTGCTATTGTCAGTGATCACTTGCCTCCCAGCAGCCAAGAGATGGCAGCTGATTAATACCAAATCTCTGGGCGCTGTTAGATATCCATCAGAGGCCTGAGGAGTGTGTCGTTTGCCTATTGAAACAGTTTAAGCACTGATGGGATTATAATTATCTTGCTATCAACTGCAACAAAGCAGCTCAGCAGGAGCTGTTACACTTAAACAGAGGAGGTCAACTAAATTATCCTAGTGGGAAAGTAAATGTGAGACCATGACCTCGCTCTATAGATTGCCTATAATGAATTGGGTTTATGATTTATATTGAGGCTAAGCTTTCACTTGGCAGTCCCAGGCCACAGGGTCGCACTAGATGGTCCCTTGCTGCCACCTCCCATTGAGGATTCAATGTGAAACCTCTCTGCACCAAACATGGAGCAATTCCTGACTCCAGCGGTCATGGATGAGCAAGAGGGACCTGCTGCTTTTGGGTCAGGAAGTATGAAAGAGCTGTAGCTCGCTATTTTCTCAGCCAGAAGAAACATGACACACGGAATAGGAGCAGAAGGGGAAAAAAGTCTATCCAGCTTCCCTGCCAGGGCTGGGGAAGGCAGAAAGGCTCAGGGTTGCCATCTGAGCAGGAAAATTCAACCTAGACATGTGAAAAACACCTCTGACAGCAAGGACAGTGATGCCCGAGGAAGCACTGTTGAACCATCCATAGCAGCTCCAGGACCAGATGAGAAGAACATCTGCCAGGAAGGGGCTGGGGAGAGCTGCCCTGGGGGATGGAGAAGCTGTTTGTCACCTCCCAGGTCAGCTCCATGTGTGCTGGAGCTGGTGGTGTCCTATGCACCGGTGATGGGCATGGCAGGGCTGACCCTTGCTAGGGCCTCATATTGGGTCAGGGCACCTTCCTCATGGTCAGAGATAGACCCATCCTGGAGCAAGCAGCCCACTGCCTGTCTCATGATGCTCATCTGGCCCTAATCTCTTCCATCTCTTGTTCTTGATTCCTCCCTTCCTCCCCACAGCTCCTGGCTTTTCCCCTTGAAGTGCCACATGCTGAAGGTCCCACCACTGGCCCCACTACAGGGCACCCAGACAGGAGGCTCCGGGCATTTATTCCACTCTCATTCAGGTCAACCAGGGTAGTATAAAGACTTGTAGAATATTTGGGGGTTTTTACCTTGTTAGAACAAAAAGACAATCTCAGCCTACAGCAAACCAGGTTCCTGAGACCCACATCTACTCCCATCTACCCTGATCTCTTTCGTCCTCTCTCTGTGTGAGTGATCTGGACCCTCTCAATGAAGGACCTCATCCTACCACCTTGTAGAGACATGTCTCCAACCACAACAGCTTGAAAGCAGGAGCTACCCATTGCTGACACCTTTTCATGGCAGGGAGGTCTCAGAGTCTAGAAAAACCATGACTTTGGCCATGCAACCTCCACCACCAAGCCTGTGCCACAGCACTGCAGTGCTGACAGAGGCAGGATGGATACCAGCTGCTGTAACAAGCTGTGTTGATGTCTATTTATTAGCAATAAAAAGGGGGTGGGGAGAAAGGGTTTGGATTATAGACATTATGATTAAAATTTAAAGAAAGAAACAGACTGTTTCCAACTCAAAATGCAAACTCAGAGCAGAAAGCAGTAGATGGTAATCTAAATGGCAAGCTGATGATATACAAGAGATACACAAATGATATACAAAGAACAAAACAAGGAGAGAGAACCCGAATAAGGGGAAAAACAAGAGTTGAAAAGAAGAGGGATGAAACAGAAAAGAAAGAAAAGAAAAGAAAAGAAAGAAAAAGAAAGGAAAGGAAAGGAAAGGAAAGGAAAGGAAAGGAAAGGAAAGGAAAGGAAAGGAAAGGAAAGGAAAGGAAAGGAAAGGAAAGGAAAGGAAAGGAAAGGAAAGGAAAGGAAAGGAAAGGAAAGGAAAGGAAAGAAAAAAGAAAAGGAGGGGGAAAGAAGTGGAAATAAGTAATCAGAAGAAATAGCAAAGGAAAGAGAAAGCATACAAAAGAAAACACATTGAGAAGAAAGGAACAAGAGACGCCAGGGATGGAGCAAACTCATGCAGAGAACAAAGAGGGGAGTCTTAGGCAGCCCCAGACAAAAACTAAGACAAGACAGCACAAAAGACAAGAAGAAAGTGGAACAAAAATAGTACCAATGTGGAAAACATGAAGGGAGTGAAGGTACTGGTGAGATGACATGGGAGCTGAGAGACAATGCTGAGCATGGGGCAGGGGGGGAGAGCAGTGCTGGGGCAGACATGCTCCTGTGCTGCCCTCCTGCCTCCAGCACCAGGGCAAGGAATGGGCCTGGAGAGCAAAAGGAGTAGGCCACGGCAGAGCCCCCTGGCCAGGGCTGGAGGCGTTTCTCCCATACCATCTGCCTCCCCACCAACCCTCCTTCCCACCCTGGGGCAACAGCATCCCAGGCTGCCTGTGTGGGAGCCAGCTCTACACAAAGAAACCCCTCCAAAGGTGTAACAGCCCGTGAGGTGCTCTGAGCCATTGCAAAATCACCAGTGGCAAGGGGCTGCCTTCCTTTCTATGATCCATCATCCCTCCTTCCGCACAACCAGAGCTGTCTTGTCCCCTGCTTTACTCTGGACCTGTGTGGGGTCCCAGATGGGCATATGGACACAAAGCAGAGCAAGGGCAAACTCAGGGTCCAGCTGGCTCCAAAAGAGACCTGCTGCTGGCCAAAGCTGAGCCCAGCAGTGGAGCTGGTGCCACCTCTGGCACAATGTATTTAAGAAGGGGTAAAAAAACGAGTGAGAAAAGTCTGTGAGAAAACAGCCCTGAAGACACCCAGGTCAGTGCAGAAGGAGGGGAGGAGGTGCCTCAGGCACCGGAGCAGAGGTTCTCCTACACCCAGTGGAGAAGATCATGGTGAAGCAGGTTGTCCTCCTGCAGCCCATGGTGGAGCAGATACCAGACTGTAGCTTGTGGAGGCTCTCACAGTGGAGCAAGTGGAGATGCCCTGGAGGAAGATGCAGCCCATGGATAGCCCATGCTGGAGCAGGTTTTCTTGCAGGAACTGTGGTCCATGGGGAATCTCCTCTGGAGCCATTTGTGAAGGACTTTATCTCATGGGAGGGACTCCCTGGTAGCAGAGGTAAAAATGTGAGGAATGATCAACATAGACCAAGAGTTACAGACTGACTTCAACCCCCACCCCCATTCCCCTGCACTGCCTGGGGAGCAGGGAGCTGAGCTTGGAAAAAAGGAGGTGTTGGGGACAAGGTGGTTTTAGTTCAGGATTGTTTCTCCCCATCCCACTCTATTTTAAATGGCAACAAATGAAACTATTTTTCCCCAAGTCAAGTCTGTTTTGCCCATGATGGCAACTGGCAAATGATCTCTCTGCCCTTCTCTTGACCTGCAACCTTTTTCACCCTATCTTCTCCCCCTGCCCTGTTGTGGGCCAGTCTTCCCAGGATGAGGCTTCAAACACATTTTGAGTGCTGAGGAGCACTGCAGGAAACTACCCAGCCTCCTCAGGAGCAGTGTGCAAGGCTATAAGGATCCTCACAGTAGCTGTTCTGCTCTCAAAATGCCAGGGGTTGTTCCTGGTTTAGTGCTGGGTGCCAATTCTGTATCTCAGCACAGCAAATCACCTTGTCCCCACTCTGCTGTTATTTTCCTCCAGGCTGTCATTTCTAAAGAGCACAGTTAGAAAATAGTTCCTGCACGGGTTCTTGCCTAACTATGAAATACTTGCCTATAACAGTAAAACCTAGAATTACAATAGCCAGGAAAGACATTTGGAGAGCTATTACCCATCACATCTCAGCCACCAGATGGGAATAAAATAAGAAACTCCTCCTCTGGGTAGCTCTCTGGGTTATACAATCTTTCTTCTTGTTATTTTGCCTTCTGTCAGAGGAACAGCACTTGACACGGAAGATCAGGATGGCTCTGCTAGGTAGTGATTCCTGCATGCTTTCAAAATAAATATTTATCAGGTTAGGAGAGCCTGGAGCTAATGCCTAGGTTATTATTTTCCCAATAGGGCTGCCTTGAGCACAACCAGCATGCAGGAATCTCAGCTCCAAGTGCAACCCAAAGCACTGGGGCCAAGTTCTCAGATAGGGCTTGCAGGAGTAACCCAAACTAGCAGTGCTGTAAATAGGCCCCTCTATTCTGTTCTCGTGAGACCCCTCTTGGAGCACTGTGTGCAGTTCTGGAGCAACCTGGCCTAGTGGAAGGTGTCCCTGCCTGTGGGAGCGGGTTGGAACTGGATGAGCTTTAAGGTCCCTTCCAACCCAAACCAGCCTGTGATTCTAGGAACCGACCCTTTTTCCTACTACAAATATCTACCTCAGCCCATAGGTGAGGCCTCCCGGAGGTGAGGAGCTCTGGATGGCACAGGCTGCTGCACTCAGCTCAGACACGAGCAGGTATTTATCACAGTAACCCTCATGGGGTGTGACACGGAACCCACTTGCTCTTGACAAGGTATCCTGGATAAGAAGACCACTGAGCTGCGATTTCAAGCTTGTGTAAGCCAAAGGAGCAGCAAAGATCCTGGTCCCACACCAGCGCCAACTTAGCTGAAAACCTGAATGAGCTGAGCAGCTTCACTGGCTTCAGCGTGTTGTGTGGCTCCTGCCTGTGGGAAGACTTAAAGCCATTAATAATTTGGGGTATTTTCTGATTTATAAGAACAGGCATTCCAGGAACCACGTCCTCCCAACACACAGGATCAGCCCATATACAAGATCTTGGCCTTTCAGTACAGATGCAGAAGAGCTCAGCCCCTCACCTTCCTGGCACCAGGGTGGTGTGGCTGGAAGGGTTTATGTCCCTAAAGCTGGCACAAAGTTTTTCTGATGTTTAAAGGACCATCTACAGATCACTTTGGTTTGGCAGTTACAAGAAAGTGCCCTTTCATTCTTCATCCCAATGTCCTTGGAAATCCAGCTGAGACTCCTTATGGTCATATACACTTTTCCCACTCCCCAGTCAATGTAAGATGACTTTTCATCTACAAAGATGAGCTGCAGAGATTCCAAATGCTTAATTTCACACTGTAGAGTGCTTAAATGTGTATCTATTAGCTGTGGATGAGTGCCCAAATTGCCCAGTGATCAAGCAGAGTGGCTTTTCTATTGGGAGTCCACGAGTTAAAACTTCTGACTTAGAAGTGGCAGCAGTCTAACTTCCTTCAAGGGCTTAGAGGCAACTTTCCCAAAGTTTAGCTCTCTGCCTGGAGCAGCACAAATGCCCTGCTAAGGGCATCGGAAGAGTTAAGAGCTCGCTGTTGACTTCAATTTGCTGTAAAGCACATCAGATCATACAGTTTTCTTCGTAGAATCATGGAATGGTTTGTGTTGGAAGGAACTTCAAAGCTCATCCAGTTCTAATCCCCTGCCACAGGCAGGAACACCTTCCATTAGACCAGGTTGCTCCACATCTCATCCAAACTGGCCTGGCCAACCAACCTTCTTACCTGGACCTTTCCCCTTAGAAAGTCTTGAGTGTGTAAAATGCACACAACAAGAGCACAGGTTTTCATCCTGTGCCATCCCTCAGGAGAGCTGTGGCTGCAAATGGGACACTCCATGATGGACCTCCATGTACCATGCCCTGCCCAAACAGGCCCAAGGTTCGAGGCCACACTTACCTGGACTGACGCTACTAACCTGCGGTGTCCTCAGCTTAGGTGGGAGAGCTGCTGCTCCTGTCAGTACTGCAACACTGCACCCAACAGTTAGACTTCCCTCCTGTGTAGGAATGTATTTACCCGTACCTCGCTGTCTTTCATAGGGATCACATCACCAACCAACATTTTATTTAGAAGACGGATACAGAAAGTGGGTCTAAGGAGTGCCCCAAGCTTTAGATTACATTTAGAAACATCCAGCCTGGGCACAGGAATGCATTTGCAAGCGATGTTTTTCTACCATGTAACGTCTCTTTTCAGCTTCTGGAATGTAACTGCATTATCTTGGTGAGTGGCAGCCGGCAGGGATGGATGAAATGAGAGGTTAATCTGCATCGGGCATCTCTCTTGATTTCACCTTCATTTCCATTTCTTTTAAAAATGGAAGTTCCATTAAAACAGCAGCACTTTTCTATTAAATAAGTAACAGAGAAGAATGACTGCCTCTGTATCTCATCAGCAGTGAATCTTTTTAAAATCACTCAAGAGGCAAGGCTCAAATCATATATTTAATAAGAACCACTTCGATATCACTTTTTAAAGCAATTAACATATTATTAGAGATAAGCGCAAGATGCAACACTTAGATCCAGATTTCTAAGACAGATTTCTATGGTTTCAGAGGGTGCAGACCTCAGGTCGTCGCCTCGGCAATCATCTCTGCATGTCACAAACCAGTGTCAGAACAGAACTTCAGCTACGCATACGCAGCAGATTCAATTTGCACTTTTAATCCTGGTTTTACTCATGCTGCTTCTTTTCAGCCATTCGAAAGCACTCTATATACACCATGGAGAACAGGGAAAACACCTCCCCAGGGTTTCTGCCCCATCTGAGGGTCCTGGAGCAATGTGTTCATCTCCACTGTCCCCTTCCTATTGGATATTATTTGTTTTCTTTATGTAGCGTGAAGGAAAGGCATCTCTGAACCTTAATATTTCAAAGGATCAAAGAGCCCATCACCCACAGGATCCTCGTTGCCAGGTTGTCTTGTGTTGCCTGAGGACAAGTTCCCGAATGCCACCAAGGTAGCTGGTTGCTGCCTCCTGAGCCAAGCCGTGTGGACATCCCAGAGTGACTGTGACTGACAATCCTGTGTGTTCAATAGAGCAAGTCCCTCCTGCCTGCTGGCTGAAGCACGTCCTGCCAACTGCGGTAGCTGAGGTGTAGCCACACATTCATCTCTGCTGTCAGTGGCGGGGACAGAAACCTCCAGCAGCTGAAGCAGATGGAAGGCTGGGGGTGGTGACACCTTATACCACCAGATTAAATCTGACAAAGCCCATCTGTTGGCACCCTGAGCACTGGCAGGAGTAGAGCTGGACTGGGAACCATGAATTACAGCACAGGCAACATCCAAGGGCTTTTTGGTTATTTATCCTGAAACATGCAGGCTTTTCCCAACACTAAACAGTATGTGGCTTCCACTGATGACTGACAGCAACCTGATGGTTCAATTACAGGGCGTTTTACCATTTTGACCAATAGCCGTGAAGTCTTAAATCCCCCAGACTTTTCCTGGAGTCCACCTCATCAGTAAATTGCTTTCCTTGGAAGGCACCAGCAATGCAAGGGGAAACATATCATGCACCTGAAGACATTGTGATGATACTGGTTTTGTAAGTGCTAAAATTTATTACACAAGAGATGATGCCACAGCGAATAAGAGAGAAAAATTCTACATTGACTCCCTACTTTGCAATTCAGGACAACTAAGAGGTTTTACTTCATCAAAGAAGGGAAAAAAATAGGAGACAACCCCAATGGACGAGGAAGTCTTGTCAAGCCTAAATGAACAATCAGTCCTAAGCGATGCTCATGGCTGTAGAAGGAACAATGAAAGATATCGGCTTCTGTACAATAAATTACTAAAACATCAGTTATAAACCTGCTGCATGGCATTGAAAATTAAACTCATTAAACATCCAGGTAGCTTCATCCTGATGCAAATGGAAGACAGGCATGAGTGCTCTGCAGCAAACAACTCTGTGCACATCCCGTCTTTGGGAAACATATTTACATGTACATCTCATATATTAATATATTTTAGTGCACCCTAGCCAGAGGGCAACCAGAAACAGTATTATTCTGTGAGAAGGACAGGAGATGGGCTGGCTTCTCCTCTCCACTGAGCGAAGTCTGTATCCACCCATTAGTCTAGCATCCACGTAAAGCAACTTTGCAAGACCATGATTCCCTTTTCTAGACAGCCAGACATCAGGACCCCAAACCAATGGTCTCCCATGATGGCTGGGTAGATTTGGTAGCCAAGATTACTGTGGGCCAAAAAAAGCAAGTGAGATTGCCCCACCATATTAACAAGCCTCAAGTGACTTCAAGGTCAGGAATTTCAGCCAAAGTGCCATTTATTGATCTCTTGCTCTCCCTTTCCCTTCTTTACTCCACCATAGGTCATGAAGGTTTGCAGCAACACACGCTGTTTGGGGTGGACACCTTCACACTGACCAGGTGCAACAGGCATTGCCGAGCCTCAGGAAGAGAACACCACTACAAAGTTATGGAGACTACCATTACTGGTATCTTTGTTCAAAACAAGGATGCCTTAAAAACAAATCCTATGGTCTCCATGGGAGGGAAGCCCAAGCAGGACTTTCTCTTGTGTTACCTGCTCTCAGTCTGTTACACATACCTGCACATCCATCCTCATTTCTACAAGAAAAGAGGAAAAAAAGGGGTGAAGATGGGTCTCCAGGGGCACAGTGCCAGGCCAATGGCCCTGCAAGGTGGTAAAGGTGGCTCTGAAGCAACCCAGGCTTCCATGGAGCAGGAAGCATCCCACAAGCCTTACTCACCATGCATAAGTCCAACTGACACCCAAAAGGGCAGGCAACTGTCCAGGCAGGCAGGCAGACAGACATCTGGAGTCTCCATAGGAGGGAGCGGTGCTGCATGGCGTGGCCTGGCCAACAGCAGCATGTGGGTGATAGAGAGGAGGCAAGGGGAGATCACTGATTCTATTCAATAGGATTTTGTTGGATGACATCTGTGACTAAGGGTTGGAAAGATCCATGGGAGCTACCAAGGTGCGCTTTGCCTTTCCCAGACTCAAGAAAGTGGCTGCTGGATGCAAGGGCAACAAAGGGAAAAGGGAGAGAGGACCTAACAAAGCACCACATCTTTCAAACTCAGCTCATATGGGGCTTGGCAAACTTTCCCTCTCACAAGCACCTAAGTTTTCATGCTTGCCAGGCAGGTAAATCCAGGGTCTCTCAAGTCCCACCGTGGTGCAAACCTACCCGGCACTTTTGGAGAGCCTGGAGTTGTCTGGGAAAGCAACAATTCGCTGTCAGTAAAATGCATACAAGACTGCATGAGCTTATTACAGTCATACCAGCAGAAATAAGTGGTATCTTTTAGAGTGCTTGCCAGAAGAAAATAGCAGTTCTGACCCAATTTTGCACAGTCAGAATCAGCTGTGGGAGACTAATATACAATAAAAATAAAAAGACAAATGCCCATTTCCCCCATGTCCTCTCCTAATAACATGAATAAAGCTCTGTTTTGATATTTCGTCCTTTCCAAAGGAGTCCAGTCCGATCAGTTCAAGTCATCTGCGTTTCGAGCCAAACTGCTCTGACTCTTCCAATCTTTACTTGATGAAATTTTTAATCATCCACCTTTGTCCTGTGCAGCTGCGAAGAATCAGATCAATGCCGGCCATTCCCCTGTTCTCCACTTCCAAGCATCGTCCTGTTCCCTTGTTCAGGATGGCACCATTCTGCAATTAAAGGATATAGATAGGGAAAACATGAAGAAAATGAAAGACACAGGGTTGCCTGTGAAGCAAGCCAGGCCTGTGTCACGTCCAGGAGTGCAGCTGTGCCCTTGTGCATTGCTAGAGAACTCACAGCACTTAGCTGGGTGGTAATGCAATTCCAACAATAAAATAATTCCTGAAATAATCAATGTGAATTGAATGAGCAACCATTACCACTGACAACATGGACACCTAACACATTAGCAACTAAAGGACATCTGTAATGTTTAAACAGCATGGCTGCACCCTGCCTTCCAAAGGTGTGACACATCTGTAGAATGGGTATTATTTACACTCTGAGACAAAGGTACCGTGTTTTCCTGTACTTCACAGAATCAAACAGGTTGGAAAAGACTTTTAAGATCATCAAGTCCAACTGTTCCCCAGCACTGCCAAGGCCACCACTAACTCATGTCACTAAGGGCCTTGTCTATACAGTTTGTGAACACTTCCAGGGACGGTGACTCCAGCACTGCCCTGGGCAGCCTGTTCCAATGCCTGAGCACCCTTTGGGGAAGAAATTGTTCCTAATATCCAGTCTAAACCTCCTCTGTCACAGCTTGAGGCCGTCTCCTCTTGTCCTATCGCTTGTTACTTGGGAAAAGAGAGTGACTCCCACCTCACTACATCTTCCTTTCAGGTAGTTGTAGAGAGCGATAAGGTCCCCCTGAGCCTTCTGTTCTCCAGACTAAACTCCCCCAGGTCCCTCAGCCATTCCTCATCAGACTTGTGCTCCAGGCCCTTCACCAGCTTCATTGCCCTCTCTGGACCCGCTCCTGCACCTCAATATCTCTTTTGTAGTGAGGGGCCCAGAACTGAAGACCAATTTCACCACAGTTTATCTGTAAGAACAAAGAAACCTGGAAGTCATTCGCACGGGCAGGTTTACATACACTTGAGGGTATCCAAGAATGGGAAACTTCTACTGAAATGGTCCTAAAATGCCTGTCCCTGTCCCTAGATCTCTTTTAACTTTTCCCTCTGTACTAGGACCTGGCACCCGCTGTGGCACAGGACCATTTCAGCTTTGTCCCCACACTGTTCCATGCCAAAAGACAAAGTGCCACAGCCCATAGTTTGGGAAGCAGAGGAGCAGCATCGATGGCAGACCATAACAAACCTGTATGAAATTCACACGCTTATGGAGGCTGCTCTTGACCTTCTCACAGTCGAGGAGCTGAGGGAAGCGGCTTTTCACATTATCTACCAGGCAGCGGGTATCGGGTAGGAGAGTCGTGGTCCAAGGGCGCCAAGATGCAGGAATCCCTCCTTGGTGTAGCGTGCAAGCTGAGGGGCAGGGAAGGCGAGGGAAGACAACCATCAGTCTCTTTGGAACATCATTAAAAGTGATAGAGGAAAGGACAAGCTTGCACAGCCCCAGGAAAAAAGCTGTGTGAGGATGGTGCCAGAACTGACAAGAGGAGAAAAATCCAACTTTCTCAGCCTTTCTTTGTTTTTGTTTTGGGAATTTTTTTTTGCAGATGCAGGTGAGGAGCTGGAACACAGGAAATGGCGTAAGAATGACTCTGAGCCTTAAACCCCATCACAGGGCAGACTCCTCCAGCTTCAATTTGAGCCTGAACAACTCTGCACATTGGGGCAATGGATGATCTCCCCTGGTTTTCACGGAGTCAGCTGGTTTGGCCTCGTGAATGATGTTGGCTTCTGGCATGCCTGGTGAGCCAGCCTTGATTTGGCCTGTGAATGAAGCTGCTGGTGTGACTGGCACAGATACTCCAACAGCAGCAGCAGCAGCCAAAGGGGGGCAATATACAAATGGCTTCACGTTCCTCATGGATGCAAGCCCAAATCTCCCCATGGTTCAGCCCTGAAGCAAAGGCTCAGGATTGCAGCTACAGCCTGCAATTCCCCCTGCATTCCACTGCCCTGTGCTCCCGGGACCCGGCTCAGCTGCCAAGGAGATGCAGGCTGGGAACATCAGGCAGAGTTGATGGCTCTCCCAGGGATGTTGGGCAGTGGCACTGAGACAGGGCCCACACCACAGAGGGCTCCTGCATTCACAGGGTTTAAGGAATCCCACCAAAATATTTCCCTAAACACGTTTAAATTCAGGAGTGAAAGAGATGAATGACAGCGGCCTGCCTTTCCTGTTCAAGGGAGAGATATACACAGCTGCTTATTTAAACTATGAATCAATCCATTATCTAGCAGACAAATAGAGAGTATTCAGCACACTAATTAACTGGGCATATCTATGACCCAGATGCTTAAAAAGAGACAGTAAATCACACTGGGAGTTTGGGTTATCTCAGTTAGAATAATTAAACACTGAAAATGAAGTTAAAACAATGAAACAAGGTCTAACTCTGGCTAGTAACCACAGACACAGTTATGGTGCTTGGAGCTGATTTTGCCTCCCCTCGATGTTGGCTGTAGGTTTAGGTGTGCTGAATCCTCCAAAAAGACCGTATTCTGCCCATCTTCCTCGTGCTTTAGTCCCACCTGCTGGTGGAGTTACACTTTTATTCAATGTGCTGTGCACTGAAGCAAGAGCTCTGCTTCTTTACATCTCACAGAGGTTCACTTGCCAAAGATATTCAGCCCAGAGAAGAGATGGCTCAGGGGAGATGTTGTAACAGTCTTTCAATACCTAAAGGAGGCCTATGAGAAATCTGGAGAGGGACTTTTGAAAAAGACAAGGGGGAATTGCTTTAACCTGACAGACGTCTCTTTAGCTTTACAGTAATTTCCCCTTCAAATCGCTGCGCTGGTGCAGCAGGGGTGGAAAGGAGTGCAGCTCACAGAGCTTAAAGTCATATCCATCACCAACTCCTCCTCTTACCGATTCACTCACAGGCACAGGATGCCTGACCACAAGTCAGGGATCCCATCCACCCCCAAAGCTCACACTGGGCCAGGCTCCATCAGGCTGGAGCAACTTGGGAATGAGCCCTGGGCATTCAGATGCAACTGATCTGAATTAGTATTGAACACCAACACAGAGGATGAGGCCACTTGCACAAAGTAAGAGGTATATATATGTATATCTATATGTGTGTATATATAGACACATATAAAAGAAAAACCCCCATGGCCTCTCCATGACAGAAGAAGAAATCACTCAGAGGTCCCAAATGGGCACTGCAAGTTATTCTCCTCGTGTTTCTGAAATGTTTCCTACCACGTACATAATCAATGTGCTAGACACCTTCTTTTCTCACGATGTTTGGCAGCTTGTCTCCAGACGGTTGGCCTAATGCCCACAAGGCAACATGATTTCTGCTCTTACACGTTATCGCCTAATGTGGTGCGAAAAATAAGTAGAGCAAAAATCAAATCTTTCCCTAGGAAGGGAGTGGTGCAGGGGCTGCAGGGAGACAACATGAGCTGAAAAACAAATGCAGAGATTATGGAAAATGTATTAAGTGCATCTATTAGATGTGTCATCTACCATGTATAACAGCCAGATAAATAAAGCCCTGAACACATGTCTGGATCTAGCACACTGCTAATGCCTGATCTACTCTGCTGGCGCAGTGGCGGCTCAGCAACAGCCGCTGCAGCCTTTGAGCCTGTCCAACCATCAAACCTGAGAGTGATTATTCCCAAGTCCCATCTAATTCGCTAGTGCAAGCTCCACTGTGCTCCTAAGGCATTTAGGGATTTTTCTGGGGCCGACACTAGAGATGGCCCCAGGGGCTGCTTGGGGAGCACAGCTTCAGCCTAGTGGCATTTTCTGCCTGGATGGGAAGTGCCTCCAATTCATCACCATATAGTGCATTGACCAACATTTTAAAGAGCAGGGGGCCTGTTCAAGGTCTTGAGCCTATCTTAGAAACTGATTATGCCCCATGAATGCTTTATAGTATCAGTAAATTACATGTACTGTTGTTATTAAAACCTTCTCAGCGGTTGCAGCATTTCACCAACTCAACAACTCAGCATTACAAGCAAACTTGCCTGCTTCAAGGCAGCCAGCACAGCCTTGGATGATGATCTCTGGTGAATAAGATCTCTGGTGAATAAGATCACAGAATCCCAGAATGGTTTGGGTTGGAAGGGTTCTTAAAGCTCATCCAGTTCCAACCACGTGCCATAGGCAGGGACACCTTCCACTGGACTAGGTTGCCCCCCCCCCCCCATATATCTATCCTTTAAAGTGACCTGTCCTACGTCCTACTGCCTGCTAAGCAGGTTTGCCAGCTCCAAAAAGCAGACCAGGCCAGGCACGACCTGAACAGGGAAGGATACAGCCAATCCAGCTGGAAAAAGACAAACATGGAGGTACAAGCCTGAGGCAATGCCTGAAGGTGTTACCAGCCTGGCACAGGAAAGGGAAACACCAAGAGAAAGGACCAGAGAAAACCAGTTTAAAAGTATTAACAAGTGAACCATTTAAAAGTGGTTAATGTTGATGAGGTCTTAAATCTCTTAATCAACAGTGGCCCAAAGCCACATCCCCAGACAGAAACGCTGATCCATAACCCACAGCCTCTTACGAACAGGTAAAACTGCATCTTGCAAAGCTTCAGGTACCACTTTGGGGGGCTACTTGGCCTTGAGCGGACGTACACCTGCTGCTGATGCTGTGAGAGCTGAGGGTGCACAGTCCCACATGTGCCCAGTGCATCACTTGGGCTCATTTCCCACTGGCAAACTTCCACCACCAATACATCTTCTTTGATTATTGTTTCTGGCTCGCTGCATCTCAGGGATGGGAGGAAGTTAATTAGATGTCTTAGCACCTGGGAAATAAAAGCCTTGATGACCTTCATTGACTCTATTGGAAAATAATTTAGGGTTGTTTAGCTTCCTTTTTGCACTGAGCAGATCACCAACTAGTAACCATAAGTAAAGCTAACAGTTTTTAACACAATTTAATCCCATGTGCTATTTTGTCACCCTTGATATTGCCATGTCCCCGATGATCTCAGTATTGATGGTTTTGTCCTCAAGTTCTGATGCTTAAATGGGCAAAACATATTTTATCCTATAATTAAATGAAATGCTCTGCTGGGTGAACATTATCTTAAGTTTTATAGTATTATAGTGCTTTCTATCACCTTAATATATCACCATAGTTCTGTCACTCCAATGAGGTATTACTGTATTATTAGTGTAATACATCATTATGGCAAGGTGTTTTCGTGATGTATTGCTTAAAGGATGAAGCCATCAGGAACAAAAAAAACCCATGAGCAAGCTCAATATAATTACAGGGTAAAAGGATACTTCATCATGAAATCTGATACTGATTTGACCTGGAAGTGAATGAATGCAGGGAAATGGAAAGCTACAGAGAAAACAAGAGAAAAACAAGAATTTCCCCCACTGATGGATGCTACAACAGAGGCCAAGATCTCATCTGCATTCAGCACTCGGTATGGGATTCATTGCACCTAACTGTGTCCAGCTGAATGCTACACATAGCTTGAACAGATTAGCAGTCATCACCAGGAACTCAGGGTATAATACAAACTGCCCTCCCTTAAATGGGACACATCTTTCCCTACAGAGTAGGTCATTCCCCCTCTCTCTGAGTTGGACTGCTCATCTACAGATACAGGAGCACGGTGTGAGGATGGACCTAAGAGTGAGGACTTCCAACAAAATCCCAACACTGCCTGGCGTGGCAGGGAACAGGACCCATGACGCCACTGTCCTTGCGTCAAATGGCAGCAGGGAGCGTACATCTCACCCTCACTTACCACAGCCAAGGAACCTTCTCCTTATTGTGAAATGCATTTAAATACGTATGTAATGGGCCGCAGTATCAAGGAAAGACACGGAGATTTTAGGAAAATACACAAACATTGAGCACAGGCACCACTGTATGTGCTTTCAGATGCAACTCCTTGTGCGGTTTTTATACACACAGAATCATAAAATCATAGAATGGTTTGGGTTGGAAGGGAAATTAAAGCTCATCCAGTTCCAATCCCCTGCCACAGGCAGGGACACCTTCCACTAGAGCAGGTTGCTCCAAGCCCCTGTGTCCAACCTGGCCTTGAACACTGCCAGGGATGGGGCAGCCACAGCTTCTCTGGGCACCCTGTGCCAGCACCTCAGCACCCTCACAGGGAAGAATTTTTTCCTTATATCCAACCTAACCTATTTCAGTTTAAACCCATCACCCCTTTTCCTACCACTGCAGTCCCTGATGAAGAGCCCCTCTTTTGCACCCTTGTAGGCCCCCTTCAGATACTGGAAGGCTGCTATGTATATACATACATATGTATAAAAGTGAGTTATATGAACAGTGTGTTTACATTGCTTCTAATTATACTTCCAGCAATAAATTACAACACGCAGCCCATTAATTAAACAGTAGTAGCGAAAGTCCAATTTCTTCTGTGCGGGGCTCGTGCTTCTGCAAAAGGCTAATTTCAAAGTTTCTGCACTTACTGATAGCTATTTTTAAAAGCATTTTCAAGGAGTTAAACTAATGGAATGTATCACAAAACAAAAGAACTGCCAAGAACTGGCTCTTAGCTGGAGACGGAAGGGACAATGTGGAGGTGGAAGACCAGGAAGAAAAATCTGTGCTGAGCTTGCACAACAGGCGAGCTGAAGGGAGCCTGCTGCACTGCAAGGTTTGACTTGAACATCAGGTAGGAAAAGAAAACATTGTTAAGTTTAATCACAAAAACAGCTAAGGGAAAAATAAATAATCTGCTTTTAGCCATTCATCTTAAAGCCCAGGGTTAGCAGACAATGTCAGGCTAATTCAGTTTCTCATACTATAATGCACTTAGAGGTTTAAGCTTCCATCCAGAAAGTCCAAAAAGCAGTTTGTGCCATTTAAGAAAAAACCTGTGTGCATTTAAGCAACAGCTAGGTTATATTTAGCAGTGACTCCATCAGCCACAGTTGACTGATCTTTGTTTAAAGGCAAGGATAAACCCAAGTGAGATTTGTCTCTACCTCAAAGGACTCCTGCAGCTGGCTCCTTGGCTCAGGTGGCTCCTGAAGTTTGCAGTTCAGGCTCAGATGAGCTTTGGGATTACAGAGTCCTGGTGAGCCTGCAAAGCCCACAGTGACCATACTGCGAGAACAGGCTCTTTATGCATTCCCATCACGTGAACTGTGTTCCTTTTTTTAACTGAAAATGAACCTATGATCAATGAGTTTAACCCTCTTTCCACCCATTGCCACTACACACCATGCAAATACAGTGACAGCAGAATCTATCATCTGCAACTTCCCTGCCATGGCTAAATATCACATATAGAACATTTACATGGAAAATGCAAGCAAAAGCATGAGGTTTAAGTCAGGTACATACAACAAATCCTGATGTTAAAACACCCAGAGCATCACCGGATAGAGCTAAAATGCCAGAAAAACAAATGCTCCTACTCTGTGGCTTCAGAGAGGTCAGGCTGGGTTTTGGTAATGAAACAAAACCTAAAAATCCCATTGTAATTCTTGAAAACCCCATGGGGCCCATCAAATGGCCATTCTGCTTCCAGATCTAAAGGGAAACTTGTGTTTCCTCCTTAGAGATTGCAGGGGAGAAGGACACTGGGCTAAAGGATTTGCAAGATGAGATGACGACCACTAGGCATACAGTATGAAAAACACAGAGGAATTCCCAGAATTTAGGCAAAATATTGAAGTGAGGATATGGGCAGAGATATAAGAAAAATAGGGAGGAAAAGTTAGGGGGGAACTGGGTAAATTATCCCTGGAGCTGCAGATCCTGGAAGTCCACCTTAGAGTCTGCTGTTGGTTTAAGAGATGCCAGCAGCAACAGAGCTAGTGGTGTGCCTCATTTTGTTCCAGGTCTGTGTTGATGAACCCAGCAGCATTCCCATGCTGCTTTCTTCTTAAAACACGGTAGGAGATAAAACTACAGAAGAGGCTGAATTAGTTCATCATCACTAACTTTCAGTATTTGACACATCCATTAATCCTCTTAAAAAAAAAAAAAAGAAGAGAAGGCTCTGTGGAAATCTTACTGTGGCCTTTCAATACCTAAAGGAGGCTGGCAAGAAACCTGGAGCTTTGGACAAGGGATATAGGGACAGTATAAGGTGGAATGGCTTTAACCTGACAGAGGGGAGATTGAGATGAGCTCTTAGGCAGAAGCTCTTCCCTGTGAGGGTGCTGAGGTGCTGGCACAGGGTGCCCAGAGAAGCTGTGGCTGCCCCATCCCTGGCAGTGTCCAAGGCCAGCTTGGACAGGGCTTGGAGCAACCTGCTCTAGGGGGTTGAAACTGGATGAGCTTTAAGGTCCCTTCCAAACCAGTCTGTGATTCTATGAAGATACGAGATGTAGAGTGAATCTTGGAATCACAATTTTTAATCTAGAATAAGATTAAAATTAGGATAAGAAGCTTTTGGTTTGCTCAAAAATTTTTGGAGAGGCAAAAAGAGTCCTAGAAAACTAACACTACAGCAAATCCCAGCCAAGCTGAAATAGCTAATTGTCATCCTGTTAAAAAACACTGCTTGTTTTCTTTACCCAGTTGATATGTTTTCACTCTGCTGGGTGAAAGACAAAGGAAAGGTCTTAAAATGCTCTGCTGGTGTATGCTCTGCTCTGTTCTTTGGCTATTTGTCTTCAGCATTATTTACTCTGGTCTGGAAGATTTTTTCAAATGATGCTTTTACTTGCAACTCTGGCATGATTATGGTAATCCAGAAAATAGCTTCTCTAAGAGTAGCTGGGAGTATCTTTATATCTGTATTTGAGGTATCTTTAAGAAGAAGCCGGGCCTTGTACATGAGAGAGTGAAGACAACAGACAAGCTGCACATCCATACTCTGTCTGTGCAACCTCTGCCGGGTACCTCCTGCTCTGAGCACACACGGTCTCAGCACATTAACTCCTCACCTGCGGTCCCCAGCCATGGCACGGGTACAATATTGCTGTGTGGTTCTCCTGGGGGCCCTGGTCAAGGCAGACGTCTTTTGCTTTATTGTTTCGAAGCTGTAAGAAATAAAAACTGCAGTTATACAGCCCTGTCTCTTTGGAGATAAGCAATAAACTGATGTGCAGCAATGTCTCCAGCCTCTCTGGCTATAGGAAGAATAGACAGTGCTATATCACTAGGCATAATCAGGCAGAGAAGGGTTTAGTGTGCCATATGTTTTCTTTAAATACAAGGCCTAATGATGACTGCTTTTATATAATAATCACCATTCAAAGGAGCCAACTTCCTTGAATACAGTTTTCTTTGTATTTGGTCATGTGTGGTGGTAACAAACAGTTTTAGGCTGCTGTCAGCCTGTTGCCAGGAGCCTGAAATCAATGCAGAGTCGCTTGTATTTCATTGAAATCTCAAAGTGCTCAAAAAGGCAGCGAGGGAAAAATGTCCATAGAGCAGAAGGAGCCCCTTCAAATCATCACAGGGATGCAGGAGGGGACACAGAGTAGTACTTGACAGTTGTCAAGTACTGTAGGACACACTTTGGAAGGAGCATGGAAGTGCTGGATTCATCCTACACAGCTCAATGCCCACTGAACCCCAGCCACTAGGTTTGTCAACGCAGAGCTGCCCCCTCTCTAGACTCCCCACATAGGGCAACTGCAGCAATGCCTCTGAAAATAGCACTTTTTGGGAGGTTTCAGCTTGAAGGAATTAAGTTACTTTGATAATAAATCTTTCTTAAAATTAATGCCCATGTGAGGTGCTCAGGCTGTGCTTCAAGAAGCCTTCTCAAACTGCCACTATTCTATGAGACCTACTGCAACAGAGTACTATTAGTTCCCATAAATGCCTGTTTTTATATTCCCAGTACGGTCTCAAAGCCAACAGAGATTGAATTAAGTCTCCTTACTTTATCTCATCCTTAAGCTGTTGTGACAATGCACTGTATCCTACAGAGACCTTGTAAGGAATTAGGCTCAGTTTAAGTCAAAAGGTTTTATAAGATGACTATGTATTAAAAATATACATACAGCTGCTTAATCTATGGAGTCAATGGGTAATATAGATAATTGTCAGTTCAGTAAATGAGGTATTAAAATATTTTACTGTATATGGTTTCCAAGCTCAGAAATAAATCCCCAAAATAGCTTTTTAGAAGGAACTGTGAAAAGACTTATACAAATTTATATAACTATACACAGAGAGCATGTGTTTTGAATCCCATTCCTCTCCTTTGAGGCTATTTCTCATCAGAGACTCACCAGCTGTAAATATTACCAGTCTGCTCTAAGGGACTGCTCAGCTGTAATTACCTCGCCATAAGCGATGGTGTTGTTGTATCTTCTCATTTCTGGATAAACATGGTCCAGGTACCATTGGAAATTTTTACACTTCAAGCTCTTCCTCAATGCTTTTCTTTCAGAAACATCCCCAATGTCAATACCCGGATTCTGAAAAATAAAGACACATCATGTCACTGAACGAGTAGTTTTAAAAAAGATTAAAAATGAGAGTATTTCACTGATGTTTGATATCACAGAATCACAGAATGGTTTAGGTTGGAAAAGACCTTAAGATCATCTAATTCAAACCCCCTGCCATGGGCAGGGACACCTTCCATTAGATCAGGTTGCTCCAAGCCCCATCCAACCTGGCCTTGAACACTGCCAGGGATGGGGCAGCCACAGCTTCTTTGGACAACCTGTGCCAGAGCCTCACCGCCCTCACAGGGAAGAACTTTTTCCTTATATCCAACCTGAACTTCCCCTGTTTAAGTTTGAACCCATCACCCCTTGTCCTATTGCTACAACCCCTGATGAATTGTCCCTCTCTGGCACCCTTGTAGGCCATCTTCAGCTCTTGGAAGCTGCTCTGAGGTCTCCACGCAGCTTCTCTTCCCGAGGCTGAACAGCCCCAATTATATCAGCCTGTCTTTGTATGGGAGGTGCTCCAAAAGAGAACCCAAATGGAGGAGAAAAAGTTTTGAAGGAAAAGTGCAATATAACAGAGGTGAATCTTCAATATTGTCATGGATTCCCCCAGGCTTTGGATCCATTTGAGAAAGACTGAATCTGCCGACAGGCACAAGAGCGAAGTATTTTTAAAAGAGCTCACCTCCTGTTTAGGTATTGACATACAGGACTCCCAGAAGAGCTTAGCAGTAAACGTACATCAGGATTTAAAAGATTTCCATGCTGAATCCTGGAAATGCAAACCCTTGTCTGTGCTCTGATCACCAAAACCCTTCCCCTTACACACCCTTTAAAAGGTATCAAATAAGGGGGGGGAAAGAAAAGAAGAAATAAAAATGTAAGATTCATATATAATAGAGGCAGATAGCTAAGAATAAAGGACAAAAATTACAGGGGAAGAGAAGTTGAGGCTGAACCTCAGAAAAACCTCTTGACAATTTGGACAATTACATGGTGAAATAGTCTCCCTGGAGACACAGAGGAACCCCACAGCTCGAGATGATTTAAAAGCAGACAAACCTATGGTATCTGTCCCCAGAGGAATAATCTTACAGACCCAGGAGCAGGGGCTGAAGGGAGCTGCCCCCTTTTAACCTTTTATTCCATTACAGAATCCAGGGAACTAATGCAGCAGCCAGGTGAAGGAAACCAAAGGCACATTACAGCAGCCCCTTCTACTCCTTCCTACAGGTGCCTGGGTTCCAACTCTATTGTAGCTCCTGTTCTTGTCTTTTATCATGACCATTAAATACAGCTGGGAAAGCAATTTTCCATTACAACGCTTGTAATGATCTTCTAATGAATTATTCACTCTGCTTTAGAGAAGATACCAATTTAATGCACAACTGGTAGCTCCTAGGTAAAAATAAAGATGATTCAGTGTAGACAGAGAGGACAGGCTGAAGTCTGAGTGGGCAAGATAGGATGCAGAACAAAGCGGGACCACAAACGAGTCAGGACCCAAAATATTCAGTGTAAGGGGTTTGGCTTGGTTTTGAATATAGCAGCATCACAAAATAATTCTGTGTATATCAATAAACCCCTGCACAATACCACCTCTCACACAAGGCTTCTCTAAACTTAAATCTGGTCTAGATAAAGATCTCAAAATGGATAGGATAGGTTATCTTTTAGGATAACCCAGATGTGTCTTCCCACCCCCAAAGTCACTTTGTGTGATTCTGCTTTTTCCAAGCCACACAGGACCTGTGTCTTCCCAATGGATTTTAATCTCTTTTTGCCACCCTCCAAAGCTGTTCCTGAGTAGAGCATGGTGCCTCACCTCTAAAAAGGAATCAACCCAAGGCACAGGGCTGGACCCACAGTAATTCATGATCCTTGCCTATGGACGTTTGGAACTTGCAACCCTTCTTTAAGAGCGATCTAAAATGACTAAGTCCTGCAAGCAACTCAGAATGCTTGGAGCAGTGCCCACCACAGCCAGTGCCCTCCTGCAGCTTGCTCGGTAAATGGCATTTCTTTCCATCTCTATTCACGTATTTCTCAACAACAAACTAATCCCGGACTCCTCACCACCCCCAGGACAACAAATGGGCAGCACAGGCAGCTCATCGACCCTTCAAAGGTACCTGTTGTTCTCTAATGCGGTACAACACTGCCACTCCCGTGGCTCTAAATGCCAGTAGCTCTCCCCAGATGTAACCTTTCCTCAGGAAGCAGCAGCAGCAGCAGTTCATGCTTTTATGTTTTAATGGTTTTTAAAATGCCCCGGAGCACAGCACTGCTGCAGCAGCATCAGGACCACAGCAGCTCGCTGCAGGGGTGTGATATGCAGGGTCTATTTCATGTGTCTTTTCAGCACCAAAAGGGTGGTTGTAAATAACTGCTCATATGGGGTCTGGCCACTCATGGCAATGGTTTTTCTTCACACTTGAATAGAGCTGCCCAGCACTCATCCTGAAGCACACTGCAAGTGGAGTGGGTGTCGGGGGGCAGGGCACCCAGAATCCTCACCCCATCCATAACCTGGTGAGCATCACTGCTTCCCCCTCCCCAACACCTCTTCTTCCTCTGGCAGGACCAAGATGGGGGGACTGGCCCAGCCAGGGCTGCTCCCAGCGCACTCCAGCAGTGCTCAGAGCCAGGAGGCAGGAGATTCTCTTGGGTTTCATGACTGGACACAAGCAGGGACACCTTCCACAAAACCTCATGCACTTTCTGTCAAGCAACTCTGCAGACAGGCTCCATCTGTGGAGCAGCATCGTGACATAGACTCACACTGTGTAAACACTCAACAGGGAGTTAAACACCACAACAGGGGTGATAAACACCACAATACAGGTTTCATTTTTAGAAATTAAAGTAAAAGGCTGATGTGAACAGTAGGAACTCCCCCAAAGCCTGCAGGTTTTGCAGCATCTCTATCAAAGCTAAAGGAGCTCTGCTGACTTCCACAGCTGGGAACGTGACCCAGCATATTTAAGGCTCTCCTTCACCCAGAAGCACTTAAATGCTCTAAAATTCAAGTCTTTAACCCAATAAAGTTGGTTTGCACCCATTTGCACCTAAAGGCATAGGTACAATGGCCATACCTCCAGCGGCAGGTTCCATGCAATGTAGACGTGCCACTTGTAGTCATCCATCCACACCTCGGCCACCCGCAGTGCATTGCGCTTGGTGTAGAAACCAATGTTGTTGTTGTAGGGCTTCTTCTTGCGCTCGATGTGAGCCACCCTGGAGCAGGGCAGGACCTCCATGCTGCCACCACACAGCCACACCTGCAACGCAACCACACAACACCATCAGCATGGGGCTCAGCAAAGGGTCCACACAGACATTAACAAGAAAGAAGTGGTGGGTTTGGAGGTTTCTATAATGTCCTGGTGAGCACAGAGCATCACATCATCTTGCTGGCCAGGTTTGGTCTTTATTCAATGGCGAGACACGGGGAGCATTTAACCGGTGCCCAGACCAAAACATGTCAACTTTAGAGGGATCAGGCCTATATCCAGCACACGGTACTAATGCATTGTAGGACCGAGTGCTGAGTTTACAGTGATGTTGCTACTAAATAAAAAGGATTAGTGACTGGAATAGTTGAAACCATTGCAAGATCCCCTCCTGCACAGGGGATGACTCAGTGAAACATATGGCAGGCACAGATTTCTCCCACTTGAAACCATTTGTTCATTATTTTTCTTTCACGTGCTGTTTAAAATTCCCATAAATCTCAGTGTACAAGTTAATAAAGATCTTTCGAGATCTTTTTATCACACAGAAAGGGAATTTGCAGGAAGATTTGCCATTCTTCCCTCCCTGTCTTCACCAAGAAATTATTTATCTTAAAGACATGTATCCAGGACACCAGGCACTGGGCAATCATCACAAACACATATGCCAAACAGGCCAAATAATCCCACTTTCGCCTATTTTGCAGTCTGCTTCCCATTATCATTTTGCAGTTGTTATAACACCCATCGTTCCTGGGATCTCTTCCAGGCTCACCACCACCTTTTATCCCATTTGTGTTCCTGCTCTCCCAGCAGCACCAGAGGTCTCCTGGACCATATAATCTACCCTTTTTCATCTCTAAGCAGTGGTTTTAGTGGGCACATGGACATCCCAAGCCCAGGTGACATGGGCAAGGGGCAGTACATCAGGGAGACATCTTCCCTTGGGGTAATCCTGCTACTTCTGCTGTTCTCACCTGGATTGCTGCAGAATACAGGAGCCCACATCAAAAAACCAGAGCCCTATCTTATTAGCTAGTGCATTAACATGGAGAAAAATTCCCATCTTCCTCCTGTTCTGCTGTTTGACCTTTAAATACAATCTCATGGCTCCAGAGTGAATTCAGAGCCAATCTCCAAGATGAGGGCTTGTCCATCCCTCCTGTCCAGCCACAACCACGCTCACCTCTGGAAATTCCACAAGGTCTGCCTGAAGTCTTGCAACAGGCCACATGCTGGCGAAACAACTAAGAAGTGAACAAGGTAGTTCTCAAGAAAAATACATGTATTTTTAAAGGAATATTTCTAAGGCAATAGTTTGGCAGAACTGCCTGTGTTTCTTGCCTGCTCAGTTCTCCAGTTTCTCAATGTCTTGGTGAATTAGGAGCATCGAGCTCTGCCCTTGGGTGCTCCCAAAGCTGCTGGGTTCAATGCTGAATGAAACTGCCAGTCCTGGAAGGTCTCCAGCACCATCTGGTTTTGAGTTTGAGGGTTTTGGTAGATTTTGTCCTGATTTGAGGTCAGAATAATTATTTTTAAATGTAAAAAAACATGATCTAATTAAAAATGTCATTTTCCAGCAAGCTTGCCTCTAGCAGCAAAAGTACACTATTGTCTTTAGTTAAATAATGCACATGGCTTTACACCTGACAGCTTTCCTAGATTTCTGGAATATCTGTGCAAACTATATTGAAATGCACATACTGTAATAACCTGAGAGAGAAAAAGTGTTGGGCATTGTGCAAAGGGCATTGGCTATATACGTATCCACAAGCCAGTTCCAGAGAGCTCAATAAAAATCTAATTCAGAAAAGGCACTTATGCAAGTTAAGGCCATCTCCTAAATAAAGCCTAAATCATCATTATAAATTAAAAAAATCTGGTTTTTACAAGGCATTTATAAACATTTCTGCTGGCAACAAAAGGGGGCCAGAGACCTATTACACTGGAAATGCCAAGTCGCACCCGACATCGTTGTCCTCAGCATACAGAGGAGTAAACCATGGCCCCAGGAAGATGCTGCTGGTTCCCATGTGGCCTTGCAAGGACTTTCTATTCCTGCAGGCATCCAAAAATACATGTGAACAGGTCCAGAGGGGCTGCAATCCCAGGGACAGCCTCCACAGCCGTGAAGCATGAGGTGTACTTGCCCTACAAGCTCAGCGTGTGCTTTATCCTTGCAATAGCATTGACTGTGGAGCAGTGAATGGCCCAGGGGAAGGCCCCAGACTTAGTTCTCTTGGTGCCAATGTGAGATGAGCTGCAAGACACCACAACCAAAAGGGCTCAGCAGATCTCCATCCTCCCAGCAAGGCTGGAAGTCATTGTCTTGCTGCTGCCCCGATGTCCCAACCTGCAGCAGCTTCATCCCTGTGGCACTCAGACCCTGAAGGCAGAAGGTTCTTGGGGAACCTTCACTTATGTCCCTATTGAGCATCCATTTGTCCCACCAAAGACCTTTAACAAATAAATTACCTTCCTATTAAGTAGATTTTTTCATGTTCATAGCAAATAAACTTACAATCCCTTAAGGTACTCTATTTAGTGCAAGTAAAGGTACTCTATTTACTGCAACTAAAGGTACTCTATTTACCGCAACACACAGCATTAACAGGACAATCAGTCCAGCATGTTGTTCCTGCTAATTCCTTGAGAAATTATCTCTTAGTAGATGGGTAATCAAGAGCCAGCATACCATTAAGACCAATCAGAGAAATAAGGTGTTGTCAAATTAATTCATGTTTAGCCTATTTAACAAGTCAGAATCTTTTCTCTTGCTTCCTACAAAGGATGAAATCATGCTCACTTTGTTTTATAAAATATGCCTGCATGGCATGTAAAGGCATGTTTAAAGACTCAAGATAGAGTATGTAACACAGCAGGTTAAATACAAAGAGCAAGTCTCAAGTTTCTCCCTTGTTTTCTGACATTCAAATTTCAACATGACTATTAGCTTGCCATTCATCCACCCGTAAAGAGACGCAGAATTAAAAATAGAAGCATTCCCCTCCAGTAAATGACAGTGACTCAATAACTTCTCCATCAGTCTACACACAAGAATAATCAAACATACAGAAAAAATGCTTGGACTTATAAATAATTGGCTAATGCTAAATTCTAGGGAAGAAATCCCAGAGAAAAACATGAAACAAATCCATCACCCAGAGATCTTTGATGTGTTTTTCACAAAGCTGGTGGGTAATGCACTCGCCATTATTTTACAAGCAAAATGCGACTGTCCTAAGAATTCGGCATGGAAAAGCTGTGATTCCTCTCAAGACATGAAATCATAGAATCCTAAAATCACAGAATCCCAGAATCATCAGGGTTGGAAGGGACCTCTGGAGATCATCCAGTCCAACCCCCTGCCGAGGCGGGGCCATCCAGAGCAGGTTACACAGGAACATGTCCAGGTAGGTTTTGAATGTGTCCAGAGAGGGAGACTCCATGACCCCCCTGGGCAGCCTGTTCCAGACTGGTTTGGATTGGAAAGGACCTTAAATCTCACCCAGTTCCAACCTCCTGCCACAGGCAGGGACACCTTCCACTAGAGCAGGTTGCTCCAAGCCCCATCTAACCTGGCCAACCTGCACAACTCTTGCGTATGTGTACCTCCCAGCCAAGCCATCAGCATCTCCTCTGCCATCAGCCTTCAGGCCTCCATTTGCAAAAGCAAAGTTGTTTTTACAGTGCTCTTATGGAGCACTCTGCATGTCTTCATTCTGAGGACATGTCCTTCACCTGGGACACAAGTAACCTCAGAGTCTGGGAGCAACTTCGAAAACAACAGTGACCAGGCCTGTTGGACGGGACTGTGAGCAAGGCGAGCAGGAGGACCCTGGCATTGCCTGGGGAAGTGCACATTCCCTGGGGTTACTGCACTCCTCCTGGTAATGGAGAAAGAATGGCAGGCTGCTCACAAAGCACAGCATACCAATGGTCCTTTGTGCACGTAATAGAGACAGCAAGAAAATCCCAATTTCTCTTCACCAGCTCATTGCAGCAACTGCAGAACCAATTTTCTAAGTGAAGAACAATTACTGTCTGTGATCCCTTTTGCCCTCAAAAATGTTCTGCAGCTATCAATTTGCTTTGCTCCTGTCTGCTAGAGCCAGCAATTACTCCAAAGGAACATTATTTAAACAAAAGGGCTTTTGGCAATCTGCTTGATGCCAGCCAGACAGAAAAGGGTGACCCAGAGGAGATCCACCACCCAGGATGGTGTTGCAAGCTCATCTTGTGCTACACCAGGCTCATGGCATCATCTATGCTCCCTCATTGCGCAGAGCTAGAAATACACCTTGGAGGAGTTGGCCAAACTCATACCTTGAGGTTGGTGGTGACAGCGCTACTAGTGCTTTACAGGTCTGGTTTGCTGTAAGGGAGCAAGCAACCCAGAAGATGTGTTTGGGTGCCACTTGGAGCAAGCAGGAGAATGCTGCTGAGCACTGGGTGCTGCTGCCCTGTCCCACCCCATCCTCTCCAGCAGGTCAGAGCTGCTTCTTCCTCTGTGTCTCCCTCTGCTCACCCCATGGAGCAGGGTGAGCCTCAGGGCTCTCTCCCTTGGGTGCAGAGGCAGCAGCACTGACATCCAGCCAGCACCCAGTGAGCAGCAAAGGGCACACACAGGGGAAGGCATGACCACAGCTTGAGCAAAAGATGGGTGAAAAAATGAACTCTGAAAAGAGAGGTTTAATGCATCTATAATAAGAAACACTTGTTCCCTTCCCCAGCAAGCAGTGCTTGCTATGCCATGGTGCCCGCTGGCAGGGAAGCAGAAGAGAAAATTATTAACTTAAGGAGAATATTTTCATCAGAAAATACTGGCGCAGGGGCTGCTTCCCCTGGGATGGCAGAACCACTCGTACATGCCGCTTCTCTTCAGGCGCCTGCAAGCCAGACCAGGGAACTGGAGCTCACCATTTGCTTTGTGCACAAATTAAAACAAAAAGAGAGCACTTCTGCAAGATAAGAGGCAAAAATGGGGCTGGGCCCTTGCTCCCTTCCAGCCAGTGGAGAGCCAGGATGGAGTCCTACCCCAGCATATCTTCTCCTCTCAACCATTAGCATCTCCAGATGAGACACCATACTGTCGGTGCTTCCATAATGCTGTGCTTCCTCCTCATCCCTGGGATATCAATAATAATAATGAAGAAAATAAGAAGGGACAGTGACTATCTTGGGTCCTGGATCTGGTGTTCTAGCTGGAGCATGGCATGAAATCTATGATGAACACTGACAGCTCCCATTAAGGGATCCTGACTTCAGTTGCTTAGAACTTTGCCAAATTTTAACTATTCAGACTGAAATAAACTCTAGAACAGCTCGAGCCTGCCTGCAGTTAATGCAAAGAGACATCATGACTAATGGTGTCAAGATGAGGCTGCGAGGTAAACTTTTAATCTCTGAATGAACTGTGACAGAAGGAAACAGGGGGAAAAAAACCTGCTCCAAACTTTCATTATACAAACTCCAGGCTTTTTCAGCTGATAACTTTATTTCTAAGGTGATTAGCAAAACCATGCCTTAATTAGTAATAGATTTCCCATTTAACAGCTTCACCTTATCTTTGCCCCCCTTCCTTTAAGAGTAACTTCCTAAGTTAAGGGAAAAACACAATTACCCAAGGCAGTGAAAATAATAAGGAATGTATCAGAACAAAGACCTAAATAATAAAACTGAGAAACAGCTAAAAAGACAAAGAAATAATAATTTCTCCATATGCTCCCTCATACCGTTCTGAGAGACGGTATCTCCACAAATTATTCCTTTTCTCAGAAGAAACAACATGTTTCCAGCTACGTAGGTGAAACAGCTTCTATCGCATCTGTTCCCTCTTTGGCCGTGCTCCATCCCACATCCCTGCACGACATCACGGGAGGATGTTCCCATTGCCAAGCTCACACTGCTATGGCCCACTCCCCAAGATGCCAGAGCAGCAAAGTGGTCATGAATGGGATGAAGCAGTTGCTCCCCCAAACCTCCGTAACCCCTTGTGCCCAAAGCATGGTTCCTGCTGCTCTTTGGTGGGGACAAGACTCGAGCACGCAATGCCCAATGGGGCAGGGCAGCTCAAGCCAAACTCCTCACCCCCAAGGCAGTGGGGTCAAGGATCCCCACAGCCATGGCTCATGCAAGGAGAAGCCAACACACTGTGTTTTAGGAGCAACAATCCCTTACACTTAGAATCCTTTTTGAAGACAGAGGTAATGAAATACTTGCCTTGATTTAAGCATCCTCAGCTCAAAGCAAAGGCTGTGTGTTGGCCTTACTTCCTCTAGAATCATAGAATCCCAGAATGGTTTGGGTTGAAGGGGACCTCAAAGCTCACCCAGTTCCAACCCCCTGCCACAGGCAGGGACACCTTTCACTAGAGCAGGTTGCTCCAAGCCCCTGTGTCCAACCTGGCCTTGAACACTGCCAGGGATGGGGCAGCCACAGCTTCTCTGGGCACCCTGTGCCAGCGCCTCACCAATTCCATAGTGAAGAATTTTTTCCTAATATCAAATCTAACCACACAGCTCGGTGCCATCAGCAAACCTGCTGAGGGTGCACTCAAACTCCCTGGCCATGTTGTCAACAAAGATGTTAAACTGTGCTGGTCCTAATACAGACCCCTGACGAACACCACTTGAATACTGGAAAGCCTTATGGTTTGGAACCTACAAATATAACTTAGCAGTAGTACCTTCATTTCCCAAGCACAAGGCTTGTGTAATGTGGTGGTGAGAGATATGAACCACAGCAAGCCTGTTAAATCCAAATTCTGGTGATTAAACACCTCCACACCATTAGGCAATGGTTGTTTAAGGGTGACAATCATAAGTTGCACAACTCTCACACACAGCAAGCTGGATAATGTTTTATTTTTATATATACTTACATATATATATCTCATCACTGAAATGCTCCTTCAAGCTATTGTTACTTCATGTAACATCACAGCAAGAACTTCAGTAAAAATGTTCAGCTGAATTACATGAAGGTGAGTTAAGAAACCACACGCAGAGTGGGGGGGGGGGGGGGAAAGAAGGAATCGGCTCTCTTTGGGAACCTTTTACTTCTGCCACAATGGAATATAGTATTCGTGACCTCTGCAGGTTGGACACAAGCTCTCCTTGAAGAGGATTGCTTTTTAGTTTAGATATGTGGATTTTCATGGATCACATAAAGGGAGGTCTGGTGGTGTGAGAATTTATACTACAGCAGTGCATGTACCACCTTTGAGGCCATTTTGCTACAGATCCAGCAGTGTTGTATCTCTAGCCAACACCAACAACCAAAACCACCACATGGTGTAGTGTTTCTAAGCACGAGCAGGGAAAGACCCTCTGGTGCATCAATCTCAGAAGAAGGAAACCCCATGTGGGCAGAGACAGTGTCTGCACTGATGGACCCAACAGACACCATCTTCTTGGAAATCTCAACACAACTTCATCCTGAACAACAAATAAATGATCTTGGAAATTTCTATGAAGAAGGGAAAGAGACTCGGCATCCTGCAGCAGAAATGGGAAAAGGAATTTTGTTGCTAAGCCTGTAGATTTCTTTTCTCTGTCATGAGGTTATGGAAAAACTTACCGAGAGGATCAGGGCCAAGCAGCTACATCAGGCATCATATTCACGTGCCATCTCCTTGAAATACGACTTCTGAATGGACCACGGCCTAACCTGAGCACCTCAGGCCATGTCTATTCAAGCAGAGAATGGAAGTGGGAGGAGAGGGTAATACTACATTTAAAACAATAACTTATTTTTCTTTTTTGGCATTCTTTTTCTGACATTTTATCCTCATGGATAATACCACTTTGGACAGGTTCCTGTCTATCCTGTGCCAGACCAATAACAGAATTGTCCAGATTGTGCAATGTTCAAATGTCTTCCCTTTCCTGCTGAGATGACTAAATTCACTCCTGTTATAATGGCCACTTAAAAATGCCAAATAAGAGTGGAACTCAGGTGCACAATTCACTCCACAAATCCTAACCTACAGCAATACCGGGTAATAGCCACAGTTTTCATCCTCTTAACTCAGCAAGGAACATAAATAGTTTAACATTTGACATATTGGAGACGTTAGAATAAAGCAAGCTTCACATCCATGCAAAGCAGTGATTTCTCTGTGCTGCTACAGTTCAAGGAGAGCAATACATACACACTGCAATTGTGTTTGCTCAAACTGGAGGCTTTTCCAATGAAAAATGCATGCTGTGCTTCTCCAACAAATACAACACAACCTGTTCTAAATAGTGCATCCTTCCCCGCTACAATAGGTATTGATTTGAGTTTATCACCAGATAAGATAAGTAAGAATAGGCTTGGTGGAAAGCTACCTTTAAAAGACTGATCACAAAGCACAGCACAGCACAGGAAGGATTAGCTGTAATGACAAGTGTCCGCATCCTCTTGGCTTGGAAAAACTGCTGAATAGAAGCATTTTGCTACTCAGTGCAACTCAGGACTGATATTTTAATTGCTGCAAAATTAAACTACAGCAAGCAGAGTGACTGTAGCTTTGTCATTTTAGCACTTAAAAAGCCATTACAAAAAAGAAAAAAGAAAAAAAAAGAACAGTATTTTTAAATCCACTTCTCAAATGCTTGGTGAAACTGCAGAGATGCTCTCACACCTGAACTCCCATCCTTGGCTGGAGCTCAAGCCTAAATCTGTATTGCCAGCTCGCATATGGCTGAGGCATTCCTGCAGAGCGCAAAGCTCCAGTTACACACTGAAGTGGTTTTCAACTATCATGGTATAAATCTGGGTCTCTCCTAATAAGTTTAGTACTAAAACTCCTCAGTGCTCTGATGGTATCTGATCAGTCTTGGCAGCATGACAAGGACCTGATTATGTTGTAATAGTATAATGCAAAGATTATTGCAGACTCATAAAAGACAAGTGCTTTAAAAACAGCATCAACAAAACCTGTAAGCCCTTTCAGAAGGAGAACAACATGCTGGGCTTCATATGCTTATAGCACAGAAATTACCTGCAGGATTTGACCCTGAACTACTTAGAGGTTCCTCTTTTTTTCTTATTATTTTATTGCCAGTAATGTACCAAAAGCATCTTGATCTCATTTTCCCATTACCATTTCTGTCAAAGCTGTAAAAATAAAATAGCATAAAGAGTTCAGCAGAATTTTGATCTATTTTTCATGCACAAAAGCCTTGAGAGAAAATTATTCCTCGACAATTCTTCGGACCAACGTGATTCCATGTGGGGAGAGGCAAAAGGAGGGGGGAAGGTGCCATGTATCACTTTAACCATAAGAGGTAGTTCTAAACCAGAATTATTTATGCGGAGAGAGGCAGGCATGTGACAAAGCAGCTCCTGAGCTGACAGCACCCTGGCTCCACCAAGCTCTTCCCAGTCCTCTTAACTGCAGCACATCACGACTGCAGCTTCTGTGATGTGTAATTATAGATACCCTCTCATCAGACCCTGACGGGGAAGGCGCTGGAAGGAAGCTGAGCTCCTCCAGAGCTGTTCATAGGATTGAATGTGACTCAGCCTATCCTCTCTGCAGAAAACTGCTCCAGGAACTCATCAAAAAGAACAGCTAATGAGTTTAAAACTAGAGCACGCAAATATAGAGGGAGGGAACATATGCAGCGTCTGTGCGTGTCTGTTATTTGGGGTGAATGCCTATGAGGACATACAGACACACACACACAGGTATTTGATGCCTTATCAGTGTTCAAAGCCAGACTGACAATGTTTCCTAGGCTCTCCGATGGTTTTGCCACAGTCTTTCTCATTCATTATGGATTCTGAACAACAGTGTTGAAATAAGCTGTCAGGTTTATCTAAGGCTCTCTACCTTCATGTTAGGTCTAGTGGAAGGTTTCCCTGCCCAAGACAGGGTGGTTGGAACTAGATGATCTTTAAGGTCCCTTCCAACCCAAACCACTCTCTGATTCTATGGAATGCTCAGAACTGATGTCCACAACAGTTGGACGGACCCAGCGCAAAACATGTTTGTTGGTTGTGCCAAGACCAAGAGTCATGCTGCGTTCCCACAGACACCTGAATGCCACTGTAGTAACAACTGGGGGCAGCTCAGGCAGGGCAAGCGAAATTTGGAACCTCACTCTTGTCTGGCCCTTTCTCCATAGAGGGGAGAAAGTAATTGCCCATTTTACCAAGGACAGATCCTCATCTGTGGGCTGCTGATGCTACTGCCCAATGGGGTCCCCCTCCCAGCACCAAGTCTGCTGCAGATGGACTTAGTAAGTGCGAGTTAAACTAAGGTCCAAACCAGATGGTTGGAGACTAGGGCAGCTCTGTCATATTTTTGCCATTCCCTCTGCCATCTGCTTATTTTCTCTGGCAGTGTTAAAATCCCCTCGTCAGTGGAGCCGCCGTGTACTTTGAAATAATGAATACTTTACAACTCAAAGCAAGAATGAAAGTTTAAAGCCTGAGCAATTGCTGTAGCTCTGAAGCTATCATCAGCAAACCCACTGATAACTGATTGTCACAGACAGCCTTCAACCTCCAGTTAAAACGATGTTAAATTTGGGTACACGTGCAGGTAAAGCATTCTGCAAAGGCTCTTGAAGATTAATAACCTGCTAACAGCTGCTCATCTCAACATGGTAGGCACCATCATCTGTTGAGCATCGCTCCTTCAAGTGTGGCGAGCTCCTGAAACATCCCCCATCAGAACAGAAAAGCCACTGAGCTGGAGCTGTGATTTTAAATTTGGAAGCCCTGTCTTCTGGGGCAGCATTTAGGGTGATAACCATGGTGCAGCTGCTTGATCTATCCATGAAACACTCCAAGACCGCCAAATTATCTTGGTGGCCATCCAGCTGGGGACTCTCTCTCATCTTCAGAAGTTTCCAGAGCAAGCAGCCAGGACTTGTACTCACTGTTAGATGCTGGTTTAATAAAGACCACAGCACTTCCTTGATATAGACATACTTTGGGTGCACAGCCACTGATTTCAGAAGACTTGAACTTGGTCTCAGCAGCCAGAAATTCAACTCTTCAACTAGCACACAAAAGCAATAGCCAAAAGGACCGAGGCTGTGCAGTGACTGGGGACCAATTTGGAAGGGATGGAAGCAAAAATTTATCTGATGCAAACCTTTTTTTTCCCCCTCCTGTTATACACAGCAATGTTTAAAAACAGAGCTGCAATATTTTTATTAGTAGTACTATTAACACTGCTATTGTACAATCTAATCTTGATCAAAGCCTTGTTTGGATAGTAAGTCCTGCCCCCCCTGACACCAGCAGCACAACTCCCATTGTCTTTCCCAGAGCCCGGATTACAGCTTCTCTTTAACCAGCAACACCAACAGCTTTGTGCCAAATCCAGAAAGAATTCACATGGTTTTGATGAGGGCTATTGTGGACACATCTGCACACCTGGGTGTTATAGCTCCGCATTACAAAGGGCCTTGTGTTGGTGGCATGAAAAAGGCAAGTGTATCTTGGTCAATTCACCCTTTTTCTCTTTCTACAGTGAACTTAAATGTTTGGATTATTTATAGTAATTAAAGAATCACAATGTACCTTAAAAAAATATTCCAGATCTGCTGGCAAAGATGCTCGCATGAGCCCTCCCTAAACCTAACTCAACCAAAACCAGTGAAGGCAGACCAGACTTACCAGTGCACCGCTCAGGGTGACCCAACCCACAGGACCAAGAGCACCTTTAGTCACAGCTCCATTAGGAGATCTGAGATGACATCAATGTCCAAAGGAGCAGCAGTGACCCTTCCCCAGCAGAACCACATCCACCACTGCCTACCACCAACTGGGCATCAGTTGTGCTCATGTATCCTGCTGTTATGGTAGAGAAGTGTCCTTCATGGCTGCCCAGAAAACAACTTGCCTCACATTAAGTCCTCTTATAACCCATATTGCAAGTTGCTCCTTTGATCCACAGGACCGAATTGAAAGGGTAGAGATCAAAGTGGATTTGAAATCATACCTCTGCTGCTCACAGGTTCCATTAGCTTGTTACAGCTGGCACCCCCTTCCTGAGGAGCAGGTGTCAATGTTCCCCCATCCTGAAAGCCCAGCTATAAAGCATCTCCTCCATTTCTTTCTGCTTACCTTGGGGTCCGGTCACACCATGGACACCACTTTGCAGAGCATCACAACTGATGATTTTTCATGAAGCAAACGCTGTCTGGCTGTTGTGCTCATTACATTGCACCTCTTCAGTGCAATTTGATGGCAGTGAGAGCCAAATGAATCATGAGCTCTGTGCTGTCCCCAGATGACTCTGACATTCCCTCTTCTGCCACGCTGCAGAAGAGGCGGCAAAAGCTGCTGTGTCAGGATGTCCTGATCATCCTTTCCAGAAGCACAGCTAGGTGAGTCTCCATGCTGCCATGGTGTCTGGCCACTGCCCTGAACGCTGGCTGAAGGTTAAGCTACACACACAAAGCTGCTGTAAATCAATCATGCCAAAGGCTGCACTTGACGGGTCCAAGAAGGAGCTTTATGCAAAAGACACAGGGACACACAACCACTCTGCTATTTAGACTTGTTTGTGCTTATGAAAACCCTGAAATATACAAAATTCCCATTTTTCTCTCCTGCAGATGTATATTATATGTGGTCCAAGAAGCACATATAAGAACCCTGGGGAGCACAGGGGTGGGTAGGAGAGCCATAGCCAATCAGACCCTGTGGTGCCAGCTGGCTGGGTGCGTGGTGTGAGCATCCCAGCGTTGCAGTCCTCCCTCCTACATGCACCTTACAGTGAGCTCTGGTTCTGTAACTGGTTTGATTTCACAGAATCGTAGACTGGTTTGGGCTGGAAGGGACCTTAAAGCTCATCCAGTTCCAATCCCCTGCCACAGGCAGGGGCACCTTCCACTAGACGAGGTTGCTTCCAAGCCCCGTCCAACCTGCCTTGAACACTGCCAGGGATGGGGCAGCCACAGCTTCTCTGGGCAACCTGTGCCCACCTTCACAGGGAAGAACTTCTCCCTAATGTCTCATCTAAATCTCTCCTCTGTCAGTGGAAAGCTATTTTCCCTTGTCCTGTCCCTACAGGCCCTTGTAAAAAGGCTCTCTCCAGACTTCTTGTAAGTCCCTTTAGGTATTGGAAGACTATTTCAAAGTATTTATATTAACGTGAAAAGGAAAATATGCCTTCCCCATGCTCAGCTCCCACAGCCAGAAGCATCCACCACAAGAGGTTGTGGAAGCTCAGTTCTCTTTCCTTTACTGGGCAAGCTCCTGGGAAAGCTGATCCGCCTCGGAACTTGGTCAGCTTCGAGCTGGAAGTGGACAAGAGCCCTCTGAAAGTCCCTTCAGCCTGAACTATTCTACAATTCCTGTGCAGAGATGCTTAAGACAGATGTTTGGAGGTCACAGAGAGGACACCACAGGGTTAGGGGAAAGGTGTGAAATACTGTCTTGGTTCTTCCACTGAGCATCTTGACAAGTTATTTCTGTGCTATCTACTTTTGTTCTCTTCATTTACAACTCATGTAGTCTAACATGAGGAGAGAGGCTGTCACAACACATACAGATGGTTCCTAGTGCAATGGCAGTCTAACCTCAGCTGGGGCCCACTCTGGATATTGGAATTTAAGGAATTATTTTGTGCGGCAGGACTTTTAGGGATATTTTAAACTTAAATGTCAACTATGGTGTTTTTCAGATGTTTCTAATCTCAGAATCCTGTGGAATTTTCTGGTTCAGTAGAAGATCCCTTCAGAAACTTCTCCAAGTTAAATTACTGTGCATCATACAAGAACTTTCTTTCCTTACCCTCCTCACACTGTAAAATAACACTGTAAAATACAGACACTGTAAAATAATTCCTGAATAGCCAGTGTCCAACAAGTACCAGACTGAAAATGGAGTCTGAGATGTCTTCTAGGCTCCTTAGAGCATGAAGGAGATGGGGCCATCTTCATGTGATTGTGCTAGACTAGACAGCTAAACATATATCAAATAGCATGCAAGGAGCTGAACTGTGGCTGGAGTCTATAATAACAATAGGCTGGTGGACAACAAAGATGTGGTTAGGAGACTCTTAAGGCTCAGGCTCTACTTCGACTGATCTAAGATCTACGATATGGTTATAACAGAGAAGCTGAACCAGGAGAAGAGAGTTGGGCAGCACAGGCATATTGCCAAGTGTCAAAGGATAAACCTTAAGGAATCCCGACGTGCAATAAAAGCCCTGTTTTTCTCAACAGTCAATTCTCTCAAGTGAATTAAACTGTGCTGGAAGTCGGTGAGAACAGTCATTTCCCAGAACACTCTATAGCTGAGCTGCAGGAGCTTCATCTGAAGTCTTCAGATCAAAGCAAACCAAAACACCTCTGAATGGGTCACAGACTCAGTTCATTGATTTACTTACAAAGTTTAGGAACTAATACCATTTATTTTGCATGAAACTGCCAAATGGAGATAGTGGTATAACCATACAGAAATACTTCCATGTGTTTATCTGACAGGATACTGATTATTCATTTGATACTACTGTGGTTACCTTACTTCTGTCCTTTCCCTCATCCTGTTTTATGTATACAAGTCTCACTAAGTATTTAATAGATTTTAAGAATTTCAGTTCAAAGTCCCCGCATGCATAGCCATTGTTTAAGATCACCTTATATCCATTTATTTCTATGTTCATATTACATCCCTTTTTAAAATAACTCATTAATTTTCTTCTTAAAAAACCCCCAAAACCTCTGTGGAATAACAATGCCCTCCATCTCTGCAAAAGGCACTGTGAGCCTGGTTAGTGGCATTTTAGTAACAGGAGAACAATCCTTATCCATTCATCCCTGACTCCTCTTGTCCTTGATTTGCCAATTAGAAATAACTGCGGTGGAAGTGATACCACCCCGCAATGCTGGTTTCAGACACTGTCACCCAAATAGCTATTAGGGAGCCATAAAAAGAGCTCATAAGGAGATTTTTCTCTCCCCAGTGAAGCATGTTGATAAGAACAATTGATGTTTCCATTTATTTATATGGATACGTACTTACAGACACACATACTCAGATATTTGATTCTAACTTGAAGAAACCAATTACCATTCCCTGTAACTGAGAGCCTCAGAAAGCACCGAGAAGTATGAAAATGGTTATTATATTCTAATCAGACATTTCCAGAGAGAACATTTCTACTTTTTCAGCCGAAGCCTGGAACACCACACAAAACTCACTGTAGAAATTTGTCTTTAAGTCAAAATTGCTACTTTCCAAGCCTGCCAAAACTGAGCTCCACTTCAGGCTACCCCATGTGGTAACATCCAGCTCCCATGTGCATTCCCACCCATTCCTTGTAGTCAACACCACTCTGGCTGTGGACATCTTAGAAGCGTTATGAATGCCCAGTGCTGGGCATCCTGCAAAGGCTGAGGGCAGCACGGGGCGCAGCGCACACATCTGATGAGACAGACAGAGAGCAACCACTGGCCCATGCAGTCTGACTGCACTTTTTCTTCCTTTACCTTTTTGATTGACTCCAGGCACCCTTCTCCTCCTTTTGGGTGTCCCATGACTGCAGGCTCCTATGGCCCCAGAAGAGCAGCAGCCAACAGTGCCTCCCCACTGGGACAATTACATCTTCTGCACTGCGCTCTGCAGGGACACAGACCATGTCTATATTGTGTAAAGATTACAACAAGCTGGCTTTGTAAACACACCAAGGCTTGGCCCCTCCAAGGCCAACCATGTGCCAGTATCCATGGATGGGAATGAAGAACAGAGCAAGCACATGGTGACGCCTGCCCCCAGGTCCTTCCCAACTTCAGGCAGTCTGTGGCTTAAGGAGTCCCTGAGCAAGAGCTCTTTGTATTCAATAACACTCTGCGGTGTTATTATTCCTGGTACACATCTACTTAGACATACATCTAGTTCAGGCCAGGCACCACCGTGTCTGAGATGGTCCTGGTCCACAAAGGAGACATTCCTCTTCCCTCTCTCAGTTGGCCTAATATATTAAAAGTCACCAGATAGAACATGCTGGCATCCCAGGGATGGGAAGCACAATGAGACCTGTGGTGTAGGGCCTTGTGGTGGCTCACGGACTTTTGTGTGGCAGTGATGAAGGACAAGAGCGAGCCCCAGAGGAGCCTGGTGGGATGGGTAGGTGCTCTTACACCAGCGCTCTCACCAACATATTCAAACTGCTGTATCTGGAGAAAGGCTGTGCTGTGGAAAAGCAATCCCTGTCATCTAGCAGGAGTGCAGAAGGATGAAAGACATCACCCATTAACAGTAAAAAATTAACAAGGCCACACTGTTCTCAGTTATTCCGGTCTGAGACACTGAAAAAGATGGGTGCTCCTGATGTAACTGAGCTCAATTATTCTGCCACATTTTCTGCCACGTATATAAAGTGTTTCCTAAGCCATTTATCTAAATGAAGTATCACATACTTAAAAACAAATAAATGTACGATCATTACCCAACCACATCCCAAATTCTGCTTCTTCTAAAGAAGAGATCCATCTTGCTTTAGAGCCCATTTCAAGCTTTACTCCTGCCTCTTCCAAGCACTCAGAGTCACTTACACATCTTCAGCTGGCTTTCATTAAATTGAGATTAAAAGGACTTCTCCACAGACAAAATCATAAAATGGAAAATGTCTCATTTCAGCTTTTGGCTCCAAACATGAGCCTTGCCATTCAAGGGCACACCAGCACTAATAACTTTTCTGCTGAAGCAGCTACTTCTATTTTATTCCTTTCAAATGCATGACAGAGGTTACAAAACCCAGAGCAGGAGCACAGGACACATTTTCAAGCGCAGATCCATGGCAAGCATGAACTGTGTTTTCCTCTGGAAGACTCCACTCTACAAAGGACAGGGATGTGAAGTGCCCAGCTCTGTCCTCACACTTCTGCCTTAAAGGTATTTGCTGAGAATTCAGCACAGAAAGCTCTGGTCGTGCCTAAAACTGGAGATGAGCCAAAAGCATCTAAAAACTTTTGTCTTTAAAAATACGGAATATGGTGGCTTCCATGAAATTCCATCAAAAAGGAAATGTAGCATTTCAAGAGAATGGATCAAGCCTCATTTAGAGCTCAGCAGAATGGAGAGTGTCTGTATTTTTGGTTTTGCATTAAGTTCATAATTCATAATAAACTACAATAAAAATGAAAGCTGTGAATGGAGCAAAATTTCAGATTCAGTGAGACAAAACATTCTCATCAACTACAGCATTTTTTAACTTCAGTTTTGGAAACTTTTCAGGTTTTTCTGAAATGCATTTCAAAATCCAAATGGAAATAATGGGGTTTGGAAACCAGAATGTAGCAAGTGAACAAGGCAGAAGAAAAGAGACAATGAGCAGTGCTATATCGTCAGGTCATGACAGCATCATGACTCACTTCTCATTCACTTGTTTAGAGTCCAACAACAATTGTTATTAGTGCCTAATTCATCAGCATTCCTGGTTTTGAGATGAGTTGAAAATGACAAATATAGCAATTCCCTGTAAACACACAAAAGCACAAGAGATGGAAACAAATCAGAAAATCAGAAGATCCCACCTTGATTGGTCCCAGATTCCCAACACCAAATTTTTCTGAACCATGTGCTGAAAAAAATGCCCATTGCTACAGCCTCAGAGGCTGAGTAGAGGCTGCCTTTTATGCTTCCCTCTGTTTCAGCAAGGTCATGCAGGAGAATGATAGAATCTCAGAATGGTTTGGGTTGGCAGGGACATTAAAGCTCATCCAGTTCCAACCCCCTGACATGGGCAGGGACACCTTCCACTGCATCAGGGTGCTCCAAGCCCGTGTCCAACCTGGCCTTGAACACTGCCAGGGATGGGGCAGCCACAGCTTCTCTGGGCACCCTGTGCCAGCACCTCAGCACCCTCACAGGGAAGAGCTTCTGCCTAAGAGCTCATCTCAATCTCCTCTCTGGCAGGTTAAAGCCATTCCCCTTGTCCTGTCCCTACAGGCCCTTGCCCAAAGCCGCTCTCCAGCTTTCTTGTAGCCGCTTTAGGCACTGGAGCTGCTCTAAGGTCTCTCCTTAAGGAGCCTTCTCTTCTCCAGGCTGACCCAGCCCAGCTCTCTCAGCCTGTCTCCAGAGCAGAGCTGCTCCAGCCCTCGCAGCATCTCCGTGGCCTCCTCTGGACTCGCTCAAGCAGCTTCATATCCCTCTTGTGTAGGGGACCCCAGAAGGGCTGCTCCAACACTATTCATGGTTTTGCAAGTCATACCAGCATGTTAAAATATTTATTGTATTTTACTCGTAAGTCACTTGGGTAGCCTTAAAGTCACTGCACACCTTAAGGCAATGAAAAGCCCTCAACCAAACTCCATCTAAAATGAAGCCTGGGCCACATTCTGGCTCCACTTCAAATTACACTTGCAATGTGTGAGCCAAGTCCCTAAAGGAAAATGGAAACGCTTCCATCCACTTCGACAGGCTTTAAATCAGCCTTAAGCGTGGCCCCACACACTGAACTCAGCAGCGGTTCGCTTGGGAGGTGCCAATGCCATCATTACCTACAAGGGCTGAGATTTCAAGCAGAATATGCTGGCAAAACCTTTTTTTTTAATTAAAAAGATGCATTCAGGTGCAAAAGGATCTGCTCCTCAGAGGCTCCGGGTCTGAATAGTTCCTTTCAGCTCTGCTTCATTAGTTTAACCAGAAGCCACTCATTGATCTTTCCTGCAAATAAGCGAGCTCTAGCACGCCGTTAAGCACAGTTATGCGCGTCATGCCAGAGGCAGAGAAAAATCCTGCATGAATGCTCACATCTTGCTTATTGCTGTGGAGAGCCCACACAGGGAAAGGTTGGGGTTCTCCTCCTGCCTCCTTGGTATTTCTATGTATTTTTAGCTTTCTGTCTGGGGCTAGAAAGCAAGACTCTGCTTGCATCATAGAATAACAGAATCCCAGAATGATTTGTGTTGGAAGGGAGCTTAAAGTTTACCCAGTTCCAACCCCCTGCCATTGGCAGAGACACCTTCCACTAGACCAGGTTGCTGAAAGCCTCGTCCAACCTGGCCTTGAACACTGCCAGGGATGGGGCAGTCACAGCTTCTCTGGGCACCCTGTGCCAGCGCCCCACCACCCTCACAGGGAAGAACTTCTGCTTAAGATCTCATCTCAGTCTCTCCTCTGTCAGGTTTAAAGCCATTCCCCCTTGTCCTGTCCCTACAGGCCCTTGTCCAAAGCCCCTCTCCAGCTTTCCTGTAGCCCCTTTAGGCACTGGAAGCTGTTCTAAGGTCTCCCTGGAGCCTTCTCTTCTCCAGGCTGAACCATCATCAAATGTTCCCCCTGTATTTTTGAATAAGCAGTTTCCTGCTGAAAGCACCACAACAGACCAGCTGCACATCTATTTTCATCACTACCTGACCCAGTTCAGAGTTGACAAGGCTGCCTAAACCTTCAGCACAACTGGGGAAAGAAAGGATCAGTCTTGGTGTCACCAAACCTTGCCCTCACCAGAGAATCACTTTACAGATACAAATACACACTGATAACGTGTGTATCAGTGTACCAGTGATCACAGGGCTTTGTATGTGCTCATAAAGCATATAATAACTTGTTCTCATTTGCTGTATTCTGTCTGTCATGGTTTGGGTGCTTTTAAATGTCTTTAGAGCTTTTCAGAATTACTCATCCTTCTGCGGCACGAAATGAGACTCTGAACTCAAACTGCTGGTACAGAGCTTGTCACTGGCTGTTTTCATCTCGGTATAATTACTTTGGAGATGGCTGCCTTCACCAGGGAGACATGACTCAGCTTTCCCAGAGACCAATGCTCTCTAGTTCTCCAACACCCTCTCTGCTGTAAGAAAACCTTGTTGAAGACATTAGGGGTGATCTGCTGCCTAAAACCCAGACTGGCCCCAAGCTTTGTGCCAGCCAGAAGTCCATGCCCAGCCTGGCTTCAGTATGAAACGGACAGGCACAGAAGACCCCAGCAGAAACCCTGTTGAGGAGCCACAGCCTAGTTGGGATGGGCTTGCCAGGTACCACAAACTCCATTTCCGTGCCAAATACTGCAATTTGGAAATTCCTTTTCATTCTCATCGGTCCTAGATAAGAGCACCAGAGCAGAACAGAAACAGACCCCGCTCTCGTGGAGCTTCTCAGGTTTGACCTGCGGCTGCACCAGGAACACTGGGATTTACTGAGAGCACTGGGAGAATCATAGAATCACAGAGTGGTTTGGGTTGGAAGGGACCTTAAAGCTCATCCAGTTCCAACCCCCTGCCATGGGCAGGGACACCTTCTACTAGAGCAGGTTGCCACAGAACATTTAATTGTGGATGCTCCTCACCAAACCCATACCAGCAACTAACCCCTCAGGCAGCAGTGTCAGTGACAAGCCAGTCTAACACCAGCTGCTTTTTATTTCTCTTAAGTTCCATACATGTAGGAGAGAGACAGGATTTCATTTCATCTGTGTTAAGATGATATATTACTGGGTCACATACACACTGCACAAAGCACAGCCAAAGCCTTGATGCTGCCAATAGCATCTTGTGATTATGGCAAAGGGACTTGGTTTTAGTCCCAGATCTCTAAAATCTCTTAAAATGAACTAATAGCGGCTGTTAAGCAAATGTATGGTTTAAAAGTAGCAATTAATTTATGCATTGTCAGGGGCTGCACCCTACATTATCTGAGGATCAACAATTAAGTGGTATTTAACTCCTTCCAAAAGGCAGCAACAATTACTTAGGACAATGGTATTGCAGTTGCTGTTTTTCTTCCAAGTGCTTTGCTTTGACCAGGACCTATTGTTGTATTTCATTTTCACACTGGTAGTGTTTCCCTTTTTGCTTTTCCTACATGAAAACCAAGCCCCAAAGTTTTCACACACCAAAAAAGGAAAAGCAAGCTGAAAACCATTCTTTTCCTGCTTTTCCCTTTCTGCTCCAGAAAGAAAATATTAAAAAGCTTTGGATGAGTCAAATACTTTCATAACCAGTTCATAGCTCCCCCCCCCCCCCCCACTTTGTTTTCTTGGCATCAGCAAGAATAACACTGTTCATCTTTCCAAGCTGGAAGATGAGGATGCAGTGGCAATCTGGCAGCAGTGGGAAGGGATGGCTGAAGCCGACACCATCGCCTGCCTGAGTTAGCACAGGACTTACGGACAAGCAACTTCCACACACGAGCTGTAAAGTGCTGCAGCTGCGAAGCAAAGGCACATCCCATTCAATCACAGCTGCAGCAAGGACCAGGACAGCCACGACAGCTTTACTCTAGTGCTGGATTTGACTTCACAACCTAAACCAGGAGCCTTAACCCTGCAGTTAGGGCTGTGCAAAGTCTCAAGCAGTCAGGGAGCTAAGCATCCTACTTGCCTGTGGTGTCCCACCATTGGCAGATCCTTCCTGAAGTGCAAGGCCAGTCTATGCTGTCCTTACTTAGCTCCAGTCTTTTGTCCTACATTTGGGTTTGCATTATAATAAAGCAGGAAAAAAAGGCGTTAGCTGGGAGCATCAATTTCCTCCCAGGCTTTTAACTGCAAGGTCTCTAGCCCAAGATCATCACCTATTTTTATTTTCCCAAACCCATGCAGAAAGAGAGGCACCTCCACAAAAAGCTTCACCAACCAACATCAGGGTGGGATGAACCATCAGTCAAAAGGCTCTTGTCTCCCTCTGATCTGTAGAAATAGCCCAGATATGGGACCAGACACAGAAAGACATTTCAAGATAGGCAGGATGGATACAGCTCATCCACACATGGGATTATTTAGGAAGAGCTTTGGTCTGGGTTGGCATCCCCATGTTCTTGGCTCTCCGGAGACCAGTGCACTTCTACATGTGTCTGGTTGGACCAGCATGTTTTAGCCCCAAGGCAATGCCCATTGAAATCAATTAAAAATTCTCACAAACATCACCAGACATTGAATCAGGTCTTAAATAGTTGCCAGAAAGAAGCTCTTTAGGTCCTTATTAAGCAGAATAAAGAGATTAGCTTGAAAAATAAAGGCTTTCACCTTTGCAGGGCTGATGCAGGAACTGTACCCGCAGAAGTACCTGACTCCCAACACTAGTTAGGCTAATCAGGACTAAATAATTTCGACCCAACTCCATTCCAGTGCCACAAATCCCACTTGCACTGTCACTGTGCCATGGGAAAGACTTCTGCTTGCTGCAAGACCCAGGAATTGAGCTGCAAATGCTGTTCAGCATATGCAACCTGAGGGCTGCTATATCCGTGGTGTTGTACCTATGGTAACTACAGGAACAAACTCAAACACTGCACAAGTACAGTCACAGTGAGATTCACACTGTCGTGGCCACTGCTCGCCAAACAATTACAGGTTTCTGAGCTCATCTGCGCAATAATGTAAAATCAAATCTATAAAGCAGCAGGAAACATGAAGGCTAACGCTGCAAGAAAATGCCTTTGAAAACTGAAGTGGTGACTCACACGAGGATTGCAAGAAGTGGTGGGAACTGGGATAATTGGGGGATTAAAAGAACAGAATAATGAACCCCAAGTTTTAAAGGATTAATCCATCTTTCATGTTACTGGGTGGTTTCCTTTCCACAGCAGTGCACTGAAGAGCAAATTCAGGGGCAGGTTGGGCTCTTACTGAGACTCTCCTCTGACAAGAGCCCACCGAAGAAGGAATAAAAAATCTGGAGCTGGGCAGATTGTCTCTGGCAGTCTGTGCTCGGCCTCAAGTGATTTCAATCCAACTCTTAAATCCACTGGCTTCAAACCATGGAATATAAAGACATATCAAAAATGAAAAGCACATTCTTAGAAGGTTCTTCTGCTGCCATCTGCAAATCATTATTTCTCCTTCATAAAAAAAGTTAAGTGCAAATGGCTGTAAGAGGGGGAAGTAATTCCTTAGCTCTTTCCAGCAGGAATTTTTACCAGCAGCTGAAAAGGAGGAAAAAAGACGTGTGCAGCAAGTGTCCACATATCCTTTCAGTGAGATAACTCCAAAGCGGAGAGAAAAGGGGAGCAAATACTTCCTGCACTTGGCTGCAGGAACAGTCTGCAGGAGTGCAACCCACCCAACACATGCCCAAAGCACCGACTACCAGCACACTGCTCTGCTCACACCCTGGGACAGCCACAAAGGCTTCAGGTCTGAATGCCAGAATCCCAGACTGGTTTGGGTTGGAAGGGACCTTAAAGCTCATCCAGTTCCAACCCCCTGCCCCAGGCAGGGACACCTTCCACTAGAGCAGGTTGCTCCAAGCCCCTGTGTCCAACCTGGCCTTGAACACTGCCAGGGATGGGGCAGCCACAGCTTCTCTGGGCACCCTGTGCCAGCGCCTCAGCACCCTCACAGGGAAGAGCTTCTGCCTAAGAACTCATCTCAATCTCCCCTCTGGCAGGTTAAAGCCATTCCCCCATGTCCAAAGTCCCTAGAGGCCCTTGCCCAAAGCCCCTCTCCAGCTTTCTTGTAGCCCCTTTAGGCACTGGAGCTGCTCTGAGGTCTCCCCTTAAGGAGCCTTCTCTTCTCCAGGCTGCCCCAGCCCAGCTCTCTCAGCCTGTCTCCAGAGCAGAGCTGCTCCAGCCCTCGCAGCATCTCCATGGCCTCCTCTGGACTCGCTCCAGCAGCTTCACATCCCTCTTGTGTTGTTGCCCCAGAGCTGGATGCAGGACTGCAATAAACTTCCAAAATTAATACCTATCATTGCAGGAGGCAGCATGGGGCAAAACCCCGCTGCTGCGAGGCACCTCCTGTTCTCTCCCTGGCAGACCATTAGGTGCATGAACAGGGACCAACGTGGCTGCTCCACAGTCAAAAAGAACCAGCAAGAAATCATCTTGGAGGACATCTGACCCACACCCACAGCTTATGGACTGCAGTGCTTGGGGCTGGCGTGACAATTTCATCTTTGGCTTCATTTTGTCCTGGGAAAGAGGTGGGGGAACAAACTTGGCTCAAAGAAAGCAGCTGTTTGGCAGCTATCTTGTATCATCTTTTAGACAATTTCTTTTTCCTTTCCAATGTGAGTCATGAGACTGGAACGAGTGAGATTGTAAGATTGAACAAGTTATCCGCTCCCCATCACTGGAAACATAAACCCCCTTTTTCTCTCCAATAGCAATTAACAAAGAGCAACAGCAGATAAAACTAGAGCCGGATACTTGCGATCGCCGTTTCATCTTCATGTAACTATTTCCTTAAAGCCCAGACTAGCTGTTCTGCGTCTGCAGCACAGTGGCTGTTGCAGATGAGGCTGTCTCAAGAAGAAGGATAAGGACATAAAAGGAAAAAAAAGAAGATAAAGAGATGGGGGAAATGCTTGGCATGCTAAAAAGGGCCACAACCTACAAAGCTTTTGCTCAGAAGCAACACAGGAACAGAGATGAAAGAGAAAAGATTACCGTCTGTTGTTCCATTTTATGCGGGCGCTGAGCTATACACAGCCTGAGCTAATGGGGCTTCTCGCTGAAAATCACACAGGACAGAATTAGCAGGAGCTACAGCAAGTGAGGGAATTTGAAGATTACATCTCAGGGGTACATAACCACTAGTTTGGCAGTGCACTGCCACACTGCTCTGAAGTCTTCACTGTCACAACTCAACCCAGCTGAGTCGGGGAGCAGCGTCTGTCTGTGTTCTTTCCAGGGTGCCTTCAGTGAACAAGGGAGTTGCTGCTGAGCGGGGATGTACCATGGATGAGACACAGCCAAGGTGATGACAGTGTCGATCCTTCTGCAATTCACAGAATCACAGAGTGGTTTGGGTTGGAAGGGACCTTAAAGCTCACTCAGTTCCAATCTCCAGCCACAGGCAGGGACAGCTTCCACTAGACCAGGTCTCACTAATTGCATGTGTTTGCCCTCAGAAAGCCCAGCAATATATAGGAAAATATATACTTGTCTTATGACAATATATAATCCTCCTTGTTCACCCATAAAGGTCTCCTGCCACCTTTGCTTGACTTCCTGCATGTTGCAATGAACCATGGGCAGATGATCCTTGAAAATCAACCCATCCACCCAGACCTCTCTTTAATTTTCATTCCTTTTGTTTTAAAAAGAAAGGTCAATATAAAGGAACTCAAGAGTATGTTCCAGTCTTCTTTGATCTCACCTCTAAGCTGAGAACTCAGTGAGCTTTACCAAAGCTACACTTAGATACCACACTGATAAAATATTATAGATAAGACATCACAGCGGGATGATTTTGGCTTTGTTTTTCTTGAGCATAAAAGTGCTCAAAGCAATTTATCCAAACTTGAAACATATTATTGAGCTCTATATTCCATTAAAGCATCAAAGCCATGTTTCACACCGTGGTTCTTTAGGAAAAAAAAAATCGGTGTACTAAAAAAAAAGCCCAAACTCCAAAGTCTGCTTTCAATTTGAACTGTCAAAATATTTTCCATAAGCAGTGCAGGTACACTTACAACTGCCAGTCAGTCCAGATGTTTTCCCTGGTAAGGAGAATTCTACTTTCTTACTTGCTAACTTTTTTATCCATTTTGTGGCCACACTTCATCTTAATTGTCTATTAAAAGCAAGTAAACAAGATGTGATTTCCATAGGACACCCACGGAACGCATGTGAGAGACTACACAGCAGACACATCAACCAGGCTTGCCGCTTTGACAGAAGGAACCAGAAGAATTTGCATAAACAAAACACACCATTAGGGCTGTGGTTTCTCAGCAGTGCTCCAGGTATCAGGAAAGCTGTAAGATATTTGCTAGTATCCTTTTGAGCCAAAAATAACTGCTGTAATTAACTTCAGTAGTTACCGAGAGCCTCTCCTATAAGCACTGGCTGTGGTGCTTGTCCCTCCGTTAGTCTCTGCTCCATTTCCATCTTTCCCTTCTTCATGGCTGGTCCCACACAGGGCTCTCCCCTGCCATTTCACCCCCGAACTCTACCACATGAACAGACTAAAGCAACTGGAAGGGTGTTTTTGGTAAACAACCAAACTCTTGTGAACTGTTGGCAGTTTCACATCCTCCACGGATTTCTTCTACTTTCACATGAGTTTTGATATGAAAAACCACATTGAATCATGACATCTCAATCCCTTCAAGATCCATCTGACGCCAGGCAACCCCAGCTCGGCTCACACAAAGTTGCAGGATTACTAAGGCTGCTTAAGAGACAAGCTGTTCACACTGGAGACAGACACGTTATTTATCAATGCCAGCAGCATGATTGGCATGGGGAATTTCAGCACTCGGAGCTGGCAGCTTCTAGACCAGAAGGTACTATGTCACCTTGAAAATAAGCATTTCCTCTTGCTCTCAAAGATACTCCAGGTTAGTTAAAAGTTATTTGTATCTGAAACATGCTGGCAGTGTAATCCACGCTGCCAAGGCTCACTAGATTTGCTGCCGGTGTCAAGGGGACAGCAGGATTCACAACGGTCGGCTGCCCAAAACAAAACACTGCATCGTGCTCCTCAAACAAATGCCCTGTATCCAATTCCCTGATGCCTCTTTTACAAATTGAGCTGCTTAATTAGTCCATGATGAGTTATTGCATATATTAATAGGAAGCCCCTGATTAAGCAGAGTGCTGCTGCCTAGCTCAGCAAACAGACTCCCAGAGCTCCTGTGCACGTCGACCCCAGTACATGAACACTGCAAATTTAAGTCAATGAGAAAATCTAATCATCATTTTTTTCTTTCTTCTTCTTCAAGAGCACAGGCTCTTGAGCAGCAGCTCAAGCTTATTTTGTCTTACTTCCTTTAACATCAGTCTTTTGACAGTATGAATACTCTAAAGAAGATCACAAACAGGCCAAAATACCCTTAACATGCTGCACACACAGCAGCGTTGGCTGCACAGCCAGTGGTGTGATGGCCCATATGCAGTGCTGGCTGTGACTGAGCACTTCAAAATATAATAGAATCACAGAACAGTTTGGGCTGGAAAAGACCTTAAAGCTCATCTAGTTCCAATGCCCTGCCACAGGCAGGGACACCCTCCATTAGACCAGGTTGCTCCAAGCCCCATCACTCTCAACCTACCTGAAAGCTCAGCCTTATGAAAATATATCCAAGGTTCTCGTGAAATACGTGATGCTCATCTATCTTACAAACACACCGCGACTTTATTATCTAGACAGCATTCCTCAGCCCCTTGGAAGTGAACAGCCTAGCAGTAACACTAATGTGCATGGCACCGATCACCCCACACAGTCCCGAGGTCTCATGAACATGCTCTCAATAGTCCTTTGCTGTTGCAAGTGCCACAGAAGTGAAGGTATTTTTCAGGCAGTCTGATTTGCAGAGAAGCAAAGGGAGAATTAAGAGCTTGGCAGCCAGGAGCAGGGTTTAGCTTGGCAAAAGTGCAACTAACACCCACAGTGGCCTTCAGCCAGGATCACCGGGTGGGAAGCTCACTGGATCCTCCACACTGACAGCATCTGTAATGCTAACAACCCGTAACAATTACATGGTGTCATGATAACCTTGCAGAGCACCATCTGATAGCGCAGTGGGGAGCTGGGCAGTTCAAGGTAACATGTGCTTTTGATTCTTTGAATTAGTGGCAATTAATTGGCAGCTGGATTTGCTGAACTCTGTGTCCAAATATCTTCTCTGCTGCTCACATGCTGCATAAACAAGCACAGTAAAAAGTTTCTTATTCCCATTTTAATGGTGGGGAACCAAAGTACAAAATAGTTACTCAGAATTACAGAAGGAGCCTGTAACAGCTGGAGACAGAACCAACCCAAACCGTTCTGTGAGTTTATGAGACTGACCTTCCCAATGCATTGGAAATAGGTGAAATAAAATCTTGCTCTTTGTTTATTTATAGCCACTCTCTGTGCTGCAGGAGAATGTTTGCCTGCTCACACCCTGGGACTGTAAAAAACGACAGCCAGGCAGGCAAATTCCCTACAAAAGGCCTGCAAATGACATGGAAATGGATTTTTCTGATCCATTTTCAGGAGGTTCAAATTGACAACATTCAGTTTGCAGAAAGGTCATTTTACAGCTTTGAGCCCAGCTTTGCAGCAGACATGGTAAAATTCATGATGCCCCTGGAATGAAACACAAGCCTGAACCTGTCCGGGATGCTAAACTGAACCAAATAGCACCAGGAAGGAGAAAAGACTGTAGTTTCAATTTAACCTCTGAATATATTATAGCTGTGAACAAGGAGAAAACAGACACAATAAACCATGACAGTTCAGCATTTCTGGCTTTACACTCCAAAATTTCAACACTTTGAGCTGGTGCATGGCATGGTCCATGGAATCAGCCATCTTCAAAGAAATGCACAGTATTTATTTCTCCCTTACTTCAATTACTAAGAGTACCCCAACTTCCCTCTCCTAAAGCAGCTCTGATTTTTACACCAATTTTAAGCTCCAATATATAATCACATATTACAGGTGTAACTCCAGCTGTGGCTGCCAAGAACATGGGTGCTGGGCAGGACTGGGGCTGTCACAAGCAGACCCTGAGCACAACTGGTCCAGGGATGCTCAATCCTTCATGTATGATACAATCAGGCTTTGCATTCACAGCAGCCCAAAAGGTTCCTTGCATACAGGAATTCAATTAAAGAACTGAAAGGCAGCCTCTCGTACCACTCTGCCCAGACAAGCACATCAATTTCTGCCCACAATTCACTAGGGTGAAAAAAAACAAATGAAATCTGAGAGCAACCCTCATTCTCTATTGACTAAAATTCATACTCTGCTATCAGATAAAGGCCACTGTCAATCTACCACCTTTGTCCAAAGCAGCCTGAGTAAGCGTTAAAAGTAGGGAATGCTGAAGCTGGTATTCAAACCAGGGAAAACTTCAAAGTGACAAGAGAAAGAAATAAAAAGGTTGCAGGGAGCAGAGTGATGGGAGGTTACACAACCGCTGAGGGGGAATGGGATTATCTGAACAACCTTGAAGACAAATATTCTTTGTTGTGCTGGGCTACATCTTGAATTTATTTCCTTGCTTTTTAGAAAAAAATTCTTTTCAGCTATTTAAATTCTCTTTATTGTTGTGTTTTTCAAGTAGGCCTATTCTCAAATCATTTTGACTTCAATGCAGCCTTTGGAAACACACTGCTGATGAAAGCAAGAGGTCTGTGGTCCCCACAGGTGCTACACTGCTGCTGCCATGACAATCCTTTTCCTTTTCCTTTCCTTTTCCTTTCACTTTCTTTTCTCATTGCTTCTCCTCTCGTCTTTTAACTACCTGTACTTAAAACTTATCAACTGTAATATTAACAAAAAAGGTAAAGCAAGAGACATTTATCCTTCTTATTGCTTCACTTATGAGACACCACCAGAGCCGTGACTGCGAATCAAAGCGTCCTTTTAGACGTGTGGTGGCTTTCTATTAATGTGGAATCTTGATTATAGATTTAACTCAGATCATAAACCTCATTTTATTCCATGCTTCCAAGAAGCCTGAACATTTGGCGAGCCCCTCCTTCCTCATTTCAATATCTGCTGATAACTGACTATCCCAACCAACCCAGAGATGAACTCCATCACATGGCCATTATGTTCCACAGAACTTGCAGCTTCTGGTAATACCAAAACCCTCATGCTTTAAATTGTTTGAATTCAGAGGCAAAGCAACAACAAACATGTTCCTGACAAACTTCAAAAAATCAGTTAGTCAAAATTTAATTTCCCCATTGGGATTTTGACAGCAGAAAAAAAGATTATCTTCGCTTTCAAAATGGTTTGTTGAAAAATAATGTGAGAGAGTCTGCTCTGGACATGAAGGTATCCTGCTCAGTATAACGCACAGGAACACTCCCATATCTTAGAAAAAGAGAAAAACAGAAAGGAGAATACAAGAACAATTGGATTGTAACACAATACTGCACTATGTGTTCCAAAAGTTGGTTGCTATGACTTTCATGACCGTGTACAAGTCATAAATATAAACCCATTAAATGCAATTCAATTTGAAATTAAACTCTGAAGCCACAGTTTTTCAAGCTCATACTTTAAACGCATAAAACCTGTTACTGCATGAATTTTCACTCAAATTTATGAAACTATGAAAACAATGATCCTGAAATGGATATTTCCAGCAAACACCAGCTCAGACAACAACTGTCTCACCCCACCACCACAGGAACCACTAAGTCCTTTGCAAACCCAAACAGAGAATCACAGAATTATAAATGGTTTGGGTTGGAAAGGACCTTAAGATCATCTAGTTCCAATCCCCCTACACCTCACACTAGATCATGTCACCCAAGACTCTGTCCAACCTGGCCTTGAACACTGCCAGGGATGGGGCAGCCACAGCTTCTCTGGGCACCCTGTGCCAGAGCCTCAGCACCCTCACAGGGAAGAACTTCTGCCTAAGAGCTCATCTCAACCTCCTCTCTGGCAGGTTAAAGCCATTCCCCCTTGTCCTATCCTTACAGGCCCTTGTCCAAAGCCCCTCTCCAGGTTTCTTGTAGCCCCTTTAGGCACTAGGAGCTGCTCTAAGCTCTCCCGGAGCCTTCTCTTCTCCAGGCTGAGCAAGCCCAGCTCTCTCAGCATCTCCGTGTAATAGAAATTGTAATAGAAAGAGCCAGAAAGCTTACTTCTTGCCTGCTGTATAGTAACAAATAAATGCTGTTAGCAAGCTCAGTGTAAGCACTCGATATTTTTCTGTACTAGTTTAAACTTCATAAAGGTAAGAAGGAATAATTGCAGTGCACAAACCTTTCAGCTCTTTGCGTGGATTATTTTACATGAGGAAAGAAAGAAAAAAAATTGTTTCAATGAAAGTTTTAAAGGAAAACTAACTTGGAAAACCTTGGCACTAGCAGGCAGTTAATGACACCTTTTGTTTTTGCTGGGCAAGATGCCTGGAATGCCTAACACTCCCTTATTTTCCCTGATCAAGTAGGCAGCCATTCAAGTGCCCCAAAAGCTCAGCCACAGGGGTTGGGAAGTGATTAGTCACTGCACCAGTTGACCTGCTGCAGGCCTTAATGTGTTCTTCCAGATAAAATTAGAAAATCCTTCATCCTCCCTTTAATTTGCATGATATTCACCTGCATTTTCAACACTTTTCACCACGTTCACAACAGAATAACCAGGGTAAAGACTGAATGTAAAATTGAGTTTCATTTCCCAGATCATGTATTATGTTTTACCTAATTCTAATAACTACTTATAGCTATTAGCATATTGCCAAGTTGGGACTTTATACATACGAAGATTCATGAAAGCTATTTCTGCAAGAGTATTTTTGCAGAGAAGCATTTTTCCAAGTCCCAGGTTTTGTTTGGAATTTGGGGACAGTGGGCTGGCTGATTTAGAAGCCAGTCCCACCAAAGCTGAAGAGTGTTTCCTGCGCTTTACATTTGTGGCTTCTTTTCTTGAGGCCAGGCAACCTGGTCTACTGGAAGGTGTCCCTGCCCGTGGCAGGGGGGGTGGAACTGGATGGCCTTTAAGGTCCCTTCTAACCCAAACCAGTTTGGGATTCTATGGAAAGAGAACATTTAGTGTACACACACCCTCATGCTTAAGAGATGCATGCAGTAAGTATCCAAAAGACTTTTGAATCCCAGCTCAATCTCCCTGGTGCCTCCAGAAGCAGGGTGACACCTTGAGCACTGAAGACCTCAGACCTTGGTCCACAGTAATAACTCCTTAGCTTAGATACCTTTGGATCTATGTAGATCCAAATAATCCATATCCATGTGGGTGTTTTAGGGCTGTTACACAGAAAGAGGACATTTTGTTAGACTTTGAGCTGCTATTTGACCCTTTTAAAGGAAGGGGTTTGGCCTGCGGAGGCAGATGGATACATCTCCCAGCTCTGTTGGTGGTGTGAAACAGGGAAGGACCAGAGAGAAATCCTAGTGTTCCCAGAGAAACACTCGATATTCAAACAAAACAGTTTAAAGCACCATAACAACTCTGCAGTGCATTTTCTTTTGAGGCAAGTCATCTATTATCAGCACAGTTTTCCATCACTCAGGAAGCTGTGTGAAACCAGTGAAAATATTTCCACATGGAGAAAGTTTCAGAGTTTTCTTCCAAGGAACTCTGCAGCCAATTCAATGAAACACTCAAAACCTGCACTGAAACAGGCCCCTGCCTTCTGCCTTTCTTCTTCATAACTAGGAAAAACAGTTTCTTTTCTAAAAATGGTTTCCATTTCATAGCCTGGAAAATAATATTCAAAGTGCCCTCCCTCTCCAGTGAAACTATTTCACACAATTCCCACAGCATCTGGTTTTATTTCAGGATTTTTATGTCTGGCTTTACCAAGCAAATGTTACAATTGATACAAAGGATGTGAACTAAAATGGGGGTAAGAATTTACAGTACGTTTATTCTGACTTCTGAGAAGCTTCACTAAGGTCAGACTATCCTTTTGGATAGGGGGATCTGATCTCTGCTTCCAGCGGTTTCCTCCTGAATTCAACACAAGACAGAAATACCTAAAGAAACAAAGAGCTTTGTATTCTCTTTTTTATTGAGCCTTAAATCATTATGCCTTCCTATACATGGCACAATCTATATGTAAACACGACAAGCGGGAAAACACATGAAATCCAGTGATTTGTAACTGAAAACTGAGAAAAAAATACATATTTTCTTCGTGATTTTAGGTTTTCCCTGTGAAGGAGGCAGGGGAAAAAATGCAAGTGAATTTATAAGCATGATCTTTCTATAAAGCCTTTCCAAAGAACCAGGAAATAATCAGGTCTGGGCAAAGCTTTCATAAGCAGTTTTCCAGTGAGGAAATAGTATTTTTTTTTGTGATAATGTTGGCCAGTGGCAGAAGAAAATGACTGTTTGGGCACTTCACTGCTACTAGGATATGAAATCTCTCCTAGCAGGATCTGCTTAGAAAGCTTCATCCAAAGCCAGCTACCTGCAACACCCCAAAGCTCTCTACCACTTCTACTCCAAATTCCAGGGACACAGGGGATTTGGTTACCAATGATGATACTTTTCCTGATTTCCCAGACCATGGGCATCTCTGTTACACGAGTGATGGAGCTTCGCCAGAAGAGGACTCTGATGCCTCCAGAAAGACTGTTCCTCAAAAATCGTCTCTCTTTAGTACTCATGTTACTATTATTACTACTATCGTCATGAGTACCATCATTTCTACACTCTGGTATTCTCTTTGCCAGTTGTGCTAAGAGTGGTATACTCTTCCCTACCAAGGGAAAAGCAGCTTTTTCACTCTTTCTGAGCTTGCAGGATAGAATCAACCAGGTTGGAAAAGACCTTTAAGTTCACCAAGTCCAACTGTTCCCGAGCACTGCCAAGGCCACCACTAACCTATGGTCACTAAGGGCCTCATCTACATGGTTTTTGAACATTTCCAGGGTCTGTGACTCCACCACTGCCCTGGGCAGCCTGTTCCAATGCCTAACCACCCTTTTGGGGAAGAAACTAATGTCTAGTCTAACTGGATAACATGCTCCACAACAACACAACCTCCAAAAGGTGAGGAGTTTTCTTCAGCTTTCTCATTTCCCAGTATGCTAATTCCCAGTATTAATAATCACTTACTGCATCTGGTTGTCTGTGCAGCATTTACCACTTAAAAGGATTTCACATGTATCTGAACACCCTTAGTCTGGCACAGCATTTGATCGGGAGGAGCACGCGGTGCCCTACGCTGCGTAAAGCCAGACTGCATTAGCTCTCAGGGGCTTAATGCCTAGTATATTGTAAATATATAGCTTTAAACATATCCACTTTTGATCTCAAATCAGAGGAAGAATAATAAAACAAGCCACTAAAGATGGGAGCTGGGGAAGATGCAGTGACTAAAAGCATCCTTTGTTTTGAGGCTAAGCTGGCTCTGAACCAGAGCACTCTTACTAGAGATGAAGAAAGCAGTTAATTTGTTCTGCTACTAAAAAACAGATTAAAGTATAAGACTAAAGCACGGTAAATAACATCATGTTCCTTCTCAAAGCCAATCGAATGGTTGTATAAAACAAACAGAATCATTTTATAATTCAAATAGGAAAGGAGGTTGAATTTGCACAAGACAGACCTAGGCTCAGTGGTTTTCAAAGTACTTTTCTCTCCAGGAGAGAAGCAGTAGCAACCTATCTTCCATTCAGGAAACACTCGGCATGCTTGAAATCCATCATTTCAAGCTCTTTTTTTTCCTTCAAGTAATTATTTAGAGCTCACAGTGCATTAATTTAATGGTAGATCTCATCTACATAGTATGCGAAAAGCTCACATTTAATCAGAAATCATCCTCACGCTTGCTAAACACCACCTCACCCTCGTTGCTTTGCCCAATTCTAGCAGTTGATGGAGGACAAGGGTCTGTTACTCAAAGAAGGCAGCACAAGTCACCCAAATCCCAGTAACTCATCTTGATCGACACCGTGGCCGGTTTCAAGCCAGGGCAAACAACTCACACGGAGCAATTAATCCAGTTCAGGCAATTTCAACCACCTTCTCTGCTTATGAATTGCCAAAAGACTTTGATATTTTGTAAGTGAATCAAACATTTCCACACGAGCACACTAATACAAACATCTGGAAAGGCTGCAGGGTTCAGCAGGAGCCCTGAAGCAGTGGCACTGTACAAACACTACAACGTGTTCCAACAAAAGTATAGGAAGTGGTGATGTTTTTGACGGACAGTGGGTAACAGCAAAGCTGGTTTCAGGTATGTTAGCAGCTACGTTAACCCCCACTATACCTATGCCACGTGAATGAGCAGAAGGACTTGGGGGTCTTGGTTGATGAAAAGCTCCCCCTGACCTGGCTTCAGCGTGCTCTTGAGCTAGGAAGCCTGTCGTGTGCTGGGCTGCATCCCCAGAGCGTGAGCAGCAGGTTGAGGGAGGTGATCCTGCCCCTCTACTTGGCTCTCATGAGATCCCACTTGCAGCACTGTGTGCAGTTCTGGTGTCCTCAACATGAGAACAACATGGAGCTCTTGGAGCAAGTCCAGAGGAGTCCATGAGGATGGTCAGCGGCTGAAGCACCTCCCGTATGGAGCCAGGCTGAGAAAATTGTGGCTGTTCAGCCTGGAGAAGAGAAGCTGCGTGGAGACCTCAGAGCAAATTCCAGTATCTGAAGGGGGCTACAAGGAGAGGGACTCTTCATCAGGGACTGCAGCGACAGGACAAGGGGTGATGGGTTTAAACTTAAAGAGGGGAAGTTCAGGTTAGCTATAAGGAAGAAGTTCTTCCCTGCGAGCGTGGTGAGGCGCTGACACAGGCACAGGTTGCCCAGAGAAGTTGTGAATGCTCCATCCCTGGCAGTGTTCAAGGCCAGGCTGGACGGGGCTTGGATCAACCTGGTCCGGTGGAAGGTGTCCCTGCCCGTGGCAGGGGGTTGGGACTGGATGAGCTTTAAGGTCCCTTCCAACACAAACCATTCTATGATTCTTTGATTCTATGACCACAATAACCTCTTTGTTACTATAACTGATAATAATCTAATTGATGTCCTACATTGATAGAGTGATCTGGGGATGCATCTGAGTGTGAACAACAGGGCCTGTCAGCATTTGTTAATCCTCCACATCCCTTTCACTAAAGGACATCTCTCTAAATTATGTGTGTCCCCCCCCCCGCTTCCCTTTCAGCCTAATGCAAACCCAAACCCTCCACTTTGCATTTCATTCGAATCACAAGAGACACTTCAGGAGGTAACAAATTGAAGGAATTCTTGCCCTATATATTTTCACAACAATAATTTGCTTTACTTTATGCAAAAGGTGTCATGAATATGTATTCCAATAGCAGCACACATAAATCAGAGCACAGGGTGAATACACAGCACACAGCTCCTCAATTAGCAACCTGCCTTCCCTGGAGATTAAGCAAAGTGTTGGCAGAAAAACACCAGGAGCCACTTGGTCCACAGCAGCAAGAGGTTTAAGTAATGCACTGCCCCAGATTACATACACTGCACCACAGGCTGTGGCCACCCCTCGCACTGCCAGTTTGCTGTGCTTCCCCCTCAGACCTATTTTATAATGCACAATGTTTGCTGGACCACATGGTCCCAGATATTCACAGGTCACAGAGGTATCAGCCTGTAATGCTCATACTCACTGGTTTGAAATAGAATCATCATCATCATAGAGCACCAGGTTGGAAGGGACCTCAAGGATCAGCTGATCCAACCTTTCTAGGCAAAGCATGACCTAGAGCAGATGTCCCAGCACCCTGTGCAGCCCAATCTTAACAGTGTCCAATGCTGGAGAATCCACCCCTTCCCTGAGGACAGTATTCCGATAGTCTAGTGCTCCTTGCAATGACACCCACCTTAACCATGGGATGTGGTGCAACAGTATCGAGTCTCTGGTTTTGACTCAGATGGCATCCACAAGCATTGCTTCAAAGCAGCAGCAATTACCAAAACAGACATCCGATGAAACACTCCAGGAAAATACATTTTCAAACACTCTTTTAAATCATCCTCATCCAAAGGGATTATTTCCCATACTGTGAGTGGGCAGGATTGCACATCTTCCAAAGACCCTGAGATCAGACCAAGGCAACTCAATTTGTTGGAAACATTTATACCACAACCAGCAGAAGGCCACTACCACAACCCATTTCAACAGCAAATTTCCACCTACTGTGATGGTAACAAAGAGAAACAGGAAAATACCTGAATAAAGAAAGACTGCCTTTTTATGCTTGCAAACCTCATAAACCCAGGTGGGTTTACTCTATTTTGTGTTTTAACATTTCCCCTTAGCTAACACTAAGGAGTTGCCATTTTCTGCCTACAGGGAATTTCGTGTTGATCAGTTTGAAAAGCATGAGAGCAGAAAAATAGGCATTTCGTAGTAACTTTAGTTATTACCTGCTGCCCTGCACATGTTGATAAGGAAGTAATTTTAGCTCACCTCTTTAAGAGATGATCATGCCACTTCTAGGATACCACCATAAGTTAAACAGCAACTCCTATGCAACGCGCAGGAACTGCAAGGCAGGGTGTCATGAAGTATGTTTTATATTTGTACAGGCTTGGAGTGAACATCTGTTGCCTTTAAATAGCATTACCTTTCAAAGAAACTGATACAGATAGGAAAAAGTAGATAATGACCGTCTGGGAATGAGACTTCTACAGGCAGAGCCCTGCATGGGGCAATCCCAAAACACTCCCTGCCAGACCACGGCCAAAGCTAGTTATCCAAAACAGGTCACCAAACAGTATGGCACAGGATAAGACACAGGCACACCTAAAGGGGCCGACAAGCAATCCGGAGAGGGACTTTGGACACAGGAGAATGGCTTTAACCTGCCAGAGAGGAGACTGAGATGAGCTCTTAGGAAGAAGTTCTTCCCTGTGAGGGTGCTGAGGCGCTGGCACAGGGTGCCCAGAGAAGCTGTGGCTGCCCCATCCCTGGCAGTGTTCAAGGCCAGGTTGGACACAGGGGCTTGGAGCAACCTGCTCTAGTGGAAGGTGTCCCTGCCCATGGCAGGGGGTTGGAACTGGATGAGCCTTAAGGTCCTTACCAAAAAGGAGTGAATCATAGACTGAAACCAGTCTATGATTCTGTGATGTTCCAGCACTGGATGAGTATTAGAAAGTTAAAACTTACATTTGACGTAATAAACAAGGAAGCAGCGGCAATCAGTTCTCTAAGGTGTGAAGTGCCTGGCTCTTACACAGTGTGCTAGTAAGTATTTAAGATAAGTGGCTTGACTGTCACGTTGCTTGCTGGAAGGCAGGAACCATTTGACATTGATAGTTCAGGTCCATGGTGTCATGTTTGCTAGCTTCAGACTTTTCATGTATTGCTGGCATTAAGGCCGCTGAGACCTGTCTCCCCTTGACCCAGCCCCGGGCCTCTTAGATATCAGCTGTTGCACTACACTTAAAGCATTCTCAATACTTGTCCTTTTTCTTATCTTAAAGCAATGTTTCCATCACTCTTAGACGAGAAACATCTTTTCTGAGTTGGGGACAATTTCTCAAAGCTGCTCTTCTTGAGAGTATAAATGCTTCCTGCAGTGATTTTTTTTCACCTAAGCTCCGCTGATGCATTGATTCTACTTGTCTTCTTTCTAACATACTGTTCATGTGCAAAAAAACCCCAATTTTTGGCAATAACAGCAGTGCCAGAAAACACATTTGAGATGTCTGTTCTGACAGCTTCATCTCTACAACTCATCAATGCCAGCGTGCATGTCCCCGCTACCTGCACATCAGCTTTCAGATTAGCACACATTTTATGGCCCATCTAAAACTCCCTGAAGTGGTTTAAAAGGAAAGCACTGACACATCAGCCCTTGCTGCAGAACAGGAGTGCCAAATGCAGCACCCGTGCAAAAGGAAACAGAATCTTTGAGCATCTCTACTAGTGATGTACAAGGAAGGGTCAAATGAGGAGCAACAGCAGGAAAAAAATCAAATAGAAAAATCTGTAATATCTGCCAATTCTGACTTTTAACTGGCTGGGATGGGCTGAGAAGTGCAGCAGGAACGAGGAGGATGAAGTCAGGCACGCTAATCTGATTAACAGGTGATTAAAGGACATGGATTGAGAAAGGAAGGGGTAAAGGGTTAACAAATACCACTCTCCTACCAGCAGAAGAGAAGACACTGTCTGCCTTGATGATGAAATGAGTGCAGTTTTGACAGATCTGGGTCTGCTGTGCTTAACCTCCTCCTGCAAGGAGATTTTGAGCTGATTTGCTCTGTCAGAAGAAATCCTTCCTGAGCGCTTCCCCTACATATTATGATTTAGCTGGCGGCAGGGTGCAGAAACGACTTGGAAATCACTTGCTGTAAACTTGTGTGCATCTTCTGTGCTTTATGGCTTTCCCAGAGTTGTTCTATAAACACACATGAGCTGTGAAGTAAGGCCACACAGAGGTGAAATAAGGACTGGGAGATGCCTCTCCTCTCAGCAATTCCAAATGTAGTCCATCCTGCCTAAGGCATTTATCCAAACTCCCACGGCAGGAATTAAACTTAAGCAGGATGAATCACTCCCAGCACCCAACTCTTTCTTTGCATTATAAAGGACACACATCTCCCTCCTGGATTTTTCAGCAAGAGATGAATGAGGAGACCCTTCCACCAAGAAGCCCTGAGTTGCAGCATCACCACCCGCAGTATCACATGGCCACAGCCAGACGTGTCCGAGGTACATCTCTTTTGTGTGCATCTCTTTTTAGAGATGGAAATAGGTGGGACAGAAGAGACTAATAAATTGAGCAGAGACAACATTCAGGAGTCCTCCCTTCTCCTTCAGCCATCCTCAGGCCTAGGTTTTTGAGAAGTGAACCGGATGCAGCCAACAGCCAGTGCTTGGTGAAGAGGAGAAACGAGTAGTGCTGCTGCCCCAGAGCTCATCCTGGCCTAGGGCAGAGCTCTGGGTGATGTTTAGAGCCAGGGCAGTCCCTCTAAGTTTAACAGCCCTCAGTGGATTTTTCATCCATTAATTAATCCAGGAATTTCTTGAAGAAGTGAACTTGCAGCAGCAGCCAAGTGTGCATACACACTCTGAAGAAGCATCTGCTTTGGCATTTTCAAATGCCTTTGTGCTCCCTCCAGTACGTGTCCAAATGGAATGGCCCAAGAAAAAGCAACTCTCCATTTGCTTGCCCTGGGGCACTTCTGATTTTGTAGTCTTCCCACATCCTCCTCCTCCATCCAGGCTCCAAATGCCCTCTCCACTGAGCACTTGCCCGTGCAGGAGCCCTTTCGTACCCCTCCATTACCCTCACTGCCCTCCTCTGAACCGTATCCAACTCAAAATGATTTCTGAGACTGAGGTCTTGGAGCTACAGAGCAGCCAGGGTGTGGGGAGCCACAGCAATGTCCTTGCTTTTCTTCTCAGCTCCTTTCCTGATAAATCCCTGTTTTTGTTGCCACTGACACAATGTTTTCAGAAGCTGCCCACGACGAGCCACTGTAACACCAATCCCCAACTCCCCATGCAGAAGATGGAGTTTCATAAAGCAAAGGATGGATATTGGCAGAGAAATCAGTGGGGCACCTACAACCCTACATCAAATGTGGGTCAGTTGCAACACTGCTTCTACATTTAAAGTACCAAATGCCTCTGAAGCAATTCTAACACAGAAACCTGCCTGTCTGTTTTCTTCTGAGAGCCACAGACCCTTGCAGGTGATTACCAAGAGCATTTGCACAATGGGCTTTTCATGCTCTTCCACTGACATTATCAGATATTCTTTACAGTCTATTCTATTTACATGATACACATTTGCCAAGAGCTAAATGCTTTCAACGAGACGAAGCTAGTACAAGCTGCTCATTTAGAATAGAGTTCTCTTTTTTCCTTTACAGCGATGCTTTCCAGTAATGAAAGCAGCCGGTCCCAAAATGCCCTAGGACTTCCTCTTAACTGGAACTGAAATATGGAAAACCAGGAAAAAAAAAAAAATCTCATTTGCACTTCTTGAGATGTGCTCTTAAGCCATAAAGAGTCTGCAGAAGCAATATCATTCCCTCAATGCAACGCCTGGATATCTTCAGCCTTGGGCCAGGCCTCCTGCAGCTATAAAAACCATACTGCTGGTCTTCCTCCATAAACCTACATGAATTTACACCAGCAGGATAAGTACTGACTGAACACAACCTCTACCAGATATAACTATTCATTTATCTACACTTCCAGTAATGTACCTGAGGTGTGTATATCTGCTTGAAAAGCACGTACCGTGCACTACTTCAAATGCTGCTATAAACCAAGGAGTTTTATGAATACCTGTTGTTTAGTTAATCATCGATTTATTTCTGAAAGCTGCATACTGGAAGTCAGATCAACTTTAGAGAAAAAGGAAGAGATAGAATTTTATGAGAAGATAAAAAAAAGGTTTATTGTATATTACCATTATAGTTCCTCCTTCAGATGTTTCAATGTCTAAAGAAATTTACAGCTCTCTCTGTATCCTCCTCCCTCCTCCATAGCCATGATTGCCTTTAGATATATGTACCAGTTACAGTAATATAACCAAAAATGATGACATGCCATAGGTATTTTATTATGCATTCAGTTTTTTAGGACTTGGATTATAACCACATCGTGGAAGCCTGGTCAGTAAAACTGAGAGAACTTCTGCAAAGAGAGCAAACATGATAATCCTCCATTTCATATCACGTTTTCAGAAGCACTGAACATATCTCCTTCTTAAGCGTTACAGGTCTTCTAAATTTGATGCCAATAAACACATTTTTCCCTTTATACATGTCACAGAAAGAGCCAAGCAAATCCGTTAAACATGCAGACTGCCACACCACTTCCCAGACCTAATGAAACCAAAGCAGCCCAGGCACGTGTTTCCCCAGTTTTTAGGTAAGTGGTTCTCTATTTAATTTAGAAAGATGCTGGGAAGAGGGGAGGAGAGGAGTGATTTGGTGTCCCTCACAAATGAAAATAGAGTTCATGGAATCACAGAATCCCAGACTGGTTTGGGTTGGAAGGGACACCTTCCACTAGAGCAGGTTGCTCCAAGCCACTGTGTCCAACCTGGCCTTGAACACTGCCAGGGATGGGGCAGCCACAGCTTCTCTGGGCACCCTGTGCCAGCGCCTCAGCACCCTCACAGGGAAGAACTTCTGCCTAAGAGCTCATCTCAACCCTCAGTCTCCTCTCTGGCAGGTTAAAGCCATTCCCCCTTGTCCTGTCTCTATAGGCCCTCGTCAAAAGTCCCTTTCCAGATTTCTTGTAGGCCCCTTAGGCACTGGGAGCTGCTCTAAGGTCTCCCCGGAGCCTTCTCGTCTCCAGGCTGAACAAGTTTACAGTTGCTGTACATGTTTTTAAATACAACAGGGTTTAGAAACAAGAGGCACTTTCCAGCTGAAATCGCAGCAGAATATACAGCTGAGCTCCCTGGCTTGCCGTGTAAATCTCTACCATGAGCAGCAGCTTTTGGAGACATGGAAGACACGAATGAGACAGGCACATCTGCTTCATCTTCCTCCCCATCGATACATGTTTTTGTCAGAAGTGTTTCCCTCTCAAGGGAGCTGTGGTCACAGCAGGACACTCCTGACCTTCCTCCAGAGCATGTGGCTCCTGTCCTGCCTGTCATCAGGGGGACACGTTTCCACATCACCAGTTCATTTAAACCAACAACATACCAGAACAGCAAAACCTGCTCCACAAAGAGACTTCTAAACACACTAAACCAAACTTGCCTCTGGTCCCTCGCCTCATGTGGGCAAACCAAATAGCACACTTTGCTCACCAGAAATCCTCCTCCATGAGCTCGTCCATGCTCTGGGGACCACAGTCAACACAGGATGCAGTTTCAGTTACTGTTAAACTTATACATTAGGAAAAAAATATACATTTAATGTCAGTTTCAGCTGAAGTAACCATCCTGTTACTGTTCTTGAATGTTCTCCTTGTATCATACAAACGATAATCTCTGAACAACTGTTTGCTCCTGTAATATAATCTAAATAGACAACATAACTCTTGTAAAAATGAGACAAAAGACATGACAAGACATTCTTCCGTGTATCTGACAAAAGCAGCAGATGATGTAAATGAACAGTTCTGAAAGGCTTTTAGAATGGTTCACTTGGCTGATTTCTGACTGTCAGCAAAAATTACCATTGAATTGCCTTGCTTAGAAAGGTCTGTATGCTGCTCCTGCAGCTCCTCCAGATCTGCGGAACTGAGACCTCTGAGGCAGGGATCAAACAGGTTTGTTTTCTTAATGATTTTTACACCTTCTGAATTTTGAAGCTTTTGTTCCATGGCCTTAGAGAAGCACATGGAGATGTTTCTTCAGGCAACATGGGAGCCCTGCAAGGAGACATGGGGGTTCAGCAAACTCTTGGCCAAGAGGTCAAGTCCAAGTAAAGCAGGTACGGTCAGTAGGAGAGGCTGTACATGCCTGCGTCAAAGTAAAGCAGTGGGGAAGCGATGCCACTGCCCTAAGAGGATGGTGGATGAATGGGCAGCCGAGGAGCAAGCAGAAGGTGACCTACCACCATGGCACATCAACAGCCCCAAGGCTGGGCAGCAGTTCCTTCCTTTCTGGGCAGCAGAGATGCAAGAAAACTACAGGGAATGACTCAGCAGCTGTGATGAGCTTGGACTAGAAATGTGGTTGAAACCCTCCCCAGTGTGTGTCATCTCTTGTGACCCACTACCTCCAAGCACCCACTGGAGATGCCACCGGAGTAAGTACAGATAAAGAGAAAACAAAGCTTGCCAAAACCAACAGGGAGATGTTCCAGGAGGTTGCTGAGCAGAAACCAAAGCTATAGGAATGGGGTTTTAAATACTCACAGCCAAAGCCCAAGTTCCTGATCCTTGGACAAAATCCAACCAGGAACATAGGCTTTTTGCAAACCACACCAAGTTTCAAGTACAAATGGCCACAGCTAAAATTCTGAATAGAAAACAGATGTAACTGTGTATATTTATATGGTTTTAAACCTAAAATCCCAGGAAGCAGAGGAAACACTGGATGCAAACTTAAGTTGTGTTTGTAGCTCTACAGCTGGCAAAGCCAACCAAACCAGACTGAACAGAGGGGCCAGAGCTGAGCCTCAGGTGTGGTTTTAGATTTACTCTCTTGGAGTTCAGGGCTGCTTAGAGGGCATTGGTAAGAGGGGAATGTGTCCTGCCAGCACAGGGGATCCAAGGAAAATCAGAGGGATGTTTCAACCCAGAGATTTAGACCAATTCTCTCCATCCAGAGCTCCAGGGACAGAATGGGCAGGCCCAGGGAGCATACAGAGCGCTTGGCTTAGCAGACACATCTGTGCTACAGAACCCCATAAGCAAAAGGATATCAGTTACCTTCCTTTGGTGGGTGGATCAAAATCTCTGGATGGAACAGACCACATAGTAAGGAGTTTCTTTACCATTCACCATGTCTTTGCCAGCAATGCTCATGCTAGCTCTTCTGAAACACTAAAGGCTACAGCACCTACCCACAGTCCTGGCTAATATCGAGCTTAGATCTTTCATTTGGAAAGCAAACAAAATGCATCCTCAGAAGCAATTATAAAAACACTGATAGGCCCTGAGCACAATCAATTCCTGAATGACACCAAAGCAACAAATAAGATAGAAGAGATACTGGAAGCAGGCTGCTGAGCTGAACAGGTCAGCGGTAAGACTGCTCATTACCAAAGTTTCTCCAGCACAGAGGTACCCACCTCCCCTGGAATGGGAGATGTGCAGGACAGGGATGTGCAAGACACTGGGCAAAGACCTAAAGCATTTAAGAGCTGGTGTCCCAGGAGCATCCCCAGTGCCGCTGGCGAGAAGTGAGGCACTTTGGAGGTGCTGCTCGACCTGGTGTCCTGCCGGCTGCCATCCCAGGGAGTGACAAGGAGGGTGACAACACTGAGAGATCATCTTCCTCCTAAAGTGAGCACTTTGCCAGCCAGCGTGGGAAATCCTTTGTTACCTACTGCTTTTTTTGCTATCGTGTTGTGTCTTGGAAAAGCAGAGCTATGGATTTAAACCTCCTATTTTACATACTAAGTTTGATATATTTAGTCCAAATGTAAATTTATACCTAATTGTCTCTCCCAATTTAACTCCGTTGTGTTGACAGAATGAAGTCCCTTCTACAAAAATAAACTCTGGTTCTTTGTGCCTAAGGCAGATCTAGACAGTTATCTCCTCTCTGGGATTACACATGAATTCTTCATTACAAAGCTGCATTATTTGCGTCAGTTTCTGCAGCACTAGGAAATTCTGATTCTCTTTTTGGTCACAGCACTGAGCTTCGAGGCACAGATGTAATATTAAGGAACCGCAGTCAGGATTTCTTAATAAAGTCAAAATGCAAAAGAAAAAGGTGATCTTGGCTTGACTGATGCCACTCCATTTGCATATACCCACCAGCAGTACTTTAGTTAATTAATATATATTTTGTGTCTGTAGATGAATATGAAATAATGGGTTTCTTATTGAAGCTTTAGGTATAAATTTATGCAACGAACAGGTTGGCTTTCTCCCTGGTGTGTTCTGCCAGTATTTTCCTGTGCAAATAAGACATAATAACTCTCTAGAAGGTGGTGACACATGACAAAACCCAAGAAGGATGCAATTGTATTTTAAAGCTACATGAGTTAATTAGCTCATAAAATGGGAAAACTGTTTGGAGGGGGCAAAGGAGGATGACAAACACCTTCTTCAGTGAAAAACTCTGGTTTGAAAATATTAACCCTTATGGCTCAAGTTTAGTTTGAGAGGCCTCAACCCAGAAAAGCACTTAAGCCGCACTTACACTTAGGCAGGTGCCATAATGCCACAGAAATTAAGAGGACTGCCCAGGTGCTTGAAGGTTAAGTGCTCTGCTGGATCACAGCCTGGGCAGGCAAAGGTGAAATTTCATTTCATTCTCTGATCTGCCTCACCACCTTCCAACCCTAACTGGTGCAGGGAAGACACGATGCGGAAAATATTGCTAAGATCATAAAATCATAGAATGGTTTGGGTTAGAAAGGACCTTAAAGCTCATCCAGTTCCAAACCCCTGCCCCAGGCAGGGACACCTTCCACTACACCAGGTTGCTCCAAGCCCCTGTGTCCAACCTGGCCTTGAACACTGCCAGGGATGGGCAGCCACAGCTTCTCTGGGCACCCTGTGCCAGTGCCTCAGCACCCTCACAGGGAAGAACTGATGCCTTATATCTAACCTGAACTTCCTCTTTTTAAGTTTAAACCCATTCCCCCTTGACCTATTGCTAGAGTCTCCGATGAAGAGTCCCTCTCCAGCATTCTTGGAGGCCTCCTTCAGATAATAGAAGGCTGCTATCCTAAGTGCAGGAAAAAGCCTAATATATACTTCAGTTCCACGGTATCAAATACATTAGTGGTTGAGCTTTTAGTCAAACCCAAGGCAGTTTTGGTCAACCACCTGAACTCTTACTCAATTTGAGGAAGGGACTCGGCTGACAGCTTCACACCACCATAGCAGGGGACAGCCCATGCTGCAGAGGTCAACCTGCAACATTTTCCCTTGCCATGGGACTCCTGAGACAACCCTACAGCCAAGGAGATGAATGAAAGCTTCATGCAGTGTTACTGGGGTTAACTACCTTTCCTGCATTATGGCAGTGGTGATCATAGTGATTAGATCATCTACAAGGCTGCAGCCTTGCTGCGAATAACAAACGCACCACAGGGAAGCCGGAAAGTTCACTGCTGTGACAGCATTCACTTTCCAGGGAGCTCCGACTGGGAATGCTGTTCAGAATGAGTCCCACAGAGCACCACCTCTGCAGTCTCCACTGAGTAGCACAAGGACACACTAGATGAAGGATAAATGCACTGGGAAACATAAATCATGTCTAGTTATTTCCACTGCTATTCAAAATGATGTACAGGGCAAGTCTCAAGTGATATCACGTCAAGAGACGTGATCAGCAGCAGCCTCTTGCTAGTCACTAAAGGAAAGAGAAGATTTTCCAGGAAGGAGGTAGATTATTAGCTTCCACTGAATTTTGCTGGGAATTTTCTCCTCCTTGTCACACTGAAGCAGTCACTCAAATCTGCTGGTACTGAAAAAGCTATGGAAGAAGTGAGCCAACTAGTTTAAGATGATGACTGAACAAGCTGATACTACTTATAACTGTCACTAATCCTGGTAAAGTCCAAAGATGCCAACACCTTTTCCAAACACATGAGATGCAATTCCTACCCCAATCAAGCTTCACATATACAAAAGCTACATGAACAAGCTAAACCAGGCAAAGTGAGCTCAAGCACGTAAAAGAGGCCAACAAGAAAGCTGGAGAGGGGCTTTTGACAAGGGGATGTAGGGACAGGACAAGGGGGAATGGCTTTAACCTGACAGAGGGGAGATTGAGACGAGCTCTTAGGCAGAAGTTCTTCCCTGTGAGGGTGGTGAGCCTTCTGCAAAGCTTCAGAGCAGGGCATGATTGCGTACCAAGTGTTAACATTCTTATTAAGTGTTTCACATCTGCTTTGTACTCACTGCTTGCGACAGCACAACAGCAAATCACACCCAGGACGCCAAAAAGCAAAAGGTCAGGAGGCAGGTGACTGACACACAACCACACTGGGCTGAATTTCTTGGAGGAACGGCTGACTGTAACGTGGCACAGTCCATCAAAGCTGTCCATATGCTGAAATAAAAGAAAGCGCTACAAAGCAATGCTAGAGTTGGATACCAGTCTCAGAAGGATTCAGATGTTCAAGCAGGAAGTGCAGGGTCCTCCAGTAAAACTAGGATGCATGAAGGGAAAGTGCAGGAGGCAGGGGAAAAAGGCCTGCGTTAATCTGGGAGTGAAGCTGATGTTGCTACAGGACGGGGACAGCATTTGGTCATGAGAACTGTTACTGCTGCTAGAAATTTCTGCTGACTCAGCAGAGCTGGGATGGACATACATAGGGAAATGCAGTCAGTCTGTTTCTTGCCATCACCATCAGGCTGTCAGCTGCCTTTTCATTCCATCTGAGGAGTTCAGATGGGAAAGAAACACGGCTTGAACACTTCCCAGAGCCGAGGCTGCAACTGCAGCAGAGGCTCTCGGAAAATAGTGGATTTGCTTGCCAAAATGAATGGGTTTGACCTGAAAGTCCTTGAGAATGGGTGACTGCAAAGCCTTACAGAGACACTGAACAAAGTAAGAGCTGGTTGGGAATTTCTAACTACAAGCTTTTTGGTTGAAAATCATAGGAGTGTAACGGCACTGATTACGTCTTCACCTGGAACCAGCCTCAAGCCTTGGAGAAATCCATAGCCACAGAAGAGAGTTATCTCTGAAAAACCCCAATGCTCAGTGATTACAAGGCAGGAGCACTCCCAGGTCTGAGGCTACTGTCCTGCCTCGAGGACCAGAGGCCACGAGTGATAAAATCAACTTTGTGGCTCTAGATGAGGTAGGGAAGAGACCTGTGTCCCACAGCCCCAGCAAGCACATCACAAGTCAGCCTCCTCATAAGAAAGGACAGATGAAAAGACAAAAAAAAAAAAAAAATAACCTTGCCTTTGCAGTCATGATGAACAGGGAGCTTTCAGAAAGCATTATGAATATAATGGGAACCTCATTCTTCATCTCGGTTTATTATGAGCCTCATTTATTGGTGTGTAATTTCACGTCAAATTTTCTCTTGGCATTTCCCAAGTGTGCTTTTTTATAAGGAGACAAAGTTCAGTTTGGCTTGGAGTTGGTTTTTAGGAAGACACAAGCCTGTTTTTTGTTTTATAGGGTAATTTATATCCCAGACATTGTAGGCACACGCACCGAGTAAATGTGCTGCTGCTCACCTTGTAGAGTGAAGAGTGAAAGGAGAAAGCAGATTTCTAAGAGTTATTGCTTCAGACACCCAGAAACACTTTAAAGGACAGTTGTCCTCCAGGGAGTGATGCTATAAAACCAGCTTTCAGGGGGCCTAATTTTGCTACATCTCAGCAATTTCTGACCAAATTGCAGCTGCCAGGCACTTGGAGAGCCAGGACCTCTCCAGCTCATGCATCATCCCCACATTAATGAGTGCTCAGTGCTGGAAACGTGACCATGGCCCAGCAACAGGGGTGGGAAGGGATGTCCCAGTGCTGCTTCCACTCAGCAGGACCCAGAGGGCTAATAAAGCAGCAAACCAGTGTGCCTTGCAGTAGAAGGCTGCTCATACTTCAGCTGCTCATACCCATCGCTGCTGTTCAAGAGGACTTAAGTAATTTATTTCCCTGCAAGAACACGGAGGGTGAGAATCAAAGCATGGCTGTGCTGACACCACCTATGCCAACTCCTTCGCTTCCCAGACACACCAGCCTCTGGTGAACATCAGCACAACAAACCTCTGGCCCACACAGCCCTTACAATGCCTCTTGATGTACTCCTAAGATGCAATCTGGACCCCATATTTTAGTGTGCTGTGGCAGCCCTGCCCAGCCAAGAAATGCCTCCTGTTACGGGAAAGCCTCTTGAGTCTTCCCCACAACAGCAAGGGCTGGCTGGATGCAAGTGCTGCATGGGGAGGCACTGGGGGTATCTCTGGGGTTAGAGATGAAGGGAAACCATTGCCTGAGCATCAAACTGCCAGGTACCCAAAATCCATCTTGCAAAACATCTCGACCAGAGCCCAGAATGGTGCAAGTGTCACAGAAGACCATGTATGTGCCTCGTATTTGCTATCTTTTATCCCAACAGCCATAATAACATGGCAGAGCAGAGGGACAGGATCACCTCCTTCGACCTGCTGCTCACACTCCTTTTGATGCAGCCCAGGACATGGGTGGTTTTGGGCTGCGAGAGCACACAGCTGGGGTCATGTTCAGTTTCTCATTGGCCAACACCCCCAGCGTGGTCCAGCGTGTTAACCAATGTCTGGCAGATTCCAAACCACTGCCTGCTAGAGGCATTGATCCTGTGAAAAATCAGCACAAAGCTGACACCTGCCAGAGTTTGAAGTGAAGATAAGACACGGCTGAGCCCTAAAATGGATTTCTTCATCCACCACTGAATCTCAGCCGCAATACATGGCCTATTGCACGGCAAGAGTTATCACGCTTCCCAGCAAAGATGATGAGTATCCTCCTGGCATGAAAACCAACTTGTCAGTGAAAACACTAGAATCAACTGGGGTGAAAACAGCAGCTCCATCCCCCTCCTCTACCCGTCCCCCTCCGTCAGTGTAACAGGCAGGGATGACAAATCATTTTCTATCAAGAGGAAAGAGAGAGACGGGAGCTCTGTGCCTGCGATTTCCCTTCCCAAGGAGGGGCAGCTATAAACCACCCAGGCACAGCAGGAGCAAACGGAGCTGCTCCCTGGCTCCCAGCGCAGAGGTTACAGCCTGTTTAGACATAATCAAAACACAGCTCCATTTCCATAGAGGGGGTTGTGATGAAAAGCAATTTACCAGTTTGGAAAACTACACCAGAGCTTCTTATAAAGCATCTTCAAGCACCTACAGTAAATAGTGAGCTGACAACTAAAATGCCAAACATGGATCTGAATTCATACTTGTACTGATTCCTGCTCTTAAAATAAATGCAGGCAGTGATTGGATATTGTTCAGGGGTTGCAAATATTTCTTCCAACCACACAACAAACACTCTGAAGAGTAAAATCAACTTCTCTAACAGGGATATAGGTACAAATAAACAGACTGTGGCTGTACACGATGGTAATGTATAACCAATGCACCACTATTTCTAAAGCTCTATTTCTAAGACCTTTTCCAAGGTCATTCCTGCTTTGCCTCTTATTTTGTTCCAAGTTAACCTGAGTTTTATATTTAGAAACAGCCTTAAGCACCAATTTCTAAGTGGATTTTGGTGCCTGAATGATAACATTCTTTTTAAAAGCTGGTCTTGAGTTTAAACTGTTGGCCAGTCTGGGTTGTGGGTCTTTTAATGTTTCCTAAATCACAGCAGTGTCTCGGCTCTTGGCAGGCCACAGGCAGGTCAGTGATCAAGCCCACTGCTGCTACAGATGCTCCATGCTACACAGGGAAGCTTTCTGTGCCTGAGATAGAAGAAGGAGGTGTGATCCATCCCCACACAGCTTTGTCCTGCAGAGCAAGCTGGGCTAATGGTAACTCTTATGTTTGTTAAAGAATACTTCCCTGGGCTTTAGTGGTTCCCCTGTTGCTTTCACTACAGATTAGCCCCCAACTTTACCAACTGGGTCATGCTTTAACCTGAGGGTGGTGACATGCTGGCACAGGGTGCCCAGAGAAGCTGTGGCTGCCCCATCCCTGGCAGTGTTCAAGGCCAGGTTAGGTGGGGCTTGGAGCAACCTGCTCTAGTGGAAGGTGTCCCTGCCTGGGGCAGGGGGTTGGAACTGGATGAGCTTTAAGGTCCCTTCCAACCCAAACCGGTCTATGATTCTAACTCCCAAATTTCTTTCCTTGATAGGTGAGCCCAGCTTTTCATCCCCTTCCCCTCCTGCCAACAGCCCCATTCAAGCATCCCCCAGCACCGACACTGATTCTGCATCATCTGCATCTGAACAGCTTTGCGAAGATTGCAGTTCCTCAGTGTAAATTCTCAGAAATATCAAAAGAGAGGATATTTGAACAGTACATACTCCCCAGATAATCAATGGGCAGCTGGTGATTCTACCCCAAAGCCTTCAACTACTCAAAGGCGTGTTCTCTCCTTCCTTGCAAGCAGATGCGCCAACATCTCCTACAACCAACCACAATATAAAGCTGGAAGGCATCTCACAGCAAACCCTGTGCTCCTCAAACTCCTTCCCTCAGAGGTCTGGGCTGATTTATTCCTACACTTCCTAAAAACAAAAGCCCTTCGCTGCCTTATGTGTAATTCCCTGACTAATTCATCTCAGCAAAGCTGGGTGCAGAGGGGGATAAAAACCCCTTGTGCATCCTGAGAAGCTTGTTTCAAACCTAACTACTCAATCTCAGTGAACCCTCACAAGCCTCCTAAAGCCTGATGAATAAATTACGTGCTTTTCAGCTACCTATTTTTCAAAATGATAAAAAATGGAACAACACTTTATCACAGATCTCCCATTTCCTACCCATGCTGGTGCTGGTGAAGCTGGCAGACGTGACAGCACTGGAGGGACACTGGAATTCACACCCAGACACTGATGGACAGGGTGGTTAAAAAGGGATTTCAGGTGGTGCCAACCATCAGCTATCTCTGCTTTGCGCCCAGACTTTAATGTATTAATCAGAGAACTGAGAGGGAGAGAGACATTTGAAGATGCTGAAACAAAAAGCCCTGGCAAGACAGCATTTCGCATGACAGCAGTAACACTCATCGCAGAGTCAAAACGTGACACCTGATATTAGATGCCTGCGTGTTTGGTTGACATTATAAAAGAAATTCCACCCTAACCAGGGGTATTTTGATGACAGGCACTAACTATATAGATATTAGGTTCATACAAGTAGAAACCCAGACATAAATCTGGCATAACAATGGTATTTACGTGCTCCCCATTACGCTCATGTCTTTCAGTCTCCGTTTTAGAGACGTGCACAATGTCATATAAAGACACAGGGTATCTGCATCAGAGCCTGTGTTCCCAGTTGGAATGGGAAAACCAGCCTGTGCTGGTGTTACTATTACAAACAGAGAGGATATAAAATCAAAACATCTTTCTCGTGACTCAGAGCCTTGCCCTGACATCCCGCCTCTGCTCCCACCCAGCACCAAGAGGGATTTTCTGCCTCCTATAGGGCTGGATATAGCCTGCCCATCCCTCTCCTCAGCCGCAACAAAGCCACGGATACCATAAGAATTGTTTGCCCTAAATACCCTCACTGTTTTCTTCTTAACAAAAAGATACAGCCATAATTTTATGGCAAATGTATGCAGGAGGAGGATTTGATTTTCTGAATGCAAAAAGAGTCAAGCTCCCCTGTGGAATTTAAACATTCCTATTTGACGGCTTTCCTGTTTCTTTTCCTGCCTGACCCTCTCAGTATTTCGGCACATGAATAATCATGCTCATACAAACAAAATGGGCTCCTTCATGGATGAAATGCACACAAGAGATTTGTACCATTAAAATGCTATTTAATCTATTTTAAGGGTTTCTGGAAGACTGAAGTGTACACAGGCATGGTACCCTCTGGGAGAGGATCAATGTCACTGTCAGTGCACTTTCTGTGCCTAGGTGGCTGCAGGATGACAGTCTGATTATTAAAGAAATCACCGCTAACAACAATATGCTCAATGCCCTCATTGTACCCACTGGATTTTTAAAGCTCCATATTCCCTTACTGCTTCTGTGCACACGGATGCAACTCTACCTGCTCCATGTACACAACCGCTGCTTTGGCAGCACCAAAATCTGGCCTGTTGAATCTAGATGACAGATTTGGGAGGGAAGAATCTGTGATATTAGGAGGACATGCTCTGCTTTTCCTCTGGAAACAGTTTTAAAAGATCCAACCAAACTTCAGACAATTTAACGTTCATAGTAAAGAGTAGCTTAAGTCAGTCATTAAACCTCAAAGGGATCCCTGAAATGTGCTTTTCTTAATGAATTCAATAATCGATTCTTACTACACAAATAAGGTGGGGGATGGATCAGCTAATGAGCATTCCCAGTTAATTGCTTTCTTCAAGTGACAATTTGTACAAATGATACCACCGAAGTAGTAATAATATCCTTATTGATTAAATTAATCTCTAAAAGACAGCTCAAATAAGTTTAATTAGCAATGGATGGCAGGAGCACAAGATACTCTGAATATAACCTTGTAACCCATCCCAGACTTTGAAATCATGGCAACAGTCACACAATAGACTCTTGCATCTTTATTCCAATAGACACGCGCAATTTTATGGAGCATCTTTAGTGAATGTCTGTGACTAACCATGAAAACCCATTAAACCTTCCCTGCAGAGAAAAAGTGAGACACGCAGCAAAAGCAGACTTCCCACTTAGTCACACAGTCACTAGGACCACAAACAGTTCTAAAAAAAAAAGAAAAAGGAGCAGGGATGCTCACAGAAGCCTCAGTGCCAAAACTCACACGTGGAGCTGGTGGGAACCCAGAGCAGCATCAGCACCTTCAAGCCATGGAAACTGGACACCAGGTTTATCAAATCACAGCAGAACCTCTTAAAAAGAGTTAAAAGAGTTGGCTCACACCTGGTACGGAAAGAGAGGTTATTCCTTCTGGGACCAACAGCAGGAGCTGGGCTACTTGCTCTCCCTATTCTGGTCGTGAGACCAAAAGCAGGTACAAGATCGCTCCACATACCCTGGCTCCAGCAGCTTCATGGGCATCACCTGGTCACCAGCAGGTTGAGATTTCCTCAAACAGTCTGCTGGGGGATGTTATTAACACAGGAACAGATCAAATGTTTGGTCCTTGAGGCTGTCAACACAGTAAGAAAGACCTGGCACTATTATAATTTGGTTGCAAGACACACGTTGGGAGAGGAGAAAAAAAGTATGTTGAAAACCTCTCAGTTGAAATATTAGCTTAAACTGCCTTGCTTAGCAAACACTTCTCTGCTCTCTGCCAAGAAAAGAGGAATTAGACTCAATCCTGCCTCAGGAAGTGAAGCAGTGGACATCAGGGACAAAAGGAGTGAATAAGCACAACCTTCTGGAGACACTCCAGTGTGATAAAAGAAAATACAATAATAGAGAGAACAGCATGTTCCCCTTGTCAGGGCCAAAGCTACCCCGCAAGCAGAACAGGAATTTGCCTGGGGCAGCCACATGCTTAATGGCTTTATTATTATCATTATCTGAGCAATTTGAGGATGCTTCCCAGCACGTAGAGGAGAGCAGCAAGCCCAGTCACCTCTGTGCACGTAACAGGCTTATTTTTCTCATCTAGCTGAATTCGGCAGCTGTGAGAAACACACGGCCTGTAGATTGCTCCACACATAGGTACAGTACAGCTTATTTTAGAACATTTGAAGTTGAAGGAGGTGATCCTGCCCCTCTGCTCTCGTGAGACCCCACTTGCAGCACTGTGTGCAGTTCTGGTGTCCTAAATATAAGAAGGACATGGAGCTCTTGGAGAAAGTCCAGAGGAGGCCACGAGGATGATCAGGGGCTGGAGCACCTCCCGTATGAAGACAGGCTGAGAAAATGGGGGCTGTTCAGCCTGGAGAAGAGAAGCTGTGTGGAGACATCAGAGCAGCTTCCAGTGTCTGAAGGGGGCTACAAGGATGCTGGAGAGGGACTCTTCATCAGGGACTGTAGCGATAGGGCAAGGGGTGATGGGTTTAAATTGAAACAGGGGAAGTTCAGGTTGGATATAAGGCAGAAGTTCCTCGCTTCTGGTGGTGAGGCACTGGCACAGGGTGCCCAGAGAAGCTGTGGCTGCCCCATCCCTCGCAGTGTTCAAGGCCAAGTTGGATGGGGCTTGGAGCAACCTGCTCTAGTGGAAGGTGTCTCTGCCCGTGGCAGGGGGTTGGAACTAGATGATCTTAAAGTCTTTTCCAACCCAAACTACTCTATGATTCTACATTAATGAAACAAGCCTCTTGTATAGTCTATGGCCTTCGATCTTCTAGGTTAGGACAGCCTAACCTTCCCAATTATTTATTTCATTTAGTTACTCAGATTACTTGCATTTAATTTTACTATAATATAGTTAATTTGTGCGTTTGCCTGAAAACCTGTAAATTCTACATGTCCCTCCCTTAGCTTCAATGGGTTTACGATCTCATTTTTGGTCTTGGAGCATTTTTGATATTACATGAATCTAATGTTTAAAAAATGTCACATGATTGTCAGAAAGATGATGGAATTCGCCCCATCATCAAAAAGAAAAGAAATACTTTCTGTATTTATTCTCACCCAAAAATCGCTGAAACAAACAAGGAAGCACCAAATTACTTTTCTGACTATAGAGAGCCACTTATGAGGCAAACAGTAAAGCACCCACAAAAAGCCTCATGATTTTCTATTCAAGTTGATTCTTTAAAATGCTTTTGTTAATAAAGAGCCCTACATTACTGGTAATGTGACCTGGCTCAGACAGACCCAGCCACGCAGAGTGCAAGCATGTGAGGAAGGGACCATTAGAAACAGCTATATCCATCTGAGACCTGACATCTGTTTGAATCCATAACAACTCTGCTTCCTTTTACATACAATGACTAATCTTGGATAAACTATTTATAACTGAAACCTCACTATGAAGTGACACTCCAATACGTGGCAACCACAGACACACCATCTCCAGAACCACTCTCTGTACGTGCTACCTGACAATGGCCAATGACCATGACATGGGGCTGATGTGCCATGAGCTCTTGGTTGCTTAAATAAGACACTTGCACACAGACTGATTTTTGGAGTTCAGGAATGTTTGAAAATCTACTTTCTACTTAGTCTTACAAAGTAGATTTCCTTACAAAGTGGATTTCCTAAGTATTTTGGCTCTCAAAACCACCAACATTTTTAATATCTTGACTGGAATACACAGTGTATGAGTGTACAAACAGCAGGGACACATATAGATTAGAAACCCAAAGTCACTTGGGAAGAGAGGCATTACTTTTTTCCAAAAGGATGTTTATCACATAGCCTTTCTAAAAAGTTCAGCATGTGAAAAAGAAGAGGACATATGCTCATCACAGGTTCCTGAAACATCCACCTTATTTTTCCAGTTAAGAAGCCAATCTTCCCCAAAATCCCCCTAAAACCTAACAGATGGGCTGAATTACCAGCTGGGAGAAGACTAGTACCACAATGATATTATTAAAACATCCCACAAACAAACAAGGACAGCCACAAGAGATGCTTGTTTTAGAGCAGGATCCCTCTAGACCCACGCAGCCATGTGCATGATGATGTGCAATAATTACTTCATACAGAGAAGAGCTATGTGGCATATCTAAAGCCTTTAATTTCTACTCCCTTGTTTAAGTGAGATTATTGCTCCCTGTAGCCAGTAACAATAGATTTCTTAAGTTTCTTCTGACTTGCCAGCAAAGCAAATATCCTCTGGTAAATCTATGAACTGAACAATGATTTCTCATTTTCACAACAGCACAGTCAATCCAATTTTCCAGTTATAAGTCTCAAGCCTCTCCCCATCAGCTTGTTAACATACAAGTGCTGTACTCTAAAACACGCCTAAAAGAATCTCCATAGGCTTTGCCATCCCAAGTTGCTTCTGAACATTGAATTCATTGCTTATGAATCACTCCACTGTATGTAAACACTTGAATCACTAAGCCACATCTAATACCGTACACAGTAATCAAGTGATGCTGTCACAGTGGATTCTGTAGCGACAAACGTCTGCACGGGTGCATTGAGGCAGCTCTAAAAACAGGGCTATTAGCATTTCACTTTTAAAAGCAGGTTTTGCCTGTTTGTGAACATAGTTTATGTGCAGATGCTATATGCCTGTAAAATATCGTCAGGCCTTGTGTCTCCTTGAGATACTCACAAGAGTCCCACCAACCCCCCTAAGGCTGTCCAAATGACACTGTATTTTTGCTGGTATTTAAGGTACCTATAAACTTATAGAAATGGTGTGACAATGTGACCAGGGCCTGTTTAAGCTGCCATGCCATTTCATCTAAGTACCAGGTCAGACAGATAGGAATCCAAGGAAAAAAACTACTCACGCCTTAAAGCAAGTCATTTCCCCTCCTTGAAGTTAAATTAAAATGCTATAAAACACACCAAGGCTCAGATCCCCCGAAGCATTAATAACTGTTAATGCTAACTTGTGAAAGTGTTGTTTGGCTTCCTTGCACACCGTTAGGTTCAATTTTTCTCGCACACATGTTACAAACCTTGATGCCAAGCTCGATGTTCTCCCCGCCGTACACATCCATCCCAGGATCCAGAAGCCCAATCTCTCCAAAGAACTTTCTGTGCACAACAAAAGAGCAACCGATCATCGCCGGTGTCCTGGATGAAGAGAACAACAACAGAAATGCACAATGATTGGCATTTTCCAATTTTTAATGGACCAAGGGCTAATTTCTGCAAAGCTCCTGTTGGCTTCAGATGTTTCCTGCCACTGTTTATCATAGAGTCATAGAATGCTTTGGGTTGGAAAGGACATTAAGATCAATTAGTTCCAACCCCCCTGCCATCGGCAGGGACGCCTCACACTAGGCCATGCTGCCCAAGGCTCTGTCCAACCTGGCCTTGAACACTGCCAGGGATGGAGCATTTACCACTTCTCTGGGCAACCTGTGCCAGTGTCTCACCATCCTCATAGTAAAGAACTTCCTTATATCCAACCTGAATTTCCCCTGTTTAAGTTTGAACCCATCACCCCTGGTCCTATCACTACAGTCCCCAATGAAGAGTCCAGCATCCTTGTACGTCCCCTTCAGATATTATCGCAGACACTTCTCAGCAATGAGTGAGCTCTGTTCCTTTGGAGACATTATTTTACCAGCGCAGTGAAACTGTCCTGAAGTTCATTTTACTGTGTATAGATTAGAGAAAGAGTTCTCCTGGGATTAAATTACTGAAAAGCTTTCAGGTCCTGGCTTTGTCACAAACACCTTGGTCTGTCTATGGGCAAGAGCACAACTCCTCTAGGTCTCCATTCTCTGTAAGTAAAGGAAATGTAACAACGGCATTTCCTTTCTCTTACTTCCTTCTTGCATGTCTAGTACAGACTAGACTTCAGAACAGACACTAGTTTTTACAGTATCATATGAAACAGGGTTTCATCATTGGGATCTTTACAATATATCACAAGAAGTCACCACCAACCAGCAACAAGCAGCTAAACTGTGCATTTGCAGAAGGAAATCCTTCAAAAATTCAAAGACAATGGCTTGCAGAAGCATCTGCTGAGTCATTTGCCCAGCTCCACCAATATGGCCAGGACTCTGCGTTAGAGATCAAGTTGTCACATTCATCCTGTAAAGCCTCGTGCTGTCCAGCTAACAGTGCTGCTCGGCTCCACATCTGCAAGAGCAGCCAAGCACAGTGTCTGGTCAGGGAAAATGATGGAGAAAAGAGAGTGGTACTAATAATACTGATATCAGTGGAATAGCAGAAAGATTGAGGAAAAGCTCAGTGGCAGGGGTTAATGTATAATAACTATGCAATTTCAAAGACATAATAGCTGGTTGTGTTTATTCACAACCCTGGCTGCAACGTGCACACACACCATCCCTCCCTCATTACCGTGCAAAACACCTCACCAGATCTCCATCTGACACAGCTGCCTTGAGATGAGGATGCTGCTCTGATTCACAGAAGCTGAGATCATGTTTGGGGGTAGTTTCACTTGTGACCCTCTCCATAAAATTACACTTTGCCACAAAGCATGGCACTGAACAAAAATGTATCATTATGTTCTTGCTGCCTGGGGACACACTAATCTGCTGCAGTTACGGCATGTGGAAAGTTTACCCCCTGGGATATTTTCTGTACTAAAATAGAAATATAAGAACTATTCTCCCATTTAACTTGCTTTCATTTGAATCCATGCTGTAAAGGGAAAAAAAAAGGATTCACTTAGAGAGATGAGCAGGGAGGAGACAATGAATTTTACAGCTAAGCCATGCCAAGGTCTGCTTCTATGGGGAGCTATGGGACACCTCTGCCCACCCAGAGCTCAAAGCTCTGAGAGGTGGAAGCTCCACGCCGGAGGATGGGACGGCCATCACCTCTGCAGCTCCTTGCCTGGGCCTAGAGGACACACTCTTTGTGCTGCCTGGGGAAGACCTGGAGGGTGTAACATCAGTGGTAGACCGTGCATCTGGATATCCCACAGCACTTAGAAATGCCCATTCTCCAGGGGAAAACCTGGTCTTGAGGCAGAAACTGGGCAACAGGATCATGTATTTTAACGGCAGCCCCAAAACCCTGGCTCAAAGCACATTTCATGGCTTGTCCATGCTGTGGAGCACGTTCAAGGCTAACTAACCAGTTATGGCTTGCAGAGGTGGGAAGTACCCTCGAACATACCCAGACACAGATTACATAGGAAGGATCAGGCCCATACTCAACTTCTCCATCCACGCCAGACAAGATGCCCATACAGGTCTCTGTAACCTCAAGGATCTCACAGCTCAGCTCTGCCAAATTAATCTTCATGAAACCCTTGAGCTCCTTGGAGGAAAGTTTCTACCCACTTAAGTGTTATTATTTATAGACATTTTAATACTTCCGATAGACTGATAGAACAGCTGCATGCTGCTGCCATATTAAATTAGTTAGAATTGAAATCCATCAGAGGGTTATGTCAATAGATTTCTTCCCTGACAGCAAGCTTGGCCTTCCTTCCAATCAGCAGTATAATGTTTCATGGTTTGCTGCCACTCTAGTACTTAAGATTTCAATTCGATTGCTTTATTTGTAGCAAGTTAACTGCCATCAGCAGAAACAATTCTTTCTGAAATGATAACCACATTACAGATGCCAAATCTAATAGCTCCATTATCTTAGATTACCTCCTGGAATTAAAGAGAAGGGTAAGTTGTTCTGGTTTTACGGGGAGTATGCAGTTCATCTCCTCCACTGGGAATAGGTGTGGTGAAACATGGCAACATTTGACTTCGCTAGTCAAAACCTGTTAGGTCTGTTAAAGGCACTCAGAGAGCAGTTAAAGCCAGAAAAAAAAAAATCCAGGTGAAAGTTTCAGACAAATGAAACTGCATTTCTGACCCAATAATGTGGATCGTGAGCAGTGTGACCAGCAGGTCGAAGGAGGTGATCCTGCCCCTCTATACTCTGCTCTTGTAAGACCCCGCTTGCAGCGCTGTGTGCAGTTCTGGTGTCCTCAACGTAAGAAGGACATGGAGCTGTTGGAGCAAGTCCAGAGGAGGACCATGAGGATTTGATAAGGGGCTGGAGCACCTCCCATACGAAGACAGGCTGAGAAAACCGGGACTGTTCAGCCTAGAGAGGAGAGGCTGCGTGGAGACATCAGAGCAGCATCCAGTATCTCAAGGGGAAATACCAAGGATGCCAGAGAGACTCCTCATCAGGGACTGTAGTGGTAGGACAAGAGGTAATGGGTTTAAACTGAAACAGGGAAGATTTAGGTTGGATATAAGGAAGAAGCTCTTCCCTGTGAGGGTGCTGAGGCACTGGCACAGGGTGCCCAGAGAAGCTGTGGCTGCCCCATCCCTTGCAGTGTTCAAGGCCAGGATGGATGGCGCTTGGAGCAACCTGGTCTAGAGGAAGGTGTCCCTGCCACAGGTTGGATCTGGATGAGCTTTAAGCTAGAGCAGTCTGTTATTCTATGATTCTATGATCATTGGGAACTCACCACCAGATAAACAAGGTTTTCTCAACTGGAAGCCGCTCAAGAGCCATGCATAGGAGCCATATCCCAAGAAAGCCTTCTTCATTATTTTGCAACATGCCTTTCACTTTATAGACCACAGAGTCACCTTTCCAAAATGCTCTTAGAAACACTGTGGTTGGGCTTTCATAACTTCACCTTCAAATCTTCCTCATCTTCATTGTTTTCCACACTCAACATGGTGAAGCATGAAAAGCAACATTCCCACGCGGGTCCCAAGTCCCTCAAGCAATACAAATTAAGTGCTACATTCTTCTTTGTAACAATGCCTTCATATTAAACAAATGAGGAATCAAGCAGCGCTCAACAATTTAAATGAAAACACCATTTGATTTTGTAGTAAATCCTTCAAAAAGGTGGACGTTTACAATAATAGATAGCTCATCCACAAGGAAATAATGGCCTGCAGACAAAAAGCTGATAAAGCCTCTTGTTCCTCTGCCTCTTAATTAAAAGCATTAACACAGTTTGTTTTTAAAAATCATCCAGCTCAGCTAAACGCATTTTTATTTGTCCCAATAGCTATTCGTGCTTTAATGAGAAAGGAAAAGCAGAATTTGGCAGGAAAGGATGAACAAAGATGTTTAGCACAATTATTGGGTTTGTATCCAAAAACGCACAGCATTAGTTCCCTGCCATTCATTTGATTGGCTCCTCTATACAATAAGTGACAAAAAGGTCAAGAAAAGCCGCTTTTATGAAATATCCTCAGCATGAAGCTCTAAGTAAAGATGAAGAAGATACGGGGAAAAACGTTTATCCTAGTCTATTAAGTTACTATAATGGTCTTCCTTTCTTTAGTGCACAGTTACCATCTAATGATTAAAAAGTCTCAAGTAGATTGCTTCTTCAGTTCAAGGAAATAATTTTCCTACACAATTGGATTTTGCTTCCAATTTTATACTAAAGCACAAGTTATAAAATATGTAGAAAAAAGGTATTAGAAAAATAATCAGTGGTCATACCACTAAGAATATACTTTAAGAACTGCTGGGATGTCCAGTTTCTGCTGTTGTTTCTAATAAACCTCAGTCATGGAGCTGCTCACCTTCAACACCACAATCCCACCGCTTTAGCAGACACAGCATCACGTTCCACATATTTGGGATGGTCCTTTACCTGCCCAGCAAGGCCTTGCCTGTCCCTCTCCCAAGCCTGACAGTCCCAATTTAACATGCCAAAATCAACCATCTTATTTTCCCCATTTTGAGCTTTCAGGCCTGTCCAAAACATGCACAATTCCCCGTTTCTGCTGCCTGTCGGCACCTCCATGTTTCTGTAGGGGGGCACCGGCAGGAGCCAGCAGCTCAGCAGGAAACATTGGGAGACTCTGAGCTCCATGGCTTAGATTTAACCAACTCATATGTAGAATATTTCAGGTAAATGACCCAATTCCATCAAATAAAGCCCATGGCTTTAAATAATGGCCTATCAATTACTTCACTGATGATACCAGGTTAAGGAAGAACACCAGCTTTATTTCTACATGCCATTCTATGATAAAACATGATTTTCTTTCAGCTATAGACAAAATTAAGGACCTGATTTGCAAACAGAAACAACTGTCAGCGCTGTCACCTCTGTGCTTCTGCATTTGTGGCACAGTGAACATACTGCAGAATAAATAAAGACCGGGATGAGTAACACAGGTTTAGCGCAAGCAAATACGTGCCTGGAAATGAAATACAAGTAAGTGGCATTAAGGATTGACCCATCTGGTTGTAAGATGGGATCAATCAGACCTAGCCCACAGGCAGCAAACCTCCATGGGGCAGAGACCATACTCCACAAGCTGTGTCCCTGGGGTCTGGGGACTGCTTGGCCTCGTGAGGGGATTCCAGGCTGGAGTCCTCCACTGCGGCTCCTCCCTGGCCAGTCTGAGCAGGGCACTGGGCCCAGTCTGAACACTGCACGACGGCTCTGGGGTGGCAGATGGGCAGTGTGTCTGCTGGGTGCTCCAAGGGCCACCCTGGGTCTGCCACCATCCCTGGGTGATGTGCTGTTCTCAGGGGGATCTGCAGTCAGACTGCCTGCAAAGCCACAGAGGAAACCTCTGGTCCTTCAGGTTTGGGAGGAGGGGATGACAGAGAAATGGAAAAGGAGAAGAACCAAATGAATCAAAAATTAATTGGAGAACAAGCAGCCCATTTTTCAATTGCACTTGGCTTAGTGACTACCCACATCCCTGGGAACTGCCCTGCAGAGCCTGACCTGGCTCTTGGGACCCATGGAGTGATGTGGCTGTGACAGGAGAGGTTGGGCAGAGCCTGGAGCTGGAAGCAACCCCATTGTTTGAAATGGGATTATGCCAAGGCAAAAGACAACTCACCGTACAGGGGAAACTTCATCATCTCTACCCTACCATCATGCTTCGCTCTTCTTCCCCTGTCCTCAGAGACGGTTTGGCCACATCCAGGAGATACCAGTGAGGATGAGGATAGGGCAGCACTCTCCTGCCTGGCGCAGGACCCCACAGCCCTCCTCCCACAAGCTCCTCAACTGCAATGGCAAATGCATGGTGCCCCTGTGTCACCCCTTGGCTTCTCCCAAAACCAAACATGCAGGGAAGATATGGCCTGGGTGCGTACTACGGAGCTTTACAAGTGAACTTCAGAGCATTAATTTAAGAACTCTGCAGTAATGGAACAGCGTTTGAGTGCCATGGCAGCTGCGGGAAGTAGACAACAGCAGCACACGAGGGCAAGATCATAGAATCACGGAATGGTTTAGGTTGGAAGGGACCTTAAAGCTCATCCAGTTCCAACTCCCTGCCACGGGCAGGGACACCTTCCACTAGACCAGGTTGCTCCAAGCCCCACCTAACCTGGCCTTGAGCGCTGCCAGGGATGGGGCAGCCACAGCTTCTCTGGGCACCCTGTGCCAGTGTCTCACCACTCTCACAGTAAGGAATTTCTTCCTTAAAATCTCCTCTGTTTAAGTTTAAACCCATCACCCCTTGCCCTATCACTACAGTCTCTGACGAAGAATCTCTCTCTAGCATCACAAAAGCCTAAAAACTAATGTCACACATGAAGCACATCTCCAAAGGAGAAACATAAACTGCTTCTGCCTCCTACAGTGGGGCATCTACATGCAGATGGGGAGTTAAGCAGGAGCCACGCTCTCAGCTCCCCTTCACTGCCTGCGTAATGGCTTGGGCAGATAAAAGCTGGATGTCTTTCACGAGAATGTAATAACATTTCTACAGAGGAACAACATTTCAGCACACAGCAGCATACCTTGCTGAATATTATCTCCAGGGTGGCATCTGCAATACTTGTTTCTTGAATAATTCTAGCTTCCCTGCCCCAGTGACCTTGGTTAATTGTCTGTTTCAAATGGGTTTATTTCCCCCCTGTTGCTAAGTACTACAGAATCCGCAAAACAAATTACAAATAAGAGAAACCCCATAAAGGAGATGCTAGATTGAATGCCTTTCTTCAATTTACTGGAGATTAATACCACATAAACTTTTAATAGCAAAGAAGCTGTGAAAACTATGTATTTTTTAAAATACCTATTATGTCTACCCATGTCTGTGACCTTGCTCAAGACAGATTTGACTTTGTCGCTGTTGTGTGCCAGCTCCAATTTCCATGTCAAGAACCTCAGGCAAATCACTGAACTTCCTTGTACCTCTGTTTCCTCGTCTACCAGATAAGTATAATACCTAGATGCTCTTGAGAAAAAGCATTTCTAAATCTCCTACCAGAGAGGCAAACCAGAGTCTCAGATTTGGAGGGTGAGATAAAACAGAGCATGATTTTCATATATGCACTGGGTCATATTGGAAGTCACTGAAAATGCATAAAAGATAGCAAGAAAAATACTTTTCCTGTCTGGAAAGTTATTGCACACCAAGACAGAATACAAAGGGGAGAACAGACTAGCATGGATGAGGAGTCAGAAAGGCAGAGTGTTTAGTTAACCTGGTTTTCCTTTTCCTTTATTACTCGTCCCCTAAAGGTCTTACACTCAAAGCTGATCTGGAAATTGCTGTTACATTTTCCTTGCATAGGAATTATCCAGCCAGAGTATATCTTGTAATCAAACCCAGGAGTTGAGCTGCAAAGCCTTGGCTCTGCTAGGAAAATAGATGTTTTCTTCTATCTCATTAGTTAAAACATGTTAACAAACATGAGATAAAATTCTAGCAAAACAAAGCAGTTTGTTATTTTAATCTGAGCTGGGAGTGAGAGGAAATCAGAGTCTCTTCCCCACGCTGTTTATCAGTGCGTCATGCACAGAAAGCTGCTGTTCCTTCACTTGGGGTAGGTAAGGAGAGCACACACCTTGAAAGATTAATCAAGAGGAGGCCACGGTCTCTTCTGACTATCGGCTAACATTTGCCTCTTCAACTCGAGTGGCAAGCACCCTTCTGAAGAGCTGATTCAGGATTTTTTTAATCCCATGTGAACTTTTCATTAAAACAGAAGTGTTTGTCTATGCAAATCAGACCTATTTAGTCCACATTAGAGATGTAGAACTCCCCGGGGCAATGTCAGGGACTGGCTTCAAAGTTTCACCAGAAGTAGTTTAAAACCTCATTTCTGCTAATGAAATCCACCTTATTGGGCAGCTCTGAGCAGAACGGGAGGTGCCTTCACCAATCCTCCTAGATACTTGGAATGAACCTACACAGCTACGGCCAACACCCTTAAAGCATGTCCCACTTCCTCAAAAAGACAATGATTTCATATAGCCCTAGATTTAAGGATGCACATTTGTACCACTTCAAAAACCCAGTAACATGGGAGGAAACAAATGCTGGGATTTCACTGCTGGGAAGGTGAAAGGTTTCTTGTATTTATTTCCTCTAATATGTGATCTTCTGGCACCTGCAGCCCCTGACTTACAACAAAATGTTTGGTGCAGGAAAAAGACCAAATGTTTATCCTTAGAAATAACTAAGATGGAGACCAGAGTTTGGGTGTCAAAAACTACACATGCCTGCCAACCTGGTATTTAATCCTAATCCCATTACCACTTGTTTTCAAATCATAGAATCACAGACAGGTTTGGGTTGGAAGGGACATTAAAGCTCATCCAGCTTTAATGAGCAAAAGGGCCTCTCTGATTAAGACAGTGTCAGGCAACGTGATCATATTAAATAAGAAAGGGAGAGAAAATTTATCAAATCCTTCAATCATAGTATCCCAGACTGGTTTGAGTTGGAGGAGACCTTCCAGGTTGGAAGCTCCTCCAGTTCCAACCCCCTGCCACAGGCAGGGACACCTTCCACTAGAGCAGGTTGCTCCAAGCCCCGTCCAACCTGGCCTTGAACACTGCCAGGGATGGGGCAGCCACAGCTTCTCTGGGCACCCTGTGCCAGCGCCTCAGCACCCTCACAGGGAAGAACTTCTGCCTCAGAGCTCATCTCAATCTCCTCTCTGGCAGGTTAAAGCCGTTCCCCTTGTCCTGTCCCTACAGGCCCTTGTCCAAAGCCCCTCTCCAGGTTTCTTGTAGCCCCTTTAGGCACTGGAGCTGCTCTAAGGTCTCCCCTTAAGGAGCCTTCTCTTCTCCAGGCTGAACCAGCCCAGCTCTCTCAGCCTGGCTCCAGAGCAGAGCTGCTCCAGCCCTCGCAGCATCTCCATGGCCTTCTCTGGACTCGCAAATGGGATCATCTAATTCTTTATGGACAAAGTAGATCTCAATTATGTAAAACCTCAGTGGGCACATTCTCGTATCACCTCTGGGGCTCTGCCCTCCTGCTGGCTGCACCCCCTGCCCTGGAGGGTTCGGCTCCATGGTGCTGCTCGCACCCACTGAAGGGCTGGTCCAAATCACTTCTGTAGGAATGGCTTTATCAGGAACACAACCCTTCACTCTCTGTCAGGAATAATCACAGTATAACTGTAACTTCATCTCCTTCCAGTGTTGCTAGACTGCTAATTAAATTACAATTACTTTTAGATGTAATATGTATAACTAACAGGCACTTAACAGGAACATGTTATTTACTTTTCCTTTTTTAACATGAATATGTTTTCTCTCAAGGGCAGCAGACTTCCTTCAGCAGACCCAGTTTCCTTCAAATACTCAGCAGTTCCTCCTAAACCTAAATTCCTCCTAAACACTAAAGTCGAGGCACTATCAGAAATATATGTTCGGTGAGGACTCCTCATTATTAGTTCTGCACAGCTCCGTGTTGCTTTTGGATATATGGCTGTAATGGATGATGAAGTTAAAGATTCAGGAGAGGGAAGTTATTGGGAATTTCACAGATACTTCTGCAGACAGAATTTAGGCAAACACGTTTACATTCACGATAGGCTGGTACCAAGAACAGGGACATGAGAAATGGTTATTGACAGATGGAGCAGTTTCACTTTGTGGGTAAATGAGAGTGCACTGAAATAGCCCTGTAAGCACCTCAAAGAAGCTGAGTAATGCATTTATTTTGACAACTACTTGATAGGAGCCCATTCGTAGGGAGGGCAGCTCTCAGGTTTATCTTACCCTTCACGCATCCATAGCACAGAAGCACAATTCCTGAGAAATGTAACAGATACAGTTTGTGCCTCCAGCATTTAATAGTAAATGTCATTCTCATTTCTCAGGGTCTGGGGTTTATTTTAAACACTGAGCAAAACAGATAGAACAGCAAGATGAATATGGGAAGAGCCGCATCTAAATGCAAACGCCAACTTGTAAAGATGATTGCCAAGAGGAGAGGCCATTTCGGATTCACCTCTATCTGGATTAGAGCAGATCTACCTAACCACAAATCAGATGTACCAATATTTGCAAAGGGATTTATCTAAACTGCCTGTTTAAGGGTCAGACAATTTAAGAGCAACAGCTTCAAAAGCAGAACTCACATCCCATCCCAGGTACATTTATTGCACCAAAAGACCTATGGAAATTTTACAGCTCTGTGCCTCTCCTCCCACAGATGTGCACCAGATGGGGACCAGAGCTTCTCTGAGCAACCTCTTCCAGTGCCTCACCACCCTCACAAGGAAGAACTTCTTCCTCATATCTAATCTGAACTTCCCCTAGGGACTAGATTGAAGTCAGCATTCAGGGAGCAAAAGAAATGTGAAAAGCGGGTTCTTTTTCTCCTTCCAATTGTCATTCCAAGGAATATAACACCACTGACTGACTACACATAGTCAAACTGGAGAAGTCAGCACAAATGTTCATTTAGCCATGTCTGCAGGCGCTTTCTTCAATTTGGTTTGGCAACAAGCTTCCAGGGCTAAAAGGGACAAGGTCAAGGGAAGATCGGTTCCCCACAGCCCAAGCTTCACATGGACACAGGCTCCTCTCCAGGAGGCAGAGGGGCCCTCCCGTCACCCACCATGGTGCTGGTTGTGTGGATGGGTGTTTGAGATGCTTGGGTCATTCAGCTCTGCAATATGGTTTTGTAGCTTGAGGCATAAAAATGCAGCTGGGAGCAGAAAGGGGCTGCTCCCTTTTCTAGAGAAAGGCAACATTTTTACCCAGGGAATCCCAAGTGCTTTGCCATTCTTGTTTTGCTAACAAAGCATCTGTCCAACGCTATAATAGGTTTGTGGCCAAAAGGCTGACTTTTTTATTTGTGTTTTGCCTAAAAGTTAAGCAGCATCAGATTCCTTGGGGGAAAGGATGTGCAGTTTGCCCTGGCAGACCTCCAACATACTGCAGGCTTTAAACAAATCAAGACTTTGTGATTAAATCCATGGTCTGGAAAAAAACTGGAGGGAGTGGATGTCAGCGTCCGAACTCCTAGAAAACAAGTTGGATGAGTTGGGGAAACCTTTATCAGTGATCATGTGCGGAACCCTGTACATACAAAGACTGTTGAACCAAACCAAAAGCTGCAATGAGTTCACACCATAAGGACACACTCTATGAGTTTGAATCCAAACTGCCTTCTGATTCTTGGACAAATTAGTATTAATTTAAATTGCATTTTTAAAGTGTCTTTGCAGAGGCTTCTTGCTTGTGCAAAAGTTACAGTGGGAAGGAAAGACAAAATAAAAAGGCATGTGCTAGGAATCACTGCCAGTGTTACTGCCCAGAAAAACAATTATGCCCTCTCTTCCTTGAAAGCACCACATGCCGAAAGAGCCAAAAGCACTTTCTCTGCCCTTTTGCTTTTAATCAGGAAAAAACATGTGTGGATTTTAACAGTCTAAGGTCAACCTCAGAAGAGCAAAGGAGGCAAGGAAAGGTCTAAGCTTTTGCTCGCCAGAGCAAGGTGCAGAAGGAGGCTGCTTTGGAAGGGCAGGCTGCAACGTTACAGAGTCAATCGGACATGGGCAGTGAACAGCAAAACCAAACTCTGCTGAAGCCGTGGCGTGAACCTGTACATAACCTCCACAGGACAAGTGCTATAATGAAAAGGTTCATAATCTGCACATGAAATGCATCCCAACACTCCAGCGTTAGTGCCGCACTGAAGAACCTCTTTACTGAGGTCCCGCTTTACCATCCCTGCTCTAATTGAGAAGTGAGAGCCTGACATTTCAACAGTTGAGAGACTCAATTGAGGATGGCATGCTCTCGCTGAGGAATTTACTCTGAATTAGGAAAACCATTTAAACCCCTACTGATGGCTTGTGACACATTTTAAGAGACTCTTGCCTTGCAGTTTTCAGAAAGAGCATTGTCATACAAACCACTGCGCAGCACAGAGAGATTCAGAAACTGCTGCTTTATCCCTGCAGATGTGCAGCATTAACAGGGATGTAGGGTACAGCAAAAGACACCGTGGAAACAAACTGTTTCGCTGGCAGCAGCTCCCAGTTGGAAAAAAGCAAAACAACCTAAAACCTTGCTCTCACAAATATCCATCCATCAGCAGCCAGAAATGCTGTTTGGCAAATTCTGGTTTTAATCATGCAAACAGTGCCTACTTTAATAATACATTTTCAATTAAAAAATGACCAAATGAAAGAAGCCCAGAATACCTGTTTTCCATGGGATCAGTGCTTACTGCTGATTTTCATATGGACTCTAACTCAGCAAAACCCTAAACATGTCCTTGGTATCAACCATGAGTAGCTCCAAGAGCTTCAGATCCCTGATGTTACATGTTTCACTCATATCCTGACCCAGAGGCTCAGCTTTCACTGAGGCCAAAGCAGATTGTTGTAATTAATACTGATTAAACTGCCTCCATCCACCTGAGGGTTTGTGACACTGCCCCCATCCCTCAACAGCTTTTAAGAGAAAAGGCAAATCCATGCACATAGCATCACTTATGCAGAACTTCAGCAGCACCATGAGATTCCAGCCCTAAATCTAGAGCATGTGAGAGCATCCTTTGAAATATGGTCATCCAGATAATGAGAAAGGAAAGAACATGCTGACAGCGGAACTATGATAGCAGAGCATGTGCTATCAGAGAGATGCCCTGATGGCAGATGAACATCTGAGCTGTCTATAAAGCTCTTTATAGGAGGATGATCTGGGTTCTTAGATAGATGTTGGGGCCCCAACACAAGAGGAACATGGAGCGAGTCCAGAGGAGGCCACAGAGATGCTGCGAGGGCTGGAGCAGCTCTGCTCTGGAGACAGGCTGAGAGAGCTGGGCTTGTTCAGCCTGGAGAAGAGAAAGCTCCTTAAGGGGAGACCTTAGAGCAGCTACACAGAATTCCTATCTGCATCCAGGGGACACAGAGGTTTTGCCCTGGAGCGGCTGCAGTAGCTGATGCCAGGGCATTTGTGATTGGGACCATCTGACCTGGAGCTGTTCTCCGGGCCCTGTGCTGGCTGCAAAGAGTTACAGGGCAGAGGGAAGACTTTAAGTGATCTCGGAAAAATCCAACTGCCCCCCAAAAAGTCAACTCGCCAAGGCACATTGTGCTGTGCACGCAGCTGGGTTCCAGCTCTCTCTCTCCCACAGCTTTGCTGGAATCAGGGAGCTGCAGATGGGGAAAACGCTTCCTTCACACTCACAGAAGCTTCCCCAATTTTTTTTCATGCAATTATTTTAGCAAAAAAAGCTCATCTGGCCAATGCAGTCAACGGAAAACTCCTGTGCACCGCCCGCAGCAAATCATTCCCATCAGCCATGCACACATATGGAGAAAGAGATCACAGACAAAACCAGGATTTGATTCCACATCTCACCTTTTAGAACTGGATGAAAATGTCCCCTCTCAATTTAAACATAAGAAAGATTCTTCTGACTTTCTGAGGCTCCGAGTGTCTCCAGAGCTGCTTTTGAACCACACTGAGAATTGGATGCAAGAGCCAAAACTCTGCAGTATTAGCCTGGGATTTAGAGCATCTGTGTGGTTGATTTTTCTCCCCATTAATTTAATTTGACAGAAAGGAGCAGGAAGACTTCTGGCTCCCATGTGGGCAAAGTAGATAAACAGCAGGAATTTTAAGGGAAGCTGAAACTAAACAGAAAAGAAAGAGGTTCGTGCTCTGGCTAACAGCCTTTTGTCCCTCCTTTTCCGCCAGCCATTTTCTGTGCCCTGCATGCTCTAATGAGGCTATTTTCCTGCTTACCACTTGCCTGTTTCAATCTATCTTTTGCATTTGATTTAGACCATTTTTATTGGGAAAATAACACTCTCCAAGGAAGGCAGTTTCCCACTTTGGATCCCATGGTGCAGGAGGAGAGGCAGTGCCCCACCACTGCCCAACCACCCCCTCTAGAACCACTGGATTCAGACTCGAGAGCAGAAAATCCTAATGCTGCTGCTTCAGAAAAATCTGCAGGAATAATTCCTTAATGGGAAAACATTTGTACAGCTCCATAGTCAGACCTACATGAATTTAGCATCCCAACTATCCTTGCAGAGGAGATCTTAAAACCTTCTTTGCTTTTATTATTTTCCTAAATATTTTTCAGCATGGGCAGATACGTTGTACAAGCTGTAGCAGGCAATGCACAAAGCAGAGCATCTGATTCACAGAATCCCAGACTGGTTTGGGTTGGAAGGGACCTTAAAACTCATCCAGTTCCAACCCCCTGCCACAGGCACGGACACCTTCCACTAGAGCAGGTTGCTCCAAGCCCCTGTGTCCAACCTGGCCTTGAACACTGCCAGGAATGGGGCAGCCACAGCTTCTCTGGGCACCCTGTGCCAGCACCTCAGCACCCTCACAGGGAAGAGCTTCTGCCTAACATCTGATCTAAATCAATTCACTGCACCGACTCTGGGTTACAGCAAGACATGTTTAAGCAACAGTCGCTGACACCAGCTGATTTACACGCTGTGGAGCAGCAATGGGCTCACTCTGAATGTGACCATCTCTGACCTCTCAACAGCATATTTGAGCACAAGAGTTTCCAAGCCACAACACTCCTTTATTTCTTTACAGGCATCTCAGCCAAACTGAAAATGCATCCAGACTTGAAGGAGGCTTGAGGTCTAACCTCAGCCCTGGTTTGGAAGCTCACTGCTTCCAAGTGGGGAAGAGACAAGGTGACTTTCTCCGCTGACTGAAACTGTGTAGGAGTTGTAACTTGGATATATGCAAATGAAACCAGGCAAGTCAAGATTTTCCCTCTGCAAAGAACATCCCATAGCAGAGCTCTTGCAATAATAAATAACACCAGGCGTAAATCTTAACTCCTCCCTCTTCAATCAATGGAAAATTTTAGCTCAAAAGGAGAGTTTTGCAATCAGCTTCAGCAGGGGAAAGGATCTTAGCCATGATCTTGAAGGTTTTGAAAAGACACTTGTGCCAAAGCTAAGCCCTCTGTGTCTGCCCCACCTCTTCCAGCAACTGCAGGTTTTAATTAAAGCAGAAACATATGATACTAATTCACATTCTCAGCTACACAACCCCATAAACCATCCAGTACATTCAAATGAATGACTCTGGATTGAGCCTGTCAGAGTGAGATCAGAGTGTGGCCAATCAGCTACACAAGAAACACACTAATTAAACACCAGCTGCTTCCTAATTTCCTATAGTTTGATCAGCCACCCACTCTGACAATATAAATAATGAAGACACTGTATGAGAGATGGCAAATGGTCTACAGCTCAAAGAGGGTGATGGCATATGAGGAAAACCAACACAAACCTCCTCTTCATAAGGGACTAACCACACAGAGCCAGTGACATGCACAGAGACCCACATGTCTGTGCTTATACTGTGATCTCTGGTGGCTTTATGAGAAGGCAGGATCCAGAGATGCACTAAAACCCACTCAATCAGCTGTTTATCAAGACAGTTTGTTTTTATTTTAGCCACTGCAATACAACCACTGCGACCCTAACTACTTGCCTGTTGCTCTGTTATTGCATGACCTCTCCACCTCCTATCACCTAGTAGCAAACACCACTTACATGAAGCGAACAGCAAAAGGCAAGTATCAGGTGGACTTCAGGGACAGAGATGGGAAACCATTTCCACACACGAAAAAGATTTTAAGCCAAAAAATGTATTTAGTTCAACAGGAACTTTAACTTCGCAACCATAGAAGGCCGCCCACAGCCTCCTTAGTTATTTTCTCAGACATGAAAACTTGGATTTTAGATTAGATTAACACAGCCCCCAATTCCCAAAGTGACATTTTTGTTCCAGATGACAATCTGATATTCATTCAGCTGCATTCATGTGCAGATCCTTCCCATCAGATAATGACGGAAACAAAAATCTCTGACAAACAAAAGTCACTGAGAACTTATTACCAGGCTCAGAAAATGATGCAGGGTTCAAGACTGCCATTTCATGAGCTTCCAGCAGCAGTTATCCTGCCCACAGCAATCTGTGCAGCCAGAGAAAGCTAAACTGTACCTTCCCAATACAGGGAAACCTGTCCCCAAGGTTCCTGTGTCACCCACATCAGGAGTTACCTGCTTGGGGGCTCTGTCACGAGCATCATGTAATGGCTTAGCATGAGTTAAAAAGTGAGGTTGGAGGGGATTGCTTTTGGTTTGGGTTATTTTTTCTCCCCAAAGCAGAGAATAATTCACTATGGGAATGATCTACACAGAGTTTGCAAAACAACTAGAGGCATTCAATTGCACTTTTAAAATGAGATATTTTCTTTTACAGAAACCTGGAACGCACTTTAATACGGCACTTCAGGAATATCAAACTAGTGGCACAAGATTTCTTTCCATCAGCCAAAGAGGATAAGAAGGGGAATGTAATTTATAATACCTTTATTAGTAAAACGTGTAATAGGACACACCTAAAGGCTTCAGATGGTAACAACAGCACTTGGGCTTTCAAAAAACAACATCCTGCAGAATATCAGCACACTCCCTTTGCTTCACTGTTCAACATCTGCACTGCAGCTCCCCTGCCCAGTAAAGGGCTTTAAAATTACTTGGAATTTTTAATGGAACATGAGAACTGCCAGCAAATTCCACTGTCTCAGTTCTGTATTCCCAAGCAACAGAGAAGGAAAAAACAACAGGTCAAGAGCAATGCTGCAAAGTGAACTGGACAATTAAAAGACTCAATAGGGATTAGTTTACCTGATACTTCTTACAGAGAAAGGCTGGAAGGTACCACAAGAAATTATAAAAAGAAAAGGTTATTGGGAATGTAAGTGATGATGGGAATGTACTGTCACAGAGTATCAGGAAAAGCTCAATATTCAGGATTTCTGGAGGGTAGGTCCAGAGGAACATTTTCAATGCCCAGGTCCAGGCGCTAATGGATGCTATGTCCAACGTCACTCACAGCACAAGGCAGGAGGAAAAAGAGCATCCTGGGCTTGCCTTACTCTTGCTTTTCACAGGTATCCCATTGCAGAGGCTGGACACAAAGCTGTATGGCGTTTTCATTACCTTAAATGGGATTAGTCTTATAAAACTTCATGACTGAGGCAACTAATTCCTTACCTTTTTTAAATGCACGGTTTCAAGCAGTATCCCTGACGCCCTAACAATCAATGCATTCGACATTACGGTGGATCACAAAAAGACAGAAGCAGAGTATTTTCCAATACCGTTTTCTTGAAAAGGACCTGGCCTTCATCCTTCATGAAATGCAACATTTCAACAGAATCCCAGCATCAAAACTTTGACTTCTGACATTTCCAACCAGCACCAGAGCTCTGTGCTGCTCCACGCATGACTGAACTAAGGCGAAAGCACGTTTCAGACAAACCGGCAAACTCCACAAGGAATTTCAGCAACACTCACGAGATTAATTCAGGAGAGTAATGCTATCCCGACCACACATCATTTCTGCTTTCCTTTGATACCACTGTCCATTACATGTGCATTAGCACAGTAGCAATAACTCCACTCTGCTAGTTAAAAGCGAGGTACAATCAGGACCTTGAGAATAAAGAGGCAAATTTTCCACACTAATTCAGCTCCCTGTCAGCCCCCATCCCAGGCAGGCTGGCTCCAGGGTCACCTAGAGCCAATAAATTTACTACATCTTTGGAAAACAAGAGTCCACCACTCCCCTCATCATCACAGAATGACATATAGACAAAGCAGGCTCCTGCCCCAGCATGAACAGAAAACATTATTCAATATATGGGCAACTGCCAACATGACTATATAAAGCTGCTCACTCCAGACATCTGACCTAAAAATCACATCTGCCTTCTTCACAAATACAGTACGTTGCATTTATGTGACCAAAAATTTCATGCCTGCCACACTGTGCTTGAAACAGATGCTTGACAAAACTCCAGGGATATAAACAGGGCAATTATTTACTAAGGCCATATGTTGGAAGCATGTAAGATGGACTTGCTTAACTGAAAAGCCTTCAAAAAACAGTAATGATAATAACAGAACTGAACAGATCTCAGATCTAATATTCTTTGGAGCTTTTTGGTTTGGGGCATTGTTCACTAGAAACTGAAATGACCTCTAAATAGCTTTCCTGTGCCCTCTCTGACAAACCTCTCCAGTCATCATGGCCAGCTACACGGTCTGATTGAGCAGGTCATGGGCCCAGAGGTCTCTGCAGAGAATGGAGCTCACCTCGCCAATCATGACAGCACCTAGAAAACAACCCTCATGCGATGCTTGCAGCATAGACGTCCTCACTGCCTAAAATACTTGAGGCCCTACAAATGCAATAGCACACATCGCTGCCCATCCCGAAATTTCTTGCTTGGTTAACACCGAGATGATTTCTCCAGCAACCACTCCAAGAGCTGCAGATCGCCATTCAGAGGGACCTGGATTGGGAGGAAGAGGCCAGCAAGAGCTTTGAGAAATTCAGGAAAGACAAATGCGAAGTCCTGCACCTGGAGCAGCCTAACCCTTTGCATGAAGACATGCAGCTGAGGAGGACCTGGGCATTCCTGGGGATAGTAGTGCACCCCAACAGCAACACAGGCATGCAGCATAGCTGTTAGCAACAGAGTAGAGAAGAGGACTATTCCCCTTCACTTGGCACTTGTTAGGTCACATCTGGAAGATCATCCAGTGTTGGGGCCCCAAGGGTAAGAGAAGGAGCAGCCCAGGGGGAAGCAAGTTTAGCAGAGGTCATCGAGACGGTGGAGGAGAGGCTGTGGGAACAGGGACGGACCAGCGTGGGGAGGAGAAGGCTTCAGGGACACACACCTGCTAATAGCCTCCCATACCTGCAAGGCATTTACCAAAACAATAGAGCCAGGCTCCTTCACTCCTTCTCCCATAGCCAGATGTTTGAAGTTACCATGATTAAATACACAGCCCTTCAAAAAGCTCCATCCAGATCCTGCTCACTAATGCAACAGACATGTTACAGACAAATTTCTTTGTTATTTCCTGGGTAGAATTCCCCTTCCCTTCCAGTAGCCTTCATATTTTGATGTTTCTATTTTCACTGTCATGTTTTTTGGAACATCAAATATTTCCTGGGTTGGGTTTTTAATATATGGGAAATTATGCACACCATATGCGAGGGGGAGCAGAACATGCTGACTGCACAAGTGGGTGGAAAAGTCCACAGGGAACAGCAGCAGAAGGAAGGGAAGACACTGCATTAAATATTAGTGTTTCAAAGTTGCTGAGCAAAGGGGGAAGATTATGGTAGCTAGGTTTGAGATCCACCCTTGCTCCACCACTCCAGTCCCCAACGGCAAGGGAGAAAGAGCAAAGCCTGGTGCCCAAATGTGAAACATATGGTGAATAATTCAGAACTCATCCATTTTTCTAATGAAATCTCAGGAAGATAAACATGCCGCTATTTGTGTGATCCTTATTACTGCATAAAGGGACAAATCCTGCAAGGTGCTGACCATCAGCAACCTTTTTGAGACAGATACCCAAAGTTGAACCTCGATGGGGGATGAGGATGCTCAGTATCTCCTGTCCATCGGCATCCCAGCTCGACTGCTGGGAGAGTTTAGCTCTCCTTGCTCTTGTCAAGATGCATTTTCAACTTCACTGCCTCACTTATTTCCCCTCTCTGGTTTCAGAGGCTGAATATTCAGCACTCTGATGTTGCATGAGAACATACTGAGCTCTGTGACAAAACAAAGGGATATAGGCTTGAAGTTTAGGGGCACTAGTAGTTGTCTACACAGAAGTTAATTTCTGTAAACAGCATTTTCCTTCACAGTGAACGACAGTTTTCCATAGTTCACAAAGCTTTGGTTCACAATGAATAGTAATTGCATACCAAAACTTCAACTGTTTCACTGAAGCAAACCACTCAAGAGTGCTTAGACGTCTTCAGAATCAAAATCCAATTTCCAAAGGTGACCTGGATGCCTACAATCCCAAACCTCAACAATTTGAGGCAGCTCCAAATTCTTTTCTCTTTTCTCTTACTGCTATGAGAAGTGAGGAAAACGGTTCTGCAATCCCATTAGCTTCCCTAAAAGGAAGGAGGAGAGGTTCAACGTTAACAGAAAGGTGTTATTGCTATAAAGCGACTGAGTTGGCCAACTTGATTCCCAGCAATGCAGCAGGAAGCTTTGGCACCAAAATACCTTAAGAAGTATCGGTAGCAACCTGGATTTTTAGGTTTCTCCCCTGCTATTTGTGCATTTTGGGCTGGGCCCTCACATAACACACTCAGTGACCACCCAGACCAGCCAAGCATCAAGACCTTCATATATCCAAGGACAAGGGGCAATGGGTTCAAACTTAAAAAGAGGAGATTTAGGTTCGATATAAGGAAGAAGTTCTTCCCTGTGAGGTTAGTGAGACACTTGCACAGGTTGCCCAGAGAAGCTGTGGCTGCCCCATCCCTGGCAGTGTTCAAGGCCAGGCTGGACAGGGCTTGGAGCACCCTGGTCTAGTGCAATGGGTACAAACTCAACACACTTTGCCACAACTTCTTAAAAGCTCTTTTGCTCCAGAACTGGACTCCCTTGGGGCCCCAGGGGAAAACGTGTGAAACACCAACCTCCCCAGATGCCTTGCACTAGCATTTACATGTGCTTTGCAGCTGATTGCTACCAGATAACTGTCCCATCCATTATATTTGCAGCTTCTCTTTTAGCAGGGGTGTAGATTGTAGCTCTGCAGAACCACATATGGGCTCCCTGGAGCTGGCTCTTGACACGACAGCCCCAGGGATCTGGCTCTGGAGTGACAGGGATGTTCTGCAAGCTGTCACAATATGAGACTCATGAATCATACACACAGAGCAGGCTCAGCAGCTCCGAATTCACCACCCTGCTGCTGTCAATGCCCTGCCACAAAGAGAAGGATCACAACACACCATCATCTGGGTGCTCATCTGCTAAGTCACACCAGTGGTGTCAGCCCAGGGGACTGCCGCCATTTACCGGTGGTGATGAGGCATTTTTGGACTATCCAGCACCTGCATCACTCTCCAGGGTCGATTCAGGTTTTAGGACATTAAAGGTGGTGGTCTCAGGTGCATGAGGAAGATCTATCACGCCCTAGCGGATTTTTCATGAGATGGCATATAGCACAGTGCACCTTTTCTCAGAAGGGTCATTTGTTTTCTGCTTCACACTGGGCAAGACAGAGAGCACAAATCACCTTACAAAAGAGCTTCGTCTAAAGGAGGCAGGTACAGTCAATAAATGTGCTGAGAGAAGATGCCAATTAGTGTTCTGCCCCCAGGGTACATGCCTAAGGCTCTATTCCTGTCCTCCTTACAGCTGGATGTGTGGCCCTGGGTGAGCCATTTAGACCTCCTATGCTTCACTCCATCTATAAACACCTTTCTGCAGCTATTCAGACTCCGAGGCCTTTGCAACATGGATTGCTTCTGCTGTATATTTGATGCATGCCTATTAAATGCTTCATCTTGTTGGGAACCACTATGGGAAGTGCTGCGAGACAGAGGAAAAACATCAACCACAGCATCAAGAGGTCAAGGGAACACCCAGGACATGTATTACACGTAAGAGTTAATGCTCAGCACCCCTCCTTCCAGATTCAGTTGGTCAAGGTGACAATAAAGACCTGCAATTCCCATCAGTAAATTAAACTGCGACTGTTTATACAGCCGATGTGATGCTTTTATGAACCATCTGCTCCTGGCTTACTTTTGCTGTTAGATGTAGCTAACGTTTGCAGGTGTTAAACTTTGTCATTTTAAGACAGTTTCACATGGTTATAAATTAATTTTAGCTTGTGTGAGTCACGCTGCTGTTAGCAGGATACTTCTTCAAGACAGAAAAGGTAGCCCAGCCAGCCCCTGTGCATCCTTCTGCCTTCTTCCAGTTCTACCTTGTTCCCTGCTATATCTAAAGGGACAGCAAACGGGTTCTACCATCTGCTGGTTAAAGCTAATAAGCCAGATCCTGCAGTGGAAACTCCCAGATCTAACACAAGGTGCTTTCCGCAAAGATCACTTCCAGTGGCTAACACTTTGCATGACTTTCGAAAGAGCAAAAAACCCCCCTTTCCTTCATAATCTGCAGGACACAAGCCAAGCAGGGTATTTAATGGGCCACTGTACTTACATACGGGGAAGATTCCTTTTTTCAGGGAGCATCCTTGATGTTGGATGTTAATGAGAGAGAATTAGAGCAGGAAAGCTCTTCAGAGATTTTAAATATCTCTGTTTCATGGGATTTCAGAACTCAATCGACATTTCACATCTACATGGGATGAAAGAAGAGCTCAGGGGAGCTCTGCAATCCGGCTCCCAGCTTCCCTCTCCTGTGTTCTATCCTCTTACAAATCTTTCTGTAAGGCAACCACAGAGCGTCAAATGCAGGTAGTGTCATAATTCAGATAAAAATTCTCTACCAGAGGTCCCTTTCAACCCTGATGATTCTGTGAACTCCAGAGGTTTTCCTGTACTGGACAGTGCAGTTACCTGACGCAGCCCACAAGTCAGGACACACACAGCAATTCTCCCATTCCAGTTGACTTTATTTTCTGATTTCAAGGTAAGCTCTGCTCTACTTCCCAGCCCCCTGGCGCAGGCACACACCTCCTCCACCAGAAATCCAAACCTGCCCAGCCAACAAGTCATCATCTGGACTTCCTCTAGATTATCTCCCTGCTCAAAAAGCAGCACAAGCAATAACCTGTGCTGAGGACGTGCTGCACCTCCAGGTATCACTGAGGCGATGCATGAGATTCCCACAGATTCACATGCTGCCTGTGCTTGCCTAGTTCTCTTTTAGTCTCTATTTTTAACTTTCTCAAAGAGAAGCAGAAGGCTGTAGAAAGAGCTTCTTTATCACACAAGGTGTGCCTCCATCCTTTATTGCAGGGATGTGTGTCTCCTCTGCTCACAAATTCCACTGCTCTCCCTGGAGCCGACGAGCCCACGCGCAGCTCCTCTAAATTCATTGCAGAGCTTTTAGCAGGCTCCAAGCACCAAAATAGCAAACTCACCTCTGCCCCCCCATCTGATCCAAATCTGATCCAAACTACTGGGACAGCCCTTGCCATAAAAATCCATGGTGCAGCATCAGCCAAGGGGTGATGGCAAACCAAAGGGCTCAAACACATCAACATTACCCCTTGTCTTCAGAAGCCAACTGCGCTGCTCCTCAGAGCCAAGCCCTGAACTCTTCTTTATTCTAAGCCACAAATCACAAGAGGTTGCTCTGGGGAAAATAAATAAATAAAGAGAATGAAGGTTATTTTCCGTTTGCTTGTACACAGCAAGAAAGATAATGCCAGTTTGCTTTAGAATAAAAATGCCACTAGTTATTTATCCAGGTGAAGAATTAGGTACACTGCACTAGCTAGCAAAGGCTCAATGAAAAAGTAAATCCTTCGGATGGAGCGCATAGGGGAAAAAAAAGATTAATTGATTTGTGACTACAAGGAGGTTTATTCAGAACCATATTTAACACCACAGTGTTTTTGAATTCAGTAGAAACTCTACTCAATTTTCTTCTGCAGCCCTTCTTTGCTGTTAAAGGAAATACATCAGCAAGAAAAAGAGAAATGAAATTTAATATTAAGGAGCACCACTTTGCTTTAGAAACCAAACTAGGCTCAGACTTGCACCTCTGGGATATCTGCCCACTACCTAGAACAGATTGCCTGTAGAAGCTGTGACTGCCCCATCCTTGGAAGTGTTCAAGGCCAGGCTGGAAGGGCCTTTAAAGCTCAGCCAGTTCCAACCCCCTGCCATGGGCAGGGACACCTTCCACTAGACCAGGTTGCTCCAAGCCCCTGTGTCCAACCTGGCCTTGAACACTGCCAGGGATGGGGCAGCCACAGCTTCTCTGGGCACCCTGTGCCAGCGCCTCAGCACCCTCACAGGGAAGAACTTCTGCCTAAGAGCACATCTCGATCTCCCCTCTGGCAGGTTAAAGCCATTCCCCCTTGTCGTGTTCCTACAGGCCCTTGTCCAAAGCCCCTCTCCAGGTTTCCTGTAGTCCCTTTAGGGACTGGGAGCTGCTCTAACGTCTCCCCTTAAGGAGCCTTCTCTTCTCCAGGCTGAACCAGCCCAGCTCTCTCAGCCTGTCTCCATAGACATTTACTCACATTTCAACAAAACAGACCAATTTATCCTGGGTCTGAGTCTCAGCACTCGTTTGCATCTATCAGCATCGTTACCTTCTACATCAAAGCAAAGAGCAGGTCAGCTCTATCATTTCTCTACTTTTACAAATGGTTCTGCAGAACAGACCAGTCCTTAGCAAACAACAAGCTACTGCAACTGCTGTGCAAGTCCTAAAAGTCACTGAGCAAAGACGGATTAAGCCCAGCCCCACCAGGGCTGCTGCCCCTGTACCACAGAGAAACTCCAACACCAGAAAAAGGGAGAACCAACACGAGCATAGGGAGCATGGCAAGCCCCGAGCCCCATCCCCAAGCCCTCACGGATCCTGGCATCAAATCCTCTGGTTCTCATGCCATTCCTATATTCCATGTTCAAATATGCATTTGCGTCTATTTACGCACCATGGCAAATGGGACTGTCTTAAAACACACTGAGATTTCCATACTATAAAGACAGACAGGTTAATCATTTATTTATTGTTCCCCTCTTATTTGAGAAGCCTGAATTACACCACAATTACTTGAAGAGAAGCTAGAAAGACCCAAGCTGTTTGTCTAGCAGCCTCATTTATTTTTGCATGGCAAAGAAATTATTCTCCCCCAAAACCAGAAAAATGAGAGAAATACCCATGAGTTGCTTCATCCAAATTGAAAGTAAGCGACATGTTAGTTCACACAACAGTGAGCAATTTAATTCTCAATTAAAGGATTAGATCAAACTATAACTCTGAACCACTTGGCATACCACAAACTACTTGGAAAGGAACAGGGACATTTCTGCAAGTGAAGGAACTCTTCTTACGCAAACCTGCTACAGACACCTGAGGTTTCCTTCACACCATGAAAGAGAACAAGAGAGTGCGGAATGAAAAGCAAGTGGAATTAAACTGGGCTGCTAAAGACTTGAAAGGCCCAAACTGAGGGAAGCTGACATGTCCTGCGCAGGAGCCAGGATTCCCAAGAGGAATCCTGGTGAGGATGGAGCTGCTCCTGGTGAGGTGAAGCCCAGCCAGAGCACGGGCATTTTGCTGGACATTGTCCAGTGCCGGGCAGCCAGTGGCAGCCCTGGGAAGTGGCCATCAGGAGGAGGAAGAATGACTGAGGCAGAGGAAAGTCACAAAGCTCCATTCCAGATGTACTTCCAGCTTCCTTCTCCCCACAAAGCACTTACGACTTGCAGCATTTGCCTATGAAGCCGCCCCTGCAAGGTCCCAGCCATGCCTTGCTGCAAACATTTAAAGATGTTTTTTTCCTAATTCCTGGTCTTCTCCGCTTCTTCTGGAAAATGAGCCATGACACACGAGCCCTTTGCAATGTGCTGCAACCCTGACATTGTTGTATTTCCATGGTAACTCTCCCCAACTTACAGATACGCATTCCCAGCAGAGTTGGGCTGCAGACACACATCATTATATTTAATCTGAAACGAGTGTGTACCTGAAGTTGACCTTTATTTCACAAAACTGCATAAGGAATTAAAATTTCTCTCACTATTTCCTTCTCTTATATCCCACCGCCATTACTTGGCAGTGCTGTGCCATTAGTTGTGGGCATTTTGCATCAGTACATAATGATCCGCTATCAGATAATGTTGAGAGGCAAAAAAACACTCAAAACACCAGACAGCAATTTTTCTGCTCAGTTTTCCCAATTTAACCTGAATTGATACAACATTGTAAGTTTGGATGAGGTTTCAGGGACTGCTCTAATTATAATAGCATCTTGGGCAGCAGCAGTCACTTGCATCCTGCCTTTTTGATACTGGTCTTGATAGTGCAATTAAGAGGCAAAAGAGAGAACTGCTTTCCAAGATGTGTCCTAATGAACAGTAAGAGGCCCTGATGTTAAGCCTCTTCCTTTGGTCAGGCTGCTGCCCCCCGCCCAACATAGCCCTTAGATCCAGTGAAATTTAGGATGTTTTACAAATATCCACTTCATATGTGCATGTGGACACCTCAGAGCAGCCTTCCAGTATCTGAAGGGGGTCTATAAGGATGCTGGGGAGGGACTCTTCCTTAGGGACTGTAGTGCTAGGACAAGGGGTAACGGGTTCAAACTTAAAAGGGGAAAGTTTAGATTAGATATAAGGAAGAAGTTCTTTACAGTGAGGGTGGTGAAGCACTGGAATGGGTTGCCCAAGGAAGTTGTGAATGCCCCATCCCTGGCAGTGTTCAAGGCCAGGCTGGACAGAGCCTTGAGCAACACGTTTAGTGTGAGGTGCCTCTGCCCATGGCAGGGGGGTTGGAACTAGATGATCTTAAGGTCCTTTCCAACCCTAACTATTCTATGATTCTATGTTTAACCTCCTCTACCATGTACAAAGCAGGGTGATTAGACTCACACCTCTCAGGACGCAGCATCCTCTGTCTCTCTGCAACTCCTGCAGCAATGCTTATTCAGCTTACACAGCTTCTCTGGGCACCCTGCGCCAGCGCCTCAGCACCCTCACAGGGAAGAGCTTCTGCCTAAGATCTCATCTCAGTCTCCCCTCTGGCAGGTTAAAGCCATTCCCCATTGTCCAGTCCCTATAGGTCCTTGTCAAAAGCCCCTCTCCAGGTTTTTTATAGGCCCCTTTTAGGTATTGGAAGACTCTTATAAGGTGTTTATCCATGTGAGCTGAGCATGCACAGCCCTGCTGCTTCTATGGGACTGGCTTTGAACCCAAGGCATTTACATTAACAAATCACATGGTGCGTGCTAAAGAACACTGGTTAGAAATTTCCTATAGGAAACATGGAAGTATTCTTCCCTGTTGGAAAGCCAGTGGGAAGAGCTGCCTTATGTGCAGCTTCATGGCCAAATGAAGGAAGAAAGCAGAGAAGGGCTGGCATGTGGACGGACAGTGGATTGTTCAAAACAGAGCCAGTTAGCAGTTTATGCTGCCTTCATGTGAGCTCAGCCTGTGGCTATTTCTGCATCCCCAGTAAACCCTTTTATGTGATACCTGTGGATAGCAGTTCCTGCATTTTTAGCCAACTCTATAAAGACAGCAGAAAACACACCCATTGTGCTCGGTTATAACTGCCCCATCTTGCAGAAATGAAGCCTGATCGAGATAAAGCCAGGAGGAAATGAAAATGAACCAAACCCAGGATTTGCTAGTCTAAGACATGTCATTTCTTTGATTCTAGCAGACATGCATCTTGCGTCTTCCCTCAGAAATGGTTCTCCATGTTCATGGAAGATGCCATGGACAAAAAAAATCCATTTGGAAAACATGTAAGTTTAAACTCATGTATTAAAACAAAAGTCACAGCACTATTTTTTTACACATCATAGGCATTCAAGTGAGACAACACATGGCTTACACCATGGTCAGGAATATTACTTGCAGAGACATTACACAGTGTTATAGTTATTTATCAGGTATGAGACAATCTGAGAATCTGAATCATAAAATGTCCACATCAAAAGTGCCATCAAGTGCCAAACCCCAACCAGTACAAGAGACTGTATCTAGATTTTCAGCAGCTACCTTCCACCACACTGACACATTACCACACACCCCGTATCACCAATTACTGGGGAAAGTCAAGAAACAAAACTCTTTCTAAAGAGGAGAAAAAGAAGAAAGATTTCAGCATTAGTTGATGGCTGCCCATCCCTGGCAGTGTTCAAGGCCAGGTTGGACACAGGGGCTTAGAGCAACCTGCTCTAGTGGAAGGTGTCCCTGCCATGGAAAGGGGTTGGAACTGGATGAGCTTTAAGGTCCCTTCCAACACAAACCAGCCCATGATTCTATGAACACTGACCTGGGACCACACAAGCTTTAGTTTCTCATTTTTCAGGTCACTGCTCTGAACTGAGCCCGGCTGCATGCTGCTGCCACTTGAGAGGTTTCATACAGCTCTCACAAACCAAACCTCAAAGCCCTTGGTGGGTTTGGCTGCAATGGCTACAGCCTCACAAGAATTTCATGTTTGAAAAATGGCAAAAAGGAGGAACTGAACCCAGAGCTTTCCCACTTGCACTCCAGCGGAGCCCTCTCGGGTACCACTGCTGGGGCTGAGGGCAAGTGCGTTACCAACTGCTTCTGCAGCACCAAACCTCGGCTTCCATCCTTAACTCTCCTCTTGTTTAAGGTCTGCTGTTTTCCTTTAATAAATCATCCTCCTTTAAAATAAACTGCTCCAGTGCTGTGTTCACTCATGCATAGGAAATTAAAATGTGTTATAAAACTAATTTATGCGCCCTGTTGGCCACAGTGCCTGTGGAATTGGCCTCCCTGGACACACACACAGAGGAAGCATTTGCACACGTTTGATCCAAGTTTTGCTCAACACTTTCAGAAACAGCTGAAAAGATTTTTGACTTCTTTTGTTTTCCTTCCTCAAATGAAAAACTTCATCAAAATGGACACTTACACAAGGCTGGGGCAGAGCAGTGGAGGTACCATTAAATATCCCACCCCTGAAGAATCTCACATCATTTTCATTCTTTAATACTGAGGGTGGTTTTCATTAGGATTTGTTATATTGTTCTTGCTTTCGCTGAATAATTTCACTGGAGAAAAAGAATTCCCAACCAGCTTTAATTTTAATTGATTCATATTCACTCCAATGAGGTCAGGCATGTTTAATTATCATCATCCTTATTACAGATGGAAAATCAACTTCCTCTGATGTTGCTCTGCTAATTATCATCTCATTTGTTTAGCAATGGCAGTGAGACAACTGATCAAGATTATGGCAAACAAATAGCAAAAAGACCTGTACAGAAGCCATTGCAAACAGTGGCCAGGATTCAGCAAAGTACTTTGCCATGTATCACATTTAGCGCCACTTGAACATTCCTGGGTTAGCTCTTCCTGTTCAGAACATGCTTGAGTATTTTGCCACACTGCACTTTCAGTAAAAGAAACAGGAAAAGCAGGAAGAAAATACCTTCCTGTTCATTTAACTGATGGGACTGGAGGTGCAGAGTAATTGAAGGTGAGCCTTGGAAAGGGACAAAATATTCCTCAAATGCAAAGCTGTTCGAAACACCAGCTCAGCTTTCCTGGGTTAGACTGATGGTGAGGAACAAAACATGGTCCTGGCAGCCCTTTATAAGTTCCCTACCACCAGTAAATCATCAGGCACCTATATACCTTTGCCAATTTGTCCCTTATGGCTGTTAAGTGCTGAGTTGTCTGCTAGCGCTGGTAAGTTTTTCCCATGATGATGCTGTCAATTCAGCACTCCAAAAGTGAGCCAGGAGACAGACAGGAGAGGAAGCAAACCCAACCAAAAACCTTTAAAATGGATTTAAAACACTTTCGTTTCTTCTTCTATTTTACAGAGAAGACAGGTAAACTTGATGTTGATCTCTGCTCCAAGCAAGCATAATCCTTTTGCATCCAAATAAATCGCGGCATTGAGGACTGCGGTTATAGCACATTAGCGCAATGATGCGAGTGATCCAAAAAAAGAACATGAGGACCAGGAGACTGCTCTTCAAAGCAGCTGGGTGTACATAGCTCTGAAATGGTTATTAAGTTCATTTAAGTACCAAATTAAGCAAAGAATGGGAGGAAAGACTGATGAAACTATAGTCTGATCCCCTGATCCAAGTTTAACCTTGGCTTAGCAGCATTGCCTGGTTTGATACTTATTTTTAATTTAGTAATGCTCTGATGATTTATTTCTATATTAAAGTCTACTGCACAAAAGCACAACAAGAAACTACTGCATAAAAAGAAAATGCTCCCTCGAAGTTAAAGATGAGCCCATTTTACTAGGCACGCAGGAATCCCTTGACTAAGCTAGTCATAAATCAGCCAGAGGACTGCTCACTGGAAAAAAAGCAGTCATACTACATTGTCTTCCTGCAAGGCTATTCCTTGCTGAAATGGAAAATGTGCCTCTATCATACAGCCCTGCTGTATGATAACTAATAGGCCTGCAAAGTTCCTTGGTTTATATCAAGACCTCCATAGGAATCTTGACCATAAGTACTTTACCGCATGCAGCACTAAGAGTCCCTTCTGCTCGCAGCTTTGCTGTCCCAGATGCAACGAGGCCATCAGCCTGGTGCCACAGTCCAGTAAAACTACAAATCCTTTATTATCTTTGCCTTCATGAATGCCCAAGTGATATTACTTGGCAATAACTGCAAGTCCCCATCCCAAAATCAGCTTGAACAATCCACTGTGGCCAGCAGCAAGCCAGCCATCTGCTTCCCTCATCGCCTCATTTCTGTTCCAAAAGTAACTGGAATCTCTCCTCTCCTTCCACTTTCCACTTTATTTTTAGAGCATTCTCCAGTCAGAGCTCAGCTCCCCATCAGTTATATTCTGTGCATATCCTGTGCCTCTCTCTCCTTACGACCACATTTGCTGTCACCAGAAATATTACAGCAGAAACATTACATTTGTTGACCAGTGAACACAGAGCTTTATAAAGCAAAGAAACAAAATACCACACAGGTTAGGCAGACCTGAGTCCTGAAATTCACTCAGAGGAAGGTGAAAAACCTTCACCGAATCTTGTCATCTAAAAGAAAACAGACTACTTTTTTTTTTTTCCCCTCTTGGAAATGGTGACAAACTTACAAGTGCAGATTCCTATGGACAAAGAAAAGACAAAAGCCAGTGCTGGTGCAGTTTAGTTCTTCACTGTATTTTCTGACTGCTGCTGAAATGATACCCACACAGCTGTCAACTGAAGCAAAGAAATAAGCCTAAGCACTGGGTTGATCCAACATTGGTTAGGAACTGCTCATATACATTTCCTTCACTAGGAAAAAAGAAGGAAATGCAATGAGACATCCCAAGTCATTGTGGAAGTTGCAGCTATACCAGAAAAGAGAAGTATATTCAGGGGAGCTACACTCAGCCACCTCATCCTCCATTTTAAACCAAATTAACAGGGGGTTGGAACTAGATGAGCTTTAAGGTCCCTTCCAACCCAAATCAGCCTGTCATTCTGTGCAAACACATACAGGTAAGAGCAGTTTCTAACACACCCATTCTCCTGCATGAATTACTATGAACAGTTTCATATCCAAATCTCATTGTCTCTCCCAGCGCATGCAGCCCACCAAGCACCAGGAACCTCCCAATTCCCTCTAAACATGGAACAAAATACAACCAGCTGCACCCTCAAACCCTTCCTTGGTGCCAGTCTTTGCTTCTGCCTCTGTTTTGGCCACAATTCTCAACACATACAACGGCTCAACTCCAGTCCCACCTAGGGCTGCCACCAGTTTCAGATTCCTAAGTGACACCTCCCCTGGATCCTGCAGTTTTCCAACTCTTTTAATGCCTGCATGAAGTGTGCACTGTGAAGACTGCACAACACTGCTCCTTGGCACCTGCCTTAGGAGACTTCCCACACCTCTATCATTGTAACAGGAGAAAAAAAAGAGAGAACTTCTCTTCCCTAAACAAAGAAGCCAGAAACAGGATATCACATGGTCATTAAATCCCACATGGAAACTGCGCTCATGGAGAATCTCTGCCGAGCTCTGGGAAACCTGTCAGATGCTCTTTTCTCCCAGGCCTGGACTTGACAAGAACATCGATGCTAAACAGGGAGCGTAAGAAGGCAATTATAAGGTGCACATTTGTGAAATGATTGATGGGTTTTCTAATTGCAAAGAAAAATTGAGCAATGATGGTACCAGAATGGACTGCTGCCTTTGCAGACAGCAATCCAATGCTTAGCAGATGAATGAGCTCTTTCAAAACCCCTCCACACAGCGATTTTGGGAAGAACGAACAAAGACTTGCAAACGTGAGCCTCCCTCTCTCTAGGGAACGACGAGTCCCTCTGGATCACTGGAACACTGCCAGGGATGGGGCAGCCACAGCTTCTCTGGGCATCCTGTGCCAGCGCCTCAGCACCCTCACAGGGAAGAACTTCTGCCTAAGATCTCATCTCAATCTCCCAGGGCTCGCCAGCACAGAGACGGGGCACTTGCACTGCTGCAGATGGTCAAAGCGAGCACATCAAGCCATGACCGCAGCCTCCTGCCCTGCGCCTGCCAAGCCTGGGTTTAATGGACAACCCCCGAGATATGTTTTGCCCATTAAGCACCCGATGTTCAAGCCTGCTGCTCGTACCCACGTGAACATGCTTTACAAGCACAATGAAAGCATTTAGAGATGTAACCTCGAGAAGATTTAATTTAGACTATCCAACACAGAACAGCAAGTCAGTGCTCTGGGCATGGAGAGAGTGGGGCAGTTTATAAAAGCCTCCTGTGCTCCCAAACAGCTGGGAGCTCCCAAGGCATCAAACACGTCTTGCTTCAACCAATGGATATGATAATAAGGATCTATTTTTCCTTTTAATTTAAACTATGCCTATTTATGTGCCACTGACTGAAAAGGACAGTGAATTAAAGTGCACATGAAAGAAAATCATAGCCCTCAGCACTTGCTCCAAACACTCTTTTAAGTCTGTTTGATGACGGGCTGCTGTGTTTTCTCACCAAGCGCAATCGGCTCGATTATCACTTCTTTGTTTTGAATACCCACCTCCAAAGTCATTAAACACTTGCTTCTTAATGAGAATAGATTGGGGTTGGCCAATAAATCACTTAAATGCCATCTGCCAAAGAAAAAAGAAATTCCAAGTGCCAAATTCCCCCAACTCCTTTTTGCATATTTTCCCCTCGATGTTGGATTTAGAGAGAAAAGACGTTTGTATAATCCATCAGCGGTAGCTTTCTCCTCGGGGAAGTGCAAACAGACCACAGAAAAGACTCCAGTTGGCTTTGACTTGCAAAACCACTTCATGGACTACTCTGAAACAATTCAGTCAGCGGGATGTGAGCTCTGTATATTGGTGTTGCCCCAGATTGTTTTGGTTTTATTCATAAGATTATTCGGGGAAAACAGGCTGCCTGAAGCTTAAGTTTACTAGCAATTGTTCAATAATTCAACACCCATCTTTTGTGTCTCTTTAATGCGTCAGAAAAATCAAAACCCTTCACAAATTAAAGGCCAAATCCTGTTTACTCTTTCCTTTTCTAAAGCAACTTTGACATCAATAAAGGCTGTTTCTGTGACTTGGGCTCAGATTAAAAGTTCTCTCAGTGAGAGTATTTATTTATTTTATTTTAAATCAGGAGCATGCTTTTTCTTTTTTCTTTTTAATCAAAATACTTCTCTTATGCAAAACTTTAAAAAAGCAAAGACAAATGCTTCCAGAATGGCCAGGCTGCTTGCTTTACAGAAATGGATTACTTTAACATTTTATAGCTATAAGCGATGACTCCCTCCAGGAAGAAGGACTTGCTCCCTTCCCTGCACCCTCTGTTCACCTCCTGAAGGGACCAGCCCACACTAATTGTCTCTCGCCCAGATTTAAAAGCTTTTCATGAAGAAACCCTGCTGAACTTTGGTGCTTGAAGAAGGATTTGAAGTTCTACCTGCAATAACACTTTCAGTTTGGCAAGGAGCAGCGGGTTCAATGAAAACAAGCCCCCAACTCAAGGCTGTGAAAGGCTCCTGGCTGCAAGAGGGGGTAAATCCGCACCAAGCTGGCCTGAAGGCTCCAGAATCAAGGGATGGGGGCCCCCCACCCCAACAGGAACACACCTTCTCTGAGCAGCTACTTAATACCACACCCAAATCCCATTCCATTCTCCAAATGGTCTATCTAAAAAGCACACAAATACTGCCTTTTCCAGGCCATTTGGCACAACCAGCCAAACACAAGCCCATAGGGGTCCCTTCCATTGTGTCCATACCAGCCAACATTTGCAATCCCAAGGACAGTTTTAGGAAAATTAAAAACAACTAAAACAAGACACAGCACTAAGAGACATGGAGACATTGATCGTCACATGAACCAGCTCCATATGCTTAAATCTCTGCTGCACCCTCAGCAGAGGCTTTATGGTTTTTCAGGAGGTGACATAAATCTGTTCATCTGATAAAATCTGACACTATCTCAAATTGTTAGACCCCCCTTCTTTACGCTTTGCACTGAATTATGTAGCACTAAAAATGATCAGATGAAGAATTCATCATAAAAAGGCATGACACCAGCAAGCTGAGCTTCAAAATGTCCACAGGGAACACCACTGGGAAACTGTGAGGTTTAAGAGCTTAAAATTAGTGAAAATCACTTTGTACAGTGGGTTGAGGTTCACTTCTCCTCAATATCTTTAAAATAAAAATCAAGGAAGTCAATTATACGTATTTTTTTAAATCTGTGGCCTCAAACAATCACGAAAACCCGCCATGACTAAAAGGAAAACTCAAACTGAAAACAACTGAAAAGGTTCTTGTCAAAGTACTTTTGACACTGGTAAAGAACTTGATGGTTTTAATTTAATCCAGAGATGGATGACAAAGATACTGATGTCATGATTCTGACCTGAATCTTTCCTCTTCTAGAGACTGAGCCCAAACAAGACTGCCCCAAATTAAGCTGATGAAAACCCTCTCTCCATTTCTTCTCCTGGTAGCTTGTTTTCAAGTTTTCAGAGACCTCCAATCTCTGTGTCACCCAAGAGTGAACAGACCTTAGGAGGCATATACTTGGAAGCACAAGTCTCCAGCAACCACACTAAGGATGGATGGGGTTTGATTTATTCAGATATTTACACATAGAAGCTCACTTTCTAGAAGCACCAACAAAACCTTGCCTGTGGAAGAACATCCGTAATGTTCCCACATTGGATTGAGGTCTGGTCCAACATACTTCAAGGCCACCAGGATCTCTGCTATAAACCTGACACTAGGATGCTGACCCCTGGACATGCAACTACAGTGAGTATAAGGCTTAGAGAAGAATCAGACTTCAAGGAAGAGAAAGCATTTGGGTGGTCAACACAGAGCTTTGCTTTCTTTGAGCAGCTTTAGAGACTGAGAATGCTCATCACTACCATTATTTTACCTTTTTCTTTGGTTTAAATTTTATATGAAGCCATGAAAGAGCTCCATGAGGCTCTGCAGCTGTGACATTCACACACATCCAATCCCTCTAAGCAAACACCTGCATACAAGCATCTCCTCAGACATACCAGGTGAGGTTTCCAAATGCAAGTTATCATTAGCACCCCACGTCTGGCTTCTATGGAAATCAGCTTTCTCTTTGACTTCCAAAGCAGCTACACCAGAAGAGCAAGAACATTTTACAACTGTGTTCATACAGAAACAGGAATCTTCCTGCAGTTTGTAGTTGCTGCAGTCAGGAAGCACTGATTTAAAAAGTATTCAGCATTTTGTACAAACTGTTTTCTAAAGTGTTTGAGCTTTTTCAGGACAAACCAACAGAAACGCAGGAAATTCTGCTCTTGCCTCACACTTACAGGCTTGCCTAAACTGTTATGAATAGTTTCACCGACATCTGAGTACTTGGCCAGTTTTATCAGAAGGCATCCAGCATCCCAGAGATGTTGCAGACTGTTAAATCATAGAATTATTAGAATGATTTGGGATGGAAGGGACCTTAAAGCTCATCCAGTTCCAACCCCTGCCACGGGCAGGGACACCTGCCACTAGAGCAGGTTGCTCCAAGCCCCATCCAGCCTGGCCTTGAACACTGCCAGGGATGGGGCAGCCACAGCTTCTCTGGGCACCCTGTGCCAGCGCCTCAGCACCCTCACAGGGAAGAGCTTCTGCCTAAGAGCTCATCTCAATCTCCCCTCTGGCAGGTTAAAGCCATTCCCTTTTGTCCTGTCCCCCATAGCCCCTTGTCAATATCCCTGTGGTGTTGGTGTTACGTCAAATGAAATGCCCAGCAACCACAGTGGTAGACCTCAACACCATTTGCAGTTTAAGACGGAGGGAACAGTTTACATTAAGCACCGCAAGCATTTTCTTAAGCAGTAGAATTAGCACCTTCTCTCCACTCCTGTGTTGTATTCAATCACCTAAATCCCCTCTGTTTCTTTCCATCTCAACCTCTGCATCATTTACACAACCGGGGATGAGAGTTTGCTCTTTCATAAGTACGTTGCAAGAGCAAATCCATTAACATTTGTGAGGCTGAGATAACAGGTAATTGGGTGGGTCAATTCACATTATTTTCATCTTCAAAAACCCCCAAACCTAACAGCCTCTCTGTTCTTTTACAATCCATAACTCTCAAAACCGATTTCCTCCTCACAGTGATCTTAATAGTAATTAAATGAGCTTTTGTCTTCCAACAGCAGTAAAGATTAAGTACCACATAAAACAGCTGCAGCAAAGCCCCATCCAAAGTCCAATTTAACCTGGTAGCTGCTTTCCAGCTGGTATCCCGAGTGCTGCAGGGTTGGAAAGAGGCATCTCTGTCATCTCTGAAGTCACCCGAGGACTTGTCCTTCAGCCCCAACACATTACAGAAGGGTGCTGACTAATGGAGCTATTCAGCAATGCTTTTGCCTGTTGGACTCAACTGATCCACCCAGCCAAGTGTGGAAAATACAAAGAGAAAGTCAGGAAATGCATTCTATCCTAAATAATCTATTGTTGCATTCTATCCTAAATAATCTATTATTTGGGAACAATGGGGTCACAGCACTGTCAATGGACTCCCTGACCAAGCCACAAAGATTCAAGTTTCTTTTCTCTCGGATGGGATACGTGAACTGCTGCCAGCAGAAAAGCACGACAACCTCAATTTCCATGCTCAGGTAAGTGTTCCTCGTGCTCAAAGCTGCTTAATATGCGCTATCTGCTTGCTTGGCTTCTTGAAGAGGCACAGATGCAAGAGTGCATTTAATTGTTTTCCTGAATCAGACCCCTGGAGCCATCAGTATCTCACATATGTAATTATAAATCATGAGTCTTGCAACCAAAGCACAATCAGCACATCTTGCTATAAATCTTCCAGATATCAGCAATTTCTCCAAAGCTGCTTTTTGGCAAAACCTGATGCAGCATGAACTAAGTAAGTCAGGCAGAAGAAACCACTGGCATTGAAGTTCACAGCTCACCAGTGCTGCACCGCTGGACAGGCTCCAGACCACAGGAAGCCCCCCAAAACTCACGTTCTATCCAGTGGGAAACAAATCATTCCCAGACACGAGAAGGTGGATCTCCCCTGGGATACCCCAAGTCCATCCATGTGTAATTTCACAGCATTTCCAAAGACCTTTTATGGACTTCCCACAGGATGTGGGAAGTGTCAACCTTCTCCCATTTTGTTGATGCACAGGTTTTCTGGACTCACAGTAAACTCTGATCAATGTATATCATTAATAACAAAGAACTGGATAAATCCTGGCTACAGCTCCTAGAGCAAAGCATGGCCAGGTATGTAATGCAAGCATGTATTCATTTATATACACTCATTAACACCATCTGAACTAGGAAATCAAAACATCTCTGCAAGAGCTCATGCCAATGAAGATCAGGATCTATATGATGACCCTTTCAAATGTCACTTACTGTCTGCCTCGTCTGTGAGAACTAATTTAGACATGATACATTATGCTGTAATCACAATTTTATCTTCTGGGCAAAGGCAGTCAGAGGAAGTCTGTAAGCCTGGCAAGGGAAGTCTAGCTGTGAAATGCATGCACAAGTGAGTGCTGAGATTGAGGGTATCTTTGTGCATCAGGATTTTAAATGTTAATGGGGGAAAAAATACAAAAGAAGATGTGTTACAGAATCCAGGTATTAAACCAGCATCCCTCCAAGGCATTGAGAGAGACTATTTCTTGCAGGGAAATTACTGGATAAAGCAGGAGCCTGGAGCCAGTTTGAGACTAGGCCGTAGTTTAGACGGGTTTCATGCCATCAGCTCTCTTTGCCTGGATAATTACATCTTGTGAATTATCCATGAGAGAAAATTGCCTCCAAACGTATTCACAGAGCTGTCTGTCTCCAGTCTCTGCTGCTGAGTGTTTGGTAGAGACTGACCCTTACAAGCACACTGGAGCACCTCTCATGGGCAGGGAACTCCTCTTCTGGGGCTGCCATAACCCTCATACACCAAGTAAAACCCAAGCAAGGAATAAACCGCTTCACTTTGCTCCCACTCTTTCATCCTAACAAGTCTCTAAAAAAACCTAATGTACCTCTGTATACTATAATTTCAGAATTTCCTCTAATCCCCATGCATAATTACATGGAGCACTGCACTGGTATCCCTTTCATGCAAATACTGCTATAAAATGCATAGTTTTCATAGCATTATATGACAAAGAAATAACTGTAGTCATTTATTTCCGGTATGTGGTTACACAACCTAATGCAATGAGACAGTATTTTTCATTAGCTTTTTGTTGTGGACACTCCCCATTTATCTTTCTCAGAATCCTTCCCCCAGTGCACGTTAACAATGTTATTTTAGTAAGTTGCTTCATTATTTAACATCCCTGAGAGGCTGCTTGGTTTGCTGCAGAAGCCCTTTCCCAGACCTGTCTTTGGAGGCAGTGCCCTTCCACCCCGGCTCCCCTTAACCCCTAAGCCCTAATTCCCATACACCGTGGCCTCAAGCAGCAGCGTCCACATTACAGATGCCCTTAAAAAAGCCAGAATGGATGGTCACAACATACATCCTTGCAGCTGCCCGTCAAGTACCTCCATAAGCTTCCTCTGAGCTCTAATTCATTGGTGGCTCAACTCAGCAGTGCTCAAGAGCTGAGCAGACAGACCCTTGGGATGACAAGGCTGCAGATGCCAAGGGGCTCAAGGGGCATCAACTCCTCCTAGGTTGTTTTCTAACGGGGATGTAATTGGTGCAGAAATACTGCCAGAAGCCCGGAGCAGATGGATAAACCTCTCACACCTCCAGCTCCTCCTGAACAGTAGCTGTTTGCAATCTGCTTAAATGCAGAAATATGAAGCTCAATATCCCATTCACACTTTAGCACCATCCATAGGGTTTATTTTTATGCTAAAACAAGCACCAGAACAACCTAATACCTCATTCTGGCCAACAGAAGACAATTCCCAGAGCAAACCCTTCACACAGCAGTAGGTCAGAAGTCCATGAAACCCCCAGGCAGCACTCACTCAAAGCTCAGCAATATCTGCTGGCTCCCAGCTCTGAACCAAGGAAAAAAAGTGTGTTGGTAGATTTGTATTTGTGTCTAAGTGTCCATCATCCATGTGCCCCCACTTACACTCCTGGCCTTGGTAGCCACCTTTGTTAACTGGTTCATATCTGGGGAGCATGGGCAAAGCCACATCCTGAAATCCTGACATCCTCCTTGCATTAGGTATTGACCTTCCCACTCCACCTCTCCACAATAATCCAGCCCTTCAGCTCCCCATAGTTCTCTTCCTCCCCAGCCAATCACTCTTCTTCCCTGCCTCTTTCCCTTCTTTTCTCCCCTGCCATCAAACACCAGCTTCCACAAAGAAGCCTGTCCCTGCCCATGTGCCTCTGCCACAGCCTGCTCTCCTTAACAGCTCCCCTAAGCACACTGAAACTGAAATTAAAACCACATTCAAGGAGGACAATAGAACAGAAGGACACGCCCTGTATTTTTTGTCATATTTAGGTGGGTTGTTTCCTCAATGCACCCTGCCCAGTTTTTGGATCACAGCAAGCTCCCGGGGAGGTGCTGCAGTCACAGAGGACTCCAGTTTGGACACCAGAGCCATGTAGGGACTGTCAGTACCACATTGCTCACCCCTCACTTGCAAAGGCTTTTGAATTCCTCAGCTTCTCCCTCTCCACGCCCCAGCCATTCAGCCCCTCCTTTAACAAGTCCAGCAGCTTGCATTTGGTTAAAATAACTGCTTATTCCTCAAAGACTTGATTCCTGTCCAGAATAAACTGTCAACTCCTCCACTGATGGCTGAACGTGCTGTCTGGAACAGGGGAGCCCATAGGAATAAAAAAAGGTCTCTGTGTAAATGGGAACAGACCTAATTTCCAAGGATTATATCATTGCTTCAGGGTTCCGATCAGGCGTGGATTTGCACATATGCATCTGTTATATGCCTGAGGACGAGCCTTCTCCATGTTAATCAAGTTGGGAGCAACAGATCCTGTTCACCTGGCCAGAAAACCACTCCTGATCAGAGATAGCATCTTACATGACATTTAGGGTTTGTCAAGGGAAAACCACTGATCCCCTCATACAGAGCAGCACTGAGTAATTCCCTCGCCTCCTGCTTTTGCTATGTCCCAATGGGCTTGTCCCACACCTGAAGGCTGGAGGAGCTGGGACAGTATTTCAGATCTGCCAAGCGTGTAAGCTGGTGTCAGAACAACAAGATACAAGTTTGCCCTGAGAAGAGATGTACTTTTTATACATGAAAAACCCATGCTGTATTTCATGAATTCATGCTCAGTTCATTACGCAGGAATAATCACCTCATTCCTTATGATTTGCAAAACCTTAACACTGTAATTAAGGTAAAGTGACTTTGTTATATGCAGTTAAACATAAGACTGTACCAATCTGCACAGTTCCTACACTTCCCCAGTCTTTTTGCATATTGTTACCAATAATTCCCCTTTCCAAACCTCATCACCCTAACAAAACCCTTCCCAGCTTGTGTTCCAGCCTCTCTGAGCTGGCTCATGCCATGATGCTACATCCAACCCCTCCAAGCTTCCTTGCTTGATTTCCCTGCCTTGCGCCTAACTGGACCTCAGTGACAGAGAGCGAGTGGCTCCCAGGGTCTTGCCATACCTGATGGGCAGCGAGGGGTCTCCAGCATCCCACCAGTCCTTGGGGGGGCTGATGTACATGCACCACAGCTCCCAGCTGTACCCATGGGCAGAGTTCTCATAACGCTGCACCTCAAAGTTGTCCTGCTTGATGTTGTCTATGGAGGGAAGAATGACCCTTCTCCGGTTTTCCTGAATCCGTGAAAGCACCGGCTCAGCCCTGGAAAGAAGCAAAGCATAGGAATAGATGGTTAATTACTCCCATGATTTGCAGATGGACACTGCAGCTTTCATACAGCTTGTGCACGTCAATGAGGATAAGAAAACGCATTCTTGCCACCATTAAGTAAAAGGATTAGCATCATAGCATCATAGAATCATTTGGGTTGGAAGGAACCTTCAAAAGTCATCTAGTCCAACTCCTCTGCAATAAGCAGGGACATCTTCAACTAGACCAGGTTGCCCAGTAACACATCAGCCTGGCCTTGAATGTCTCCAATGGATGGTGCATCCACCACCTCTCTGGGCAACCTGTGCCAGTGTTTTGCCACCTCATTGCACAAAACTTCTTCCTCATGTTCTGCCTGAATCTCCCTTCTTATAGTTTAAAATCACCACCCCTCACCCTATCGCAATGGGCCCTGCTAAAAAGTCTCTCCCCATCTTTCTTATAGGCCCTTTTTAAGAACTGAAAGGCCCCAGTAAGGTCTCCCTGGAGTCTTCTCCAGGCTGAACAACCTCAATTCTCCTCTCTCCCATTCACAGGTGGCATCATGTCTTCACAGAGATGCAACAAAACCCAGCTAGAGGAGCCTGGACTGTCAGGAGGCTCCTCACAGAGTCAGTAGCGACCCCAAGTCGCAATGCACTGGCCTCTGTGTCACCCTCCCGCTCCTCCGTGCTTCCCATCAGAGGGAAAGCACTTGTGCTACTAAGTATAAAAGGTTATTTCTGAAAGGCTTGCCAAGCTTTGTCAGCCACAAGGGAGATGCTGCATGAGGCTCCAGTGCTTCCACTTGATGGGACCTCCCACCCTTGCAGGGAGCTGCCATCAGAGCACAGGTAGCTCAGTAGCTTTGGGGACTTCTAGTGCTCTCTGACTACACAAATTCATGGACCAGCTGAAGCTTTCAGCACAAGGAAAGGACTATTTTCACAAACTAAGGTTCTAAGCTGTGGAAATGAATTAATGCCTCTGAAAATGGACCTTATCTTTTCCTGCAGAGCCAGTACACCACGTTTTCTCTGTGTGCTGATTTAAAAAAGCATTACTAAATAATAATTCCATATTCTGAACCTTTTAATTTTCAAAATGTCCATATGTTTTTAAGCTGAGCTTTCCTGACATCTTTACTGAGGCAGCATTGAAATCAGATGATACATTAACCAGGGGCCAGTTCTGCAGCATGGGCCAACTGTACAGCCAGGAACAGGCTCAGGTAAGGTGCTCACAGCTTCTGGCTATGGTTAGTGTCACAGCATGAGACTGGGCAGGCTCTTGATTTGCCACAACAGGGCTGCTCTCACGTTCTTCTGTGAGTTACGCTGTGTAAAGCTGTGATGTGCATTTGCAAGATAACTACACACCAAATCCTGTGCTGTCATGCACGGGTGGACATCCTGCATGAAAACACGATCTACAGGCTGGGAAGCCTGGCTTGGAAACTTCTCTTCTGTAAAGCAAGGCCATGAAAGATGTGCTTTATTTAAACCATGCTTTAACTAGTCCAGACTTATCCCAAATCCAAAAAAACTCCATGTCCCTGGGTATAACAGGGTAAATTCTTGAAAGCAGGACTGTCAGAAGGGTCTTTTTTCCCTTGGGACATACAGACTCTATAGCTGTAAAATTAATCTCTGGGACATACAAACGTGTTCCAAGCAGGGTGCAGCCCCAGAGCCACTGACTGCCCAGGGCTCAGCCTGCCAGGACCAGGAGTAACTTGCATTCCTGGTGCCTTCAGTGACAGCAGTGGGTATATAACACCAGACTGAGTCAAGCCCACACTGCAGAAAAGTTCACTATCCCTAGAAAGGATGTTTCAAGAGCTCAGTAGATGGGGGATTCCTCTGTGTAGCAGTAAAATCAGGCCTGAGGACTTAGTGACCTGAAGAGAGGAACATTCAGCTGGGAATACAGATAACATAAAAAACAGCTCTTGAGGACACCCTTCAGTTCCATTGTTGCTACAAGAATTCAAGAACTGCATATACTCTGTTTCCAGCTCCTAAAGCACTTTTCTTGTGGATGTTACTCTCTGTTCGAATTAAGGCACAAGTTAGCTTCTTCTACCTCCACTTTTCTAAACATGGAGCACTTTTTACACTTGGTTAGAGAGGAAAAAAAACCCAACTTTCAGGCTCCTCTCATGATCTAGACTCAAACTTAAGCCACTTGAACCCAAATGTTTTGAATCTCTCTGAAAAAATACTTATGAAACACCTTTTGCTGCTTCTGCCCCTCTGCACTTATTCCCAGCTGCAGAAGAGAGAAATCAACCTAAACCATCTAAGCCTTCCCAGTGAGATCCAGCTGCAAAGGGCAAGGAAGCAGGAAACACCTCTTCTCTCAATCCCTTGCTGCCTGGGCTTTTTTAAACTTACAATAGCTACTTAAGGCTAAGGGAATGGGAAAGCAACCTGGAAAATGAAAACAGAGGGCAAAAGGTGTGCAGGCATAGGAGGAGGGAATAGAAAAGGATTACAGAAACGATTTCCTTGTATATTCCCATCCTATCTCATCAGTGGCCATTCAATACAGAAGGAAGACAGGATTACTAAGCCAGTGGACTTCTTTGCAAACCCATCCTTACAAAGCGATGGACTGTCCCTTGTTTAATGTGACACCTTGAGGTTGAGCACCTACCAGCCAGCCGTGAACTCCACGTGAGCATCAAAAAACCCAGTGATCTGGCCAGTGGCAGCTTTCCAGCCTTCGATACGAGCTCGAATAAGACCTTCCCTCTTCTGGTTGCGCACCACCTTCACGAGGCCTGGGTACCGCTTATTGACGTACTCTTCCAGTGGCGCCTTCAGTTCCTCTAGAGAAGAAGAGCCAGAGAACCCATTGAGAAGGTGCAACAGTTTTCACCTAAAATAAACCCACTTGAATGATGGGTACAAGCATAACTTCATGGAGCCACACATCTCTGAACACCACTGAGAGGGATATAATCATTTAGGGTCAATCAATGCTGATTTGTAACAGACCACCTGATGGTGGACTGACCATAACGTGTATAAAAGAAATCGAAGGTTGCCAAGAACATTGTAAGGCAGGCCAACGACTAAGGAGCCCAAGTGCCATCTCTAGAGGCAAAGGGCAGCAAGAGGCCAGCTCGAGTACCTTGCAACATCTAGGCATCACCCCACTGAAGGACAGAATAAAAAAGTCACCCGTGGATACCAAACGCCAGTGCTCTAAATATCTGATGGACATTTTAGCTGAATGAATGCTACAAAACCCACCTGAAATAACTTAAACTACATCAAAACTTTGTATGAGCTTCACTATCCTTTTTACTCAGCCTCACTACTACAGGCTTAGCATTTGCTGTATGTCTCCCAAGCTTTGCCACTAGAAAAGCTGAAATTCCCCCCGCTTTTATGATAGGATGAAAGAGACTGGGGCTTTGTTCAGAAGATCCTCATACCACATATCTTCTGTCCATTGGAAACTGCACATCATTTAATTATGTTGTCTAAGCCCCTGTATGTACTATGGCTGAGAACATAATGGATCTGCCAGCCTGAAGTCATTACCAGCATTAAACGTTTTGATAGTTACAAGTGTTTAGTATAAAAGACACACAGGACTTTGAACGTGGAAGTGTATGAAAAGTTACAACAAGGGGTAAGCTCTAGCATGTAGTTTCAACAGTTTGGAAAAGTGCTAGTGTTCTGCCAGAAACCTTCCTCCTTTTACCTCCTGGGGCAGCAGTTAATGCCTGAAGATCTACTGATGAGAGGAACTCTGTAGAAGCTAAGCTACACCACTATGTACCAACACGGACTCTTAACAGCATGAAAGCAGCTCCTGACAATGTCTTTTAATCCCTATGAGGCTCCAGGACAGCAGAAAATTAAGATATGGTCCATGACCCCAGATTATGGTCTGCTACACTTCCACATACTGTTGTCCCAGAAAAAAATACAATTAAAAAGTCACCATTAATATAAGCCACATAGTAAAATACTTGGCACATGAGCACATGTGGGTTCCCACATGAAGGGGACATGGAAAAGGAGAGCAGAAGAGTAAATGGCAAGGCCCATTTGCTGGGCTTAGCCCAAGATATCAAAGGAGAAGGGATTATCTGTTCCCTTCCTTGCCTTCTTCCAAGCACAGGAACTGTGCTTTCTTCAGACTGTCTCTCTGGGATGGTTCCCCTCACATATTAATTTCCCAAAGGTCTAATTTCTGTTTTATGCTGAAGTGGGAATAAAAAGAATAAAGCAAATGAGCCCCTTCCTCGATTCAAAGCATCTCCGTCATGCACATCCATAACTCAGCAGCTTGCATTTCATGCTGAGCCACTGGGAGAAAAAGCAGTATTTTATGGAGACAACTCTCCCAAGCGGTTTTAAGGAGACAGAGAGACAGATTTTTTTTGACAGATAAAACCCCACAAGCACAGCAGCAACATCTCACGTGGCTTTATCCGAAGTTAAGTCATCAATGCTGCAGACCACTGTGTTACAGGCTAGATTGGAGAATTAAAGCAACTTTCAAATTGGAGTCTTAAACTCAGTTGAAGGAAAACAGGAAAAATCTTCCTAGGAATTGTTCAAGCAGCTCGAAGGAGAGCATAGGTGTACTGAAACAGGGAAGAACTGTAACGTCATGTCTCAGAGGTAGACAAGGGTGAAACCTAGGAGATTCCTATGCCCAGCACACTGTGTAACAGGGAGCTCACCAGAAACTCCCTGAGGAGCCACAGTCATGTCCTCTTCCTCTCTGAAAGGATGCTGGATGCCAGCAGGTGAAGAACTAATCTGCTGAGAGCATGATGGCCAGCACTGCACACTCGTGCACCTACGACCATCACTCATGAGGTATCTGAGTGCGTACATCTCCATGGGCTATACAACCAGTAATTTGGTCCAAACTAAGCACTGCAATGGAATGAGACTCCTTCCTCTTCTCTATCTATGGCACTCTTTCCCCCACACTTGTGCATCCTGTGAGGAAGCCCACTGGACCATCCTTCAGAGCACACCCACATCATTCCTAAGTCAGATTTACTAAGGATGCAACCGATATTTGCGCATGGTATTTGTGAACAGAGGTCTTTGCCATTGCATGAGCTACTTTCAAGGAAGCTTTCCAGAGAAAAACCCTACTGACACCGCCAGTAGGCTCAAATTCAATCCTGCCTTTGTTCTCCATCTGTCCGTATTGATCTCCACTGAAAGGCAAGTCCAAGGAACTAAAATCCAATAGACCTGTTGCTCTATTAGAAAGCCCATCTGCCAGCTGCAATGACTTATGTTATCTATTGCAAAGTATTTTGTCACCAACATGAGCTTTCTGGGAAATAGGCCTGCCAGAGAAATTGAACCACCTGATGTCACTGAAAGTAACCCTGTCACAGACATTAGCCCAGAAGCAGCCACAGGAACATCCACTGATCAGTGCTACACATACACAAATCCTGCCTGAGCCTCCCCATATCCTGTTGGGGTCCCCAGAATGAAAGGTGGGAACTGCCTGTTGCCACACAAAGAAAGGAGCAAAGACCAACAGTACTAGAGAACCTCAAGGAACTGCCATTACTTATACAACAATGCCCAGACAGTTCCAGGGAATGGACTGCACCTCCTCTACACCCTTAAAGAAAACACCAGGGTGTTTGCCAGGCTGAGCTGGGTGGGAAAAGTCTACAGAGCCCAAGGCTGTTATCAGTAACACTGAAAGCTGGAGGACACAGGAGCCAGGGCTGGGAGCGCTCCAGTGCCATGGGAGACACCAGCCCACCCTTTTCCCATGTTCCCGTCTGCCTGGAACACCCAAGCTATCACAGGTTGGATTTCTGCACCATGAACTCACAAAAGAAACACCTTAAGCAGGCAATAAATGAATACAAGAATTTGCGTAGCAAAGACTTGGAGCCAGGTGAGTGCCCAAACCTTTTTGCCTGCAAATATTGAAGAGGAACCTGTGAAGAGGGGAGCAAGTGCATGAATCACTCCTCAGACAGGGATACAGGCAAAGCTCATCCCATAGATACAAACCAAGCAGGTTTGGTTTGGTTTTCCCCTCCGTGCCCTAGCAGAGTCCAAAAGCCTCGGACCTGAACACCAGTGAGACAGCACCAGATCAGCTACAACTAAGGAACACATCTTTAGTTTGAGCAACTGGAATAATTTGGCACTTGGGTTGGACTAGGCTGGACGGGGCTTGGAGCAACCTGCTCTAGTGGAAGGTGTCCCTGCCCGTGGCAGGGGGTTATAACTGGATGAGCTTTAAGGTCCCTCCCAACCCAAACCAGGCTGTGATTCTATGACCAGCACAAAGGAAAGGCTGAGACATGACTCAGCTTCTTGCAGCTCTGTTAAAATCTTCCTCTAAACACAAACACAAGCCACGAGCAACGCGGCTCCTGGGACAGGAGCGCACCCGAACCACTGCTACTGCTGTTGAAATGAGCAGCAAAACACGAAAGCAATAGATCAAGTCCCAGCTAATATGTTACACCGAGGTAAATTACAACCCATAGCATGTCTCCCTGAGTGTAGCCAGATCCTCCAGGCAGTCTTTTATCCCAAGGTTTTCTTTTATACCAAGAGGTTTGCTTTTCAAAGAGATATTAGCCCAGATTAAAACCACTAAAAGACAGCAAAACAAAAAGAAGCAGGTGATGATTAAGCAACAGGCTCCAAGTGTGTGGCTGTGAGATAACGAACATCTCAGGGGCACATTGCTGCATTCCTCCAACAACCCAGAAAACGTGTTATCACTCAGAAACACAACCTGCAACAAACACAAACAAAAGCAGCTTCCAAAAGAAAACCTTTACCAAGTGTAATGTGCAGCTCCAGGGAGAAGGGGGTTCAATCTACAACTCCCAAAGCTTGTTCCTTTAAGGCTGGACCTTTTTTCTCTCCATTACATTAGTATCTTTTATCTATTTACAGTTCAGATATAAAGAATCAGACTGTGTTTGTTACCTTTAATCTCTCATTGCACACTTTCATGTTGCGCAGTGTTATTGTACATACCACATTACAACAAAGCTAAGAGCAAGAAGTGTCTAACAAGTCTTCAGAAGCAGCTTGTTCCAATCTGAAAGCTACAAGACTCCAAAAGGGTTTGATCCTGTCTGCGTAACTGGTTAGTGGTCTACCTGAAGGACAAACACCAGCCAGGGTGCAAAGAACACGCAGTTACCTCTGCCCCTGGGACTAATTCTATAACTGCAAGTTGACTTGGAAAACCCAGATGTTTTCTAATATTTGGTTAGGGAACATGCTTTGCTCTTCATTACGTACACATCTGTATTTCCTTCTCACATCTCTGTAAAGTGCTCCCTGAAAAACCTACCCAGAACCCCGCAGCAGCCCTGAGCCATGGACTTCCATGAGTCTCTAGCAACTTTCCCAGAAGCTGCTTCTGGTAACCCACAGGGGTATGACACAGACTGGTTTGCACAGAATGACAGAGTGGTTTGGGTTGGAAAGGACTTTAAAGCTCATCTAGTTTCAACCCCCTGCCATGGGCAGGGACACCTTCCATTAGACCAGGTTGCCCAGAACCACATCCAGCGCGGCCTTGAATGTCTCCAGGGGTGATGCATCCACCACCTCACTGGGCAACCTATGCCAGGGTTTTATCACCCTCATTGTAAAAAATTTCTTCCTCACACCCAGCCTGAATCTCTCTCTTTTAGTTGAAAACCATCACTCCTCGTCCTAAAGTCACACCCGCACAAGCCCATCCTCTGCTTGACAGCAGCGCTTGATCCTCCAGGATTCATCTCTAAATCTAAGCGCTCATGAGAAACTATTTTCCTGTAATTATTTTCCTGCAGAAGCTAAATCTATGTATTATGATGATGTTGTTTGTAATATCCAAAGTATCAACTATATGATGTTGCTATTGCTGCTGACAATTATTTCCTACCATTAGTGGGAACTATATGACAATGTTATTGCCATTAATAATTCTTTGCTGTCACTGAAACTCCTTGATGATGCAGAGAGCGAATGCATGGGTCCCAGAGATATGTTCTGGTTTGTAACATTTCTTTTATGTGAGAAAACTAGATTATTACATGCTTGGGAGGAGCTCTCCATAAGCATCTGCCAAGTTGCCTCATTATCTTCCTTCAAATCCCTCCTTAAGAAAACCTTATTTTTCATGATACCTATGAAGATTCAACAGCACAGCACTGACATTATTAGCATCACCTCATTCCCTACACCCAATCTCCCCACGTACTTGCATTGCAAGGTTTCTGAGGACAAAGCCACCTTGGTGTTGTACAACCCCCAACACAACTCTGGCCCATCACTCAGGACCTTGGCTGTTCACAATCCCGATGCAATCACTGCATCCTCTTAGTGGGATGCAGAGCGCACATTGCCTAGGTGCCAGCAGATTGGGATCTTCCAACCTCCTGCACATGATGGAGGAATTAGTCCCCCAGTTTGGATCATCTCCCTGGCTAGGTAGGTGCCATAAAGTGCTCTAACACAACCCAGGCAGCTTGGTCCACCTGCAGACACAGGCGCAAAGAGAGAATCCTAGAGCTGGAACTGCTTGACCACACTACAAGCTCTGGCCACCCATCTCACCACCCTGCCACCATCCAGCCCCACCACCAGACCCCACCAGCACTGACCCAGTCTTCCCAGCAAGCCCCAAGGGAAGACAGTGCCCTGCAATCTCAGCAGCGGATAAAGATTTCAGCCTGCATCCTCACTGCCAGCTGCAATCTCAGCTTACTGTGGGGGTGATGTTTTTTGAAAGAACTTGTTTCCTTGTCCCAGGCCCTTCAGTAGTGTCTCCAGAGCACTTGACTCAATGTCCGCCTCACTGCTGCACACTGAGCAATGGGTAGAAGCTGTTTAGAATCAAATTGCTTTGTGTGTGGCAATGAGAAGCTCAATAATGATAACCAATGGGTTCTCTTTTAAAGAGTGTTCTTCACCCCATTGATATGGTAAAATTTGGAGAAGGAGCATCTCATTTTGGTATTTCAAACCCTCCAAGTACTGGGCAATGCAACAGAAACACATCACCTGCACTTCCTCTTCACTAGCCAAATAGTTCCAGCTCTGAAATCCCACAGCTTCACTGGTGCCCATCATCCAGGCTTCTGCACTAGAGCTGCTGTGATTTCCCTCAGCTCAGGAGCTGCCCTCCTGTTTCTTTTACTGGTAATTATAATTCATCAGCTTTCTGTAGTGCTCATTACTGTGGTATTTGAGCGCTTATTTTTGCAGGCTTGAATAGCTTGCTGTATACCATCTCATCTCACTGCAGACAGACAAGCAACCTCTCCAGGCTCCCTCTGGAAATGAGCTCTCCACGTGCTGCACCTTCTCTGTTCTTCCTTTCTCATCACAGCATCCACAGCATATAATACTTTAAAACAATATTAAAAGCATGCAGTACAAATAATGAAGACAGCAATCAAAGTAACTTAACTGTCTGTTTCTCCTTACGGAGATTTTAACTACCCTAATGACATTACCCAACTGAATATTAGGAAAAAAATAAAATCTTGGAGACTTGGAATCCAAGTGCGAAAATGCTTCCAGATGAAACCACCTCCTGCACCTTTGTGGTACCAAAAGCCAGCAGGGAAGGTATTGCAACAGCAACTGAGAGCAGGCTGAAACAAACACCACACGTGTCTGATGTGGGAAATCAAACACCCCCCTCCACATTTTCTCGTGGCCTCACTTAAGTAGGTTGGGTAGGTTTATTTCCTTTTCTTGCTCTTTGCTTACCCTTTTCATATCGAAAACATAATATCAGAGGCAGGAGGAACCCTACAGGGTCCCAGCCCTTTACAAAGCCTGGGACACTATTCTGCAGATAGGGAAACTGAGGCATACAGAGAAAAAAAACCCGTCTCATTTAACACCACTGCAAGGGGCTAAAGCAGAAGAGCTCACTAGGCTCCTGGTTCCTGTCCCTCAGCTCTGTGGTAAATGCTTAGACTTGCACCTCTGCAACAAATCAAAATATTATTATGAAAAACAAGGATACACATGAAACCAGGACTTCTGAATGCTACCATGAAGAGAAAGATAAGATGGCTTTCTGGTCTCCTTTAGCCTTCTGGCTTCACGTTCAAGCAGCAATTATCTCAGATTTTAACTTTGTTTTGATCCTGATCCTTTTTTGCTACAGAAGCTGGAGAAACTGGTGTGCCAGCCAGTACACCCACCACCTCACACCATGTGTCTCCCAGCAGTACCACCTGTCCCAAAGAATCACAGACTGGTTTGGGTTGGAAGGGACCTTAAAGCTCATCCAGTCCCCACCCCCCTGCCATGAGCAGGGACACCTTCTGCTAGAGCAGGCTGGTCCAAACCCCGTCCAACCTGGCCTTGAACACTGCCAGGGATGGGGCAGCCACAGCTTCTCTGGGCACCCTGTGCCAGCGCCTCAGCACCCTCACAGGGAAGAACTTCTGCCTAAGAGCTCATCTCAATCTCCTCTCTGGCAGGTTAAAGCCATTCCCCTTGTCCTGCCCCTACAGGCCCTTGTCCAAAGCCCCTCTCCAGGTTTCTTGTAGCCCCTTTAGGCACTGGAAGCTGCTCTAAGGTCTCCCCTTAAGGAGCCCTCTCTTCTCCAGGCTGAACAATCGCAGCTCTCTCAGCCTCTTCTCATGCATCCTCCAGGAGATTTTAAGGAATTCCACACCTTCCTGGTATTATGGAGATCTGAGACCCCAGCATCACTAACCTTCATCACTGTTGTCATCCACAAGGATAATCTCCTTCAGCAGGTGAGCTGGCGTGTGATTAACCGCACTGTGCACTGATCGCAGGATAACAGAGAGCGCTTCATTCACAAATATGAAGATGATGGAGATCTGGGGTAGGTCCTTGCCGTATTTCAGCTCTTTGCACCTGTAGTACAAAGGGCAGAGAAAGAGGGTTAGCAGAGCACACAGAGCAGCACACATTTAGTACCCAGTGCATGACGATGGTGACACCTCACAGCTTTGCAGAGCCACATATTAGAGCTGCCTGTGCCTAGTTCCAGTTGCCTAGGACACAACAGCAGCATCAGAAAGCATCCTCTGGGCTCAGAGTACCAAGGCCATGGTGCAAATCCAGAGTTCACTTAGCTGAGGTTGTGTTCACACATCTTTGTGGTTTGTCTGTGGGGATGTAAGAAAAATCAGCCTCCAGAGGAGAGAAAATGGCTTTACCATTTCAAGTGAAACTCCATATTCCTATTCTGTTTTAAGATTGACAGGAGCTCAGAAACGAGCCTTGTTCTTAAACAGCACTTGTGAATTTTCTTCCCATTCACTTTGGAAAGAAAGAAATATGAAATGGCCCTTGGTTAAACAGCCTTAATAAATGTTTTAACTCTCTTTGCAGCTACTTCTGAATACATTCCTGCCTCTGAAGTACCCTGGCAGAGCTTTGCCTTGAACCAGTGTCTTTGTACTTCACAGCCAGGATAGGTTAAAAACAAAAACTTAACATCTCACTGGGTTTCAGGAGTAGCTGCTTAACTCGAGCTGGTTTTGTGGCTGGGTATCTGCTTAGACACATCAGAGCAGAACAAAAGTCGAGGCTGCTCTTAGATGACCTACCAGCCAAACTCCATCTCTGGCAAGCAACAGGTTCATATTGCACCAGTACACCCAACCTCGAGACCAAGGACACCACGGAGCAGAACCAAGGTAGCTCTAAGTGGAAGAGCTTCTCCAAGTAACCCACAGCTCTCCAAGGAGCACACATCACTCCCAGTGAGGTACAGATGTTGGTTTAATCCCACCTTTTATCCTAACCAGAAACCTGACCTTAATGAAGTACTTGCAAGAAGTAAATAGGGTATCTAACTACTTTGAACAATTAAACCAAACTCTCCAGCTTTCCCTACAATACATCCATGTGAGGGAAGAAGAAAACAAGGCTCCTGCTCCTTCCCTGCACTCATGACAGATTAGACATGCAACATGAGCAGTGTTTGCAGAATTACAATGAGCATTTACCAAGTAAATCCTGCCCAGATAAGCAAAGACAGACCAAAGCAGGAATGACATCGCAGTGTGGCTTCGAGCTCATTGACTCCCCAACAATGACTCTGTATTTAATTGTACTGGGTGTTTCTTAGGCAACAGCAGGCATTCAGCAGCCTCCAAAATGAGGCTTGGGAGACAAAGACGTTCACCAAAACACAATTCTTTATGAATCTCCTTCAGTTAAACAAGTACGCTGGATAAAAACGTGGTTGTGTTTCTTGATTTAACTATTGCCTGCCCTACAGCAAGCCAAGCTCTCTACAAAAGGGAACATTCCAACTGCTGAAAAGGATCTTCCAAAGACAAAATCTCTCTTTAAAATGAATGAAGCATCGTTATGGGGTAAAGTGACAACTGACCCTGAAATCCTGGCATGAAAGTCAAACTAAACCGACCCAGAGATTAAAAACCTGCTTTTGATATCTGTAGATACCTGCTAAGCTGCAGAGAAGGTGGTCACAGGAGCAGGAGTATTTCCTTTTAATCACTGCACACCTCTGGGCAGCCTTCCCCCGAGGCACGCTTCGGGGGATAAAGAGCTCAGTTTGTAATCAAAGAAGTTTGGAGGAAAATCCAAACCAAACCCTTTGAGGTTCATCTCCTGCTCATTCGCATTCGCTCCGCACCACTCTTATCACCCTTCTCCTTCCCGGATTGCGGAGGACAGGGGAACAAAGACACAGGGAGATGAGATAAGTTGGGGAAGGAGCAGGCATGTCAAACACCCACATTGTTCATACGTACAAAGGAAATTCTCCAAAGACAGGAGTGGGGAGGCAAAGGCTTTGCATAAACACCGTGTGTGCGCTCTCCGGTGGCTTTGGCTGCAACCACAGAAGGGAAGGCAGCAATTTAAAGCCAAATTAATACCAAGTTTGTCAGCATTCCACACACACACTCCCTTCACGTGCTGGCAGAGAGAGCAGCTGGGTTGAACGATGCTCTGTGCCCACAGCCTCATGCCATCAGACTTCACCCCTTCGGGCGCCACCACAGCTCTTCATTACTGACAAGCTGACACATCAATAGATACTCATGCAGGAAAACACCCGGCGCTTCTGGGCTCTCCTGGGGCCAGGGAGGAGAACAAGGGACAAAAATGCTTGAGCTCAAAACATAATTAGAAGGGCCAATAGAGAACTTGGTAGAAACAACAGGAATAATGAGCACATGAGATGGAAGTTATAGGGGTTTGGTGGTTTGGTATTCTTTCTTCTAAGCATTTTAAATAGAAAAGGGACTGAGCTGGGTCTGTGGTTCAGCTCTATCGTTCAGAGCATTTACAGGCAGAGGGACAGAGGTTTGACTGGTTTACTCCTAGAAACATTTGAAACAGCAGTTTAGGGAGGATTTGCTGTCTCGCAGCAGGTCAGCAGCGAGGCTGCCAGGCACCCATTGCTCCAGCTCATAGACCTCCAGCCTCCATCCCCACCCTCCCATACCCCAAAGCACACCACCTTTTCAACCCTAAGGGGCTGTGTTTTCCGTTTAAGGTGGGAAAGCACATGATGTGAAATTCCTGCTGCCTTCAGTGTTTCAAACACAGCCCAGAGGAACAGCACAGAAAAGCCAGCACCAACGCCAGGTCCCAGCAGGAGCAGTGACAAGGGGCTGTCAAATCACACCTGAGACATCTTCCCGCTTTGCACACAGGTATCACCCTCAGGTGAGAAAGCATTCGGCTGCTTGCCAGACCTGCAAAATACAGATCCCAGGCCAAAATACTTCTAACTTCAGGATTCCAGTCTCATTAGTTACCAAAAGGACACGGTCAGGGCCAGAATTAGATTCCGGCAGAGCTGTGGTCCTCGGCTCAGACTGTGGGCTGGTCTCTTTGGGGATTAGCAATCAGCAAGATAAATGTGATCTTCCAGAAGGTTCTCAGGGGAGCTGGAGGCTTAGCAGCACACGAGAGACAAGAAGCTCTAGGAATAAACATGTTGCACTGAGATTTTTGCAAAGCCTTTCTAGAACCTGAATGAACATCAATCAAAGCAAATCCATTTCTAGCGTAGGCAGGAAAAACTCTGCAGCAGCTCCTAACGTCTTCTAGGATGAAAATCTCAGGTTTTATTCTAATGCTCAGCTCATGCTGTATCTGGTCTGCCCACAAGCAAGTCTCAGTCCCTAAGTTGGACTTTCAAGAGAGCACTCCATATATTTCAAAAACATTTAAATGTAAATGAAATACAACGGAGAGACAAGGACAACACATTCCTGTTGGTGTCAGTGATTAGATACCCAAAGGGTTTATGACCAGCACTTCATCTTAAATTTAAATTCACCCACTTTCAGGTTTCCATCATTACCAAAAGGTTGTCTCAGACACTTTTTCCTCCCCATGTATCAGGTGCTCATCTGTACATCCATCCAAGGCAGAGCTCCACGACAGAAGCCAGTTCACAGAAGGGCAATACCTGGCCTGATTGGAGAAAACGCTCCATCCCTGGCAGTGTTCAAGGCCAGGTTGGACACAGGGGCTTGGAGCAACCTGCTCTAGTGGAAGGTGTCCCTGCCTGAGGCAGGGGTTGGAACTGGATGAGCTTTAAGGTCGCTTCCAACACAAACCAGCCTGGGATTCTATGAAAATTCGAGCAGGCTGCAACTGATCCCTCCCAGTCCTTTCTCTGCTAGATGAAAACACTTAACTGGTACAGCACAGACACTACTTACTGGCCAACACCTGTAAACTAATCAGTGCAGGTCACACAATTACATCTTCCCCACTGAATTCTGCTCTCTCCATTTAAATAGAGGCTGGCACCCACTTGCAGGATTTATATCAAATATTGTGAATCAATAGCAAAAAGAAACAGACACCTTACAGTTCTGTCATTTAGATCAATGAGATATCAGAGTAAGAGGCATTTTATATCCCATTAAATCATGCTTGACTATGTCCTGTTAAATCATGCTCACAAAACTATAAGTTTTGAGAGGCTGGGGAAACACTCCTGTTTGGTGTTGGGTTTAATTTAAGGACCTTGCTGAGCTCTCATTGAGAAGTGTTGCTTGTCCTTAAGCAGGGGAAAAAGAGGTTTTACTCCATCCATGGTCCAAGGCCCAGACACATCTTTTGTCACTTCAGAAACATATTGGTGGACTGACGACAGACACAAGACCCAGCATAAACCCCTACCCAGCACACCCAGGGACCAAACTCCAGTGTCCTCCCACAAGGGCACCAGGAAGGCAGATGGGTGCAGGGGTCATGGCACCACTGGACTGTGGACACCATCACCTTCCTCAGGTCTGAGATCTGGTGAAGATCAAGATGAAGCTCAAATCTGCCATCAGAATGTACAAGGAAACACATGAAATAAAACATATTTACAGAGGACATTTTTTACTGTGAAGTCTGTGCCGTTACTGCTTTATGTGAGAAGCCATTCAGGAACAAATGAAGGATGAGAAGGGGAGATGGGGGAAGTAGAAATATGGCTGAGTTTATGCTGAACAGCTTGGCACACATCGGGCTGGATTAATCAAGCCAGCCAATTTCAAAACACACAAAAATCACATTTTGCTCCTACATACGTTTGTCTGCTGCAGGACTCTGCCTTTGAATCCTCTCATCATGTTTTATGCTCACCACAGAGCTGTAAATCTACCCTTCACTGCAGCAAGTGAGATTAGGATGTTTATTGGCTGTCTCAGTAACAGAAAAGGGATATCATATCATTTACTGCTTCATGATCCCGCAACAGAAAAATAACCTGGAATCACAGCAAGCACTCCTGGAGCACAGAGAGGCCACAAAATGGCAAGTAACATTTAAAAACCACTTTTTCCTGCCCACTGATTTAACATGATCCACTCTATTACTCGATTAATACATCTCAACTGTCTTCTAGGGCACAAAGCTGTTTGCATCAACCACCTCAAATCACACTGTCCAGTATCAGGCAGCTGAGAGCCAAACTCTCATGGTTCCTACACCATCACTACCCCAATACAAGCCATTTATCAGCACTGATTAGTGCAGCTTAGGAACAAACTGGAGCATGGACTGTTCTGGGACAAAACAGGCACCCACTTGTCTGATCTTTCAGCTTCAGATCAAACCATGCTTGTGCAGAGCTGACAGTGGACTTTGATGCTGATGGTGTGCCTTGATAGCCTGCGCATGGTGCATCTTCTCCTATGGGTGATGGCTGCTGCCAGGTAGCACCTTTCGCATAAAAACAATTTAATGAAAGAGACAATAACACATTATATTCTTTCAAAGCCCACAACCACAGACAACAGGACCATTATCTCATGCTCTGTTAAAAATGAGCAGCAGCATTCAGACATCAGTCCAGTGAGGGCTGGGCAGACAGACCCATAGCATCTCTGCTTAGTGCTCCACAAAGCCCAGGAGAATATTGCCACCTCCTTACATTTAATAACCAAGGAGAGACAGCAAAGCTTCCTGTATACCGTGCACAGCAGGAAAGGGCACCAGCATGCTGAAAATCCTCAAAACACGAAGTTCCACCCTATAGAACAGCACCAGCCAAACCCCATTCCTACTAATTTTGGACATCAGTGCAAAATAACTGTTGTTATGAGAAAGCAGCACATCCTATTTGGAGACTTCAGTGTGGTGCAGGCTTTAAGTTTCTTACTTCCACCAGTGCAGGAATGGTCACTACTTGACAGCTGAAGAGCTGATGAAGAATAACACACACAACTGCCCTAAAGTGAATTACTGGCAGACCAGGAACGTAGAAATCTACTGTAAAACCTTGGTATGACTTGCAGGAAGATTTTCATACTTTCTCCCTGCTGATATTCAGTCCTCCCTGGGCTCCCCATTGCTTTGTGTCCTTCCTCCAGCACAAAGCTGCTAAGATTCCCCACCCCTCCAACCCAATATACAAAGGACACTGTGCATAGTGTCCATGTCACAAGTGGGATGGCCAGGGCCTACCCTGCCTTGGATGGATGTCAAGTATGAAAAGTACACACAGGAGAAAAGGTCACCAAAATAACAGGAGCCTCTTTTTTGTAGCCAACTTCACTAGTCTGACTAATGTCTGGAACAGGTAAGGACTGGGCAGCATCATATGATTATTGCATCATATGATTAATTTTTGGAAGCACACAGCAGTGTTATGCTCTTAAGTTAGGGAACAGAGTGATGGCCATGTGTGGGTACTGGAGCCACTGTTTCTGTTACCACACAGCAGAGGGTCTTGGTACCACAAGCCCTTTGTGCTAGCCCTGACCGGTGCTCAGGCTGATTGATGACCAGTTTATCTATTTAATAGCTCCATCATCATTAGCTCTGATGCCATGCCATTACTCATCTTTGCAGACATGCCCTTCAGGGCTGTTCAAGACGCAAGCCTCCCACACTGCATGAAGGTGACATCCCTTCCATATGTCCTTTTGGAATGCCAACAGCAGGAACTGCCACGGAGAAGGTTGAACACCCATGGAATGCCCAAGTCTTTAAGGGTCGATATTGCTCCCACGTCCTTTGAAGCTACCGCTATAGCTACTAATGGGGGTCCTACTGGAACCTCTCCAGCTTCCTTGTGTAATCAGGCATAATAAACAGCCAGTTGTGCAGTGGCACAAAATGGACAGAGGAAAACAGATCCTACGTGCCTGTGGAAAACAACGGGGTAGAGAAAAATTTGGTGGTTCTGAGTATGAAGACCACACTTCTTCATAAAAGAAGATCCTGATGATGGGTTTTCAAATATTTCCTCTTCTCCTACACATTAGAAAGGGTAGATTCCCCCCAGCCCCCTATTTTTTATTCTTAATTCTAAGCACTCAGTAGACCCCCCATTTGGCTCCTGACATATCGTTATTAATCATTTCTTTGCTGGCCATCACACAAAATAAATCCAGCTAACGTGCTTATCAGGAGCTTATCCCTTCCTGACATTTCATTCTTGTATTAGGCTTGAGGGTTTGAATATTTAAATAGGCAAATATTCTTTTGATTAGTAGCATAAATGAATCTTGTTACTTACTGTCCTTAAAAAACACTGTTAGCATCATGAAAGTGCTCAGCTATGTTAGCACAGCTCTTACAGGATTTTGTAGATTTTCCTATAAAACGTGGTTCAGGAGCAGAGAGATTCAACTTAATAAGCTCATACATTTTAAATGCCTTTCCTACAATGATGTATGGAACTGCGGCATCAAAGCTAGGGGTGCACAAGAGACAACTCGGTTAGAATTTCTGCACAAGATGCAGAATTCTCCCCAAAGTTACTATGTTATAGATTACTGTTTCGCCAAGCTCTTAGAAAAGGCAGGGTGGAAAAAACATTCCTCACTGTGAGGATGGTGGGGCGCTGGCACAGGTGAAGCTGTGGCTGCCCCATCCCTGGCAGTGTTCAAGGCCAGGCTGGATGGGGCTTGGAGCAACCGCTCTACTGGAAGGCGTCCCTGCCCATGGCAGGGGCTTGGAACCGGAGGAGTTTTAAGGTCCCTTCCAACACAAACCACACTGAGTCTATGATTCTATGAAACGTTATCTTGCAACTAAAAGAATTATCAATACATCTCTCAGTGCCTGGGAAGTTCTGACCCTTCGGTTCCAAAACCTGCACTTTCAGAGCATTCTCCAAACACGATGTACCAACAACTTTACCCCATTATAGAGACAGAGCATCAGGACACTTGGTGGAGCACGGTCCCAAAAGCAGGTTAACACACCATATGGTTTATAATCCCACAACCATCACCAGGTACGTGTGTTCCAGGATAGAGCAAGTCATGACATCCACTGTATCTGCTTCTTGCCTAGAGCCCCCCAGCTCTGCCTACTCCTCAGCAGCCACACAATGACAAAATACACCATGACAAGGTAGGGCTAGACAAAGACAGTGCCTTTGCCCTGTGTGACCACGTAGCAAGGAGGTGAACATGCCTCCCTCAGGGCCATATCTGGACACCATGGACATCCACAGCAGAGCTGAGGACTCAGTTTGTCAAGAGTCATCACGAGAAAGAGGCTGTTCTCATAACTAAGGCATCAATGCTTTAAGCACCACATGTTGTTGTTCAAACTTAACATTATCATTGCTTCAAATGAAGGAATGCAGGAATTATGTGCTCAACCTGAAGATGACAGGAGGTCAGCAGGGCTCAGGAAAAAAACCCCAGGTCCTGCTGCAGTGTCTCTGCCACTCTGTTGGCTCTTCTGCCATCGAGGCAAAGCACATCAGACAGGGAGAAAATACAGTAGCATTTCTTTTTGCCTGTTTTTAAACAGTCCCCTCCAAACAGAGCTGAATAACATCAAAATAGGCACAGACTGAAGGAACAGGCTTTGAAAATGGCTGTCTGTAGCACTTCACAGAACCAGGCATCATCACATTAAAGCAAGAAGTACCCTGACCTCCTCCTGCTGTCACAGTCAGGCAGAGGAACACTGACTCTGCTCCAAAGGGGCAACCAAATCCCCAACAATTACAAGTGTGGAAGTGCTGGGAGATCACGGGATGAAAGGCAGTAACGTAAAACTGTAAATTAACAAGGTATGTTTTGACATCCTCTATTAGAGGCATCTCCTGCTCGTGCAGCGGATCATGTAGACACAACACTGGATGTGGTTAATTAAGAGACATCTAGTCTAAGGTAGAAGTCAAAGCTCCCTTCAAGGTCAATGAAGAGACACTGACACTGCCAAAAGACAACTTATTCCACCATTCTATCTGAAGTGTATTTGCTCTCGGGTATAATAGACTGACGCAGCTCTGTTTTGGGTAGGTGGGAATGCCTTTTTTCAGGCAGACCTAGACCAAATGTTCAGACGGGCGCATCCAGTTAAGTGAGACCAGGCCAGTGAGTCTGGGGTGGCAATCACACCAGCAAATTCTACCAACGAGTTCACAGCTCTTCTCAGGTAGGTTGGTATAAAGCTGCCACTGCTGCAAGCCTTACCTGCCAAATTTAAATTCTTGGTATATAACCTTACCATAGGAGTGTCTTACTGAATAGAGCACTTGGGAACTCAGGATTTTGACATTCCCAGTACATACTTAGGGCAATGAATAAGAAAAGTGGCCAACACTTGTGTTGCCTGGAACTCAGGGTGGAACAATGCCATTGCTGAAACAGCTAGCATAAAAATGATGAACTTAAAAGGCACAATGGATTTTTAGAGATAGCTCTTCTTTCCTGTAATAACAGCCCCAGTCTGCTGACGGGTTTATGAACTGGGAAGATGAAGAGGTTTTTAAACCTCTTCTGTTATGTACAGAAATCACTGTGTAAGTTTACTTAACCTCTGTCAGAATTAGATCAGCAGAAGCTCAGCCCTGACTGGCAAATCCCTGCACAGTGGACTACACAAGGAGCTCTGCAAGCCCAGAGCTGGCACCGCCACAGCCCAGCCACGCCACACAGGCTGCTCACCAAGGCTGTGAAAACACACAATTCATTGGTACGAGATGCCTACTGCTTCATTTCAGAGGAAAAAAACCCAAGTCACAAGCAATATCAAACAGTTAAAAAAATAGAGGATGGGTCTCATTTTGATTTGCGTTTCTGCTTATATTCCAATTTCAGGTACTAGGTAACTGAATGCAATTAGCCAGGATGACTGATGGGACAAGGGGGAATGGCTTTAAGCTGAAAAAGGGGAGATTGAGATGAGCTCTTAGGCAGAAGTTCTTCCCTGTGAGGGTGCTGAGGCGCTGGCACAGGGTGCACAGAGAAGCTGTGGCTGCCCCATCCCTGGCAGTGTTCAAGGCCAGGTCGGACAGGGCTTGGAGCACCCTGGTCTAGCAGAAGGTGTCCCTGCCCCCAAAGGGGGGAGATGTACACTGCGACTTCAGGGTGTAAGGACAGACTGCATTATGAGATGCGTTTTTAAGCAGCACTGGCCATAGAATCACAGACTGGTTTGTGCTGGAAAGGACCTTAAAGCTCATCCAGTTCCGGCCCCCTGCCGCTACACTACACCAGCTTGCTCCAAGCCCCATCCAACCTGGCCATGATATACTTGACGTGAATACACACAAGAAACAAAGAGCAGATTTGTATGGAAACGCATAGAGTGACACACAGTGTACACCTTCCCAATGTAACATTTATCATTTACCTGCACACACCAGAGCTTTGGGTGTACACCTGAAAACCAGAGTGTGAAAATCCAGAAGTCTTCTGCGCTCTCCTCCTTACCTTATGAACAACACCTGACTTCTACCCACTTCCCACAAGACCCAACACAAAGGCTAACACAAAACCTTGTCCCACAGCGCAGCCAAACTTAACACATTAATACACATCCCAGATTTGGCTTTTCTTTCCTGCCTGCAGCCAGCAGCTATTCACAGATCCCCTCCTGGCCCAGCACACGCTCTGCCTTGCCACAGAAAACCAATATGTACTTTGTCTCATGCAGCTGAAAGCCTGGAAGATAAATTCTTACGTATCAATGGTGCACTGATTGGATTGAATGATTTACTGGTGATTGGGCTGCAAAGCACCACAGCTGAAATACAATGTGTTATAAATCCTGTTGCAATCTTCTGCTGTCTAAACACACACATAGTGTGTGTGAACACACAGAGGCAGGCTCAAGCTTGCTCAAGTTTCCTTTATCCCATCATACACACGGCTTCTCAGCTATTGCTTATGTATCTGCACTGTTTTTTGTCTTCCCATCTCAGGAGGAAAGGCAAAACCTGCATATCCTGAACAGGTGACAAGCACAAACTGAAGCTACTGATACCAAAGCAGCTTCATTCATGTCCTCCTCACAAAAAGAAAGCTTCACCAGGAAATGAATTGATCTTCATTTGGCTTTTGTAAAGATTATGATCAAGCTTAAAAGAAAGCAAGTGTTCAGATTGCTATTCATATTGCCACTTCCTAATCATGCTCCATTCATTAATGCCTTATTTTAGTTTGTATTTTGCTGATTCAGTTGCACATGTCTTCTTGCAAAAGGGACTATCAATATTAAATCAATTGTGTCTACCCTATGAAGTACAGAGAAAACCAAACCATTTTCTATTACCCAAGCATCTTAAAAGACCTAATGGTGCCTGGTACAGTTCAGCATTTACAGATCCAGAACACAAGAGTCTCCGAAACTACTTCTAATCATTAAAGCTCTAAAACTCCCCACACTTCCCCAGGATTTTTAAGCACCTACCTTATTTCCAGTAACTATTTTTCAGAAATGTTATGCTTTATATTTTAGAATTGGGGTATCAAAAATAGTCACTATAATTTAAATATATAGGGATATACAGGCATGCCTAAATGCACATTACTTACTCAGCAACTTCTAACAAGAAATTACCTCCAAAGTTGTAAAAAGAGAACGTGCAGAACAGGATTTATTTTTGAGAGAGGCTCTTGTAATAAAGTTATTAGGTTCAGACACATCTAAGGGACATAAAAGCCAGAGCAATTACGAGTGTCACATCCACTTACCCATCTCTCCCCATGCACACAAGCTATTTCACACATAGGAAGAAAGAGATTGAGACATCCTTGGTCTGGGATTTATTGAACAGCCGCAATTTTGGGACAGCAGAAAGGAGAAGAGGAGAAAAAATCCATAATGAACTCAGAAACTATTTCAAAGGATTCATCTGTTGTGGTTGACTGTCCTTTGAAAGAAGCTATCATCTGCAGGACACGCTCATCCCTTCCAGGCCCCCATCCTCCTGCCCTTCCCAGCACGTGTTCGGACGTGAAGGCAACACACCCGACTGCCTTGGATGCTGGAAAACTAAATACATGACTTCAGGACCAGTGCTGTTGAGACACCAGTGTTAGACTCACACCTCTGCCTGGTATGGCTGTGAATACATGACCTATTTAAAAGCTCCCGTGGCAACAGAGCAGCTCTCTGCAATATGTGCCGGCAGATGAGTAGCACAAACACACAAGCTTTGACTTCTTTGGAAGCCAACTTCCAAAGAAGTGCATCCAAAGCTTAATTTAGTTCATTTATTTTCATAAGTACAATTTAGTCAGAAGTATTTATGATAATGCAGGTATTTTTCAGCACCAGAGTTCAGAGGAACACAAAAGCAAATTGTTAAATTATACTAATCCTGTCCTTTGCCAAAGCATGCATTTAACACTTAGCTTTACATTAGTAAATGTTTTAAAGCACATTTCAGAGATAGAAGTCTTCCCTGAAGCATCATGTTCTGAACTTGTAAGAATAGGGGATAATTTTCTAGCTAGGAAGGGAAATTTGACAATCATAACAAAAATTAGGTACCATGTATATAAATCCATGGTTGTAGCATTTCAAGATTACACTATGCAGCATAAATGATAGTAAGAGAATCTCCTAACAGCCACTAAATAAACTCTAGAGTTACTTTCCCAAAAGCACTTTCTCACCGAGTTTAAAGAAGATATCGAGACTTCTGAGGCCCCAAGGCTTTTGACACAGTTCTGACTCCACACCCAGCACGCAGCAGTCAGACAAAGCGCACTCCAACCACCTCTACTTCAAAAGGAAATGAAGGAAAAAGCAAGCTGTCCTGAGCCCCCATCTAAATCCAGAATAGAAATAAAAAAAAAAAAAACACCCTAACCCTTCCAGTAGGAAGTTGGACACTTTTAGTTTTGGGGTGATTTGTCATAGCACACAGTGGAGCCAACCCTGGCTGCACAGGCACCGCACTGCTCTGAGCCACCAAGCTGGCTCCCCCTGAGAGGTCACAGTAGCAGGCATGGAAAATAATAAGCCAATAGCAAACACAGCTGGAAAAATGTATTTTAAGAGACTTTATTAGTTTGGTTTTCAAGAAGAAGAATTACGGCGAGCCCAATAACAGTATCTTAGAATCCCAGACTGGTTTGGGTTGGAAGGGACCTTAAAGCTCATCCAGTTCCAACCCCCTGCCACGGGCAGGGACACCTTCCACTAGAGCAGGTTGCTCCAAGCCCCTGTGTCCAACCTGGCCTTGAACACTGCCAGGGATGGGGCAGCCACAGCTTCTCTGGGCACCCTGTGCCAGCGCCTCAGCACCCTCACAGGGAAGAATTATTGGTGGGCACCGAGGAATAAAGATCAAACCCAGTATTTATTCACTAGCATGCTGGTTTGTATTACTCCTAGAAAAGCAATGCAGCAATAAAGCAGCATTTTCCTCTTATGCAAATCATTCAAGAGTCACCAAAAGTTGGAGTACCATCCCCGGAGAAAGGAAAACCAAGCTGTTTCAGGTCTGAAGCTAAGTTTACAACTATCTTCCTACCCCCATGATCTTCCGAGCAGAGTGGGGACAGATGCAGCACAGCCTCAAACATCCCTTTGGGGAGCACCAGGAACACAAGCAGCCTGGCGGAGGTCGGGCAGATGGGGCAGGATGGCATGAACAGAGAGAAAGCATCCAGCAATCTGTCCTGCACTAATCTTGGTGAGCCTTATTCTGAGGCACGTTTCCTTTATGCCAGAGCTTTGACACTGATACTCACTGCTTGATTTCTTTGCTTGCTCTCCCAGAAAGTTATCAGGTGGCATCTTTCCAAGTATTGGAAAATACTGCTTTTCTGTTTTCATGGCCGAAGCCATAAAAAGCCAAGGGCAAGAGTGCTTCTCAGACAACAATGGATCAGACCCACAACTATCAAGTAGGAGAGAAGATACACAACTAGTTCTCTTCCTAGAGATAAATGTGTCTTCTAATACACTCCCACATGCTATTCAAGCAGAATTTCACATCTGAAAGTCACGGGGTTTTTCACTGTTCTTCCTTCAGTTATTTGATAAAGAGAACTCACTACAGCTTGCTTCTCTTCTCCTTGCTATTATTTATATATGGGATTGCAAAAAGAAACAAAACCAAAACCTCTTTGAAAAACATAATGTATTGTCCATGCAAGAGGAAAAAGCTCTTTTGACCTCCTTTGTTTGCAATAAATAGCAATGACTACAAACAGCCATGGAACTCCGTTTCCCAGCAAATATCACCAGCGTAATTCAAGTAGTTTGTTTTTGTCCTTCTCCTTAGACTCATTTCATCAAGCCTGGCTAAAAACACAGGCAGGACATGACTAAGTAACTGACATAATACCACAAATGGGTGACTCCAGGAATGTTCCAGCTACTAAAAACTTGAGGACATCACCAAGAAAGAGCTCTCTCACTTGCTGCAATAGTATTTGCAGATCTCTACCAGAAAGAAGATGCTCATCTGGGCAGGGGGGAAAGGAAACAAGCCTTTTGCTTCAAGCAAAGCCTCAAGGAAGTTTTAAGCTTTCTATTTTGGGGAAGAAACGAGATGCTAAGACAAATGTGATGCCAGATGCATGAGAAGGCACACAGGGCAGTGACCTGTCACGATACGTGCTGAGGAAGCATGTCATTTCAGTACCTTGGTACAAGAGAAAACTGAGACAAAGGCACCTGCAACGCCAGGTCTTTTTAGATATTTCCACAGTGGAAAAGATTTGCTCTTCTTCACATGAAAATAAGTAAGTATAATAACACATGAAACTTTCCTGAGCCCCATGAGAGCAAACCACAGGGCACAGACAAACAAAACATTGCCAGTCTTGAAACCCCTGTGAGCAGATATGAACCGTGTCCAGCACAGGATGAGAACATCTTGGGTCCAGCACAGCAGAGATGTGATGGTGTGCTCTCCTAAGCAGGACACTGAAGGTCTCCAAGGCCCATCTTCCTGGACAGTGCTGATGTATCTAAGTCACATTCACATTCATGACTCTCCAATGACCTATTCAGTTTTGATTATAAAACCCAAACCCAATTCTTTGTCCCTGCAACATCCTGTAACCGAGTGAAGGCTGAGACCCAAAGGTAGCCCCATGGCAGAGAGCAGGAGGCTCTCCATGGGTGAGCCGAGACCCCAAAGAGAGCAGTGCCTATTGCTACAGCTTGCTCCCTTCACCTCAGAATATGTTCTAGCACCCAGTATGTACATGCTGAGAGCCCCCAAAGGGCACATGCAGACCACTTTAAATAAAAATGAAATCAAGAACTGATTTAGTTCCTTTAAGATGCCAAAGGACAACCCAAAGTCTTCTCTAAACTGCCTTTGCCACTATATCTCAAAGAAAGACTTTCAACTTGCTGCTACACAGAAGTCTCTGGCAATAAAACTAGATGGTGCTAAAAAGCCCAATTGCTCCCAGGCTCCCAAGGCAGGCAGCTACAGAAATAACCAGGTGATTCAGCCACTTGAGACACTCCAGAGTGGTGACTCTGACTCAAGCCCAACACACCACTGGGAAACACTAAAATCAAGTCAGTGGTATGTGACCATTTAATCTTTAGCAATGGCTACAGGTGGTGCCCTCTGCTCTGCTCTCGTGAGACCCCACTTGCAGCACTGTGTGCAGTTCTGGTTCCTCAACGTAAGAAGGACATGGAGCTGTTGGAGCAAGTCAAGAGGAGGCTGTGAGGATGATCAGGGGCTGGAGCACCTCCCGTATGAAGACAGGCTGAGAAAGTTGAGGCTGTTCAGCCTGGAGAAGAGAAGCTGTGTGGAGACATCAGAGCAGCTTCCAGTATCTGAAGGGGGCTACAAGGATGCTGGAGAAGGACTCTTCATCAAGGACTGTAGTGATAGGACAAGGGGTGATGGGTTTAAACTTAAACAGGGGAAGTTCATGTTAGATAGAAGGAAGAAGTTCTTCCCTGTCAGGGTGGTGAGGCACTGGAACAGGTTGCCCAGAGAAGTGGTAAATGCTCCATCCCTGGCAGTGTTCAAGGCCATGTTGGACAGAGCCTTGGGTGACATTGTCTAGTGTGAGGTGTCCCTGCCCATGGCAGGGGGGTGGAACTAAATGATCTTAATGTCCTTTCCAACCCAAACCAGTCTGTGATTCTACGATGAAGCTCCACGCAGGACACTGCTCTAAGGCCACACGGGATCCACCCAGTACACACAAACCCTTTACCAAGGGCATGCTGCAAAAACACAGCAGCAGATGAAGCTCCCAGTACATACCACCATAGTTTACCCATGCTTTGCCCAACCCCTGTGCAGGACCCACCAGTCTCCTGGCTGGGAAACCCTCAAAACATCTGATAATTGAGCTGTGGAAGTTGCTTATCACTTAAACCGTTCTTCCTCTTCACTTTAATATCTGGAACCTTTTCCTGCATGAGAACAGTTGTTGAGATTCCAGCAGCAGGAATATGTCATCTTCACCCAATGATTCAATAGTCCTAACAATTGTGGGTATTATTTTTTCTTAAATCTGCTCCTTAATCCTATAATGCCATAAAATAGCATTGAAATCGGAGCTTAGCAGGATTCCAGAAGAACAGACTTTTAAAGAGATAATGAGAACTCCATGTTTATATTAGATAGGATTGAAAAAAGAGAACAGAGAAGATAGAACACACCAGATGGGCAGATTATTTCATAGCTTTCCTTAATATGATTTCTTTAACCTGAAGCATCTGGTTCCACTATCAGAGATTATTAAATACTGGGTAAGTTGGACCTGCAGACTGATCTAACACAGCAATTTTGATTTTCCCTCTACACATAGGAGAGATTCCCATTAAATCACACACCACAGAATGAAATAGAAGTGCATAAAATCTAGTATCAAAGATGGGAACGTAAGCAGTCCCTACAATCCCATGTAAATACGCTTCACTTTCTATAAGGAAAACAAACATGTCTGAAACTCCCCATCCTTCATAGGCAAGCAGAAAATGCTGTGAATGGATCAATGAAACTCACAGATCAGCTTCCTCCTTCACAGTTTTTACAGAAAATGAAAGAAAACTCTCTCCAGCTCATTTTTGGAGATGTGTGTACAAGTCCTGCAGTCTGTGGGCAGCACCTTGGGCGCTTCCAATCTAGAAACAGGAATTGTTTTCTGAAACACCCAGGAATCTCATTCTTAAGTTGAAAAACCTCATCAAGCAAGACAGAAATGTGCTGCCTACCTCATTATGGCACTGTTTCACGGCAAGACTTGAAATGAGGTCCTTTGCACCAAAATACTAGTCCTGCCTTGTGTTAGCCGAAGGAGTAGCTTTCTTGGTCACCCAAATGTAATACTGTTACCTGACTCACTCTAAAAGCACATTGTGATGCACACCCAACACAACCTTCCCTACTCCACAGACAGCCAGGATCAGAAACTTCTACATTGATAAGCTCAAGACTAAGGTCTTAAAGGCACAGCTCTATGGAATCAGAACCACACATGCTATTTCATGTATCCATACCATAAGCAGCACTTTTTGGGGAATCAGTCCAGTGTGAAGGCCAGTACTGCTCAAGGGGTGAACAGCAGAGCAGACTTTCTATCTTCCAGCCTAAGTGAGCAGCCTAAGCTTTTAAGAAAAGAAAATGTCTCAAATAAACTGCATTTTACAACCAAAACAATGATAATACAAACTGCTAAAAAGAATCATAGAATCCCAGACTGGTTTGGGTTGGAAGAGACCTTAAAGCTCATCCCGTTCCAACTCCCTGCCACGGGCAGGGACACCTTCCATTAGAGCAAGTTGCTCCAAGCCCCGTCCCACCTGGCAAAAGAGACACTACAATTCCCCAAATCCAGACAAGCAAGGGACTCTGCCCTCACCCCCGGCCCTGGGAAAGACCTTACCTTCTCCTAAGCACCACCCTGCACCCAGCACCTCTTGGTCCATTATCTCCAGATAAACTCACCTCTATCCTTTCTGCTGCCTCTGGGCAGGCACTCAAGAGGCCATAAGCTGGGACTCATTACGCCTCCTTATTGCCAACATCTGCCTGCAAACAGCAATGAACAGGGACACCTGCACCTCTGAGACCTTGGTGATGGTGACCACAAGTCAGGGGAGTCTGAATACAAAAGATTACAAACATGCCAAATTTCCCTCAAACTCACTTTAGTCCCCTTCACTTTGGCCACAAAGATGACTTCTCTGGAGAAGAAAAGGCTCAGGAGACACTTTATACCAGTCTTGTAATACCTAAAAGGGGCTTAAAAGAAATCTGAAAAGGGGCTTTTTACAAAGGCACATAGTGACAAAACAAGAGGGAATGGCTGAACAGGCCATTGAACCGAACGGGCTCCCTACTACATTTAAAAGTAATACATGCTTTGTAATGCTTATCAGCTGGAGGGTTTTCAACAGTTTTTCCCCACTAATGCTGCAATTTTGAAACCATTTAGGCTAATTTCCTTTGACTTGAATCTATTTTAATCAGAGACCAGGATACTTGACTTAAATGGTTTGTATTAAACCCTTCATAAAACCAGCCATAAAATGGCATTGCACAAAATAGCGAATGGATCTTCAAGTCACAAGTAGAAAAAGCTGAAACTTTCCCAATCCTCCAGCAAACTCAAGCTATTTCATAACCAGACCAAGTGCTCTCTTACAATACCAAGACAATTGATCCCTAAAAAAAAAGCAATAACCAAAATACGCTCCTGAAGTTCTTACATAGATATAAGGCATTAAGTTATGCAGCTGCAGTCAGTACCCACGAATTCCCTCCACATTATCAGCCCAGCTCTAAAATGATGCTTTTTCAATCAATTGCTGTGTCTGCTCTGGCCTCTCCACCACCCACCCATGAAATGACGGATGGTGGCACTGAGCAAGAACGCAAGGCAAGCCTAAAAATGTCAGAATTAATCCTTTTCTCCCCCCTCCCAGATTGGAAAAAACCATTACTTTTCAAATTAATTCTCACAAAGCAATGCTGGCTCTGCTCAAAGTCAGAGTTCTGGATGAGAAATGAAAATAAGAAGCTCAGGCTCAAGTAACAGCCAGAGAAAGTCTCACTTCAAGGATTTGTCATTGTAGTGGGATATGCATATCATATAGCCAAAGGTGCAATTTGTACCTGCAATTCATTCTGTCCAGACAAACCACACCAGCAAAATTGGAGGCCGGGCCTCTATTCCTTTGAAAACTCATCCAAATATTTCTGTTGTCAGTGGTTGACAGCCTTAGAAACTCCGAGTGGCTGCTTGAAATTCATGCAGCATGCAGAGGAGTGAAGGAACAAAAGCTCCCCATGCGCTCACATCCGTAACAATTTGCCAGCGTGCTGGAGACATGGAGCTGCATCCCCTTGCTCCATGATTTGCGATGGTTTGCAGAAGCCAAGCAATGGCTTTGTCACTGCCCCAATGACACAGGCATTGGACATGTAATATCTTTCAGAATCTAAATCTCTCTCAGCTCATTTCTTTATCAAGGATTTCACTCTAGACAAATTGACACCTTCCTATTCTGAGGAACACTCTGCCAGCCATATCTAAAATTAACTTCCATAAAGATAAATTTACAGCATGACTATCTCACACTTAACAAAATGATTTGGCATTTCATTTAAAGTCTGTTCTTCCATGGTGCTTAGCAGGTAAACATCTACATCACCATCATCTTAAAAGGTCATTCTGGAACAACAGTAGAGGAAGGATATTGCCACCTGAGCCATGAGAGTCCCTTCAAAGGCATCTGCACGGATCTCCAACAGGAGATCCCACACTAGCATCCCACGAGGAGCACGAGGGCTGCTGGAGAGCCGTGGAGGTCTTGCAGGGACATGAAGGAGCTAAGAAGAGAGGGGAGGGAGTCTTCGCACACATTTACAGGGCAACAAACACCAAAGCTCAACAGCTCAATGAACAGCCCTTTGCTGACGAAACCAGATGTGAGCTTCTGGTTGCATTAATGCCACCTAAAATAATGTATTGCTTTAGGGAAATAAAAAAAGAGGGAGAAAAAAGAGTGGAAAGAATTTCACTTTCTTTCCCCTGATAAATTGTCTTTATGAACTCACCTACTTAAAATCTGGAGAGGGGCTTTGGACAAGGGCCTGTAGGGACAGGACAAGGGGGGAATGGCTTTAACCTGCTAGAGGGGAGACTGAGATGAGGTCTTAGGCAGAAGTTCTTCCCTGGGAGGGTGCTGAGGCACTGGCACAGGGTGCCCAGAGAAGCTGTGGCTGCCCCATCCCTGGCAGTGTTCAAGGCCAGGTTGGACACAGGGGCTTGGAGCAACCTGCTCTAGTGGAAGGTGTCCCTGCCTGTGGCAGGGGGGTGGGGACTGGATGAGCTTTAAGGTCCCTTCCAACCCAAACCAGTCCGGGATTCCATGAACTATCTCATTTTCAGCCAAACTACACTGGTTACTGAGCATGGCCCTGCAAATGATAAGGAGGGAAGAGCAAACAGCATCACATGAGAATATGAAAGCAACCATCACTCCTGGCTCTGGGATGGTACCTAAATGTGCATTCCTTCATGGAGCAACTGGTACTTACTTGGTTGGACGATAATCTGGTATGGAACGATCCAATGAAATTTTCTCACTGAGGTAGGAGTTGTAGCCATACTTCTCATGTGGCCCCTTTGCTTTCTCCTCCTCCTCAGGAGACAGGGTGGCTGGGAGCCCACCTTTACCACGTCCACCATAGCCTTCAATGAGACCAAGTGACTTGGACAGACCTCGAGAGAAGAAAAAAGCCACCATCACTGTTACAATTCATCACTGTTATCTCCAAACTATCAAAGAAACAAAAACCATCTGAAAATCTGTGGTGGTTCGGGTTGGTTTTCTGAAAACATTTCAAATTCTGGTTCTTTGCCTCAATGCTGGAATGAAAATTATTCAAATCTTGAAATTCCTCGTGGCTCACTGTTCCCAACAGCTCTGCCACCACAGCATCCAACCGATAACCTGTCCCAGGGATCTGGGCATTTATCTAGCTGTTAGGAAGGCTATTCAGGCCTCCTGCCCACTCTCAGAGAGGTAATTACATGTAAGGTTAGATGTCCCCAGGAGAAGGATAGCTTGAACACAGACTGAGAATAAACCAGGGTTGGTTAACTGCCAGCTGAATGAATTTTTGCTCAGTATGAACAGCATACAAATGTTATGGATTTAAAAACAATTTCCCCTCAAAGCTTTCTTATCTTTTGAAGTACAGCATTCCCATTCCTTTATCAAGTGGAATTATTTATTTATATCTGCATAGCTGAAAGAAATAGGCAAAGTTCAAAATGAGCTGCACAGAAAGAGCTACACTGATGATTTGGTGGAGATTGTGGGAAACTAAGTTCATGCTCATGTTATTATTTATTAGACAGGACTCCTTGAATTTTAATATTGTTCATTAGCAGAGACTCATATTCTTCCTTTTGTCAGAAACAAAGTATTGATGTTTTGTTTTGTTGCTTGGTTTTGGTTTGTAATAAAGAAACCAGGGTATATTCTCCTTTGTTTGAACAGCAGAGCCCTAACTCTGAGAGCAGAACTGACTGTTGTCACCACTGATGCTTTGGAAGGGACGGTAACCTTGGGATTCTGGGGAAAATGAAACCTCTCTGTTAACTGCAAAGACACCTGAGAAATGCTCAGACATTATACCCAGCAGCTTTGACTGATGAGCCTATAATGCCATTAACTGCTTTATTCCAAGACCATAATCATGACAACTAGGCACACACATCCCCCAGCATGCATTTGTCTCTCCTCACTCCTCACTAAGTATATTCCCTTATTTCTGCATTCTTACTTCCTTTACTACTGTAAACCATGCTTTGGTAAGCAGAGGTAAATCAGTGTCATTTAACCAAAGGAATCGATTAAGGTGATGGATTCACATGTGCTGGGCAGGGCTCTACCATGAGACCATCATCCTCTCTCTCGGTGCCACCCAGGACAGCAAACACAGCCGCAGGGACAGTCACAAAGATGAACATTCCCAGGTGCAGTGTGCCAGGGAGGATCTCCCTGTCTGTCCCTGTGCTGGTTAAACATTTCATCCTTCAGCTCAGGCTGTCAGAAGGGTTCAGCCATGCAGCCGGGATGTCACTTTGGTGTACAGCGCTTCACAGCAAGAGCCAAGTAATGCCTGGCAAGAAAGATCATTCATGTCCAAACAGAGGAGGATAGAATTTGCTTCCAGCTGGCTGAAAAGATGCCTCAGAAGAGGAAGGAATGAAACGAAATGGTTACAGCAGACCCTCATCCAGCCAATCCATTCATTTACCTTAAATTGCCCCATTTTAGGGCTGCACAGAGAAAGGCACATTTCTGTGAGCTTGAGACGCCTTCACTGTAACTTCAGAAATTAACCTCAGCCTAGCCCATATGGTTCCTTGGCATTTAGGTCTCAAAGGACAAGCCATCTCTCACGTCGTGTTCTAACGGCATAACACTTCAAGTGAAATATAAAATCCCAGACTGGTTTGGGTTGGAAGGGACCTTAAAGCTCATCCAGTTCCAACCCCTGCCACGGGCAGGGACACCTTCCACTAGAGCAGGTTGCTCCAAGCCCCTGTGTCCAACCTGGCCTTGAACACTGCCAGGGATGGGGCAGCCACAGCTTCTCTGGGCACCCTGTGCCAGCGCCTCAGCACCCTCACAGGGAAGAACTTCTGCCTAAGATCTCATCTCAGTCTCCCCTCTAGCAGGTTAAAGCCATTCCCCCCTTGTCCTGTCCCTACAGGCTCTTGTCCAAAGCCCCTCTCCAGGTTTCTTGTAGGCAATGATTAAGTTCCTTTGGTGATGCAGGAGCAGAAAGACACATTGCCTCTGAAGACAGTTGTTCCCCACACACAACCATCCAGAGCTGGTTTCCACCAGAGTCTTCTGCTGTGGCCTCTTAGTAGCACATGCTTATAGCATCTTCACACTTCGAAAGCCTCCAGCCCTTTGCCAAACCTGCTTGAAATTGGCCCAGAAAAGCCAGAAGTTACAGAGACACAGCAAGCAAGAAGCAGCAAGAGCATGATCCCATCAGCTTCTTTCCTTGAAGAACAAGGTTAAAAGAGTCAGAACTGTCCCCAAGTCCCAGACCAAATCCTTGTCATTCTGGTCAGGCACCAAAAGCAGAAACACTGAACCATTGCCAAAAAGTCTCTCATGAAGGCTGCTCCAGCCTATCCATAGCGATAAATAGCACTAATCCCCCTCAAAAAGGTTGATCTTTGGAGTCAATTCACTCCCCAGTGCATTTTGCAAGCTCATGAGATGGTAACGGGCTGCATCAAGATTAGATGTTCAGTGCAGATCTGTGAGCTTCACTCATCCTTAAGCCACATTCACTCAGCAAGTACCTTAGAAATGAAAACATGCTTTTATTTTCAGATCTCCTAAAACATCTGAACTTTGGGACAAAAGGAGTGTATTGCTCTAATATTGCAGAAATAGAAGGAATAAAAGACACCACTTAGAGCTGCTGAGATCTGAGTCACTCCTGCTGAAACGGCCAGACGACGGATGCCCTGGGGACTGACTAAGACTTGGTTATAAAATATAAATTATTATATATATTTTATATAAAAAAAATAATCTCTACAGCAAAATTATTCCTAGACTGAGTACAGTTGTAGTAAATATGTTAGTTTCTCCTTAAACTGGTAGTATATTTCATAAGGAGACAGGGGGTTTCTAGGACAGAGAAAACCTTGGTAAAATACAATATAATGTGATAGCAGCCTTCATTTATAAAGCCCCCAGTCAAACAGGCTCCCCTGGCAGCAAGCAGGCTAGAAAAGCATTTTGCTGCATGTCAGCCTAGATGAAGGAAAACATTAACCCAACCCATACAAAGCTCAGCTGAGGAACCTGCTGTCATTAAGGCCAGGGAAGAGGGAAGAATATCTGAAATTGAAAGGCATTTCTGAGAAACAGGGGTCCTGAGCCTTAATGCTGGGGGTGGAGGAGGGAAAAGAACAGGAGGAAATAATGTAGGAAAGATTTATGGAAAGGCAAACGTTTTGGTTGCATCCCTCTTTATTTGTTCATGCCATCCTGCTGCACGAGATAGAGCACGTACAGCTCAGAGTGAAAGGCACATTACCATAGGCAAGAAGAACGTGATGCCTCCTTCTTCTAGGTTGCCCAGAGAAGCTGTGGCTGCCCCATCCCTGGCAGTGTTCAAGGCCAGGTTGGACACAGGGGCTTGGAGCAACCTGCTCTAGTGGAAGGTGTCCCTGCCCGTGGCAGGGGGTTGGAACTGGATGAGCTTTAAGGTTCCTTCCAACCCAAACCAGTCTGGGATGCTGTGAAATAAATAGTAGTGAAATAGTACTGGAAAATAAAGAGAAAATTAAGGTAGATATCTTTGAAAAATACAGCTCTTAAGCATCACGGATCTTCCAACCCAAATAGCTCTCCCAGAGACACGTGCTTCTGGCCTTGCTTCAGCCAGAGATTTGAAGGCTAACAAGAAATTTCTGACTCAGGAAAAAAAAAGGCAAAACCAATGAGGTAAACGGCCTAATGTGTGTTACACACTGGACACAGCTTCTGTGTGGCCTCTCAGAGAAGATAGAAAGATACAACTGATGGGCTTTTAGGGATATTTTATTAGAAGCCAGAATAGATACCAAAGGGCAAAATGTCATAGGTAATGTTGGAAATGATGGAAAACTGCTGAAGTTTTTAGCGTTGTCCTGCTGATCACTGCAAATACAGACTATTAAAGGGAGGACTCATTAACGGGAAGGGTAGTTGGGATACTAACAGGCACCAACTTCCCTTTTAGCTTCAATGGAACCCGAAACCTGTATTTTCTCTTATCTCCCTGCAGCAGTTTTTACCCAGTCTTTGCTCTGACCTTTTATTAGACTAAAGAATGCAAGTTCCTCTGAATGCAAGTTACACCCACACAACACACAACCATGCGCTGCTCAAGGGCTATGGGAATTGTCATGGGAATTCCAAATACAACTGGCTCTGTCGGCTTTCCTTTGCTCTCGCTGCCTCCCCAAAGCATCCTTGTTCTTGTGCAAAGGAAACCAAAGGTAGTAGTAAAAGGATTAGAAGATAAGAAATCACTTTCTTGAGAATAAAATAGAAACAACAGTATGAATTTATAAAATGACCTTAAATACTGGAGTCCAGTGGAAAAATCAGTGGGAAAAAAACCTATAGTTATAGCCAGTGTAGATGCCAGGTATGCTTTCCCCAGGGCTGATCAAAAGCCAGTATATCCCCCTAGTCAGACACTGCAGCAGGCTTCCAACAAATCCCTCTTGCTAAAGTATCACTGCTACCACCTTCCATTTGGACACTACCTTCCCAGTGAGCTGTCTTTAGGAAATATCTAAACATCCTCAGCTGTAAGGATCCAACAGAGCTGTTGGGTGTCCTTTGCCATGCGAACGATCTGTTGGTTTACTGCAGAGATGACTGGCAAAAGGTGGTTTCAAGAAGATTTCAAACCTCTGGCTTTATGCTGAATGACAAATGTGAACTCAAAGCAGATGAATGCTGCTGGGCTCGTGCTTGGCAAGCAGGGACTTTAGCCAGACACAGACAAACTGAAAATAGAGCGTATTCTACCTGCAGTCCAACCTATTTCATCTCTAAAAATGCCCCTCTCTATGTAAGATTATTTGAATAGTTCTCACTAAAATGAAGTTGTCCAATAGAGCATCAAGACTTCACTTAAATCACTGTGGCAGGCAGCTGTGAGAAGAGCCCAGCCAGGGAAGGTCCAAAACTACCAGAAAGGAGGATGGAGCCAGGAGGGGGCTGGTCTCTGCTCCCAAGGAACAAGTGATAGTACAAGAGGAAATGGCCTCAAGCTGCACCAGGGGAGGTTTAGATGGAGATCAGGAACAATTCCTTCCCCAAAGGGTGCTCAGGCACTGGAACAGGCTGCCCAGGGCAGTGGTGGAGTCACCATCCCTGGAAGTGTTCACACACCGTGTAGACGAGGCCCTCAGTGACATGGGTTAGTGGTGGCCTTGGCAGTGCTGGGGAATGGTTGGACTTGATGATCTTAAAAGTCTTTTCCAACCTAAACAATTCTGTGATTCTATGAAAACAGGCTGCCCAGGACAGGCACTGCTCCTCAGTATAAAAATATATTTAAGGACAGATTAGATGAACATCTGTATCACAAATAATTTAAGCGCATCACGATGGGAGCAGTCAGACAACGTCAAGGCTTCTTCCCACCTTGTACTCTATGAAAAGGATGGGAGATGACAGTGCAAACTGCAGACTTTGAAGTTGTGTTTGAAATATTTTAACATAACTATACATTTATACACATATATATGTACATACAAACTCATATTCAGAATTGAAATTTTTTTATCTATATGGAAACGGAAACACGGGGAAATTACCTTTAAAGCCAGAGGGAGGATCAGCTCCTGTTGCAAGGAGAATACAGTCACCGGGAGAATTTCAAAGCCAGGCTCGCCCTGGTTAGGCCATTACATTACCAACTTCTGGTTCCAAATGATAATTTCCTGATCAAGATTTGCCTGAGGCACAAACTAACAAATCTTCCAACTGGCTGAGGCTGTTTAGTTCTGAGGGATGATGTAGGGGATTCTAAAACCTGGGACTAGTAGATGAGTTTGGACATAGATTTATGCTCGCTGGAAGTCTGAAGACATTAGTGTCTATCATTCTGCTTCATGTTTTTAAAATAACTTGTTGAAAGAGAAAAAAGCAGGATTTGGCAACAGAACTGCCTCAGAGTCAGAAAACTGTAGGCTGGGTAAAAGCTCTTTGCAGCTCAGCAGGGAGAACAGGCAGTGCCTTATGTGTAGGTATCCTGTTCAGGTACAGAAAACAAGACTGAAGATGATTTATATCCCAGAGAAAACTCTGGACACAGATGAAGCATTCCTGGCAATGTAATTAGAGAAACTCTTCCCAAGTGCGTACTGACATAACCACCCCAGGAGATGCCCTGCTGCAGGGAGCTCCCCCTTTCAAACAAGGGATCAATCCCTTTCAGTTCTTAAAGGTTTGTCCCAGAACAACCAATGACCCCCTCCTGCCACCAGCGTGCTCTGCAGTTCCGCATGGATGCAGCTTCCCTGTGTTCTTCCCACCTGCACCTTGCACTGCAGGGCACAAGGTGCTCACAGAGCTGGTGTGTGCACCCCAGAGCATCCCTGTATCAGCTGCAGGCAAAGAGACTCCTGTGACTGGGATGCAGCTCAGCACTTTTTGGGATGAAATATACTCTAATAAGCCACACCATTACATCAGCTAGTGCAAGATATATGTGCTGTAAGAAAGGATATGTATTTTTCAGCACTGATATATTTGGGGCAGTTGCCAAGTACTGGAGTGACATATGTAGCACCAGCAGCTGACTCCCAGCTCCAGATAACAGACTTGGATCTGAGAGGGGGATGGATGAAGTGTATTTGCAGAAAAGGTAAAGAGAAGAATGTGTTGTAGCAAACTCACTTGCTCACTCTGACACAAATTCAAATTTATATCTCTAACATATGGGACCATCATAGTCTAGAAATATCTGTGTTATTTACTGGAGAGAAGAAAGGGGAAAAAAGGCAAAAAGTAGATCACCACATATAACGAAAAGGAAGATTAGGGTCAAAAACATCACTAAGATGATTCATCTGACCCCAGGCACACTGCACCCATGTTCACAACGTCGAAGAAATCCAGTCAGCTCATTTATTAAACCCTGTCTAAGGCCAGCTTTCAAGGATTTGCTCTTACTGGGACACAGGCACAATCATTTCCCCAGCAACACACAACAAAACCTATTTCCATGAAGTGTTTAGAACAGTCTCAGTCTTCTCACTGTTATTTTATATTGGCACAAACCATCACAGAGAACACTCACACTCAATAATAATAAGCAATAAGCAAGCAAAGAATACTCTCAGAGAGGAGAAGGGTAAATCTACAGAAGAGCACCCAACATGACCAGATACACATAATGAGACCTAAACAGACACAGAACAGACTTCCAGTGCAGCAGAGCAAGCCTTCCCAGCACAGCACAGCAGTCTGGGACATGGAATCATAGAATCAACTGGGACATAGAATCATCAAATCAAGCAGGTTGGAAAAGACCTTTGAGATCATCAAGTCCAACTGTTCACCAGCACTGCCAAGGCCACCACTAACCCATGTCACTAAGGGCCTCATCTACATGCTGTGTGAACACTTCCAGGGACGGTGACTCCAGCACTGCCCTGGGCAGCCTGTTCCAATTCCTGAGCACCCTTTGGGGAAGACATTTTTCCTAATCTCCAGTCTAAACCTTCCCTGACGCAGCTACATTCAGAGGCAACACACTCCAGCATGAGCAGCCTGGAATCAATTCTTTTCAAGGACCCTTCATCTCCACCATCGGTCACGCAAGTGGCTGCAGACAAAATGCTCCCCAGGCTTCTCCCTCCAGGCCCGTTTTGCCTTTTTGCCCTCTTAAGACTAGACTAGTGTGACGTGAGCAGGGCTGGTTGCTCCAGTCATAAACCTGAGAGTTACCTCTGGAGGCTCCAGGCCAAGAGAGGGCTCTAGGCACACAGCAGCTACTGTGGATGCTCTGTGGGAGGTGAATATTCTGTACAGAAGCAAAACAGAACCTCAGACTGGTTTGGGGTGGAAGGGACCTTAAAGCTCATCCAGTTCCAACCCCCTACCCCAGGCAGGAACACCTTCCACTAGAGCAGGTTGCTCCAAGCCCCTGTGTCCAACCTGGCCTTGAACAGTGCCAGGGATGGAGCGTTTTCTCCAATCAGGCCAGGGATGGGGCAGCCACAGCTTCTCCTCACATTGACACAGCAAGGTTAAAGAGCAACACCAAAAGCTTTGTCCAGCGATACGCTTGCAGTGAGTTAACATACAGCTCTCTGAAAACTTATGAATTGTCATAAAAGAGTCTGCATTAGCAGCCTTCCAGTGCAATATAACACCAATCATGGCAGGATTCACATTAAAAATCTGATACTGTTCCACTAACTGCAAAGATCAATTTAGGGTGCGTCACCATTCAAAAGACAGACAAGGTCTTTGGTCCTGCACCTAATGGTGTATTGATTCAGCAGACACCCAAGTGCCAGCTCTGCACTTGATGGACTTTGCTGAAGCGCCCAAGGTATCCCCATACATGCCAAGTAACTTGGAGCCTATTGGCTAGTTTGGGACACAGGAGCTGGAATGAGAAAGGCCAAGGGTAAAAGCAATCTTGCATATTGATGCTCGTCTGCCATGAGCCTGTTTGGGTGATGAATTAAGCAATTGTCTGCTGCTTTATTTTTAGAAGATAGATTGCAATTCAAGCAAGTACAAACTATCCTGCTTTCCTATTTGAGCTGCCTGGAAATCAGTCTGGCAGGACACATGCCTACGTGCAAGACCTGCTCAGAGATGATGGCAGGAGCAGCACAGATGGCAGCTCATTTGTCCAGAGAAGTTAAAGATAGGGGCTTTGAGCAACTTTTGGAACAAGATGATCTTTAAAGGTCCTTCCCAATCCAAACCATTCCTCTGTGATGACTCTGTGATTCTGCACAGAGGTCTCCCCATTCATTTTGAGACCCAACCCAAGCATCAGAAAGGACAAAGTAAAATTAGGATGCATTGTTCATTAAAACATCTTCTTTAGTGTAGGCAGTTTAAGAAGTTCCCAAACTTTTCTGTCCTCAGCAGCAAAACCTCACCCCTCTCATCTGTGCTGATGACATTCTGCAAACTCTTCATCCCCAGGTAGTCACTTCCTACCAGCCACTGACAGAAACCCAGGCACAGAGGAACCTCCTGTTTGACTCCACATTGCTGCTTTCATGCTCCAGTGTAACATTTGACTTCTTTAAGTAACACGGTCCATTCCCACCCCATCACAACCCTTCTGCATTCAGTCAGAGCTGCTGCTAGAGCACACCACAGAGATGCTGAGCTTCAGTGCAGCTCAGGACCAAGCAGCCATAGGTGGAGAAACAAGTACTTAAATCCATCTTGCCCCAGAGAAACTATGACTAGAGTCATACCAGCAGTGCGACGGGGCTACCCCCGGGACTAGAGCAGAGCCACAGGAAAAAGTATGGAAACTGGAAGAGAACAGAACCCACAAAAACACAAGGCAACATTTTTTAAACCCCATTCAAAGGTTAAAAATAATATTTTGCACTTCTATTTTTACAAGGAATCTGTTATTTCCAGATCGTGTTTCTATAACAAGCTGTTAGTGTTTGTGGTTTCTTTTAATGCATGTTCTTGTTTTCCTTTTTGTAAAACATTTCTTCTCTCCATAGATTAGCCTGTTGGAAAGGGGGAAAAAAAATTGCCATTTGGGAAGAAATGAGATGAAGAAATACCACACTGCAGAGCAGACATCATAAGCACAAAGCTGGCTACTCCGTTTGGGGTTTATGGTTATGTGATAAGTTACACATTCAGCACACAACGTGTATCAGCCCCAGGCATGGGGCATCTCTTCCCCAGAGCTACTGGGAGCCAGGGAATGGGGAAGGGAAGGAAACTGGAGGTAGTCACCAAACCACTGTACCAGCTCAGGCTGTAACACCTTGCAGATGCTAACGAAGCCAAGCAAGAAGGGGTCCTCAGCATACTTCCAAGTCTCTCTACATGGGCCCTTTGATCCATATTAGCCCTGCCCCGGGCTACCCCTAAATCTGGTCATGAAGCTATTCTTTGAAGACCTACATATTGGAGAAGAGATGACACTGCCCACAATTGGCTCTCCCAAAAGAAGAATGAACATCTTGAAGCCAACATACAATTACGATGTTAACGCAGATGCAAAAAGAGAAACTTGGAGTTAAAATGTGCATCTTCATGCAGTGTGTGCATCCTTCTTCCTGCTAATTGAGTTTTACTGAGCTGTGAACTTACTACCTACTTTTTAAGGTCAAGAAAGTCAATTTTACAGGGTTTTGCTTAGTGAGTTTAATTCCTTTGATAAGACTTGTTCTGCCTGTGTTCAAATGCTGTTCTCGCTCAGTGACCAAGCCAATTTCTTGTTGGTTTACTGGTGTGCATTCAGTGCTCTCACACATACAGGACACCCCAGAGAACACTTCTGCTCTTCACATTTCTTCCCATCTGTTTATGCTCTGCAAATTGGTCATCGGGGTGACACACCATGACTTGGAACATCTAAGGACAGAAATAAAGGCACTAATTTGGTCATCAGAGAGAAATATTCTCCACTGCGATGCGTTTACTCTTGTACACATCTGCATTCTCCACACACACCCACTATTCACAGATCCACGGTGGTTTATGCAAAGTATGTATTATTGTGATGAACAGAGAAGCACAATAGATATCTCTTATTGCTAGATAAGATATTAGATACCTCTCGGATTGCTCTAATAGGTCTTAGTCTCTATATGGCAACGTCAGAGCTGTAAGTTCACGTACTTTGCTACCAAATGCAAGTTACTGAACTCAGTGAAACTACTCAAGAGCTGAAGTAAAGCATAAGCTTAAATGCTTTGCCAGATGGGGGTCTCGAGGAAGGAGACCTGGAGCTTGCTCTCTACCATCAATGCAAGTTTATGAATGGTTATGCTGTACAGCATTGCAAACAATTCCTAAGAGGCCACAGATCTGTGACTATTTAACTTTGTGTTTCTATAGAAAGCTTCTGATGATAGGCACTAAGTGCTTTAAAAACATAATTAATGCTCAAAGCACTCCTGAGAGGGAGCTAAATGTATGACTCAGATTTTAAACTACCTGAAGTAGGACCATCCTTGCTCTTTATGTAAAACACTTGGTACAGAGGGTACATGGTATAACAGGGTCGGTCCCATTGGGTTTGCTTCTCCAAGAGAACACAAGTGAAAACATAACTCACTCCTATTCTAGGTGGTCAAACACAGAAAATAACTTGGCCAAGGTGACTTAGCCAGAAAAGGTCAGTGTTTAGAGATAGAATGTGAGTTCTTAGGAAATTAAAGAGCTTCCTACCTCCAGAACAACATATACCCGCGGGGTTTCCTCCAGAGGCCCTCCCTCAACTAAACACCACCAAATGACAGTTAACATCAGAACACTCATCACACAACCACCTCCTGTCCCAGGAGCGCACACCCTGTGCCAAGTCACAGCCAGAACCTGCCCTGGAGGAGCCAAGGTCAGGCCAGAGACTCCTCCTCATATTCCAGTGAATAATAAGTAATTCGCCCCTAAAAGCTGTGCTAATGAGTAGCTCTCCAGCACACAGGAATTGACTGTTCTTTTTGTGTCAATACCTAGAGTCAAAAAAAGATTTAAATGCCTTCCACTGCTTGTTCTAGACATGGAGAAAGTTATCAAGGCTCTATTTTAATTAATGTCCAAATTAATCATCTTTAGCAATTTGGGAAATATCTTTTGAGCAAAAAGCATGTTCTATCTTCTTCTTGTTCCTCCACCTATCAAGGGAGGAACACAATTCACGCCCCCCGCGCAGAGCTGCCCGCTTCACCCATAAACAGATTAAAGGACTTAAGAGGGAAAGACAGGCTGTTGGATGATACCCCGGGTCACCAACCTCATTTAGCAGCTCCATGACTTTCCAGGTCAGGTTTACCAGGGAATCAGATTCCCAGTGGAAAATGCAGCCGCACTGGACATGAAGCTGCCGGAGCTGAGCCCCATCCCTCCAGTGATCAAGCAGGTTCTGGGGATGCTGAGGAAGAGATGCCTTGAAAAGATGCTCTTTCTCAGAAAAGGAGCTTACAATTCCACAACTGATTACAAATCCAGTGCTTACAGCAGAGAATGAAAACCAGTCCTTACTGGGAGCTCGGGGCAGGCAAAGGGAGCTGAGGACCTAAACTGGGGACACCTTCCTCTAGCAGGACAGGGTCACACTGAGGAAGAAGGGGATCGTTTCTTCTCCCCCACTCTTTCCCAAGGACATCCCTTCCAGGATCTGCCACATTTTTCCTTCCTGCTTGCCATGACAAAGCCTCTCACACACCCCGAGTTTGCAGAGATTGCATTCTCCTTGGGGAAATCATTTATTTATGAGCAAAACACAGCTCCTGCTTCAGACGCAGGTCAAGAGAAAACACAAAAGCATTACATTCATTTCTCCATGTTTACTTATTAAGGATATATCACCTTCTGACAACAGCCGAGAACAACTTGGATCTACAGTTCAAAGAGAATAAGAAATGTTGAGCAGGAAGCAAGGAAAAGCAGGGGAAGCAGTGAGCTCCTCTCCTGACTCATCTTTTGGGCTTAGATTTTCAGTTTACAGTACACACTCTCAAAGTGGAAGGTGCAAGACTGAAGTATTGCCAGCACTTACTCTTCAGTGTTGCTTTTCAGTGTGAAGTTTTCATCATGCCAGAAGTTCACATCTCTGCTTCCACTCTGACCACCGGGCACTGCTACAGTGACCCTGTGCTCATGGTCCTCCTGTCATAGTCCTTGACCTTCCACGGTCAAGTGGCTTTCCAATCACAGCCCTGGATCCTCATTCACAAGCCCTACCCTGTGCACCATGCAGCCCTTCCTTTCCCCTTTCATAGAATCACAGACTGGTTTGGGTTGGAAGGGACCTTAAAGTTCATCCAGTCCCAACCGCTGCCACAGGCAAGGACACCTTCCACTAGACCAGGTTGCTCCAAGCCCCGTCCAGCCTGGCCTTGAACACTGCCAGGGATGGAGCATTCACAACTTCTCTGGGCAACCTGTGCCTGTGTCAGCGCCTCACCACCCTCACAGGAAAGAACTTCTTCCTCATATCTAACCTGAACTTCCCCTCTTTAAGTTTAAACCCATCACCCCTTGTCCTATCACTACAGTCCCTAATGACAAGCCCCTCCCCAGCATCCTCGTAGGCCCCCTTCAGATACTGGAAGCTGCTCTGAGGTCTCCACACAGCTTCTCTTCTCCAGGCTGAACAGCCCCAATTTTCTCAGCCTATCTTCATATGGGAGCTGCTCCGGTCCTTCCCATTCAGGTATGGACTTGGGCTTGAAACAAAGACTGCAGAACTTTTACATCTGAAATCTGAAGTTTAACTTCCTAAGTCTGGGAAAGGTTTCCCTGGAGGAAACACAGAAGGAACCCGTGAACCTGACGTGCTGCTGGCACCTCACCGTGCTCTGCATGAACTTAAAAGCAAGCCATTAGACTGATTTGCATGAATAAAAGTAAGTTGTATGCCTCAGAAACCAAAGTCGTGATCCCTGGGTGGAAAGGCATGAAGCTTGCAACCTGCATGACAGCACCTGAAGGCACTGCAGCGTTGGCAATTACTCCCCATACCTTCTTCCACAGATTAAGCCAAGTATCAGAACTACTGAACCTAAGCTGCTAATGGCTTCGTAGCAGTCTGACTTCACAGGAGTCCTTCACCTTATTTCAGTAAGCCTTAAGACACATCCTTTTTATCTAGAACTGTCCAATTTCCTGAGGGTTGCTGCCATTTGGAACTCAACACTTGCTGAGTCTCGTTTCAGGGAAAGTTTCTCCTGTGACACATCACCCCCATTACCTACTTGTACCTGTCATCACTTCCTCAAGGTACAAACCTAATCTTGGTACCAGGCAGATAAGCAACAGTTTGAACCAGGCTCTATCCTACATGCGTGCAGATGCTCAATGATCCACACTGGGAGAAGAGGAAGAGGGAATAAAACATAGAAAAATACAGCACAAAAATAATAGGTATATTTGTGCTGCTCAAGATTTCAGTTCCAAATTGGGTATGCCTATGGGGCTGGCAAGAAAGGGAGTTTCACATACTAGAAAACAAAAGCTACAAAAGTAACAAAACTAATAATTTAATAATTTTTCAAAGGTTGTATTTCTGGGAGGATACATTTAGAAGGACAGTGAGTCCAGAGGAGGCCACGGAGATGCTGCGAGGGCTGGAGCAGCTCTGCTCTGGAGACAGGCTGAGAGAGCTGGGCTGGTTCAGCTGGAGAAGAGAAGGCTCCTTAAGGGGAGACCCTAGAGCAGCTCCCAGTGCCTAAAGCGGCTACAAGAAACCTGGAGAGGGGCTTTGGACAAGGGCCTGTAGGGGCAGGACAAGGGGAACGGCTTTAACCTGCCAGAGGGGAGATTGAGATGAGCTCTTAGGCAGAAGTTCTTCCCTGTGAGGGTGCTGAGGCGCTGGCACAGGGTGCCCAGAGAAGCTGTGGCTGCCCCATCCCCGGCAGTGTTCAAGGCCAGGTTGGACACAGGGGCTTGGAGCAACCTGCTCTAGTGGAAGGTGTCCCTGCCTGTGGCAGGGGTTGGAACTGGAGGAGCTTTTAAGTTCCCTTCCAACTCAAACCAGTCTATGACAGTATTATGTCCTTTAGCCCAAAATATTTGTCACAGTTTAAATATACACATCTTGTAAGAAATATGGTGCTCATTTGAACTAAACCAGCCTCAAATATCAATAGCTCCTGGACCAAGTCTTTGAAAGAGAGCAACAGCCCATGTGCTACCCCCAAAACATCCCTCCCCCTCCTGTCCACCAGCACATGCAGGTTCCTTGCAACCTTAAGTGAAACCACTGCCCAGTGTTCAACACCAATCCAGCCCCCTCCTCGGAGGATGGAGACACCAGAGGGAACTTTGAGTGACTAAGGACTAAATGGACATTGTTGGCTACAAGTGATGTCCCAGCAGGCTATTCTGCTCCTGTATAACTGAGGGCAGAGATAAAAACCTCAAGATGAGAATATCTGTCAAAAAAGGACTATATATGTTTACTAATTTTTCAAAAGGTCTCAGGGCATGTTCCCCTGGTTTTGCACAGATTAATTAGAGAAACCAGTTAAGCCATTAACTGGAAAGGCTGTGAATGTGTCATTTCATCCTTTATTTGTACCGAGCCTAACTCAATGAGATCTCAATACATGACTGGGTTTCCTAAACACTACCTAGGCATGAGTAACTAATGGCAACAGCAATAAATGCAATATATTTCAGGTGACTGCACGACTCCAGGAAGATGGTGTTGATCAGAACAACTTTATCACCCTCCCTATGCGCCTGAGCAGGGATTTGAGCCTGGACTGAGGGCTCTGTGTGCTAGTGCCAAACCAAGAAAGGATGGGTAAGCCTCACCTATGCAGTATTCGACATGGCTTAAATGTATGGGATTTAATTATTGTCTTGGTTGGGCTTCAGGGACTAAACACAGTTTTGCCAAATCTGCTTTTATCTTTTGCACTGTCAAAACTCACATCTCCAGCCAACACTGGCTGCCACTCCACTGGCTGAGTTTTAAACACTTGCCTGTGTTTTGGAAAATGAACATCCCTCCCCTCTCAAGGCTGGAGAATGAGCTGCATCTCATCTAGGAGAGAAAACCCCATCTGCTGCCTGCTACTGGGCTGCAAATACAGGAGAGGAAGGAAAGGAAAGTGCATCAAAAAGTAATAGCAGGAAACTTCTATTAGCATCTGAGGAGCAACATGTACCTATGCAGATGAGCTTTAAGGTTCCTTCCAAACCAAACCATTCTATGATTCCACGATACTGCTGCCAGAGAAGCTCATGTAACTTCCTAGGGCAAGTTGACTGGACTTTGTGTTTGCAATTACAATTTTCACATATTCTTCAACCTTAATGCCTACAAAATCCACCATTTCCAAGCATCACCTACCTCTTACCTTACAGGAGATCATAAGGCAATGGAATCACGAGTATTTTCCAAGCACAGGGCTGTGTGTGGGCTGTCAGTCAGGGGCACGGCAGCCCCTCGGGATCACTGGAGCCAGTGCCACAGAGCAGACTGCCCGGTATGTCTATCCACACCACATCATAATAAATGTTTCCCATATGAACTCTGAAATGAATACAGAGTAATTGCAGACCTCATTCCATAGCTCCCCGTATGATACATGCCTGTAATTGTCTGCAGAACATAACTTGCTCTTTATGTTAGAAAAGAGTGATCCTGCTGTGTAGATTTCTGGTATTCATTAGAACTGCCATTGGGAATTCTGCATTAAGCTGTGCATGGGTCAAATGAAATCATAACCACCTGCAAATCATTACACATATATGAGGTCTAATCCTACAATATCCTACACTTAGTAACCAAGTACTAAGTCCTATTTCCTACTATTAGTAACAGAAGAAATTCTGAGATTCTGGTAAAAATTTTCAGCTATTCCCAATTGATGGCCAGGAAAAAAAAAAAAAAAAAAAATCAGTAACTTTTCTTCTCTGGTTTGATCCCATATTCCCAGTGTAGTCATTGCTCCCCTATCCAAACTAAGCACATCATGTTTTCATTCACATGATTCACTATTAAGTTAAATTTAAACAAAGTCCATATGTTGGCATCAGCTACTAAGAGGTGTTCAAGGCCAGGCTGGACGGGGCTTGGAGCAACCTGCTCTAGTGGAAGGTGTCCCTGCCCGTGGCAGGGGGTTGCAACTGGATGAGCTCTAAGGCCCCTTCCAATCCAAACCATGCTGGGATTCTAGGATTCTAAGTACCTCATGGCCCAAAGAAGCAACCACATCTCCATGAAGCTCACTGCACCCTCCTCCTTCCAGCACAGTGCTCTTGCAAGCCACACTAAAGTAACGACATACGGTTGCAATATCCCATAGACAAAGAAGAGACGGAAACAAATCCCTAATGACACTGTACCCAGGTTTAGGTAGAAAATCTATTATTTGAGTGCACCCAGCTGAGCTCTTCCTGGAAGAGCCCAAAGCTCTTTAGCAATCACAGAGGATCAGGACCACAGATTAGAACTCGCTCAATCACTAGCAAGAGCATCACCCAGACACCTGCACGCTGCCGACTCAGGGGCTCTCTGATGCCATGGGCATCCCTGCGGCACCCTCTCAATGCCTCCTGACCAGGCAATACCTAGGCTTAGTCCTACTGAGCTGATAAATTATTCATGTCAACTAACCAAACACTAATATAAGGAGAAAAGAAAAGGAAAGAAGAGCAGCAGGATAGTAAATGAAGATAGATGGGTTTGGATTAGCATGCAGCTCTTGAATTGCAGCGTTACCTAACACATTAGAGCTGTCTGCAGCTGTCTGAGAAGGAAGATGGTCTAATCACCCCTTTCTTTCCATCAGGAAAGAATGTACCTCTCTGAATCCCACCCAACAGTCTGGGATCCTCGGCTTTCATTTAACCTCCCAATGTCCTGAGCAGCCTCCAAACTCTCAGGGCATAGTGGGTTGAGGTCAGTTTTAATCCCCAAATATTTGAGCTAAAGGTAGAGCAAGAATCCACCCTGGCACCAATAACAAGGTTAGAGGCAAGTAATCCATGACCTTTATCTAGTCATTTCTGCATGCTGTATTATAGCTACAGAAGTTGGCTAAATCACTCATATCAGAGACTCACTAAATCTGCTTATGCCTAAAAAACAGTCCACAGGCATACACACACATAAATTAACTAAAGACAATCTGGAGAATTTCAGCTTCGAAAGCCAGAGCTTTTGGAAGCTGGGAATGTCTGATCACAGCCACCCATAGAAGTGTTTGGGTTATTCAAGTGCTGCCGCTCCCCAGAGCAGCGGATCCGTACAACTAACACCCGACTTATTCCCATCTAACATGACATCTATCACACCCCAAAAAGTCAAACCTAAGATATGCATTTTCAGTTCCCCAACTGCTGCAGAAAGCACACTCACGCTGTACCCAGAGACACATGGAAGTCTCAGAGGTGACAAGTCAAGTCTTGAAGGCAGCCAGATGGAGGATCAAGCTATGGAGATGTAAAGACAAGTGGAGGAAACACAGATTTCTTGCATCTTTCTGTACCTCTGACTTGGATTGGCCATAAGCCACTGCCAAGCCTTAAGACACTGCAAAATAAAGGATGTTTCTTAATCTTGAGGTGGTGACCATTCAACTGCAGGACAAGCTGCCCATGGCCCGGTGTTAGAGGAGCAATAAATAACACCACTGCTTTGCTGTTGCCATTCCCTGCAACACCAAGCTGACAACAGCGGAGAAATGACAGCACTGGGGCTCTGGTGTTTGGTCCAGAACAAACTGATAGCAATTAAGGCATCAAAGACAAGAAGAGCACTATTAATTCCTCTTCACCTTTAATTTTGGATTCTGCATCCTCCGATGGAAAAGGATGAGGCAAGAGCGCAGGGCTCAGGCTCAACAGCCAGGGTGGAGGCTGCAGAGAACTCTCCAAGCAGAAGCCCAGCATCTGCCTTCCAGAGCTCACTGGCATTTTTCCTACTTTAATGTTATCTCAACAATGAATTTATTTGCAGACCTCCTGACTTTGTCTTTTGAGGCACAAACACTGCAGATCTTACAGCGCAAGTACTGATATGACAACATAGGTAATGGCCAAGGCAGAACAGCCTTTGCGTTAACATAGGGGTGGTCAGGCATTAGAACAGGCTGCCCAGGGCAGTGCTGGAGTCACCGGCCCTGGAAGTGTTCACACACCGTGTAGATGAGGCCCTCAGTGACATGGGTTAGTGGTGGCCTTGGCAGTGCTGGGAAATGGTTGGACTTGATGATCTCAAAGGTCTTTTCCAACCTGGTTGATTCGGTGATACATGTAACTAAATGACGCTTCAATGGAATAAGAAGGAAAATTAGTGATTTCACAGAGGGAATTTTCCCCTGGAAAACCTGCTATTTTTTTAATATCTCAGTGTGTCTCTGCACTCCTTGAAAACTCCAAGCACACCACAGACCTCACTAGTGCATTGCTAACATGCTAGCACAAATAATAAATAAAATACCAGTAATATCAGAGCACTGCCTTTCCAAGGCAGTGAGACGTGATTAAGATAAGGGAGGTGAAGAAGGCACAGAGATTAAAGAGGAGGCATTACAGAAGCAGCAGGCAGGTTTGCTGGAGCAGCTCCAAGCAGCATTCCTGCATAGAATCATAGAGTAGTTAGGGTTGGAAAGAACCTTAAGATCACCTAGTTCCAACCTCCCTGCCATGGGCAAGGACACCTCGCAATAACCATGCCTCCCAAGACTCCATCCAACCTGGCCTTGAACACTGCCAAGGATGAAGCATTCGCAACTTTCTTGGGCAACCCATTCCAGCGCCTCCCCACCCTCACAGTAAAGACCTTCTTCCTCATATCTAACCTGAACTTCCCCGGTTTCAGTTTAAACCCATCACCCCTTGTCCTATCACTACAGTCCCTAATGACAAGTCCCTCCCCGCATCCTCGTAGGCCCCCTTCAGACACTGGAAGCTGCTCTGAGGTCTCCACGCAGCTTCTCTTCTCTAGACTGAACATCCCCAACTTTCTCAGCCTGTCTTCATATGGGAGGTGCTCCAGCCCCTGATCATCCCCGTGGCCTCCTCTGGACTTGCTCAAACAGCTCCATGTCCTTTTTATGCATCCCCACTTCCATCCCCTGCCATCACCCCATCACACTGCCGAAGCCGGGTGTGTAACACATGGTGATGGGCCCCATTGACAGCACAAGCTGCACGCTTCTAACAGGGTATAGATCAGCAAATTTGTCATCTTGGGAGCTCTTCACTCATCTCCATTCCATCTTACACCAGTGCAGGATGCTCACACGTGCCCCAGCAAACCACAGAAGCTCAAGTCCTCGAAGTAACAGATTTTCCCTCCCACTGAGGCAGCACAAATGTGTTTGTTCCCTTGAATGGAGCTCACTGCAAGCAGTAAAAAGCCCGGCTGCACTGAATCGTGCTGCATATAAAATACATATACACAGACCCAGCTGGTGGCTATATGGGTTGACAAAAGAAGAAAGGTTATCTAATGTCTCTCTTCTTACCAACCATTTCTTTCACAGGCTGGATGTTTCCAGCTGTGATATAGAACGACAGAAAAAGTTTCCCATCCCCTGGCCAAATGCAAGCTCTATTTTAGGCATCTGAGGCACAATCTGCATACCCTGTGAGATTTTCCAGGCAAGTGCCCACAGCCAGGTGTTTAAGGACTCACATTTCCACCAATTTCATTACATTTTAAATCATATTTGGAAATATAAATGATCTATGAGGGTCTGAGCCAAATGACTCGCCTGAGGTCACAGGAGGCATCTGAAAAGAGGCAGAACCTCAATTTGTCCAGCAGCAAACCTAACTAGGGATAATCTTTCCTCCTGGTACATCAGGGACCTTGGGGGCACTGAAGCAGATCTTTACAGACACCATCTGTGCCCTCATTCCCAGTGGGGTCCTGGCTGCTCCTGTAGTGCCTGACTCTTGCAGATGTGGATGCGTTTACCATGCCAGTGATGGGTAAGGGCAGGGATCTCCTCCTGGCATACACAGCATCTTTCTCACTAGGGCGCAAAACTGGATTCATTGCAAAGTCACAGGCATGACACCAGTGCACACCCAGCACCTCTCCAGCACAGGATGTGACCATGCATGTGAACAGTCCCATTAATTTGTTGTCATTAACAAACTTAAAGCTAAAGATGTGCTTAAGTGAATCTGGGTTTTACAAGACTTTTATGGGTCAATGAAACAAATATGGGGCAGATTTGTACAGGCAAGAAAGGAGACCTGATGCCTGGCTAACAGACACCACTGCCACTTGTACCTGGAAAAAGACACCTACTCCTCCCAGCAAGGACAATTCTTTCATGGGAGAACACAACCCATCCCAGCTCTGCTTAATACTCACACCAAATGTACCTGGACACATGACAATGTCTAGCATTGAAGGAAACTACCCATGCTTAGCATCCTTGCAAATCAAGCCGAGTATCTAACTGCTGACATGGACATACCTGCAGCTTTGTGATATATGATGTCGTAGTATCTTCTAGTCTGGAAATAGATCATCTGCTTAATTTATATACCAAAGAGATGAATGCTGGAGGGGTTTAATAGGACCCTTGATAATAGGGCCTGTAATGGATTTTTAGAGTGAATTTAAGTCTGAGGGAAGGTGCTGCACTGATGCTCTTGCCTAGCACTGTCCCAGGAGCCGGGTTCGGTATGAAATGAGCACTTTGAACACGAGCTATGTAATTCATGAACGGGGAAGCAGCGCAAAAGCACCGGTGGGCTGGTACGTGCTTACACTCCCAGCTCACACACAAAATACTCACTTGTGTGGAAGTGCTTCATTGCATCTGCAGTTCTCTGCTTCTGGCCAAAGGGAAAAGGGAGAGAAGAGAAACCCAGGGGAGTCAGTCTCTGAGGTCTCTGGTCTAAAAGAAGGCATGGCTTTCATGTGGGCTGCAGGAGATGCTTCCCAAGTCCACACTACGGTCCCTAATCATAGAATCATGGACTGGTTTGGGTTGGAAAACACCTTAGAATTATCCAGTTCCAACCCCCTGCCATAGGCAGGGACACCTTCCACTAGACCAGGCTGCTCAGTGTGCTTACCAATGTTGCTTAAAGATCCAAGGCGTCACCCTTGATCCTCTCGCCCTGCTTTTCCTCTCTAACTTAACTAAAGCTGCCTTTCCCTGCAAGCCCTGACGGACCCCACATGTCCAGCAGACTTCCAGAGGGATACAGGAGTCAGTGCACAGAGATCTTCTGCGGAGCCAGAAGCAGTGGTCCAGCAACTACTTATGTCTACTTATTTGTGCTTGATTTGAAAACATGAGTATTCCCACTGCGCACAAACAGCGCCTTTCCCTGGGCTTCAATTGAAGAAAAAATATCAACAATGAAAGCCAAAAAAGCCCAAACCCACCTGTATCTTTAAGGGAACACAGACTTCTTGTTGTACAAAAGGCATTAAGTACTTGCTTAACATCAAACACAACCTAAGAGCCAGGATTAACAGAAGCAAGCAAACAGAAGCAAGCAAAACCATCAAATTGCAACATGGTCAAATGCAAGAACAAGTAATAATGTAACAGGAAGGAAAGCAAATTAAAAACTGTGCCCTTTAACAAGATACCACAGATAAGATGTAAAAGGTGGAAAAAATAAAGGTACCTCTGCAGTAACCGCTGCTTGAAAATTGTCTTTTTGCTTCAGAGTTCTGGATGAACTACAGTGTCTCTGTCACACCACCAGAGATGTAATATGGTGCAAAAGTAGATATGAATATGCTTAAATAATTCAGGGCGAAAGTCTAAAGAATACAGGCTGCCTTAGGTGCTTCCTGACATTCATCTTCAAGGCACAGAAGAGGCCTAACAACTCCTGACTGGTGTAGTTGGACTTATCAAACCTCCTTCCTCCCTCACACAGATGAACATCACAGGAGAACCATGCCATTGCGTGTTAGCCCCTTGCTCTCGTTGGAGCTGCGGTGTCAGGAGCCTGTCCGCAGTCCTGTTAAAATCTCTGTCTTCAGCTTGAGAATATGAACTTGTTCCAGGGTGAAACTTGACGTACAAGCTTCTGCCTTGGAGCAACTGCTTCAGAAAATGTGTTAAGATTTGCCTGGGGTAGAAAAGAGCAACAGAGAAAAAATATCTGAGACTTATTAATTATAATTACTATAACCTTTGGTCTTGGTGCAGTAAAACAGCTTTGCTTTCTGGGAGAAGAAAAGTATGCCCCAGGCACAGAGGCAGAGATTTTTAGGAGATACCTAAAGCAAGGCTCTTCAAGCTACATCTTGAGATTAAAGATGAGGTTTCCAAAGACATACATGAAAGTTTAATGCTTTGATTTTTCCAGAGGTCGGCTGGAATTGCAATCCTGCACAATCTTATGTATCTTTTTATCTTAACATGCCTCTCCACAGCTCTACTGATGAACTTAAATTAAGCAATTTAAGCACATGTCTAAGCCTAACTTCTGTAAAAGACTAAGTCTTACTGACTCCTGATAAAATTAGCCCTTCAGTCCACATAGATTCTTCTGAAAATGTAGCCTTTGATTCCTCTTGACATCACCTAATGCCATGCCCTGGAAAATCTCCTCCTTAAACAGTGAGCAGGATTCAGGAGCGCTTGCTTTGGGAAATATATCTGAAAGGTTGACATCATTCTTGCTCTAGCATGAGTTATCTTACTCCTTATCAGCTGCACCTTCAAGATTTTGGGATTTTTTTTAATAGGATTATCAGTGAAAATCAAAAGGTACATTATGGAAAAGACAGGGGAATATGGAGATGAGAGACATGGTAAGGAGGAAAGTGATTCTTCTCTTGCAATGACTTTAATATAAATATTTTGTTCATGTTAATGTAATTATGTGAATGTAAATAGTGCAACATTAGCATCAACAACAGCACAACAAATCAGAGGTGCAACGTGCCAGGCACCCCGACAGCACAAACCCAGGGAGCCGCAGCACATCTTCCTCCAGCCTCCGACAGCATACCACACATGGTCCATCTGTGCCCATACACAAGCATTATACAGCATTTCCAAACACCAGGCAGCCCAGACAGAACTTAAATTATGAGCCCAACAACTTAATCCAGCTTCAGCTTACCTGGAAAACCAGTGACACACAAGCCTTGCTCTGTGCAAGACTTTTGCTCCCCAAGGTTTCAAGGAAAAGTGTTAACATAGCTCCTTATTCCAAATCTTCACGCCAAATGCAGCTCCAGAGAGGAGTTCACATCCCCATCACAGTGCTCTCCTTACAGTCACCCTCCCACTGGGGCTGGCTGCCAGCACATACCCCTGGTTGGAGATGTCTCCAGGAGGATAAGAGGAGAGCTGAGCAGGTTCACAGGAGCCAGGGAAAAGATGCCCGTGGCTGAAACACTGAAAGAGCATTTGCCTGGCACACCAGGAATCAAAGCGTATGGATTTAACACTGTAACGATCATTCAGCACATCTCTTGTGGGTTGAAAAATCCTCCCCTCCTTCACAGGATAAAGATGTGAGGCCATTAAGCAGAGAAGAAGGGTAGAGGGAGAGGCATAAGCTCTTGGGAGAAGTTAGTATGCAAGTTAATATGAACAGATTAAGGCTTTCAGCAGGCACTCTGCCTGCGTCCCAACGCACGTACCGTAACCGAAGGCTGAATATGAAAGCTGTCAGACTGACAGTAACCACTTGCCTCCTCCTCCTCTCCTTCCCAAGAAGGGAGGAAAGCAGTTCAAACACTGTGCTCCACGAACATGGGTGATAAGCAGATTTCCCTTCTGAAAATAAAGACAAAAGCAACTCCTAAATGCTATAGAGTGTCCTGGGCATTTAGTATGAAGACAATCAAGGTTCAGCTACTGGCAGAGGATGATATAAATCAGGATCAGGACTCACCCATGGGTGAGTCTGGCTCATCTAACTACCACACCTGCCTGTAACATCTTGCTTAACCACTGTCATGAACCATCCGCTTTTGCACGGCTCTGCATTCATTCATGAGTTTTTCAATGGGAAAGAAATACACCGATTTCCAGGATTTACACTCACAGCACAGCACACAGCAGGGTTTATTGGGTGAATCGAGCTTGCACACACACACAAAAAATGAGCCTCTGTGAACCACACTTATGAAAGACATCAATTTCCTTGGGAAGTTTGTGCAGTTACAGACCACGCAATGCTGCTTCTGTGCATTATTTAATGAGGGCTTGAAGCCTTCAGCGCCATCCATGTGCCCTGATGGAGAAGTCCTAAAACCCGAAATGAGGCTTATTGAGCCATTCTGCAGGACTCAGGAGAGCCATGTCCCCTCCTCGGTTCAGAAGGCAGACAGAAAGACTCCCATCCACAGCCATGCTCTGCAGGTCTCCAGACACAGTGGTTCCAACCACCAGCTTATTACACATCTCTAGAACATTACTATATCACCACAGTTAAGTTCTGTGGTTGTATTTTTAAAGCAAACTATTAATTTTACTATAAAACACACATCTAAAACCATTCGACTGTGATGAAAAGTCTAAACCAAAGAACATACTTACCATTTTTCATAAACATAAGCCTGTAATGAGAAAAAAAAACAAAAAACCAAGACAGTGAAAGCCTCACAGAGATCACCTTGTGCACCACTGCTCCCTACACCGGGGCCTCTGCAGGTCTATGCTAGAGAAAAATAAAATGTACCTCTCTCAAATGGAAGTCACCAGTTGTCTCCTAATGGCCAAACACTCCATGTGACACTGAACTACTCCTCAACTACTCATATATCATCTACTCAACTAGTCACTGCAGTATGTTATACTGCCTGGTACCCAAAACCCACATTTAAGAAGGTCAAGAGAGGATGGGTCAGAAACTAACTGCGAGACAGTTACTGAGCCGCTATTTCTACCAGCAGAAACCCAAAAATGTGCAGACATAATGGCATTGCAAAGCAAGGGGAATGTAAGCTGCTAAACTCATAGAATCATGGAGTGGTTTGGCTTGGAAAGGACCTTAAAGCTCATCCAGTTCCAACCCCCTGCCACGCTCAGGGACACCTTCCACTAGAGCAGGTTGCTCCAAGCCCCGTCCAACCTGGCCTTGAACACTGTCAGGGATGGGGCAGCCACAGCTTCTCTGGGCAGCCTACAAATGCTACAGAACATCAATGAGGAGGCCCAAGACAACAATAACCCTGTACAGAGTGCACTGAGGAGAACAAACTGGCACGTGTGAGTCTGGAAAATGCTCCTGCAAGAGCTGCTTGCAAGTGGCTGCTGCGCTGGTAAAAGCTCTGCTAGTGCTGTTTCACCCCAGAAACAGAGGACAACTAGAGAAGTTTTAAATTGGGTTTCACTCTACACTAGCAGAAGATGGGCTCAAGCACAAAAACAGCAGCTGGAGGATAAGCAAGATTTCAACACGTGAAGGCAGAGAAATGTCAAGGCTGAAATGGCAGCACAAAAAGCTGAAGAGCACCACATGCCACACACCGAGCGAAGCGACCTCCAGCGAACATGCACAGATGTATTTCCAATGGTTTTAAGACATAAGAGCCAATCTCGCAGTTCTGTAGAACGGCCCCTGCTAAGAGATCAGGTGGCAAGAGGATCCAAGTTCAACAGTTCTCAGAGCCTTGCTGGAAGCCCCCAAAGGAATGCTTGATAAAGCTTTTTTCTCAACAGAAAATCATATAAAACTGTGATTTAGAATTTAAAAGAACAGACTTAAAAGCACTGCTAGGTGCCCCTGCTACGGGTCTGCTGCAAACAGCCCTGTTCTGCAGCCACCGAAGAAGCTCTTGCAGCTGATCAAGCGTGCCTGAAATGCACAGCAAAGCAAAACGGGCCACATCAGTGCTACAACAGCAGCAAAATCACTTTTCTTTCATTTCTTACCCCTCCCCAGCTTCGATTCATTTGTTCCCAGCAGAGACCTGCTGAGTGGGACAGTTTGGAAGCCGATGGCACAGAACACCATTTTTCTCCACACGACAAACGCAGCAAGAAACCACCACCAAAAACATCACACAAGGACTGCAAGGGGTCACCTGTCCCCATGTTATCCATAACTAACGTTTGATGGAGAAAAGCACTGTTTAGAGGATTTCTCAGAAGAGCAGCAGTCAGCACCGCTCAGTCTGCATCCCACATCCCATTGGCACAGCAAGGAGAGCACCTGGGGACCGTAGTCTGAGGAATGCAAGGGAGGTATGACAGCAGCAAGAGGGCTGGAAGAGCAGCCAGAGCAAGATCCTAGAATCATGCAATGGTTTGTGTTGGAAGGGACCTTAAAGATCATCTAGTTCCAATGCCCTGCCATAGGCAGGGACATGCAATCCCTCACACCACCTAGAACCAGGGGAGCAGGTGAAGCAGAGCTGAAGCACCCCAAGGCTTAATGTCATCTGTGTGTTACACAGGAAGTCTGAAGAGGGAAAAGGGTTCATCTTAAATAATATGGAAGAAGGACCCACTTGCAACAGCAGAGAGAGGTAGAGTTTGTGTTGAACTGATAACTTGTCTAGCCTTGGCTAAATAGGTATTTTTTGTGAGTTCTAGGCACTCTCCCAGGAACACTAATGCAGCTTCCTGGTATGAATCCAAGGGAGTTCTCTCTCAGTCATTCTGCCTTGTTGTTAAAGATAGGAAGAAAAATGTCCTTTGTGAGTAATTCCAAAATTGTTCTGCAACAGAATCATCTGCAAGGATCTTGCAGAGAATCAGAATGAACTACAGAATCTCCTTTTCCAGAAAGGAAGCTGAGGTTAAAGTAAAAAAATACATGTAGTCCTGTATTTTTAGCCCCTTGAACATACCTTACAAGAAGTTGTAGGCTTCTCTTACTGCCATTTTTCAGTGTAAGAAGTACAAGCCTTTTGGCTGATCCATACCCCAAAGCACAGAAGTGACCACTAAAACATGTAGCACCCTTTTTCTGATGTGAACCTTTTCAGTTTCCCACAGTTGCTACTGAGATGGGGTTTTTCCCTCTAAAATTTCTTAAATCTGACATTTAAAATTTTGAGGTTTTCACAAGACCTCCTCTGCATTGTTCAACCAAGTGAACTTCCATTAGTTTAGTTTTAGTGACTGTCCTCCTTCCCATGCTCCTTCCTGTCTTGCAGTACCAAACACACACAGAACAAGTTCCAAGATCAGAGGGTTGGAGCAGCTCAGCTCTGGAGACAGGCTGAGAGAGCTGGGCTGGTTCGGCCTGGAGAAGAGAAGGCTCCTTAAGGGGAGACCTTAGAGCAGCTCCAGTGCCTAAAGGGGCTACAGGAAACCTGGAGAGGGGCTTTGGAAAAAGGGCCTGTAGGGGCAGGACAAGGGGAATGGCTTTAACCTGCCAGAGGGGAGATTGAGATGAGAACTCAGGCAGAAGTTCTTCCCTGTGAGGGTGGTGAGACACCTACACAAGGAAGTTCTATATAAGGGTTTTAATATATAAAGACTGGGGACTCTGAAGGAACAAGAAACTTCCCCCCCAAGCTAATGAGCATCCATCCTTGACTGCAAGCTTCAAGGAAACACTCTTACCCTATGCATGCAGGGTGCTCTCCACATCTGCAGGGACATCTCTCTCTGTCACGATCAACCAAGGCTTATGAGCACACCAGGGAAAAAATTAAGCCAAACCTGGTGGAAGATGCTTCACCAGAGGAAGAACCAGAAGTCACAGTGATTACTTGAGAGATTTTTCTGGCCGCATCTGAGCTGAACATTTTACAGCACTGGCTGTGTCTGCGCGCGCAGAGCAGAGATTTCTCATTTCATACATCATTTACTCCTGCAGTGATTCCACAAAGTCACAACATGTCCTTAATACACAGAAGAGGAGAAATCCATTCTTCTCATGACAATAGTTAAGGCTGGAGATATTAAACATAGATTTCTCTGCACAGCAATGCCACCTGCTACAGGATAATCGCATGTCCTTAATAGAGAAATACAAGGTAAACACAGGAAAGCCTCAGCTCCTCACAATCAGAGGACAACAGGAAGTTTCCCACAGCTCTTAAGTTATTTATGTGCAAAGCTACAGCCATAAGTGGAGCATAATTCTCTCTGGAAGCTGTTGACAATGTTTTCAGGGAAGAACATGTGCCTATGGGTGGTCAATAGCCAGTAACATGAAGCATCCAGATCCTTGTACAAAACCTGAGGTACTAACACCAGTTAAACCAATCAAAAGAATTATGACGCTTCTTGGCAAGTTCAACTTTGGCTTAAGCATCCTCCTGTCCAGTTCTAGATGTCTTCTACTTGACCTCTACCACCACATCGCTCCTCTCCGTCCTCACTACCACCCCTGAGGCAGCTAAAGCTCCCTCGTGCTGCAGGACAAGTACCCTTGTGCATTTGCTAAGGTTTAAGCTGTATTGTAGACTGGTGCTAAAGCACAACTCCAACAGTCACTGGAATAAAGGGGGAGAAGCATTAATACATATATCTCTCTCTCTCCAAAACCAAGGAGAGAGAACAAGAGAACTAGGAAAGAAAACGAAGAAGACATGAAGAGTGAAGAAAAAAAAGATTTAAAGCACAACACTGCTAGTCAAGGTTACAGAATCCCAGACTGGTTTGGGTTGGAAGGGACCTTAAAGCTCATCCAATTCCAACCCCCTGCCACGGGCAGGGACACCTTCCACTAGACCAGGGTGCTCCAAGCCTCGTCCAACCTGGGCCTCAACACTGCCAGGGATGGGGCAGTCACAGCTTCTCTTGTATGGCTGTATGGGTGCTGACTCTGTGAGGGGCTGGGCAAGCCAAGCCCCACATAAGCCAGTGACAGACCACTCAAGGAAAAGCAGAAAAACCAGGGCAAGCACAGCAAGATGCATCACCCCTAAAAAGTGACTGCAGAGAGCCAGGGAGGTTTAGCAACGTGTAAAGTCTCACAAATTAAAGCCACCAGCTGAAGTTTAACAGAGGCCAACAGAACTGCTGCTGTCCAATGGGTCCCTGACAGCCACCCTGGAATAAAATCAGAGGTTACAGGGAATTTTATACCCTAAAAGGCAGCACTACCATAAGAACAAACAGGTTACTCTGGATGCAAGCCTCACTAGACATATCCTGGTCAGAGCTGGCAGAAGATGACAAAGCAAATTACCTCCTGGTGGTGGTAAAAGAAGTTCATTGACTTGCATTAGAAATTTGTTTTGTTCTGGAAAAAAAACATCATTTTCTTTGGAGGGTGAAGGGGGAATTTAATTTAATCAGATGCTGAACGTTCCATCCCAAATCTATTACGAAAAGTCTGGCAAAGGACGTACACTTTAAAATGCTACCCAAAGAGAAGGGACTGGCAGTAGGACAGAGCATGTTAAAGTGAAAATTGGAAATGAAAGGCTCAAGAGAGAATTGATTAAACCCGTATTACTATGAGATTTTTCATGCCTCTGTTTTCTTTCCCAAAACACTAATTTACTAGATATCAGCAAAGATGGGAAAGGACATACTGGAAAAATACACAAACTAATATATATATTTCATAGCATTTATACAAGATCACTCTGCCTGGTGTCCTGAGGGCCAAGAACAAACCCAGCAGCCTGGAATCCCTCGTTGCTGCTTTAGCAAACAAACAAGACCCCAATTAACTTGGCTAGACACAGACCTAAACAAAAATCCTACATCCCAGCTTACACACACAGACTTGGACCAGCAATCTGGGTCTTGAGGCTTTTCTAACCCTGAGAAGTGATTACAAAACGTCTGATGCTAAGCAATGGGTCAGTTAGCACAGGGCAGTATGAGGTGCTCTCGGGCAGCTCTGACTTTCTGCCCTGGACCTGCTTTCATAAGCAAAGCTCTCAGTCAGCAGCAGTTGGTCTGGGATTCTTCCTGGTGGCTAGAAAGCAAAGCGACACCTATGTCTGGGTGCTCCACCTGCTGCCATCTAAATATGCTGAGGGCAAAATCTCCCATGTGTGGTACAGATGAGCATCCCTTAACTGAGCTCCTAGAAACAGCTCCTACTGCAACTCCTTTGCATACATATTTGCTCTATTTGGGACAGCCTCCAGCTGAATACAAAACCTGAGCCTCTGAGATGCCTTTCTCTGTACAGGTGCTGCTCCTGCAGTTCATGAGATGACAGAAAAAGGCAATCACAGGGGCTCAGGCAGTGTGAGGGGCTGATCGAACACAAGCAGCACGATGAGGAGCAAGAGCCACGCAAAACCCCTCCAACAAATGACCCATCTGCAGAGGCTTGGAGCGAGCACCCTCACATGCTGCCATTACAGGGCTTGCAACCAACCCCTGTTACACATTCACGGCTGCAGCTGACCCCCATTAGACAGTGGTTTATTAAATTAAAACATCAACCCCAGAAATAGATGTTTGCTTAATGGACATAAACAATTTGGGGACCTCATGCTGCAAGCTGTAAAATGAAATCAAACTGTGGCAAAGCTGAAGAAATGAAGCTATAAAGAGAAAGCAGTGGGAGGAACACAGAGACCTCCTGACAGAGGGAAGTTGAGTATCACAGGCTTGGTACACCTTGAAAGTTCTCAGGTATAACACATACAGCCCAAAAAATTCAGCAAGTGAAAGCAATGATCAAGCCTGAGCAGGAGGCACTGAACTGGTCTCAGTCCCCTTTTCCACCTCCAAGATCTGTTGGAAACATCAGATCCAGCATCTCTTTGGAAAGCCACATGAGCATCAAGCTGCACAAAGTGCAGTACAGATCGTTTTAAGGGCAGAGACATGATACAAGAATTTCTTTTCAAAATCCAAACCTGCACCCTCTTCTTTCCTCTGGGAGAGAGGTTCTCTCCAACCCCCTTTTATTGCAGATAGCAGCCCTTAAAACTATCCTACTCTCTCTTCCAGAGGTACAAAAGATAACACCCTGTCCAGTATTCCCAGACAGCTTTAGTTCATACAATGCAGCCTTGCTCAGAAGCATCCCAGCAGCCACTCAGTAACTCTTCGGAAGTGGCTGCAGTCACCCTTTTTCCACACCAAGACAAGCTCTCCAAGTTGTATTGTGGATATTTATCCATTCCAAGGCTTTGGAAAGTTGCTCTGTCTCGTCCGCATGTACACACACAGCAAGTAGATGCGTTGTTGCAGGCAGGCGGAGGTCAGGGGCAGCAGCCTGTGGTTTCACTGCCCTTCAGCACAAGGGAATCACAGGAACTTCCCAGGAGCAAGAGGGAAGAAATCATAAGGCTCACCGATGCAGAACCTCCATATGTAACAGCATGAGCTGCCAGTCTACATGTATTAGAAAAAACAACTACTTAATTAATTTTCTCAAGAAAATATAATTTTCCAGGGCTTTTACAGGGGCTGGCAGTACTGAAGCTCCACTCCTACAACAGACACACTTGGCTGCTGTGCCAGCGAACAGGGAACATGCTCTGTTTGCACACAAGGGCCCATCTGTTCCATCTCTCACAACTGGATCCAAGAGCTCCACTGTTTGTATTTGTATTGCCATACCCACGGGAATGTCTTTATCATATGCCATGGACAAGCACATCTCAAAAAGGACACTGGCATCATCATCCCTCAACTATTTTTGTGCTGACCCTCCCTGGGGTCAGCTCCCAAACACTGAGGACAAACTCTGGGGCACTCATCATCCGGTCTCAGCCCTGTTTGTCCACTGCCATCCACACGGAGCAACCGATAATGGAAGCATTTTAGGTTTTGAAGCATAAGACTTAATCCTTGTATTTTATAACCTCACCACAGAGCAGCATAACTGAATTAAAAGATGGTCAGAAGCAGAGAAATCAAGTGTTACGACATGGGGAGACTTATTCTTCACCTAGATGTGTATCAAGGATTAAATTACATCCGTAGAAGACATCTCGCCTCAAGTTTCAGCTCTGGAATGAATCCAACCCACAGTGCCCTGTAGCACACCCACTACCTCTCATTTCAGGTTAATGTTCTGGGCACTGTGAGAGATGGTCACTGCCGGTTTAGGACCCCAAAGACCTTGAAAATGGCTTGCCAGCCACAGGAAGCCATTATCCACAACAAACTACCTACAGCTAAAGGCAAGAAGCTACAATACCAAATCTAAGATTTCATTTAGCACTTAATCTGAAGACAGCTATACTAGAACAAGGAACACAACAGCTGTGATTTTTGATTCCCTCATTGGCTGTCTCCCTGTTTGTATACAAGTCCTGTTTTCAGGTCAGTCCTTCCCAGAGTTAATCCTGACATGAGCCACAGTCACTTCTTACCTCTCCCTTCCCAACAGGCTTTCTGGTGAGCAGAAATCGTCCTGTTTTGGTAACTGCTTTTACTTAGGCAATATCCTGCCTCTCACAACCTCTCCTTTATGCCTATGCCTGTGAACTTGAGCAAGTTTTTGGACTCTTTCCTTGAGCAGCACAGACACTGCTAGTGTAACATGCTTTCAACTGCAAATGTTCTCCCATGGTGCAAGCACACATTACTTCTGAACATACACGTGGTACAGAGCAACCCTGCAGTGCAGCTGGGAGAAAGGACCTACTGCTTTCTCCACTGTCTTTTTATAGAATCCCAGACTGGTTTGTGTTGGAAGAGACCTTAAAGCTCATCCAGTTCCAACCCCCTGCCACGGGCAGGGACACCTTCCACTAGACCAGGGTGCTCCAAGCCCCTGTGTCCAGCCTGGCCTTGAACACTGCCAGGGATGGGGCAGCCACAGCTTCTCTGGGCACCCTGTGCCAGCGCCTCAGCACCCTCACAGGGAAGAGCTTCTTCCTAAGAGCTCATCTCAATCTCCCCTCTGGCAGGTTAAAGCCATTCCCCCTTGTCCAGCTTGACTTGACATACCTTCCTGTCTGCGATGGGTCAGTAAACTTCTATTTTATATATGTTACCTAAAGCATATAAAACTTTTAAAACAGGCCACAAGACTTTCTCTAGACTTCTTGAATATGCTCAGTGAAGAATGGAAGTTAGAAGGAGACGAGTTCTGACTCAGAAGAAAAAATGCTATTTTAAAAGCAACAAGGGACAATAATTGCATAGAACAAAGCTGTGGCTGTGAGCATCTTTTCTCACCTACTCATCAGTTCTTCATTTTTAACTTAGTTCATAGATCCTGCCAAATTCCCAATGGGCTTCACAAACTCAACATACGGCTCCAGAGAAACACAACTGCCCCCAGGGCCGGGCAGTTTTCATCTCGTTCCACTCAGATATTGGAAGAAATAAAGATTTCAGGCAAAGGCAACCAGACACACATTGTTTTTACAGAGTATGTGTCCCTATGCAGGGTTAGCAAAGAAAACTTTTTAGGATCTTCTCTGACTAAATGAACAAATCTTCATCTCTATATAAACTTGTTAAGAGGACCAGCTCAGACAAGACTGTCTCAGCCAGAAGTTTGGACCAACAACTTGTCCTCCACTTCTGCATATCAGGTCATCATAACACTTGAAATGCACAAGCAGAGTATCTATCAGTTTCTGAGCATGTGAAAGCTCAGATCAGCACTGTTTCTTGCAATGCATGAGCTGCACCCAACTCAGGTCCTGAATGTATAAATTGTTTCGCACACCATGCAAATCAAGTTAAGGTACAAACACAGGTTTTAGACCAGACACCAGCACCGAGGACGCAGCCAGCCTTTAGCAACCCAGCGAGGGCTTGTCCTCTGAACAAGATGTAAAACCACGAGGACTGACAAATTAGCTTTTACTGTATAAATTCATGCATTTCAGTGTCTGGTGGGACCACGGCCATTCTGATCTGGGCACACATTACACTGACTTCACATCACACTTGAGACAGGGCAACAAGCAGTAACTGGTGTTGCTACTCCAGCCCTGTACACAGCACTGGCTTTCCAGACTCTGATGCTGTTTTGCAGGGTTAGATCCCCTACTAAGATGTTACCAGACCTGAACGAGACATAGACTACTACTAATGGAGTCCATTTCGAAGAGTAAAGGCCACAAACCATCTACCCATCCAGATAGTGCTTTTCTGATGGTGCATACATACATAAGACCCCATGAGTCTCCTGGATACCAAACGAGGAGTGTGTAAAACAGAAGCCAGTGCTCCTCGACTCGCATCTGCTGCTCCAACCCACCTCCTGGGGCATCTCCAGATCTGCTGCACCGTGTGGCAATTCTCCACACGGATGCTCCTGAACATCCTGTACTCTTGAACACGATGCTCAAGAGCCCCACTCTCCTTCTCCTTTAAGTGAAGCAAGGAAGTAGATTTCCTACAAATGTTCAATGGTGATTAACATCCCCCCAAAGCCCTGTCTGAATCTTGTCATCTACCAAACGCCTCCACGCTGAGCACAGTTCTATCCCCACGGTCATGCCAACACAAGTCTCTTTAATGCAAAGGGGATTCTTGTAGGACAAACAATGTTTTTTCAGCTCCGAGTTCTTCGGTGCTGTCAGGTGAGTGCCAGGAGAGGGCTCAGCCAAGGGACCACTGACACAGAGACTTGGAAATTGAATTAAAAAGATCACAAGCCCATTTTTGACTCCGCTTGCTCCCCCCCCTCCCTTTAAGTAGGTCACTCTGCCTGCTATGGAAATCAGCTCGGCTTCAAAGCAGGTTTTCTCCTCTCCTGCCTTATCTCCTACATACTAGAAATGTGCGAAGCATTGTTAGAGCAAAGGCTAATTTCAGACTAATTTGATTTATTCCTGGCATGGGTATAAATATGAAACTGTATTTACCTATCAAAAATAGCCACAAAACATGAAAAAGGAATGAACACTTGCAATGTATCTGCCAAACAGTTCTGAATGTGGTAGGTAGCTACAAGTCCAATCCCCAACAGATAATAAAATGCAAATGGAATACAAAAGGTCTTTGTGACCTAGCAAGGGAGGCAGGAGAAGAGAAAATCTCTTGAATTAGATACCAATCATACCAATTTCAGCCTGGAAAATAGGCTCTACCTTTTTATTTCTTTAACCTAACACAGAGCCTTCCAATTCACACTGCCATTTAATAAAGGGCATAAGACAAGCATAATCCCAACCCTGCTGAAATCCCTGGAAACAACACAGCTTCCACCCATAACGATGGAAGTGAGCTCCTTGGGTTCATTCCCAACCCACCCCCGTGAAGGGACACAGGCAGGATCTGCAATCCAGACACGCCGGGCTACTGGGTTTTAAACACTGTCACCAGTCTGAGCCATCCCCATACAGACTCACAGGAAATGCAACTAAAGGTATGAAGAGAAATTCCAGTGCTCACAGAAGGCAAATGCTGAGAAGGTTTTATCTAGTATCATCCAAAAAATGAGTCAAAGAAAATGAACCACAAGAATTCCATTAGTACTTGAATGCCCCATCAGCAATTTTGTTTTAAAAAGAGAAAAGGGGGAAAAAAAACCCCAGCATTTTAGAATTCAAGTATAAAGGCACTTCCTAAGCCTGGAAAAGCATTTGCCTTCTGCACCTCTGAAGATAATCACCTGGTGCAATAGCCTGACACAGCACGATCAGCAGAGTTCTCCTAACTCACAATTGTGCTACTTCAGCCTGTTCTTTTGCTCCACTGATCCAGTCAGAAGACTCCTGGATCAGCTTTTTGGCCCCCCCCCCCCCCCAAGTTTTTAAGTTTCTCTTTAAGATTTTAAGCCAAGGCTCAGTGTGGAGGTGTGAGAAATGCAAAGGAAGGAGCAGGCAAAAAGGAAAAATATCCTCTTTTTTTATCTTGTGAAGGAAAGAGAGAGGCTGTAGGTGTGATGCTGCCTCTTGTAACAGCAGCACTTTGCCTTCCAGCCGGCAGGAAGGGAGCCTATGGCTAAGGAGCAAGAAAGAAGCTCAGTCAATGTGGAAGCACATGAGGTCTGTGCCAGAGGAGCTGCTGCCGGTTGGCGATGCTCAGCACAGGGAGGACCTGCAGCACATGGTACCCTTGGCACCAGAGCCTCTTCTTCCAAGTCAGAAGGAATTATTTCACAGGATGTGAAGAGAAAAGACTCTATTCAAAGCTTCACTTACATTTAAGCTTCCTTAATAGTTTAAGGATCCAGTTCCAGGCCTGAGTGCTGCCCAGTGCACCCGAGCTTAAAGCATTGCCCATATGCTGGGACACGCTCACAAGCCGTGTTTACTGCCAGGACATACCTGCCAAAACCTGAGGTTTAAAAACAACATAACCGCAATAGGCCTGGAGGCTTCTCAATTTGGAAAGAGCATTATTAATATTAATATGTAGCATTTTATAGTAGGAAAAAAATACAGAAAGTTGACAGCATTGTGCCTTAAGCCCTAGAATCAACTGGGATTTTTGGCAGCACATGCTGGAGAAGACAGCAGCAGCTGTCAAGTCACAGCTGGAGTTGCCTCTGGTGAAGGTGATTGAGAAATGGGATTCAGAAAAAAAGAGAAGAAAAAAACCCCAACAGGTAAAATTCAAGGCAAAATGAAGCGCAGGAAGGACAGACAACTGAGTTAACAGCCTCTCCTTGCTCGCAGAGCACCCAAATTGTTCTGAGTTGTCTATTTTCCTTCAAGTACAGCCCCTGCTTCCTAACCTGCACTTTACAGGTTCTTCCTTTTCATCACCCCCTCTATTGCACTCTCAGCTCTCTGCTTTGCAGAGAGGGCAATCAGACTGTAAGATTGAGATGGGCTGACCCTGGCTAGAGGCCTGGTGCCCCCCAGAGCTGCTCTGTCACTCCCCTCCTCAGCACGATGGGAAGAGAAAATGAAACACAAGGCTTGTGGGTTGAAATAAGGACAGGGAGAGACCTTCTCCACAAGCTGCTTGCAAAGTCACTGCCCAGGCTGACCCTTTCCAACAGCCACATTTCCTCTATTGTAAATGTGCTGGAAAATCCTAAGGACAAATAGGCAGGAACTCCCAATCAGAACATGCTCCACACAACCACCCCTGGGTTTTCCCTCAATGACTCGCCATGAACTTACACCCCAAACCAACACTCACTGAAAATATGCGTGTACTCCAGCACTGCTGCTCCTCTGCCAAACCCAACTATTTCTGCTTCCACTGGGGACCTGTACATCAAAACCTTTCTAATGAAGAACAGTACGAGGCGAGCATTAATGCCAACCTGCAGAAATCACCCACACTATTCGGTTCTCAGACATAATAAAAACAGTCACCAGCAGTTAGCTTGAAACTAGGACATCTGCAGCATTTAAAATACCTACTACAAATGAGAACTACTTAGGCACATCATAAGTAGTAAATGGCAAATATTAGGAGTTATGGGAAAAGAGATCGTTAAAGCAGATTTTAATAGCCCAGCCTTTCATACATTCAGATGGGAAAATCCAGTCAGCACACACTTTGAGGATTAAGCATACATTAAGAAACAAACTGCTTCATTTCTGGAGTTGTAAAAACAAAGGTTAAATATCTGCTTCAGCACAAACCCTGTAATTTTTCCACAGTGACAGTATTGTTTTGCTTTACACAGCTAATAATACCTGCCCTGGCTGTATACCCACACATCTTCCCAATGCTCTGCAAGGCTAACACTTTAATCATCACATCAGCAGAAACACCCAAGAACCACATTCGGAGCTAAGGTTTCTAGAAGTAACATATCTCCTTAGTTATATTTCATTTCTATGCAATATTGAAAATAACACTTTTTTTCTGAAGCCATTTTTCCACTACTTGTAACAAAGCCACCAAGGCACTGCACTGCACTCAAGCATCCCTGGAACAAACAGAGATGCTGCACGGGGCCACTGCTCCATGCTCGTGCCCCTGCCTGCACTCCTTGTCCCATGCCCCTCTCCCCAGCAATTCCCACGTTACCCATCCACATCAGTCTCCTCATCTCCCCCTTCTCTGCTCCTATGGTTTCTCAGCCCCAGTGTTTTGGAGCAGCCAATTCAGTCCCTCCCATCCTCCTCTCTTTGTACCAGCTTTTGTCCCCTCCATGGGAACAATGGTACATGTTTTCCTCACGCATCGTTTTCAAAAACATCTGGACCAATTTGCTAGGATTAAAGAAAAACGTGATCTTGACAATATTTGATCACCTCAGTCCAAATGGAAAAGCTCTGAACAAATTAAAGCAGTTCTCATGATGGAAAAGGCTGGGCAGCCTCAGAATAAGATGCTACCAGAGCGTCCAAGCGTGGGTCTGCAGCTTTGGAGTCAATTACTGTCTTTGGCTATCCAACCCCAGTAATCACAACTGGAGCTGGGTATTTCTAGATACACAGTTCCAATAATGATAATCGGAGCTGGATGTTCAAGGAAGTTCTGGGATTTTCTAAACAGCTGCACAAAGAGCATAAATTATGCTGGATGCCTCAAATTGAGGTGCGATGTCAAAGTTTTATTCTGTTCCTTTCATTGCCTCTTTCCTCACTGCAGCCTGGTTCTAATTCGTAAGGTCTGATGCTGTTCTACAGGATCCAACAGGGAGCAGCAGTAGGTAGGAAAATTTGTGGAAGGAACAGGGCATCAATTAATATTTGGAAGTTCAGCAACTTCCTCAGAAAAGACTGACGAAAGTGTCAAATCCCATTTTACTGCCTAACCCCTTTCATGTCTGTGCAGAACAGCTACTAAACTCCCCCAGAAAGTCACTTATTGATTCAGCGCTTGATCCAAAGACAACAGAAGTCAATATGACCTGACCCTAGTAACACCTTCCATGTAAGACACTGTAAAAGCTTTTACCCACCTTTAGATGCTCCTTTCAGGGGCAGATTCCTAAAGGAGAGCTGTCTGCACACCCACACATCATCTGCATGATCCAGCTGTCATACTGTCCCTTCATACCACAGCACTAATCAAACACCACCATGCTTGCACCATCCCACTTCACACTGGAGAAAGCAGCTCACCCATCCCTGCCCCATTAGGTTCATTTATTTCTCCAAACAGTGCAATTTGTTACTGACCTCCACCTGCAGAGGTTAAAAACCAGCTCTGGCCCTTTGGGCACTGCACAGGGCCAATCAAATCAACTCCATCCAAATAGCACCTGCCCAACCACCACCATCTACTCCTCCAAACTGAGACATCTAGTTCCCACCTTCCCACAACCAAGGTCCTGCTGAGTGTCTCCTTGTGAACTGGTGCATGGTGGGTATTTTCCTAATTTTGGACCAAATGTTGAAGCTGTCCCCCATGACTTACAGGGGCAAGGAAAGCTTTTGGAGGCAGAAACCCTGAGGACATGCACAGACAGAGGATGCTGCCTGCCCCCTGCCCAGCCCTCGAAGCCCAACAGAGACTCTCCAGCTTCATGACTTGGCTCAGCATGATACTCCTGGATGAAACCTCACCCCTGCATTCTGCTCTCACCATTACTGCAGTCTTCCCTCCCTCCCTCCAGCTTCACTTGCACATCTTCCTGCTCTATTATTTCATTTTCTTACACATCTCCCCTAGTTGATATATAATTAATATATATTTAAACCAACATGAATTTTAAATCCAAAAGCCACAGGGAATTAACAAGACATTAGGTCTAATTCTACCCCCATCTTCTGCTTCGTGTTCTTGCATGATTTATGTTGCTAAACGATAAGCACTTAGGGAATGGCCTGTTACTCTCTGGTTTATAGCACCAAATATATGGGCCATGTACCAGCCTGGGCAGGGTCATAATGTGAGTAGTAATCACTTAATTAAGGGCACATTCCAGTCATTCGTTATGGTAAGGAGTAAGCAGACACTCAAGCATCTCTCTCACTTTCTCTGTTGCTCTTTGATGCCAGTTCCAAGTATCTTCAAATCAATGAAGGGCCTTGTAGGGACAGGACAAGGGGAAAGACTTTAAACTGACAGAGAGGAGATTGAGATGAGCTCTTAGGCAGCAGCTCTTCCCTGGGAGGGTGCTGAGGCGCTGGCACAGGGCGCCCAGAGAGGCTGTGGCTGCCCCATCCTCGGCAGTCTTCAAGGACAGGTTGGACAGGGCTTGGAGCAACCTGGTAGAAGGTGTCCATGCCTGAGGCAGCGGGTTGGAACTGGATGAGCCTTAAGGTCCCTTCCAACCCAAACCAACCTGGGATTCTACGGAAAGGCAAACTATGATTTTTTTCTCCAATTCACTCCTGATTTTAAGGAATTGTCTTTTCCAGATAACTCTGCATTTCCCCACCAACACCAGCATCAAAGACTGCATCAGAAGCAGGGTGTGTAACTGCTCAGTGGCAGCAGACTGAGGCTCAGCACAGCCCTCTCCTTGCACGTAAGGTTTTACATAGGGCTCTCATTGCATCATTACCACATCATTTTTAGATGACCACCAGTGAATGTCAGAATGTGGGTCGATAGCTGTTAGATTTATAGGTAGAACTAGCTATGCTTAGAGCAATAAGATGTAAAGCATTCGATAAGTTCTTGAAGAAATTTGACCACAGGGATTAGAGGGTAGAAAATACAGTTGCTAGTATTCCCAAAACTGTTTAGGAAAAACAGCATTGTACCACTAGGATACATTACTGAAGCTGAATCACTGCTGTTGACTCACAGCAGGGTCAATATGATGCGTATTCAGCTTGAACAGCTCTTTGCAGACTTCGAGAAGGACATTTTACCAATAAAAATCTCCCTTTTAAGTTTAATATTTCAAGGTGCAGAATGTCCTCACCTACCCAGGGATTCAGGTGTATCTATGGGAGCTGGGAACTGGCAGCCTGCCCCAACATCTGGACCAGATTGTTCAGTTTTAAAGATTAGTGGCATAAATCACAAAATTACCTGAGAAGGCTCATTGCTGTTTTCTTTTGTGCTCTGCCTCATTAACAGGCAGATTTGCTCACAGGCAGCATTCAGCTTTTTCATATGAGAAGAGCATGTGCTTTCTGCCAGGAGAGGAGTCATAAAGGAAAATGGTGGCCAAGAGCAGACCAGAAGGACTCCCCCAAATCCCATATTGACAGCATATGCCTAAAGCCAACTTTGCCTGTCTGTCCTCACTGATGGAAGTGGAAGATCTCCCAGACACAAGCAGGGGACTCTGTTGTCTCAGCTGCCATCCAAGAGGCCTCAGGGTGCCCAAGATGCTGGGTGAGCCCAGCTGATGTGACACCCTGGACATGCCCTCCTGGAGTGGCAGGTGGAAGCCAGGCAGGATGCCTTTGGGCACTGAAATGTCACTTGATAGATACCCATTGTTTTGCCAAATGCATCCAATTCCAAATGTGTCTTACCGCAGACATAACAGCATACCACTGATCCAGACTGAGGCTTGGAAATAATATTGTAATTCACATAATTACAGCACCTTTTTGGTATTTTAATTGTATCCTTACAAAAACATTCCTAAAAGCCACCTGACTCATTGGGCAGCATAAATCTAACATACCTTTGTCAGCTTTACCATTGAGGTCAGGTTTTATTTCTCCATTTAGTCAGACCTGAATTAATATGCAAGAACAAAATACCAACATTGTCACTATTTTCTGGTCATTGCTGTTGCATCTCATGAATCTCATGTTGTCTCTGCATGATAAATGTGTTAGTGGCTTATTACTCATGCATTGCCAATGACAGTGAATATTCTGATGGTGATGCCAAACATCTATCAAAACCAAAAATTATCTATCAGTTTCCAGTCAGCTGGGTTGTAAACTAAATGTCAGTTAAAGTCTAAGCTTCCAGATGCTTCTTAAACGTCTATCTGAAGCTTCATCTTTTAACTCTATTATTTCTCTAAGAAGTGCTTCTTTCATTCATTCTTTAGTTGGCATCACACCCCATACAATAGTAATTTACAGACAGCAGCTCTCAGGTGCCTTGTGGCTATGCACAAGTGACTGAGTTTAGGCTGAGGACTTCTAAAAGCATGTACTAAATATTGGTTATTTGTGTTATACCCAATAGGGAGCATGGCAACCAAATCTGTTTGGCATAGAATAAATAGTAAAGCAGCAATTTTTATCAGAGTAATACAGTTAGTTTCTACTTCAGAAATATCACGGTAGTGGAGCAGACATGGAAACAGCACCTCAGATCCTGCGTGATAACCATCCGCTGATACAGCAGTCACATCCCCACAGTGTGTCACTTCATCTCCACAGCATCATCTCTTCTATCAAAGGAATTCACCCTGTGAGGTTGTGCTCCTATAAAAAGCTGTTTTATTTCATTAACATTATTAAAGTTTGGGCCCTTCTGCCTACAAACGGCATTTCCCTACTCTCAGTTACTTGCATTTAGTTGTTTATCAGAGAATTTCTTAGCATTTTAGCTAATGTATTACCTACTTGTTAAAATCTCAATATTACCAGTCTGTGGGTGTAACGCTATTACATACTAAATGGCTGATAGAACCACTTATAATCTGCCTTATTTACACATATAATTTTTATACTCAGTAGTTAGCTAAGTTTGTAATGTGCTTTGAGGATGATAAGTGTTACAGAAGATAAGCATTATCTTATCCTTATGGGAAGTAAATCCACATATCTCCAAAGTGTTTTCAGTTAATTAAATGCCACTTTACAAGGGGGAAAGAGCGCGGAAGAGACTGTGTTCCAGTAGCAGCCTCAGTGTCCACATGCAGCCTTCCCAGAGTTAATTTCCTAATTGGATAAGCAGATGAGAGCACACTCTGCAAGCAGGAGGCTGCTGGCATTGCACTTGTTCATACCTCAGCATATGCAGATCATTCCATATGCAAACGTACAGATGAAAGTTTGTTTAAAACATGAGCATAGGCTTCTTTAACCACCAAGGAATTTAAAGTTCCCCTTCAACTTCTCACATTTGGTAAAGCAGCAGTTTCCCTCTGCACTTCTCTAGTACACGGAGACAAACTCTCACTGTTCATCCATTTTCTGGCCAGCTTCACTTCAGCGGTTCTACAGCCATGGCCTCTCATTTACAATAATTTGCAAATAGCTTTTATTCTCCCTGATTTTGTACACAATGTGTTGTGACTCTCAAAGCCCCATCCAACCTGGCCTTGAACACTGCCAGGGATGGGGCAGCCACAGCTTCTCTGGGCACCCTGTGCCAGCACCTCAGCACCCTCACAGGGAAGAGCTTCTGCCTAAGAGCTCATCCCAATGTCCCCTCCGGCAGGTTAAAGCCATTCCCCCTTGTCCTGTCCCTACAGGACTTGTCCAAAGCCCCTCTCCAGGGTTCTCGTTGGCCTCTTTAGGTATTGGAGGGCTGCTATAAACACGCAGACAAGGCTGTTTCTTGTAGAAGAAGGGATTAGCAGCTTCTCACCATGCAATGGTCACCGGACCCATCCCATTGAGAGGGGTCTCACGATGAGCAGTATCTTTGTATGCTGTTTGCTGATGCAAACTGCAGCACCCTGTATGCCACTAAAGTTAAAAAGCTGGCCCACCTTTGCCGACTCAGAATCCTGTACAGGCACAATTCCTCATGGTCATCAATTGGTTTCCACACAAGACCCACAGGAACAGAATTAGATACACTGAAGAGTGTGCCTGGCACTCTCTAGGAAACACAGGGTTGCCAGGAAAGCTGGATGTTCTCTTCAAGTCTCTTCACTCCAGCTCCCCACTAGCTAAGCAGTTTGTCACATAAGCACAGAAACCCTCTCTTTATAAACATAGAGCCAAACAGAGAAGTTCATTTGTGTGAATCTCCATACAGTCGGAGATAATCTGGACCGCAATTTTTGCTTATGTAAATGTCAGCATTCAGAAAATTAGATTTGGATCAAGAAGACAAGCTGTAGTTAATACCTGCAGTAAAATGTACGTGTTCCTTCCCCACCTTCATTAGCTTTCTCTGAATGTCTCCTGAACAAGAAAATTCCATCCATAAAAGTGACATAAAAGAAATTAAAAATGCTCTGAATCCTCAGGTAAGTGCATGCACACACAAACCCCTCCATTTCAAAGGGCTCCCCTGCACTTCCTTGTGACTGGGGGAGCCACCCACCTAGAGACCAGCAGAAAGCAACAGAAAAGCAACAAGGAAAACCAACAAGACTTGTGCAGTAACGAACTTTTAGAAAGAACCAAGCACATATACAGTTCTCCATCAGTTTTAGACCAAATTTGTCTGCTCAGTTGTCTTTTGGATAAACCCATGTCTTCTCATAGATACTTTATGAATTAAAACAAGGATAACACTAAGCAAGGGCACTGTCTACTGCGGTGGCTTCCAGATCCTGTTCAATGTCCCCAAGGCCGTGTATCAACCACCATCTGAAACAAGCATCCCATGGCTGACACGACGCAGCTTTGTGCAGTGGTAACCCCAGCTAAGAGTGGCTGGAGGACACCACAAAAGCAAGGTCCATCACCTGGAAAGTGAGGGGTCACTGTAGCAGGCAGATTGGGCCACGTCTGGGACAGTTCTTCCTGCATGGAGAGGAGTAAGAAGGAGCCTGGTGTTATTTCTAGAATGGCACTGCAGAGAAATGTCCTTCAAAAGGAAGGACTGCATAAAGCCATTCCTTTACTAGACCCAAGGCAGTGTGTTTAGCTTGTTCTCACAGCCAGCACTTACAGAAACAAATAAATATACATACACAAAAAGAGGGCTGCCACACCACAGAGAGCTGTGCTTTCCACTATGCTTTCCACTACAGGACTCAAACCCCAGAACCACACCACGGGAAGATCACACTGCTCATTTGATCTTTACAGAATGCAGCTCTTCAAGAGATTCAGTTTTTTAAAGATGGCTTCAATTCCCACTGAAATCCAGCCAAGTCCTATAAGGCAGAAAATAATCCATAGCTGACTGCACCCAAACTGTAGTTTAGTTTCTCTCTTTGGCCAAATGCTTCCCAGTCTTCCTGAGGTGCAGGGTCTCCAAAGGCTACACTATATGATACTCTATATGATGCTCTATGGCTTTGGACATGCTAAACCATCAGTCAGATTTAAACCAAAGCACAACCTCATACAACAGAGAGAGCTCTCTCGGTGGCTGCATTCTGCAGGCAGCTTGTCTGAGAGCATATGGTAATTTTGTCAGGCACTTCTCACCCGCATGCAACTTCCCTATCCTAAAGGCAAAAAAAAAAACCCAAGTGAGCTCCTAGTTGCATACCTCAAGCAGGCACTAGGATTTCAGCACTGGGAATTCTCCAAGTGCCCAGAATGAACACCAATTTGGGCACAGCAATCTCCTGGCTGTCTCAGCACACTTGACTGGTTCCTCTTAGTGGTGATGGGGGTTCACCTGCCCCCCCACCTGCTCTAAAGCCATGTGTCGCTGAAGCACAACACACAGACATCCCTCTGAGAACAGAGCACACTGTACTCTTCTCAAAATCACATGTACCAATGTGCTTAAACCACGACAACCAAATATATACTTGTCCCAAAGTTACATAAGAGCCACGCCAGAGCTATTTTTCAGCCAGACTCAGCAGTGTTGCTATAAATCACGCCGGCATGCAGCGGCCAGACAAGATGTCACATCTGACATTTGACATGGGTTAGCGCTGGACTTGCCAGTGCTGAGGTAACGATTGGATTTGATGATCCTAAAGGTCTTTTCCAATCTATCTGAGTCTATGATTCAGGTGCTCAGCTTTCTGCCTGCCCTAAGAAAACGTCTGTGATATGGGCAACGTCTCTATTACCTCCCTGCCTCCCCTGGTCTTCAGGTGCACGAGTGCTCTTCAGCACTGAGCAGCCCCTGCACCACGCTGTGCCCACAGCAGCCCACAGAGGAGGCAGCACACTCAGAGCTGTGCTTGCGCTCAGCTCCTGTCACAAGCACCAGCTACCTCCAACACAGCCCCACAGCACAAGAGCAGGGAGTCCCACGTTAATCTCCACAGAAGAAGGGTAATAACTTACAGCGTCAGCTCTCCCTCTGTATTTGTGGGAATAGTAGATGGCATTGTGATTGCTGGTGCAATACCAAGGTCCCAGTACGAGGTCTCCTGCCTCAAACTGCAGCTATTCTCCCTTTTCAAATAAGCGCTAAAATCTTCCTGGAAACTTCTCCACAGCAATTCCAGTTTCACAGTTTGACTGTAAATAACATCCAGATTCCTACGCTATTCCTCATGATTCTTTTGTTTCACCTTGTTGGTCACCCAACAGTGCTGCTTCAACACCTTTGGTGCCGGGCACTTTCACAGCCAGGACAGGGTTTTCATCCAAGTTACAATGCAAGTAACACTTTCCCACCCAGCTGAGGGCTTCTTGTTTTCTTCCGTGCCTCCCCACAGCACAAACACCAACTGGGACAACTACTGTGCACCAGGAAAGGTACCTTGTGTTCTAGCACCTGTCTCACATCCTCGGTGCAGATGTACAATTGCAATAGCTCTGATTCCACAGGGAGCCACAGCAGCTTTTGGATCCACACGCACCGAATCGTGCATTAGCCTCCTACTGAAAACTTGGAGTTGGAATCACACTGACAAAAACATTAACTCGGCTGATTCTGATACAGGAAACCTGAATTGTTAAAGCTACAGAGATGGGAAGCCATCAACAGAGCTCTTGACTGAGATTACATTCCCAGTTGTGATCCCACAGGGAACAATTTCTAAGAACTTAGCTTCCCCAGCCAGCGTTTTAATTAGAATCCTCACCTAGATACCTCACGTCTTCACATGTCTCTCTATCCCGCACGGCATCTTTAAAATTCCCTTTCTGCATCTCAGAACTACTGAACCTGGTGAGATTTTAATGGAAATCCCTTCCCTACACTATAAAGAGAAGCATTACTTGAGATTTTAATTAGCAGCTGTCAATGCTGAGCCATAGGAAACACTGAACAGTTTGCTTAACTTACCAGAGAAAGTGCCTTTTGCTTTCCTACCTTCTGCACTCAAATGAAGCAACACACTTGAGCCGTTTAAAAACTCCCTTCCACTAAACCAACTCCAAGGTAGTAAAATCCATGCCTTCAATCAATATACAGTGTGCAGCTCCAGCCCGTGTTAGCCCACTGAACACCCTCCTCATCCGATGCAGAAACCATGCCACTGTGATTTCCTGACCACTACTACAAACCCGAAAGGCAGCATTATGTTATTCCGATTTCCTCCCATCCTGTGCAAGGTACTCTGAGCTTTAAACACAAACGGAACTTGGAAATCAGATACTAAATCGATTCGGTGCACTGAGGTTCTGTTTGGAGGGTAATACAGGGAAAAGCACGGTTCCACCAGGCGAAGTCCAAGCCAGCCCTGTGCCCACTGTCTCCATTCACCCCCGCGCCGTACCCTAATGACAATTAAAAGCCTCAGAACTGTTCCTACCGTTCAACTGCCTGTAGACGATGTCTTCCAGGAGGGAGAGTCTCTTCAGCACTGCGTCCTGGATGGAGCTGATGCCGTGCGCTGTCAAGTTGGCCACTTCTGCCCTGGGGTGGATGTCATGGAAGGAGTCGCCGCTCTTGGCCGTGATGGGTCTGCACTTGGCTAGGAAAAGGACGAAGCCGGCCACCGCGATCAAGTTTAACACCAGCAGGACTTTGACTCTCCGCAAAGAAGCCATCAAACTTCCCGAGGGGCCCCGCCAGCCGCCGCGCTGCCTGCAAGGGCTAAGGGAGCGGGAGCGGGCCGCCAGCCGCCCGCCGCTGCGCGCACATCCCACGGCGCGGAGGGCTGCGCGCCCCGGTCCGGCCCCGCGCTCACCGCGGAGGGCTGCGGGGCGCCGGGAGGAGAAGCGCGGGCTCGCCGAGGCGCGGCGGAGCTACGGCCCCACAGAGGAGACGCCACCGCCGCCGGGGCCACCCGCCCCGCTCCGCCCGCCGCCGCGCTGCCGCCGGCGCAACTTCATGCCCCGCGCAGGGCGCCCGCGCCTGAGCTCCGGGGCGGCCGCGGGGCCCTGCGGCAGCGCCGCCGCGCCTGCCTCCGCCGGTGCGCGGGGGGGCGCGGGGCCGCTGCTGCGCTGCGCGGACGGGGCATGCCCCGCCACCGCCCCGCCCGGAGCCGCCGCCGCGCTGCACCGCGGCCGGGCGGGGAGGGAGGGGGGAGCAGGGGGCGGGCGCGGAGCGGCGCGCAGGTCCCGCCCCTCGCGGTGCGCGGGGAGGCGGGGGGGGGGAAGGTCACGGCGGAGCCCTGCGGGCGCGCAGGGCCGGCAGCGGCGCTCCGCGCACAAACCGCGCCTGCGGAGAGCGGCCCCTCCACCGCCCGGCTGACGGCAAATCCCGGGCTGGACGACGGAGCCCGGCGCGGGGCCCAACCCCGCGGGCTCGGGAGTGAGCGGCCCCGCAGAGCTGGGCCCGCGCCCTGCGCCGGCCGCCCGCCCGCCGCGTTCCGATGGGGGCGGGCACCGGTACCGCTCATCCGCTGTGCGGGGTGAGGGAAAGTTTGAGCCCGCGGGATTCACGTGGCGGGTGGGATGCGTGCTCTTTCCTCCATCCTCTCACCTGGAAACCCGGCTTTCCCACAGGCATTCCAAAACAAATGAAGCAAACCATCCCGCTTTCCCACATACCCCCCAGACACCCGTGTCAGTGCACGGGAATGGCTTTAGAATGGTTTTAGTTGGAAGAGACCTTAAAGCTCATCCAGTTCCAACCTCCTCCCATGCGCAGGGGCACCTTCCACTAGAGCAGGTTGCTCCAAGCCCCTGTGTCCAACCTGGCCTTGAACACTGCCAGGGATGGGGCAGCCACAGCTTCTCTGGGCACCCTGTGCCAGCGCCTCAGCACCCTCACAGGGAAGAACTTCTGCCTAACAGCTCATCTCAGTCTCCCCCCGGCAGGTTAAAGCCATTCCCCTTCTCCTGTCCCTACAGGCCCTTGTCCAAAGCCCCTCTCCAGGTTTCTTGTAGCCCCTTTAGGCACTGGGAGCTGCTCTGAGGTCTCCCCTTTAGGAGCCTTCTCTTCTCCAGGCTGAACCAGCCCAGCTCTCTCAGCTTTTTGCTGGTGCTGAGGGGAAGCTTGTCCCAACACCTGCAGGTTTGGGGGTTCTTTTTGGGGGTTTCGGCATGTGATATACAGAAGAGTCTTGTTTCCAGAGCTGTCAACTGAGATGTTTTACCTCTATCAATAAAAGCACCTTTTGTTAAAAAACAAAACCATAAATCTCCAACCAAACAGATCCCAACACAGCTTTGCAGAGCTGTTTACCAGAAAGAGAAGCCACGTGGCCCAGACCATCAGGAGCAGAAGTATTTGTGCAAACAGAAAACTACCTGCTGCTTATTTTAAACCAGCTTCAGATAAAGCTGGCCCATTCCAGCTAGTCCTTCATTACACAGCGCTCCCACCAAAGTCACTGTTGGTGCATTACACAGAAACAGCAAGATCTATTTTAGTTGTTAAACCCTGGTTGGAAAAAGCTAGATTTGAAGAAGTTTGGCACATGACTATTACATATGACCCAAATACAAAGATAATATAGAAGTCTTAGTGTATTTTAAAAAGGGAGATCAAGAGAATTTGAAGCATCTCCTTGCTGAAGGCCAAGGAGATTATTTTTGACCCTGCTTCCCCCAGGAAAGGGGCAGAATTAAGTCTCCAAAGAAAGCAGGGAGGGAGGGAGGAAATCACATCCTATCTTAGCCCTATGCTGCTGTGTGTAGTTCCAGGACACCTGGGTGCTGAGAGAGCATATCAGGACATAATAAACCTAAAAAACTTGTAGGAAAACAAAAATCAAACCTATACTCTGCATGGGACATAGTTTGAGCACTAGCAATTTAGACTACCCATGTGCTCAGCAGCCAGCCATAGAGCCCCTGCCCTATCCACCAGGATTACCTTCAAACCCCTTCCCAGGCATCTGGGAGTGTTGCTGCTGTTCTTTCTATAACAGGTAGAACCAACAGCACCAGGTTTGAAGCTCTGCAAGCTGACAGCAAACAGCCATCCCCTGGGCAATGCCCAGCCCAGCTGCAGAACATCTCCCACCAGAGCAGCGTTTCACTTGAGCTTCACACCACTGCAACGCTGAAGACAGTTTAAATCCCAAATACGAAATGGTAGTTTGCTATAAGTGTGAAAAGGTTTGCCAGGACCCCGCTGTAAATCAGGACTAGCTCAACCACCACGGGAGGGTTTCGGGTTTTTTCTTTCGTCTCATTTTTTCCATTGTCATTACATTCCTACCAAAGAGAAAAAAGCATGAAACATTGTTACTAAATAGAGAAGAACTAAAGGGTTTTTATCAGGGAGAGAAGATCAGTTTGCATGTCTAATAGAAAGATTCTATTTTTGCCCAATACAGTGGAATTCCACCAACAGCACACACGCTCTTTTCAAGTACTAGCCAAAATAATTACTGCTCTTCTTCTGTGGGGGAAAAAATCCACCAAATCATGAATATTCAATGAATTGGTTAATGACATAGTAATCCTTCAGCTAAAATCTCTGCTCCTTAACACACAGCAAACACTAGCTGCCAGTTACAAGAACTAAAGATACAAAAATAACTTCATTTCTAGAAGTTATCTCATCCTGATCGCTTTAGGAGTATATGATGGAGGTACTATGCCATGACACATCTGGAGCAGACTCTCTTCATGTTCTGGTAGATGTAAATCAGGCAGAAATAAAGGGGTTTCTTGCTACTTACTGGAGCCACAGCCAGCACCGTGCACTCCCCAGGGCACGTGGCCATGGTGCCTTCCTACAGCTCAATCCTCTCCTACCTGCTTCTGCAGTGAGTGAGGGTGATGCCATGGGGACCTGCACCCACATGGAGAGGTCCAAACAGCTACATTTCTATCATCTCAAGCACCAGCAACAAAGCACATGGTTGGGTCTCCTTAGATAAATCTGCCTGAACTGCATACATGAGCCTTTCTGTGACTTTGAATCCCTGTATGAAAGCCATCATCTGCAAGAGGGAAAAGAAACTCCAAACAAACAGACAAACAAACAAACAAAAAAAAAACCACAAGGGTCCAATTCAAAGCCATGAGCTGTTTCCACAAAATCTTAAAGTTCTGGCTGAAGTATTCTTAGTGCAACCTGGTTTCCTCTTTGTCTTCTGGCTTCAGATAGTGCTCAGGAGTTGCCAGTCTTTCCTTTCTCTCTCAGGCTCTTGGGCCAACAAGAAAGCTGGAGAGGGGCTTTGGACAAGGGCCTGTAGGGACAGGACAAGGGGAATGGCTTTAACCTGACTGAGGGGAGACTGAGATGAGCTCTTAGGCAGAAGTGCTTCCCTGGGAGGGTGCTGAGGCGCTGGCACAGGGTGCCCAGAGAAGCTGTGGCTGCCCCATCCCTGGCAGTGTTCAAGGCCAGGTTGGACACAGGGGCTTGGAGCAACCTGCTCTAGTGGAAGGTGTCCCTGCCCATGGCAGGGGGTTGGAACTGGGTGAGCTTTAAGGTCCCTTCCAACCCAAACCAGACTATGATTCTGTGATTATTCAGCTTTACTTCTGTTCCTTTGCTGCTCAAAACCACCTCTGAGAAAGCCCTCCCCCATCACACCAGATGAATTTAAGCCTCTGTATTGCCTATGGGCTCTTTGTTTTTCATGCTGGTGTTTCTCCATGCTCCATGAAGTGGTAATGGCAGTGGCTTTTGCTGGAGGTTGGGAGCGTGCACTCTCCCTTTGGCAGCAGTTTGGGAACAGCAGATGCAGCACAACATGCAGCACAAGGCCTCACTGCGTGCAGAGCTCCAGTCCCATGTTGCGGGGGTCACCATCACCATTACATCTTTCCATACCCTCAGTTCATTGGCCATGTGAGGCCTCATCTTGTGAAATGAGTAAGCACTTCCAATAAAAGGTTTATTTTTTTCCCCAGCAGCTAATATTAAAAGTTGACAGCACATTGTCTGCCCTCTCTGGATTCCTTTTTGACAGTAATTTAGGCAAGTATTTAACATCAAGGAGTGAACCCTTTATCTCCAGCCTTGAAAATTTTCCTCCGCTAAGGGAACAGATAATGCACAAAAGTAACTTTCTTCAGTTTTATCTTCAAAGTTTGGGAACATATTTAGTTCTCCATTACAATAACCCTATTCATATTTCATGAATTTTTAAGTCCATACTATGAGCATGGACAGCTCATCACTGACACATCAGGGAAATGCTGTGAAAAAACAAGCAACTTATTGTACTTTTAGCTTATGAGATTGCTTTATGGTTCCCTGAAGGATATTAAAAATAGATCTTTGCAATGGGTATCAATAAGCATCTTTCAGGGTCAGCATTTCTAAAGCTTCTAAAATGGCTTCAACTCTTGACTGAATTCAGAAGTGAACTCAGAAAAAGCAAAGTCAGAGCTTAAGGCTCACCTACTCTTCAGTTTTGCTGCTTTGAACTTCAGTATTCAACTTGATGACCACAGCTTCTCTGGGTAATCTGCCAGGGCCTCACCACCCTCTCCAGGTTCCTCGTAGCCCCTTTAGGCACTGGGAGCTGCTCTGAGGCCTCTGTTATAAGGCATTATCCTGTGCCTTATATCAAGTATTCAGCTTAGGGTCAAGACTCAGAGCCTTCTCTGAGCCCTTGGACTCTGGGTAAAATGCATGGCCCTCCCCAGCACCCTGCTCCATGCAGCAAGAGCAGCGCTGGGGCAGGATGGCAGCTCAGAGGAACGGAGACTGCACTGAGGATCCACATGCAAGACTTGGCCATGTGCAGCCACAGATATCAATGTAAAACTGACACCCCACTTGCTTTTTTTCCCCTCCTCTACAAGAGCTCTCCATGTACTGATGTCAAAAATACAAAGAGTATAGTCTTAAATACAGAAAACAAAAAAGAATACGGCGAGCTTTACAAGCTGGTGTGCATGAAACTCACTCCTCTGACTCTGCATGTACCTCTATTTTAGATAATTAGGATACCTCTTTCACTGGATTTTTGTTTAAACTATGTTACAGTCACACAAGGTGGCTTTTCTCCTGCTGTGGCTCTGAATGGTGGACTGGCCATCTGGAAATAATGCAGTTTTAACCTTACAAATTTAAACTTCCCCATAAAGAGGAACCACAGATTGCAACAACTGCTCAACAAATGCCACTCCATGTATGGCATCACACTAATTGAATATCAGTGATAGAGATGAATAAAATTCTTGTTACAGAACTTAAAAGATGCTTCTCATAAAAATTTCAAGAGGTCTTGTCATATTCTGCATCCCATCAAAAAGAAAACTTCAAAGCAGTTCTTCATATTTAGAAAATCAAGTAGGTCAAGAAACAGAGATATATGTATTTATACTCTGAATTAAACAAGCGAATTTCCCTGCCAGGTAGTCTTCTGGTTTATTTGGGGAATCTGTCTATCAACTCTTACCAATTCCCAAATACAGAATGGATATAAACCTTCTTACAGAACCCAGACTGGTTTGGGTTAGAAGGGACCTTAAAGCTCATCCAGTTCCAACTCCCTGCCGTGGGCAGGGACACCTTCCACTAGACCACATTGCTCCAAGCCCCTGTGTCCAACCTGGCCTTGAACACTGCCAGGGATGGGGCAGCCACAGCTTCTCTGGGCACCCTGTGCCAGCGCCTCAGCACCCTCACAGGGAAGCACTTCTACCTAAGAGCACATCTCAGTCTCCCCTCAGTCAGGTTAAAGCCATTCTCCTTGTCCTGTCCCTACAGGCCCTTGTCCAAAGCCCCTCTCCAGGTTTCTTGTAGCCCCTTTAGGCACTGGGAGCTGCTCTGAGGTCTCCCCTTAAGGAGCCTTCTCTTCTCCAGGCTGAACCAGCCCAGCTCTCAGCCTGTCTCCAGAGCAGAGCTGCTCCAGCCCTCGCAGCATCTCCGTGGCCTCCCTCCAACAGCTCCACGTCCCTCTTGTGTTGGGGGCATGTCTCAGCCATACCACATAAATACAAGGTGCTGTGTATCCTTGTGGAGTTCAATGAAAGGTAGAATGGGGAAGAAAATACCAAACCAAACGCAAACCAGATTTTATTCCAGATTTGCTGTTGATTCATTGGGTGTCTCCAGGCAAATTGCCCAGAGCTGAGTTTTCAGGATAGTCATGGATCAAACATTCAGACACTCAACTGACGGCTACAGTTTCCAAAAAGCTTCACTCTGCTTGTAAATCCCAACCTGCTGAGCTGTTCTGAACTCTGGCACCTGTGTGGAAAGGGAGCTCTTTGGTAGATCTCTCCTCCTGCACAAATGCTGTACAAACTCACACTCTTGGCTGTTGCCTTCATATTTCTAAGCAACCCTAAGAAACACATTGAAACCCTCAGCTGAGCAATGGTGCTGAAATATTCCCCATCACCAGCCGTGGGTGGTTAGTTTGGAAGGTGGGGTCCACAGAACTGGGAAACCCCTTATGGAGGCTCCTGAAAGCAGCTCATTCCAGGTAGGAGTATCCTTTTTACTGCAAATACGCTCATCTGGGAAGTCATTCAGGGCAAAACCCTGTCTCCTCCTCTTGTTTAATGGCTAGATGAAACTGCTGTAGGAGATTTGGGACAACACAAAGCAGAGGTTTGCTGTATAGTGCTTTCTTGTCAGGCTGTGCAATGTAGGAACATGGGAGGAGGGTGACCAGCTCCAGCTGAGCCTGCTCCTTTCACACCAGATGGTGGAGCTGCAAAGATCCCAAGGCTGAGTAAAACCTGTAACTTGCTCCATCAAACAAAAACCAGTGCCCAAAATAGGGTGTGATTTTCTCCCCAGTTATAAAAGCAGGATTCAAGCAATCTCTGTCACCAAGCACAGTGCACCTATGTCCTGGTGAAGCACCATTCCAGCCACTGCGAGAGACAAACATCTCCACAGGCAGGTCTAGCCTGATAAAACAGTTGTGAATCTTGATGCCTCACAAGTACAATGATGCCTGTTTTCATATGGTCTATGTAGTTATTGAGTTACCCTGAAGGGATTGGCTTTCGTTTGGAAGATTGCTGCTTTCATTTCAGAAGAATGGCTGGAGAGATTTTGTTTCCTTTCCAACAACAGCATTTGTTGTGGGTGAAGGATATGACATCTTTAAGGGAGCAGAGGGAGAATTATGTGCTAGACCCTGCCTCTGAAATGAATTCCCTGAAGGAACATACATCCACATGTAGGGCTGGAGATCTTGCAGAGAAGAGTATTCTTAAGGGGAAAAAAGTTGTGCTAAGCTTATCTAATTCTGCCTCCTTTGGTCTGTCTCATCATAGCATCTGGGCATTTCCCTCTTTCTGCTTGCAGAAAAGGAATAAAGCACTAAGAGATTCATAGAATCCCAGACTGGTTTGGGTTGAAGGGACCTTAAAGCTCATCCAGTTCCAACCCCCTGCCATGGGCAGGGACACCTTCCACTAGACCAGGTCACTCCAAGCCCCGTACAACCTGGCCTTGAACATTACCAGGATCGAGCATCCTTCACTCAAGGATTCATTCAAGTCATATCCACAGTTTGCAACAGCGCAAAGAAACCCGGGTGTCCCCAGCCCTGCCCTCATCCCAGGAGCACTCGGCCTTTCCCACCTGCTCAAGGACCAGCAGCAGAGCTGTGAACACCTCTAGTAAACCAGTTCTGCTGCAGTTAAAGCTTTGAGCTTGCTAGCTTCCTCACTCACCATAGGCAGTCATTCCTCCTCACCCTAGCAATGCTGCACTTCAAAGACGGGTGTAACATCAGTGGGAGAAGCTGCAGTGCTTTGTTTTCTTCTAAACTGCTTTTTTAGCATTTTAAAACACAATGCATTCATGAAAGCTTATAAAATTCCTCATAAAATTTACTGTGCCACAGGATTATAGAATACCTCTTGGAACTATGGATAAACAGCTTATCTTCGATCTGTCACCAGAAAGCACTAATATATTTCAAAAAGCTATTAGCCCTTAAACCAAAAGCAACGCAGAATTTGATGTGGGGCAACAGGCTATAAACCACTGAAATGGTTTGGCATGTCTGCATTGCAAGCAGGTGGAAGCAGCTGGAAGAGCCCTGGCATTTATTTTACTCTGCTGTTTAAGACATATTTGACATAGTTTGCAAACTGCGTGCATGGAAACTAACAGTAAGTAAAGGGACCTGAAAAAAACTGTTGAACAATTGATTTACCACAGTTTCAGAAGCAGAACTCCACTAGTTAGCTTACACAAGAAGACAAAGGCACTAAATATTACTTATAAAATAATATATATATAAATAGCCTTTCAATTTTTTATGGCAACGTATCTTTAAGGAGCTTTAGAGCCATCACCTCTGACCATAACCTCCAGACAAGCAAAATCCATTTTGTGGATGGAAATCCTAAAGCACACCTATTAATCCTAAATGCCCTGGTTATTTCTGAAGGGCTCTACAGCAGGACTAGCCAGGCTGATGTGGGATGGTGGGACAGGGAGGAAAGAGTATTTGAGGAATGCCAGAGGGAAACACAGGTTGAGATTCTCATGTGTAAAGCCAAAGCCTAAACGTGTTTCATACCTTGCTTCTTTCCCCAGTCTTTATCAGTACCTAGTCCTGTCCTTTCCTTTTGCTAGTGAATGCAGGTCATGAAACAGAAGAGCAGGAAGGTAAGTTTTCCTGGAAAGCATCCATGAAAAGACCGGGCAGATGGAAAAATGCTTCAGGTGAGCAATGGAGTTACCCGTGAGGTGATCTTTAAGCTCCTCAAAGCAATGGCAAACACAAGCATTTGCCATTGTCTAGCTTGTGGCTGTGTGCTTGAGTCCCCTGTTAGAGCCAGTGGAGCTGGAATTGGCTGATGACACCGAGCAGCAGAACCAGGACCATGCACCAGCAGGGATGTGGTTCCAGTGTGGGTTATTTGTGGCCTGCCAGTGTGTTTGCACTGTATTGCAGAATGGTGAATGCTCATGGGAAATACATTTTTGGTATTTCTCTGGGTAATAACCTACATGCAACAATTATTTTTTTTTCCCTAAAAGATACACTCATGTTGGAGCCTTTTAAGGAAGGAGATATCAAAATAACTAGCCAAAGCATTGATGCTCTTGTGTTCCTGCATTAGCAAACATTGGGGTATCCACAACATGGCTGCCCCATCCCTGGCAGTGTTCAAGGTCAGGCTGGATGGGGTTTGGAGCAACCTGGTCGAGTGGAAGGTGTCTCTGCCCATGGCAGGGGGTTGGAACTGGATGAGCTTTAAGGTTCCCTTCAACCCAAACCAGTCCATGATTTTATGCTTCTATAAAACTTATGAGCGTAGTGATGTGCCTCTTACCCCTACATGAGGCTTGGTGTTTGCTTTCTGTCCATTAGACACACATACCTACAAAAAAGCACTGAATTGTAACATTTTCTCTGAATCAGGTTTCAATAATAAAGAAACTATGCCTTCAGCATCCCTTCATTCCTCACAATGTAAGCAGCGTGGAGCTGACTCACTCCACAGTGCTGTCACTAGCAGGATAAAAATTTCAAACAGAGAGTACTTGAGATACAAAGGAGACAGTTCTGGAAAGAAAGCAAGTTTATTGCAACCCACGGAGGTCATAGTAAATAAGCAGGAACAAGATCCATAGGCCTGAGAGGCTGAACACAGCCCAACCACAGCTTTGCAAACTGCTTTGGTCTCACTGGGAAACATCCTCCCATTTCCAGAACTCACACTGAAAAGCCACAAGGTTTGGCTCTTGAGAAATGCTGTTCACAACTACCCCAAGGCAAATTCACCCCAGCTAAGACAGGACAGCTGATACAGGGTGTGTAGTTCTCCTTTTCCATGTTCAGCATTTTGGCGTTCAGAAACAGGACAGCACAAAGGTAGAAGAGGATTCTTTGACGTAATTTTGGCCACCTCCATCTGTGACACTATAATCCCTCTTCTGCACCAGCTGGATATGGAGAAAGGCATGTGCATGAGGGAAACAGGCCTTTGGGAATGAGGTGCATGGGGCATAGCTCCGGGCAAACAGGTATGTAGCCTGAGTACCCCTGTTCTGTGGGTATCCTGGTGGCAGAAACCTGCTTTCACACTGAGTATTTGTAATCCAGGAATGAAGAATTCCACGGATGGAGGTATTTTCTGCCTGTACAAAATTGCATCAAGTGAAAACTGAGTAGGTCAAAATGATATATATGCATGCATTTTAAAAACAAAACAAAGAGAAAAGCTACTCAGTCAGTTTAGCTACTGGTTCACTATAGGGGGAGGAGGAATCACGGACAGGATCACGGGAAACTATTCAACAGGTGAAATTCAATAGGCTAAGAAGTGCACTGAGTGCACCAGCTATTACTTCTCAGGATTAAGAGAGAGGTGCCACATACAAATTATTCTGCAGCCTTGCTACAGTACCTCTCAAGGTAATTGAAATTAAGGACTTTAGCTCTTAAGCTTACCAGTTACAGCTTCCAGTTGGAAGGTCGGGTCTCCAGAGCCCTGCGGGCACAGAAGAGCCTGTGGAGTCAGACAGCACACACTGAAAAATCACTGTACTGAGGCTCCTGACACTTAAGTACACCTGATTCCAGGCACAAGGACAGTCATACTGGAGTCAAATGCCACTCGTTAAGACAAAATGAGTGCTGGGAGAACTGGGATGCCAAGTACTGGGTTTTGGAATAAAGCTGGGGGTGAGGGGATGGGAAAAGTTACTCAGACTGAACAGTACATTGAATAAGAAAACACCATTTACTGGTTCTAATTCTTGCATCTGTGAATTGCTTGCAAAGGTACATTTAATTACTTTTGTGTGGATAGTTTCAGGAGTGCAATGGGAACCTGAAGGTATATTTTGTAGCCTGTTAATCATCCTTGTGCAAATGGCCAGGATAATATCTATGTATAAACTCTTCCCTGTGAGGGTGCTGAGGCGCTGGCACAGGGTGCCCAGAGAAGCTGTGGCTGCCCCATCCCTGGCAGTGTTCAAGGCCAGGTTGGACACAGGGGCTTGGAGCAACCTGCTCTAGCGGAAGGTGTCCCTGCCCATGGCAGGGTGTTGGGACTGGATGAGCTTTAAGGTCCCTTCCAACACAAACCAGTCTCTGATTCTATAACTCAAACCCATTTAAGCCCCCTATTTAAAATTTCACTACAGTAGCTCACTGCATGAATGCCAAGGAATCAGTATGTACAAGTCTGCTTGAGTTATCTTGCTGCCTATCTACTTGCATCCTGGCTTATGAGATCATTTGTGAAGAGCAGCTGTAAGGTCACGACATTAATTTAGAATAGAATTCAATCCCCTGATTGAAATTAGCAATATATTATATTATATATTAAAATATAAGTAACATATGATAAGCAAAATAAATTTTGACATACTACAAGTCATAAGCCAAGAAAGGGTTAATTTTTACTAAGTTAATGTTTAATAAATGGTTCTTCAAATGCTATAAACTCTAATAACTTGATAGATCTCCTCATAAACATGATAATTCTGCTCATATTAACTCTTCAGTTCAAGCTGTTCATGGTGATAATTTATCAGTTATCCAGGAACCCTCGACAATGAGGCTTCACATTAAAAATCATCCATAGATTTCTGAATAAGTACATCACCTGAGCACTCACAGAGAGTACAGAGAGTCTCTGTACCTATAGATTGGGTGTTCTACATAGAAATCAGTGCAGAAGGATTAAATATTTCTGTGTAGAGCTGATCCTGCTGCTGAACAAGAGCATGCTGGAACCTCCCTGTGTTGATGCAGGGAATATGGAAAAGGTCTGCTTTAAACTCTGCCTTGGGTGGGCTAATGAATGGTGTTTGCAAGGAGGAAGGCTTGTTGGCAAAGGCTTTCAGCTTCTCTTGTAGGTGTAGCTTTAATCACTGGGGACTCTGCTGAGGCAAATAAGTCTGTTGATGTGGTGTTTCTCTGGGGAGAAAAAAGAGCTTTTGCTGCTCCTTTAAAGAGCTGCCAGTGCCTAGAACAACATTATATATATATTTATGTGTGTATGTAAGTATTCTGCTTAGAAAGAACATCTAGGTCATGTTTTCCACACTGATCTACCTTCCAGCTGCATCGTCAAGGGCACTTTCACAGAAGCAAAAGCCTTATTAAGGATTTCATCTGCTACAGCTGCTTATTCCCCCAGTCTGAAGTTTAACCCTTAGCAGTGTATTGGGTTTGCATGGCAAGGTTTGGGTAGAAGGGAGGCCACAGGGATGGCTTCTCTAAAAGCTTCCCCCATGTCCAACAGAGCCAATGCAATCGGCTCCAGGAGGGACCCGCCGCTGGCCAAGGCTGAGCCCATCAGCGATGGCAGCAGCACCTCTGGGATGAGGTATTTGAGAAGGAGAAAGAGAAAACTGAGCAGGAGCAACTGCAACCAGAAACAGGAATAAGAACATGTGAGAGGAGCAGCCCTGCAGAGCCCAAGGTCAGCGCAGAAGGAGGCAGGAGGTGCTCCAGGTGCCGGAGCAGAGGTTCCCCTGCAGCCCATGGAGGTCCATGTGGAGCAGAGATCACTCTGCAGCCTGGGAAGAAGGGAGGGGTGGGGGAACATGTTTTGAGATATAGTTTTATTTCTCATTACCCTTCTCTGATTTGATTGGCACTAAATTAATTTCCAGTCAGGTCAGTTCTGCCTGTGCTGTTTTCTGGTGAGTGATCCCTCCCTGTCCTTATCTCAACCCATGAGCCTTTCACTCCATTTTCTCTCCCCATCCTGCTGAGGAGGGCAGTGACAGAGCAGCTTTGGGGGGCACCAGGCTCAGCCCACCACAGCAGAGCCACCTTTTCATTTCCCCAGCAAGCAAACACCACTTTCAGCTTGCCCAGGGGAGGAGAGACAAATATCAAGGGAAGGCAACAACAACTCAGCAAAGACAAACAAACAAAAGAACACGCGAGATTAATAAATGACAGGTCAACCAAAGAGAGATTTCCCCCACATGGTCCTTAAATGAAAACCTCCCTGGGCTCTGCAGTTCTAGTGTATAGCTGGGGATAAAGCCATGTTCAAAGGAAAAACTGGCAGCCAAGAAATATAACATCACTCACGTCAATAAAGCAATGGCTATAAAATGGAACACTTTTATGGCATATTAGATATGTGTATAGGTGGAAGATGCTGGCTTCCACTGTGTACCTAGGTGTCTTATATCTAATATGCCAGTGTAAGATTTCATATAGTCCATCAATAGCATCTTTCTTTATACAACATAGCACTTCACCTAGTAAAGCCTATTTATACCCCTGCATGGATCACAAAGTAACTTCTAACATGTTGCAGATAAGAACAGCAAAGACGGGTCCTGTGCAAGTGTATTTGTGTATCTGTTATAATTACACTGGTTTACAGCTGGCAGTTTTAGTCCTCTTCCAAATCTAGATCCACATGACTCAGTGCCCATTTTTAAAGAGCATGCCATAGTTTTCAGCCAGCAAGGGGCTTGCGTTTCACAGCTGCAGCTTGACTCCACAGCAAAAGTCCAACGCCTGCAGCAGCAGCCTGTAGGCTCACATGTGAACTCTGATATCCTGTGGCATCCTTTTACCTACCAGGGTTCATTAAGCATCTCAAAACTAGAGGAAAACGAGAGGAAAAAAGATGGCCTATACATAAGGGAAATGGTATTGGCTGGTATTTGAAGGGAAGTGATGGAGAATCCTTTAGGAGGAACAGGAGATGAATACTCCAGAAGACGTAACCAGCAATTAAGATTATTTTGAGCACTGACCATGAGATTAATGGCCTGCAGGGACAGGACAAGGGGAATGGCTTTAACCTGCCAGAGGGGAGATTGAGATGAGCTCTTAGGCAGAAGCTCTTCCCTGTGAGGGTGCTGAGGTGCTGGCACAGGGTGCCCAGAGAAGCTGTGGCTGCCCCATCCCTGGCAGTGTTCAAGGCCAGGTTGGACACAGGGGCTTGGAGCAACCTGCTCTAGTGGAAGGTGTCCCTGCCTGTGGCAGGGGGTTGGAACTGGATGAGCTTTAGGGTCCCTTCCAACACAAACCAGCCCATGATTATATGACTGAAGCAGTTATAACTGCTGCACTGTATAGCAAAGTCCTCACCAAACACCACGATGACATTTGCACTCAAATGGTAACATCCACCCCAGCGACCAAGGAATGTTCCAGGCCCACAGAGCTCACAGGCAGAACTTCTCCTGACCCAGGAAAGGCCGACGGCAACCCCTGCAGTCTTACATGACATGCCCGTGCTCTGAGACACCCACACAAAGCTGTGCTCCAATCCTGTCAAACAGTCAAATATGGACTGACATTATTCATAATTACATGTATTTTATACTGGGTTTAAGTTTTGCTTTTTTTTAGTCTGAAATAATAGATCAAGGCCAATGCAGCTTTGAGTGGACAACAATTACCAGAACCAACAGACATCAGATCCTGCTACGCTGCAAAGGGCACAGCCCTGAGCAAACCAGGAGGATGCACAAGTGTAGTAACAGCACATCAGAGCACATAGCAACTAATGCCAAGGGGAGAGGGTGGATCTTCAGTACCTCCTTGCCCACTCCTCCTTAGGTAAACCCATACCTGTTAATCCATACTAGAAGCAGACTTTGGTGGTCATTTATAGAGCCACAAGTAAGAGCCCGTGAATGCCATGTCTTGATTATTTGCAGAAAAGAAAGCATGAGGCTGGAGCTACGTTGGAGGCTGCCAGACCAATGAGCCCATACCCATGTCCTGGGGGAAGCTCAGGGGTCAGCACACCTCCCTTAAAGGGCAGCATATTCAGATTATCAAGCACTTGCCTTTGGTGTGCACAGTTCACACAGGTACTTGTCTAGCAGGCATTAGCTTGTCCAAGGTGGCTGAATATTGTCTTTTTACCTAAATTTGACGCTTTGCTTTCCTAGCTCTCTCTGTGCTTACACAAACTCACACAATGCAGAAGCCCAACACAGCGATGCCACTAACCAGCCACCACTCTGGGCCTGCTCTGTACGGCGTCCTCATGAGCTGCTCCATGAAACCCCATCTGTCAGAGTCATTTAAACTGCTTCCTTCTGCCACTGAGCACCTCACAGCATGGGGCAGGGCCTCCTCCTGCCTCATCAGGCTTAATTACCTATTAAACTGCTTCATATTGGCACTTTTATTAAGCGATTATGCCCACAACATTAATGAACCCAACAGACCAAAGTGGATAAGAGATCTTAATTTCTAAAAACACCCCAGCATCATACAGCGAGAGCAGGAGAATTCAGACCCACGACACTGCCTCCAGACCCTGCTTCCTCCTCCTCCTCACCAAAACCCTTCTCAAATCGAATCTGAGAGTTTTACTTGTCTTGGTTGCAGATGCTCCACAGGGACAAGGAAATTACTGGAATAACCAAATCTCAAAGCATTTTCTGAGTGGGTTCTTTTCTGTTTGTTTTTTTAATTGTCAAGTCTTTTATTATATATAAAGTAAAAAATGTTACTCACTGTCAGGCTTAGAGAATTACTGGGCAAAGAAAAATAATAAATCTATAAGAAAACCAGATACTTTACAGAGATGATAAATGAGGGTGAAAAATGCTTAGATCACACAAAGTACTTTCCAGGAAACTTTACGTTTTATTGGATTATCTACAGCTTCTAAACATGCGAGGCACAGAAAGATGCTCTCTTCTCCCCCACCTGCATGTGCTGATGAAGATCATAACAGTGATCTATTAAAACGTGTCTGCAAGGACAGGCTGGGCTTGTTCACCGGGTGTGTAGTGGGGCAGGAGAGAACAGCAGAGTCCTTGCGGTGCCCAACATGAAGTGTTTAAGCTTTTCAAGCCAGTCTGAGGGGCAGTGGAACAGGAGGGCTGTGGGCAGTCCCTGAGGGCTGAGAACAAACAATACCCCAGGACACTGTATATTGTCCAGAGAAGCTGTGGCTGCCCCATCCCTGGCAGTGTTCCAGGCCAGGCTGGACACAGGGGCTTGGAGCAACCTGCTCTAGTGGAAAGTGCCCCTGCCTGTGGCAGGGGCTTGGAACTGGGTGAGCTTTAAGGTCCCTTCCAACCCAAACCAATCAGGGATTTTAAGCAGAATTCCAGGTTATTGCATTTGAAACACATCCTGGATGGAGAAGGAAGCAAAAATGCAGGGATACGGTTCCAAGGACCACGATGCCCAGTGACAACTCATGCACCAATAGCCCAATCTATCACTGAGTTTTAGGGAGAGTGCTGCAGAAGGCTGTTGCACTGAGATGTGAAAGGAAATTGAAGCATGAAACAATTTGAGCCTATTCCTGGCACTCAGAGTTCCATGTTCCTCCTTCTTCAAGTAAAACAAAAGCGTTGAATCAATTTCTCTGAGCCAAACATCTCATGTGACAAATACAAAGTTACATTAAAATATCTGGCAGCTTCACTCTCCTCCAAGTCAACGTAAGAATTAAAATCATCTGGGACACTAAGCTAAGAGCTAAAGCAAAAGGAGATGTGTAATTATAAAGGCTATTTGGAGGCTAGAGAGGGTTGGTTATAATTTCCCCTCTCTCGAAAGTTGTTATACTGTCACTAACACACTCCAGAAAATACAGCATCAAGTTTACACTAGGAAGAAGTTTGGGGGGGTTTCCTACAAACACACTAATAGTAGCTACCCACCATTAGGATTTTGCTGTTCTCTTTAGCTGCAAAAAATTAAAGCTACACATTCCCTTTTGTTACATCCAAGTCTCCAATATCAAAGCAAGATTCTATTAGAACATAGAACAATGTTTCAGACGTCACAGCTTGATAGAGTATTTGGATTTTTTTCTTGTGATGCCATCTGTGTATTTACAAACTGGCAATGCACCACAGTTCCTAAGGGAGCAGAACTTACTGCCTCAACTAATCTCCTTTACTGAGAGAGCAGTGGAGATCTTAGCAAATAGGCTGAGCTCTAGAAACTTTCATCCCCGGGACAAAGCACTGACCTCTAATGTGCTACATTCATTAGACAGAGGTGAGGGAGGCACAAGCCATCCTGCTGGCTCCCAGTAAGAATATCGCAAGAAGTTCAAGCCTGCATTCAAAAGCCCCATCCAGGTGTATGCAAAACCTATCCCAAAGGCTGTGGGATACAAAAGCAGCCAGACACAGCCTCCTGCTCCTCACCAGGAGCATCCTATACATGCAGATAACCTGCCCTGAGAGCCGCTGCTATGAGGTAGAGAATGCTTTTATGAGAGCCCAAGCATCAAACAAGCTCTGCTCAACTTGAGCTTCACACTCATCACTGGAATAACCTCACAAGAGGAAATTCCTTAATCCCAGCAGAGGCAAGCTCTGGGCAAAGCATGTAAATATAAAACAGGAAGAAAAATTGAGCCTCAGTACAGCCTAAATGACTTATGCAAGGCAATGTATATCAGGCAACAGCAGATTTGAATTCCAGAAACCTCAGGCTGAATCTCTGCATCCTCTGCTTGGCTCAATCTCTTATTAAAGTCAAGGGAAATTCAGATAAATAAGAGACTTGGCAACTGGCTTTTCATCTGAAGTTCAAAACGCCACAGTTACTTCTCCAAAGGGCTTTCTCCAGATCTGATTGCAAGGCTATTTCAAGCAGGAAGCCTGGATTCCTGGGTTATAGACCCCAAGTGAACATCAAGGAATCAGAGCACTGGTTGTAATCAGCAGCACTAGAGCATACCACAAACACCACCATTTCCCCTTCGATGCCTGCTGCTGTTCTGTCCTACGAGACGGTCCCTGGGGAACTTAGAAACTGAGCAGAGCATAGCCCTGAATTCAGATTTGTGCTTGGAACGAGAGTCCAACCCATCAGAGCCAATGTTGCACCAAAGGTCAGCACTGCTGGGCTGCTGGTTTAGGCGAGACAGTTGGAGCAGCTCTGTCCTGAGCAAAAGGGCCTCTCTGATTAAGACAGTGTCAGGCAACATGTGATGATATTAAATAAGAAAGGGAGAGAAAATTTATCAAATCCTTCATTCATAGTATCCCAGACTGGTTTGAGTTGGAGGAGACCTTCCAGGTTGGAAGCTCCTCCAGTTCCAACCCCCTGCCACAGGCAGGGACACCTTCCACAAGAGCAGGTTGCTCCAAGCCCCTGTGTCCAACCTGGCCTTGAACACTGCCAGGGATGGGGCAGCCACAGCTTCTCTGGGCACCCTGTGCCAGCGCCTCAGCACCCTCATGGGGAAGAACTTCTGCCTAAGATCTCATCTCAATCTCCCCTCTGGCAGGTTAAAGCCATTCCCCCTTGTCCTGTCCCTACAGGCCCTTGTCCAAAGCCCCTCTCCAGGTTTCTTGTAGCCCCATTTGGCACTGGGAGCTGCTCTAAGGTCTCTCCAGAGCCTTCTCTTCTCCAGGCCGAACCAGCCCAGCTCTCTCAGCCTGTCCTCATAGGACATTAATCACACTATTCTTAAATATTAGTTGTTCTTGCAACTCAAACAACCAGTCTATAATTTTATCCCCCATTTTTTCCCAGTTTTCCTTTGTATGGATACACTTCTGCACTGCACCATTACAGAGGTGCTGCTTGCTGTGAAACAGATGCTGCTGTTTATGCCCGCAAGAGAGCTGACCTCCAGATGTGTTGGTGCTTTGTTTTTAGAGATTTATTTACTTTTGAATGAAAATCACCAAATCAAAGCAAAGTATTTCTTCCTCCATTTTCGGAGTATAATAGAATACAAAAACATAAACCAAAGTATGTTTAAACACCTCTTCCAAATCAAGTAAAAACCCATCCATCTTAATAGCACCTGATAGCTCTTCCTACACACCATGAGCACAGCAGATGTTAAAAAGCTGTTTAATCTTCTTTAGAGCACTTTAGGTAAAAAGCTGCAGCTTTCAAATAAGTACAAAGAAGGTCAGAGAACTAAAACGTCTCGAAACAGTTTTGCTCAGGGACCAATGGGATCTGAAGTGACCTCTATAATTTCTCAAGTTCCCGAACTTCATTATTATCAAGCCCTCTTTCGCTTTTGATGTTTTCAACCATGCAGAAGGTGGGTGTTGCCTTCAGCAACAAGCATTTGTGATTTATTCTCCTTGAAAGGTTCGTGTACCTGAGGCTGAAGCTAATGACTGATGATCCATTGCAGTGTAGATGTACCAACATCACTTGTGCAGCCCTTCATGAGGCAGCTTTACAGTTTCTCCTGGATGTCCAAGAAAAAACACTGCAACGCCTTCAAGTCGCAAACCACACAGCTATTTTCTAAAGGTTACTATTCTTGGAAAGTCTCCTCTTGCTTTACAAAAGGATATTGCATCTTTACACAGGTCCATTCCCATGGACAATGCCAAAACCTCAAGAAGCTGATCCCTTTTGAAAGCAACTAACCTCAGAAAACTTGCTAGAGGTTTATAGCAGAGAGCCTGCAAGTTATAGTAGTTCTTTTTACAGGTCTGCCATATTTCCTAGTAGGATGCATGGCTTTCAGTATTTATTACTATCACTCTGAATAAGAGTAGATCATTTTCTATAAGCATATACCCAAACCCATTACTTTTATGGCCTAGATGCATTCTTTGATGTAATTCAGGATGTATGTGCTACATGAAACAATAAAGGATAAATCAATGATTTATCCAAGTTCAATTCAGTCACTGATCGAAAGAAATGAGACCCTCCCATATATATTCCAGCACTTCAAGTTCAAAACCACCACCAAGACCTTTCGTTTTTTTGACAGCATGAAGGGATGGTTTACCCCCTGTCTAATCTTCTCTGTTATTATAGTGTTGCTCACCTTCACTTGAAAGGGAGAGTCCAGAATGATATTCTGCATAAGAGGTGAAGCAAAGTAGCACAGGATTTGACTTGAGTGTAGAATGTAACATCACAAACACCACAGCTGGAAAACAAGGCAAAGCCAGAGAGAATGGAGTGCTCCTGCAGAATGCACTGGATATATGGAATAGAGGCCTAATGCACTAGGGCTGCAAAAAAATGCCTTATCTCTGACAGGACCTGGACAAGACCCTGAAGCACAGCTCGGGAAGAGGCTGGATTTGTTCTTAACCTTTCAGTAGCAACGTGCTGTCACCGGATTCACTTCCAGCACTGAGAACAGGCAGAGAAGAAGGGTCACAGCCTCCTGTGCCTCAAGCACTTAGCTCAGGGCCAGGATGTGGCAGGAGATGTGGTGTACACCAACTCACTCCCTCTGTTTTCCTTCTTAGAAACATGGCCACCCTCTGCAGCTCAGGGGTGCCATCCTCCCCTGCACACAGCTTGAGCCAGAATTTCTCTGCAGCTCTTCTGCAGTTTTAACCTCCACATACTCATCTTTGTTCATGGAACAAAGCCTGCTTGTGCCACAACTGCCCTGAAACAGGGTTGGGACCTGTCGAGCATGACCTACCTCAGCTGTTGCCCCCAGGTCTGCTCTGACTCCAGATGTACATGTTAAAGGGTTACTGGCAGCTGGAGATGGCTTCATGACAGTCAATGACAAGCGAGGCTGTATTTCTTCCCTGCAGTGGCAGACAGTGCTCAGGAAGTGCTCACCACCTTTAATTACACATTTATTAGCCCACACTAATTACAGCCAGAGGCATTGTTAGGAGCAGACACACCTTTTCCAATCAGACTTTAATTGCTCTTTGCTTCATTCAAGCCAATGAAGCATCAGCACCACGCTCTCAGAGAAGTTGCACTTCATCCTTTTGAACATTAAAAGGGGGATCAGGTGAATCCTGGTGCACTTCACAGCTTACTCAAGTCATTTAAAAGATTTTTACTAGAACCAGGCCCAAAAGCTGAGTCTTCTGAAAAAAATATATCTGTTTTCCCTGCTCAGCAGAGCAATCTCACAGGTATTGTGGTTGCTGTCAGCTCCTAGATAGAGTATTGAAGGAAACATGGAAGAAGTTGCCTTTCAGGACCCATCCTGTATTAACCTGGCTCCTTGTGATCTGTCAGGACCTTGCTAAAATTAATTCTAGAGAGATGCAGAGAGATCTATTGCACTAATGTGCAATTAAACAGGGAAATAGGGTAGAGCCTTCCAGATTACTAAATACAGACCCACTCCAAAGCCAAGCAGGTTACTAATGGGTCTTATTTCCAACTTTTCCTTATGCTCTCCAGTTTGCAACTTCCACATGAAGAAAATTTCTCCCACATCTTTACAATAAAACAAATAATCGAGCCAACCTTTCATCAGAGCATTTGCCATGACCTCCAAAATACACAAAAGAGCTCTGGGGTTGCAGGTCTGTGCTCATCAACCTGTGTCACATATCCAAAATAGCTCACCTCAGTCAATGGAACACAGGCGGCTTTAGACTGAAAAAGGCAGCCACACATCTATAGCAGTAAAGGATCTCTAGTCAAAGCATAACACATTCCTCCTTTATTTACATTAAAGAGTGTCCTAATGGTGCTCAGGTGATGGCTTCTTGGCACTGCTGGGAGGGTTTTGAGCAACAGAACCCCCACCATGCCTGAGGAGATGAAGAGGTTATTCTTGTAGTGCTGTACCATCTGCTTTGATGTGGGTTTGCAATGATACTAAGAGCAGATTTTAAAGTGCTGAAGATTTTATAGATGTAACAAATGATGGGCTTTATAGTGTCCTGGAGTTGGAGTATCCATGACAACTCTCCGCTGTGCCAAGGGAATTTTAGTCGGATACTGGGAACATCATCACTTTAAGCTGTTTTTTGTAAGATGCAGCAAGGTTCTGGTGGGATTTTTCTCTTAATCCCTAAAGACTACCTGCCTCCAGCTGTAATAGGAGACATAATCCCCAGGCGCAGGGTCCTCAGCAGGCCCCAAGAGTAGCTATAGTTTAAGGAAGATCTACCTAGTAAATAGTTCCCAGTTAGTATACACAGCAACCTGCCCTGAGGGAAGCCCAAATAACCCACTTGGTTTCAAAAAACCAAATCTACAACAAAACCACACAAAAGAAGCCCTCGTAAATCTGTTTCCATTGTTCCAGCTGAGGAGCTCAACCAGTACAGGGCCCGGTGGACACAAAACCTGTGATTATCCCAGGCGTGGTATATCCCACCAAAGCCCACCAACACACAGACCCCCAGTGCCTTTTAGAAACCGTTCTTCCTCAGGCCGAGCACTGTAAATCAAGTACTGTGACACATCTGCTGGTTTTCATTCATCCTTTCCCTAAAGAAGTACTCTTTATTCTGTCTCATTAGATGATGAGCATTCAGGAGCACATTTGAATGCACTTCCCTTGAATACACACAGTGACACGACCATAGGTCAGATCATAACTCTACCACTTCGATCCGTTGCTAATTCTGTTTTCCAGAGTGATCTCATGGCACAAGCCTCTGACCAGCGAACTACAGCTGCTGCTGCTGCCTGATACTTCCAAAGACTGAATAGAAGTGGCCTCTTCCACCTTCATTTCCCAGAAGTGAACATTAAAGCATAGTACACAGCCCAATTCTCTTTCTGTGATTCACTGATGCTTCGAATGTGCACAACTGGTTTGACCACATACATTATTAATCACCTTTGTCTTTTTAATTGTAAAAATAAACCCTGATGGGTTTTTGGATTGTCAGCTGGCTTGGGGGCTCAATGCTGCACTGTTTGGCACAAGATCCCTAGTCTCCAAACCCCTAACTCACCACGTAAGTACTTATTAAATTCAACACACAGAAGTCCCAGCAAAGCCTGCAGAACCAAGTACTCACACCCTTAAACATTGCTTAGATGCCCCAAGACTGGGGCAGAATATTCAGTGCATTAGAGACCCAGGTTTTAAAGGACTTTATTAAAAGCTCCTGACAGCTACATGTCACACTGGCCTGATCCTTACTCTAGGACATGCACTCAAAAAAGTCAGGCATTGGAACAGATTGCCTAGGGCAGTGCTGGAGTCACCGTCCCTGGAAGTGTTCACACACCATGTAGACAAGGCCCGCAGTGACATGGGTTAGTGCTGGGGAATGGTTGGACTTGATGATCTTAAAGGTCTTTTCCAACCTGGTTGATTCTATGATTCTATGAAAAGAGCCACACAGCTCTCAAGAGCAGGCTGTTGGGAGAGTGGACATGCCCTATTGTGCACCAGTCTTGCTCACTGCACACACAGCATTGCTTCTTCCACTTGGACTGAGAGGCTTTGCCTGGGGAGATAGAACTTGAAATGATCCGGTAAGGGATCTGAAAGAAATGGGACAAGGTTTACACCAGAAGCAGGGCAGCACACCTCCTACAAAGCAAGCACCATCACATGGGGAAACACAGGAGCCCCTTGGACTGCAGGTGCCATGGGATTAGCAGGAATAAAAGCTCCAGGAGACCGAACTGGCCAAGCTCAGCTCATTTGTTCTGTGTGGTGGACAAGAAGCCAATTCCCCAGCCAGCAACACATCCCATCCTACACATCACATTGAAACCTTAACAGGAGCAGCACCGCAGCATTGGCAACTCTCCCCACACACACGACTTGCTCACAAGATATGCATCTCCAGATAATTTACTGGCTCATTTCTGCTCACCTTGTCAGTAGAGTTACCAAATGTGCAGAGTGTCCATGGCCAGCCCAAAACCAACCAACCAAAAATCCCAACCAAAACCAAACCCACTCAACAAAAACGTTCCCCAACTGCTTCCCAGCTGCTGCTATTTGCAAGTCTGAGGTTCTCTGCAGTTCAGTGACAGCTTTAACAACAACGAAGCATTATGGAAATCTGGTTCACAATGAGACAGTGCAGGAAAAATTGTATTCCTACCAGATCTAATTTGATTTGCATTTCTATGCAGAGCTCTCACTAGTTTGGACAAAATACTGCAAAATAAAATAAGTCGATGTGCTTTTCCCTTGTTAACTAAAAACTATAGGCTTGGGCATGTTTTAGAAGCTGTCTATTGAATAAGAGGCTTTCCACATTGCTCAAATTACAAATTAATGGAAAACAGAAACAAAAATCTTTTAAAAACCTGAAATCCTTCTGTGAAGTTGAAGATTGACTTGGAACAAAGGTTTTAACTAGTAAGCTCATAGGGTCCAAAAGATATTGTTTAATAAACCTTGTAATTTCTAATTGGTATGACTGAAGGAAATCTTATAACTGGGATCCACATTTTAAAACTGAAGTAAAGAGGCAAAGAAACCAATAGCAGAAATTTATTAATGGAATTAAATAGAGTCAATTGAATCCTTCCACATTCAGGGTTTGTATTCAACAACAGTGAAGGTAAATCAGAACATTTCCTTTATGTACACTCCTTAAATCTGTACCTAATTGATTTCATGCATTTTGCATCTTTATTAGGTTACAGTTAATACCATGTTAATATAAATAAAACACATGACTCTAGTAATGGCTTTGCTAAAACTAAAATACTGTGTGAGTGTTGGAAGTGATCTTTCTTGCTGACAATACTGAATTTATATTAAATACTGGAGATAATTATATAGACCTACCAGGATGTGTTCCTGCAGAGGATTTTGGGCAACTGAGAAGCATTAGAATGTTAAGACACATCACATAGACCTGAGTTTATCCATTTCATTTTATGTTGTCTGATAACATGGAATTAACTAAAAGAAGGTGGATGAAGGAGGGAAGAAGGAGGGATGAAGGTGGATGAAGATGCTGCTCTTCAGGGCAGCAGGAGCCTGGCTGGCTGAGGGGGAACCTTGTGCCCCCATCCAGGGGTGGGGAACACTTCAGAGCAGTTATACACTGCCATATAACTTCACTGAACACTCGCTTTGCAATTCTACTGGTTTGCATGTTTAAGTTGTTTGGGTTGCTTTAAAAAGATGCTTTCTCTTAAGTGTGCTGAGCAGACACAAGTGGTGATTAGTCCCATTCTGCAGCAGAACCGACATACACGAGCACAGAGTTCTTCCTGCAACATGGTTCTGGGACTTCTCACACACCTCTGACATCTGCAGAACTGTGGAGCAACTGGGATTGGTCTAAACACAATTAAAGCTATCTAATATGCAATTAAAAATCCATTTCCTATCACAAAGTGTATTTATTGAATTCAAAATGAAATCAGAAGCTGTATTGACAGTAATATATTTTCCCAGAAATCTCAGGACTGACAGCTTCCAGCCTTCTCCTTCCACAAGGTCTATGCACTAAACTGCTCGACTACCTTGTCCGCATTTGCACACCTACGTGATGCCTCAACTTTAAGATATCACAGAGCCAGCCATGTCATCAGCACTTAATCTTGCCACGACTAAGTCACTCATCATCTCCTCCTGCCTTACCATAAAGGATTGCCTGCTACAGGTTGTTATTCCTTGTCTATTCAATTGAGTTTCAAGACATGCAATTGGTCAAGGGTCCCTCTGAGGTACTGCGTACACAGCCTGAAACATCTTGCTGTCAGGAATGTTCTTCCTTGCATTTATTTCACACCTCTCTAGTTTCACCTTGCTTCTGTCTCGAGTAATCCCTCTTCATATTTTCGTTCTTCAAATGTTTATAGTGTATTATGTTCCCTCCCTCTGTCATCCCCAGCACCTTCCAGCAACTTTCCTTATTAATCAAACCCTTCAGGCTCCTGTTAATTTCTTAGCTGCTCTTCTCTGACCATCTTCTCAACTGCAATAACTCTAGAGTGATGAAGTAATCAGAATGCCATTTATTTTGGGTGCACTTATGTAAATACCTTATGGAGATGCACAGCCAAGTGGATCAAGCAGCGTTCATTTAGGCAACACATTCAGTCCTGGCTCTTGGACAAACACCTCCCACTAAGCACAGGAGGTTTTGCACATTACTTGCAAACACAGTTAAACTGCCTGTCCCTGGATAGAGTAGTAATGTGGGGTTGTCTGAGGAGCTGAACAACCCAACCAACTGCCACACTACAGTTTCTGTTCAAAGCCACCAACGCTCTCCTTTGTGTAACAAACACACTCTTATGGGGGTTTCGTCCCCCATCCATAAGATAACATAAGCTTTACACATGGAAGCTCCTGAAGACTTCAGTCTTCAAGAGAAGAGCAAGGACAGATCAACAAGAAAGAAGGATAAAGTGTAAATAATCCTGCCTGTTCTGTCCCCTGCCAATGGAAGGAAACCTGGAATCTGCAATAATAACTGATGCAATCCTGTTCCTCTCTCTCTAGGAGTGGATTTATGTTCCTGGACTGAGAGACTCCTCACACATTCCACCTGCAATTCAGCTTTCAGCACCTTGTTTACATTTCCAATGGCTCCATCCAGGATGTGTTTCAAATTCGAAAGGAATTCTGCATAAAATCCCAGACTGGTTTGGGTCGGAAGGGACCTTAAAGCTCATCCAGCTCCAACCCCCTGCCACGGGCAGGGACACCTTCCACTAGAGCAGGTTGCTCCAAGCCCCTGTGTCCAACCTGGCCTTGAACACTGCCAGGGATGGGGCAGCCACAGCTTCTCTGGGCACCCTGTGCCAGTGCCTCAGCACCCTCACAGGGAAGGACTTCTTTCTAATGCCTCATCTCAAATTGGCTATGTACATTTCTTAAACGTGTAGGTAGCAGTACAATAACATGCCTTGCTTCAAGAAACAAATTCCTTTTTAAGAGAGATATTTCCCTGTTACTGTAAAACAGTTTTCCTCAGGTTTGTAGCATGTTCAGCAGACACCTCTTGCTCTTCAGTAAGATCAGTCACACCAAGAACAAGATCAGAAGAAAGAGCACTGTTTACAAGCTCACAGGGTTTGAAGTATCCTTCTGAACCAAACCAGGCTGTGCTACGGTCCCCTCAAAGTCAGTGTCAATTGTTTGGCATTTCACTGCCTGTATCAGTTCACTTCCCCCCATTTGTTTTCCTCTTCAGTATCACTGCACGTGTTTGGATCTCTCTGCATTGTGTGCAGTTCACGAGAGGTGAAAAGTACAGCACAGGACTAGGAAACCATCTCTTACATGCACAAGTTCACCAAGTTCTCCTCTTGACTCACAGATCGTGGAGCCATTTCAGTTTCTGGTTCCCATGAGCTGAAATTCTGCATTCTTGTTCATGTACTTTCTTAAGCTGTTCTAAAAAAAAATAAAAGCATGCACCAAAATACTCTCCCTTTCACAATCCCACCCCACAATGTCTGGAATGCAGCTTTCTCCAGAACAGACAGGAAGAGCTTCCCAGATTTATTTTACCATATGAATTCATTCGAAACGTTCTTACTATTTGATGGAGAAAACAGTTTTACACTTGGAAACTAAGGGTAAGTTTGAGATGGTCACAAAGAGCAGGAGTGTGAAAAATCACTGCTCCTGACAACATGCAGCAATGTCCTCAGGGGTTTTGGAAAGCACACTTGGCAACATGAGCTACAGTGAAAGGACTATTGCTCAATAGCTGGCTGAAATAAATGTTGGTTTCTGCCACTATGAGCCAGCTGGGTTTATCCTTGTCAAGAGTATCATGCATGATTGGCCCACGGTATATTACATAGGGGTAATGATTCAAACCAGAAATCTTAGAAGCCAGCCCATGCCATCTGTAACACCAAGTGTCATATATAAGGTTTGCTCTGCAGAGGTTTAATTAACGTGAAAAATTAGGTTTCAGACAAAACACCAGTGTTACAACTTCTCTGGTTCCTTTTCCTTGTGTCAACATGCAGTTTTGCTTCATTATAAACCAGCACAACAAAGTTCTCCCCAAAAATCCATCTTCTCCCCTTCATGCAGAAACAAATCACATGGCCCTCAATATAAATCTCTGTATTCATCGTGATTTCAATTGCTCAGTATCAGTTCTGGCATGGGGAAGAGGGAAGAGGTTCAGAGAGAAAAACATGAAATTCTCCTGTTCACTGTTGTTTCACTCCAAAGACGAGGAGACCACACAAGTGTTGGTACAAGTGATCAGAGGGGTTGTTGTATTGCTGAGGTTTTCCATGCGTTTTGAGCAGGGGTGCTAAAAGCACTTTGGTTCACAGGCAAGCCTGGAGAACCCTATTCCCATTGCTTGTGTAGCTTCAGCTCCCCTTGTCCAAGAAGGATGGCTGAACTTGAGGTCCTACATGTGCTCTTTTGGTCTTGCCCTTTTAGTCCATCTGCTCACTGTGTCTCGTATCCTTATGCCATTTCCAGCCCATATGCTCTAAAGACAACTTCTTTCCAGAGATTTAGTGCAAGGTGTCGCTGCCCATGGCAGGGGGGTTGGAACTAGATGATCTTAAGGTCCTTTCCAACCCTAACTATTCTATGATTCTATGATTCTATGTGCCAATTCCTTCCACCAACTTACACCAAGATCTCCTTTCTATTCCTGATTGGTGTCCTTCTACAGAAGGAACTGAACCTTGACATCCTTATAATTTCCTTACAATATCTGCCAAACTGTCCTGTTGGGGCTGGGATAGAGTTCATTGTCTTCTAGTAGCTGGCACAACAGCATAAAATCAGAGAGACCCATTTCCACTGAAACCTCGCACATCTCCCTACCCCATCCTTTCCCGTGTTCCTGTTTTGTTTATCATCTTCAATTTGACCTTCCAGAAAACAACCATTGCAAATGGTTTCTGAACAACATCTCAGGATAACATCATGGTAACAGACTAGTGAGGTTAAAACTCTGGTCAAGCCACCAACAAACGTCTCCACTACCACAAAACCTGTTGCTCAACCTCACAAAGGTTCGTCACCCTTTCACCATGCTACTACAGAGTCAGACCTGAGGGAGTTACAATGAGCGTATCCACTCACTTACATGGGAGATTGAACTGAAACCACACAAACCAGAACAAATTCACTTCCCCCCCTCCCCCCCTCCCCGGGAGCAGAGATTATGTTATACCAACCTCACTCAACAACCTGAAAATTAAAGCTCTCACACATTGAATATAGAAGAAAAAGAAAATTTCAGTGCAACATTTCAAATTACAAATGTTTCCTCTCAAAAGTATTGAAGTATTTTGATCTCAGCTCTCAGCTCTGATGAAGAAAGATCATTTAGCAATGTTTTCAGTATGGAAAAGTGGCTTCTCTTCCAGTCTTCTTTTAAAGCCATTAAGTGCTACCCTTCTATTTACTGCATGAAAGTTATTAGTATATTTTTGTTAAGTAGTAAAGAGGTAAAGGAAAGCCAACAGTAACTAAGACACTTCTAAAATAAACACACATCTACCACAAAGCAGCCTAAAGCCACAGACATGACGTGCTCTGCAACATTATTTCCACCTTCATTCCACTTACCAGACTTCATTTATTACTGCAGTTTCTTTTGCTCCTGGAAGCAGCAAGTAAAGGCAGGTAGCTATAAGTACATTTATTTATATATATTTTTATACATTATCTGCATTTGTGCAGCTTGTAGTAAACTGCACAAAGCTGCAGAAATAGAAATAGGAAAAAGAGTACATGGAGAAGGATGGCCAGGAGAAATAAGATCGGCAGGTTTGAATGTTAGAAGGGCAGGAAATATGAAAGCAGAGAAAAAATGGTACAGCTGACACTTTTCCAGATTAAGCATATCTGGTACATCTGACTCTTGTTGTCAACTGGAATAAGAAGATATAAAAGGAAATCAGCTATGACATACATTTGTGTTATTGCACATACCTAGGATAAGGTTTTATCTGCTGCTTGGGTAAAGGCAGAACACCTACTTCTTCATGTTGATTGTGAGCTTTTCGAGTTGCCCAAATCCCCTGATAGGATCAGAACCTGTTTGGGGATTCAGAAATGGTTTCCTTACCTGTAAGGAATTTGATCCTGGAGATGAGACAGGCTAAGCAGCCTGGAGTCACTGCAACATTATCTCCTGTATTGAAATCACTTGGCTTTTAACTAGCTTCTGACTGTCATACTCCTTCAAAAACAACCAGCCTACACTTCAGACACACAGGAGTACAACTGCAGCTACGAGGGTTTCCTTATGGCTCTCCTAAATAAGGGTCTCCTGAATAAGATATTAGGGCCTATAACAGGAGATCATCTGATAACAATGAATTAAGGAGATTTTTTCACTCACCACCCTTGCAAAGCAGTAACAATATTGAGACAGTCATGCACCAGGCTTGCTTGCTTTCCCAAGGCCACCAGTCCAGCCACAAGAAAGCCTTGCTGTACAAAACCTGCCCTCCTCACCCTTCTACCCAGTCCCAAAAAATGGGCAAATTGGCTCAAAAGCTCCAACACAATCCCCATTCCCAATGTCCTCCCTTGTGTTTCCTGCAATGAGCAAGGAGGCGGAGCATCAGGAAGGGAGCACACCAGGTAACCAGTGGCCAATGATCCTAGGAACAGATGGGGGCTTACAGCAGCACAAGCCAGCGAAGCTCAGTGCCATTCACTGCTCTTACCCACTGCTGTTATCTAGGAGTTGCCTCTCCCAAGCCTGGCAAAGACCCTGACACCAGCATTTCACCAGACCCAGCACTCAAGTTCAATTTCTAGTTCAGCTCTGAGATGACCACAGGCTAATGGGGAAAATTGATACCAACTGCTTTCTAAGTGCTTCTAGATTCACAGAGATAAAAGCTAAGAAATTATTATCACTAGAAGAGATGGATGATATTTGGATTGCTCTGCTTTTTGCCTGAGTCTGTGTCCTTATAAAACTTTCCAGTCTCAGCACTCCCAAAAGCAGCACTGGCTCAGTGAAGACACAGTCTGCCTCCTTAATTTTCCTGTGTCTTACCCTCCTCTTCAGTCCTCCCTTCAGCCTCATCACTAAAACACTCCACCTTTATCTCAGCAAATTTACTTCAGCAACTTTGTCCTAGTAGATTTTTAGCTAATGTTCTATTTTCCCAGTATAGAGACTGCCACAGAGAATAGCCTAGAAAAGTGCCAGGCGTTTGATACCTTCAGTTGCTCCAGAGAAATAGCCAAGCTTGTGGTTCTTAGTGCAGTCACCTTTGTGGAAGTGATTGAAAAGGTAAATGGGTTATGTTGAACAATAAGCCAAACTGTAATTAAATGTTCTCATCCTCAGGTTTTCTCCTCCCTCCAGCAGAAACCCCTCCTTCAGTTGTATCATCACACCCAACAGAAACAAAGGATAGGAACATGTGCACTGCTCTAGGAGGCTTGCTTTAAAAGTACAAAGTAAATGAAAGCACAAAGCTCCTTAGGCCCACCAAAGGTAGGGAAAGGGTGACACATTAGGGAACAAAATTAAGGTTTGTGCAGTTAGAATTGGCACATCCCTGCAGCAGGAGTGGAGAACATTTGGAGTGTCAATGATACTAGAAGAGTTGGTTGCCATCTGCATCACATGCATGGCACAGCCAGCTCAAGGAGTGAGGATGTCTCAGGAGTTTTGATCAGGGTTTCAAGGCTGGTACATACAAAGTATGCTCTACAGTGCTTCATCCTCCCCAGTCTTAGCTGGAAAGAGCTCTCTTTCTGAGGACATCCGTATTTCATATGAACTTGCTCTTACCACGCATGTACCTGGATGAAGAGGTTTCAGGTGAAGGAAGTTAGAAATCCAATGGAGTTACCTTATGTGCACACCCACCTCATCATACAGCTATTTCATTCTAAAAAGACACTTGTCCCAGCTGCCTGTTCTCAACACGAATCGGCTCTTGCACACATGACCAGCAGTAGCAGCTTCAAGGCCTTAAAAACAGAAATACGAAACCAGGTTTATATTACAACAGCCTGTTGCTCGCAGTGGCCATGGCTTTGGTGTGCTCAGAGAGACTAGAGAAACTTAGTGCCAAAAAATGCAGCTGTAATGGGAGAATCAGACACCCCCATGTGCATTAAGTAAATGTCACACCAGGCAGACTGCCAGGACTGATTTTTCAGTACCACTAATGACTATTTCACTAAGTAGCTGATTAGGGAACCACAGGGAAAGCAACTCTTGACTTGGCCCTGGCCAGCACTGCGGGTCCAGTTCTTAATGCCTGTTCATGCAGAACAACATGGGGCCATGGATCCCTGTGAGTTTAAATTCAAGGTCCGTGTTGGATTAACAGGACTCTTTTTGCAATCAAGAACAACTTGAACTAAGTTCAGAAACGCCCATATGCCTCAGAAGTGCAGTCAGAAAGAAAAGATCCTGCAGGTGGCAGAAAGGTCACATAAACACACTACACTGAGGCTTCAAGAAGGTGAAGTTGTGCCCAAAATAGAAAGCACCATGTACTACTCAGGCAGGCTAAATGTAGTAGTAGTAGTACAAAACAGGCCAAAATAGTCTGAAGAACAGCTTGAAAAACGTGTTACATCTAATAATAAATCCTTTACCAAAAATGTCCTAGGTGGTAGCTTGCTAGAGAGCCTGCAGGGCCAGTGGATGATCAAGGTATTATCTTCTTTCACAGAAGATAAGGCCACAATAAAACAAGTTGTGAGCTTTTTTCTTCTTCTCAGTTGGAAGGTTTCAGTCCTAGAAGTCTTTTCCCCCACCAAGACAGTGGGAGCTAGCAGCCTTGGAAAACCTTCCTGAATCTTAAGTGCTAGTGGAAGAGGTAGAAAGCACCAACAGTGCCAAATCACGAGCAGAGGGCAGTATTTAATCAAGAGTTTTGAATTAATTCAAAGAACTCAGCTTCTATCCTTTATACCATTTGTTCAATGCTTGATTTTGCCCCAGTGTTTAATCTTGTAGGGGAGTTTTTAAGCTGACCTTTCTGGAAGGGCATAAATAGAACCTCCAAATTACTGTTCACAAGGAAACACCTCTTTAAAATGTTTTGCTGTGTGCACTAAGAGAAGAAATGCATGAAATGAAAAGGGCACAAGATTTCTGCCATGTAACTTGCAAAGGTCTTCATTATGGAATAGTTACACCTAGTAGGATTTTCAAAGTAGGCTAAAGAAGTCAGGTATGCAAATCCTTCCCTAAAGGTTAATTGGGTATCTGATAACTCCTTCATGGGCGTCCCTGAAAGTCTTGTATTCATCATGAGTGCATTGGTTTATCCATTCCAATGCTATTGTTTTCTCCGACAAAACTGAAGTTCAAAGAGCAAGTAGATTAGATTTTTCTCCTTAATCTCATTCACCCAAATATTGGCACTTCCTGACATAGTTTGGGTGAAACATGCACTATAATACTTCTCTCCCCACTATGTACAGACTGAACTTAGTCACCTGGTTTAGGATGGCGATTTAACTGGAGCTGTGTACAAGTTTGGTTGGGAGTTCTCTCACCCATGTCCCTGATCAACACCTTTGATCTCAGCAGAATAATTTGGTTTTAGAGGATCAGGTATCAGCTCCCTTGCTCTGATTTTGTTCCTGCACTCTTCAACTGCAGCGAAATCCTGCGCCTGACTCTTCTTTGTCAAGTAGTTCTAAAAGCATAAGTAAAAAACCAGCAACTTATAACTACTACTGCCAACAAAACATAAATTAACAACATTATCTCAGCCTGTACTATAAACAGCTACATACTGTGGCACTCAGGATATAGTAATAAGAAGATAATTAAAGATCTTACTCAGAGCTGTGAAGATAAATTCACGGCTGGAATTTACATTGCAGCACCTGACCTGCAAAGAGAGCCTGTCCCTCTGAGCTCACCACAGCCAGGAGAGGAGAAGGCAGAGAGGAGGCAGCTAACTGCAAGGCTCTAGCCTGCAGTTGTGTTTGTTCTTTCTTGTTTTGAACTGAAACAGTTCACATGTACTGATACAAGTGAATCTACCTCCTCTTATATTTTGAAACTAGTGTGCCTTGCAACCCTGGCCATTTGAAGGAGCAAATTGGCATTTTGGGAACTAGTCTTATGTAACTTCCCTGAGCTGGAACCTGACCCTCTCAGCCCATTACCACCAGCAAGGCCTCCCAGGCCTTTGGGCTGTGAGGCAGGGCTCTGGAGGAGAACAGCCAGCAGTGAGTGGGATAAAGCCAGGGGTTACTTGAGGAAACTGCACCCTTACCAGTCCGTGGAACCAGAGGGCCTGCATCCAAGGGTGCTGAGAGAGTGTTTTTCCCCAGGAGGCACTGGTTCACTGGAATTCCAGTGAACTTGAACTTCAGTTTTCAGCTGACAGTGAGAAATACTATCAGGTTTGCAACCTTTTGGCCTTAGAGGTTGCAAACAGAGCGGAAGGGACACACTTCTCTTACAGGCACAAGGACTCCACTCACAATTAGAATTCATATCCTGGTAAAACATATAAAAGCAAAGCTACTTCAATAAAATCCTTTCAGATCTCTAAAAGGTTGGAAGGCAGTTTAAAATCTCCTGATGCAAGTGCACTTGAACTCAGTCCTTTCTGTTAGACTCTGATCTATTTGCTTTTTTCCATTTCCCATCGGACATGCTGCTACAATTTTCCCTTGATGTCTGCCACTTCTGAAAGCCCAGAGGAAATGATAAGAATAGCCTAATAGAGATGAAAAATGAAGCAATCAATAGGCACTAAAACGGAAAACTGCATACATGTATATTACATTAACTACACAGAAATACATCTTCCAGGAGACTTCACAGTAATTGTTGCAAAAATAAATCACACCCCAAAAGTGCTTATTAATGTTACGGGAAATAATGTTGTTTCTAACGTCATTTTTACTGATGGCTCACTAATTTATTTTTGAGGATGCTAGAATTAGTAGCCTTTGCAACAATTTAGGTTAAAAAAATAAACCTCAGAGGCTATGTAGGTCACCACCACCGTTTGTGATTTTAAAAGGCAAAACAGATCCAATGGGATTCTAAAGGCTGCTTTCCCAACGGATGCAGATTCCCAGCTATCCAAGCCCTTAACTATGAGATTAAATCAGAATTGGAGATGTTAATTAATATTTCAGTTATGTATTGAGAAGGAGCGGGGGAAACCCAAGACACTGTCATCATTTACTGAATGCATTTTGAGCAACTCTTAATTCAGTGTTTTCTGTAGATGTCGCTTTGACAATACCACAAGAAGTGACAAATAACGGAGCACAAGAAGATGGAGGTCAAATAGTGATGACTATCCATTATTTTTTCATAGCTAGAGGCATAAATCTGTCCATTTATCCCAAGTTTCCCATCCTCAGTTAACATATTGAAGAGAAAGCTGCTGTTCATCCATGGAGCCAAGGAGCTGCTCTTCCCTCATTAGCAAACGAACAGACGCATCCTGCTTTTTCCATCCACAGCTCATTTGTGTGGCTACGGCCTTTAAACAAGAGCTTCACCCCAAAATGACTCTGAGAGAGACACATTAATACAACAGACTTAATTAGCAGCATATTCAGCTGCCTTCAGTCAAAAATCAAACTGCCTCATTTGTACTTTTAACCATAGCCAAAAGTGACAGTTTGAAGCATTGCAGTAAACGTATGAATGCTCTTCACTAATGAAGTAATAGATTTTTAAGTTCATATACAGGTATATTATGCTAATGTCAGACAGAAATACATCATTATGAATGCTATTAAGCGCTATTCAGTTGATACGTTCTCAAACAGGATATAATAATCTCTCAAGCTTCCCCTAATCTATATATCCTCTTAAGAAGGAGATTAATTTCCATGCTCATTCATAAGCAAGTCACAGAGTCTATATGACGAACATTATCCAAATACATCCAAAGCATGTCTCAGTTTTAACCCAGGAAACATCCTCTCCAGAGGCCAGAGAGTCCCTTGTGGACAAGAAATAATGTTTAACTTCCTCAGCTATGCTTCCTAAAATATTTCTCCACATAGGCTCAAGAATATGAATAAGATGCATTATAGTAAGTTATTACACACTCTCTGGATACAGGTCGTTGAAGTTTCTTCCTGGGGATTGACGAGAAAGCCAAAAAATAAAAGCACTATGAACTTCTTACCCTTCAGTAGCACACAAACTGCAGTAAATTGGCTCTGCAGCACCTCTGTATACTACTGACTTATCTCAGCGGATTACTGAGGACATTAGGGGGTTATTACACTTCCTCTATGCCTGAAGTTAGAAGGAAACAACTACTGGTAACAGCACAGTCATTTCCTTCACCTTTTCAAAGCTCTCCCCGCTTACAGCCTAACATGACTGTGAGTATCTCATTACAGAATATGATGCTCTTTAACATGTATTTGTCCCTTCTACTTAGCATGTGGGACCTATGTTTATGAGAAGCTCTAACACAAAGCATGTGGGAGCCCTCTTACATTGCTCAGAGGTTGGTTTTGGGAGGTGCTGCTCAGGTTTGAGTCAGATACTGGTGCAGGCACTTACATTCCAGCAGCCTCTCAGTGCTACTTGCTTTCTGCACTCTGCATGTTTGCTCTACCTCCTCACACAGGGCTGTGAACAACTGTGTCAAAAGCAAACAGGCAGAGAAAGGCCATTTGGAAGAGATCTGACCACGTTATCACCGTAGCGCGACATGCAACCACCTTGAGTGTGGCCAAAGGAACAGAGAGAGCCACTTGTGCAAGAGAGGCGAGTTCTCTGCTATCTGAGAGCAGATAAAAGAATACAGATGTTAACCACATTATTTAATTTACTACTGGGAAGTGTTCAAATGTTACTGTAGTGACTGTGGTGCAAAAAAACCTATTCAGAAATGCAAGAATACTCTCTCCCTCATATTGTTCACAGCCATTAGGTTTTCTTTGTTCTGTTCAGTCTTGAACAGATGTTGGAGCTGGAGGCTTGCAGCCAGTTTCTCAGTTTTAACCAATACATTTGATATGCTTCAGCATGGACTTCTATAACCAGAAGCCTCTCTAATCCAGTGTGGAAAGCCCTCTTTGATTTTTAACAGAAAAATGAATACTTGGTCTTCCAACTAACAAGACTTCTCATTTAAAAAGGAAAGAGGAGTTTGCAATATGCTCTCTAGCATTTTTCTGATATTCTTTTATGAATATTTAAATAACAATTTTAGGCTTAAAGATATTTTCTGGTTTCCCACACTTCCTTGAAGTTTTTGGCAGGAAATAATTTCATCATCTAGTATGAAAATATAGTATCAGGCAGTATGTTCACACCAATTGTTCACTAAAAGACCCTGTCTAGAAACTAAAATAATTTAATTGCCCAGTTACTCCTCTCTTTTACTATCCTGATGGATTCAGTTTGTCAGGAGATATTAAATTCATTAATCCTATTAAACTTATCACAGACTTGTTTTAATTTCAGAGCACATCTTCTTGCTGGAACGCAGACTGCATGAGGGCTGAGGCTAAAGAAAATGGTGTTGCCCTGTAAGCCCTCATTAATCCCCTGTGTACCAAAGGGGGGTTGGGTATTCAAAGCCTAAGCAAAAGAAGAGCCACAGAGCCCCTTGGGGCAGCCCTGTGTGTTCTGAGCTAGCAAAGCTACCTGAAACACAGCAGTAACTCTGTTACTCATGGCTTACCCAGTAGTAGGATCTTACCTTGCTGGGGAGAGCATCACAGTAGAAACCAGCACAGATGTTCAAGGTATGGGAACAAGGCAAGACAGGAGGAAGGGCTGAATTCAGCCGCAGTGCTGGAGAGCTGCTGTGGCAATAGGGCTGGGAATGAACCTCAAAGTGGTGAAGAACTGAACATAGGGTAAAGCTCAAGTTTGCAACCTCTCACTTTTCCTTTCCTTTAAATGCAGCCTCCAAAGATGAGGACTAAAGGTATCAGCAAAACTTGCACAACATGCATCCCTCTCCACACTGCCTGTAGGCTAAAGTGCTCTCTATAAACCAGTGTAAGTCAGATATGGGTCCCTGTGGTTTTTTCCACATCACCCATCCCGCACATTTAGGTGAAACATGTTCTTTCTGGGTCACCTAACGAATCACAAGCTCAGGATTCTTCAGTTTCTTGGACTGAAAACCTGCTGCTATTGCAGGTGCTACTGATCAGGGATAATGCAGTTGCAAAAAGGGTCATTTACTTCCTTTCTGTGGAACAATTTTGAAAGGAGAAATTGATGCAGATATGAGCTTTTGAAGTTTTCCCACTAGAAAATGCCAGGTTTCCTTTGCTGGTGCTCACTAACAAAACTTGACGCTTAGACTACTTATCCCCAAACAAACCTGGAAAACGTAAGAATTTTGCAAAGAGTGAAATGGAAGAAATCCAGAAAGCCAGGACTTCTGAAGGGGAAACTGCAGAATCTGACATCTCTGACAAGATAGGACTTGATAAACCTCTACTTTCAGAATAATCCTCTTCTTGCAGTATCACTCGCCACAGTCAGGACTCCTTTGCTGCTGAACAGGTACAACCTGAAGCTATTTGTACCCAAGCACGAACATGCCTCTCTAACTCCAATTCCCTTAGATCTGCCTTCACGTTACACTGCATTCTTACCGCTCATCACATGAGGAGATAAGGAAAGTGAAGTACTGCCCTAAAGCTTTGTCCAACAGTAGTGGCTATTTCTTTACCTCCATTTACAAATTTAAAGCAGAACAACAAGCTTTCTGCATTTCTGGGAGTGGGTGGGAATATTTAGCCTCTTTTATAGCAAGGTCATTTTCTTCAGGCAAGCAACAATAGAATACACACCAGCTTTTTCCAACAGCAAAAGCCCATCTTGTGTAGGGATCTTACAAGCCTCTGAAAGGTGCAACAGGACACCATGGTGACTCTTCGAGCAGGTAAGCATTTTCATCTGCCTGCTAGGTTACCTGCTAGAACATAGGTGGAGCTGGCATCTGCATTACTATCCTCTACAAACTGCACTAGTTAACTGACAAAGACCTTTCCAGTTCTTGATATTATTCTAGCCCAGAACTTCAGTTTACTAGAAGCTTCCTTCAAGTAGAGTTAGGAAAAGAGTGAACGCAAGTTTTACACTGACAATAGTAATTACAATAAAGAATCAGTGCTTTGACATTATAGCAAAGAACCTGGAGCTTAGAACACCACACAAGTCAACCTCAAGGCTGGCAGTGCTAACTCTGGCAAACCAAAACTGAACCATTCCATACAACTACTACCATCTGTTAGCACTTGTACATACCCCACCTAGCTTCACAGCACAGCCACTTATTTCCCCAACTGCATCTGGTTTGCAGAAGAGACATGAGCATTTGTGTGTAATTGTGGCTAGGAAAACATCAAAAATTGTATTAAGCTCCTACCCAGGGGTTCAAATACAGCCTGCTGGGTTTTGGAAGTCTCTTTTTATGAATTTCCTTAAGGTCCTCAATCTGAACAGACAAGTGAGGTTGGTCCCTTTTACAGAGAGGGAAACTGAAGGCCCAGGGAAGTGAAACCGTGTGCTCAGGAACAGCAGCAGAGCAGGGCACGAGCCCATGTCTGCAGTTTCTTTTGTTTTAGTGATCTGAGCAGCAAGAGCTGGTGAAGGGCCTGGAGCACAAGTGTGATGAGGAACAACTGAGGGATCTGGCAGGGTTTAGTCTGAAGAAGAGAAGGCTCAGGGGGACTTTATCGCTCTCTGCAACTGCCTGACAGGAGGATGAAGCCAGGAGGGGGCTGGTCTCCGCTCCCAGGGAACAAGTGACAGACCAAGAGGAAACAGCCTCTAGCTGCACTAGGGGAGGTTTAGACTGGAGATGAGGAGAAATGTCTTCATGAAAAGAGTTGTCAAATGTTGGAACAGGCTGCTCAGGGCAGTGGTGCAGTCACCGTCCCTGGAGGGATTTAACAGATGTGTAGACGAGGCCCTCAGTGACACGGTTTAGTGGCCTTGGCAGTGCTGCGTTAATAGTTGGACTCAATCTTATGGGTCTTTTTGCAACCTCAATGATTCTATTCTGTGATTTTCCCCAAATTCATCATGACTACACATGTACCAAGAGTGAAATATTTGCAGACTCTAGACTCTCCACAAACAACTTAAATCTTTAGCCTCTGTAAGATGTCACATGCACCCACGCTGCTTTCTCCGAACAAGGACTACAAACAAAGTCCATCTGTACATTCAGATCAAAGATATATTTTTTGTAATCAGGTGGTTACTAAACCTGACTAGATTTTAAAATCTGGCAATAGAATATCCACACAATACCCTGTCACAGTAATGCTTCTATAATGGCCCAACTCAAAACAACTGTTGTTCCTAGAGCTAAAAGCAATTACAAACCCAAATGTTAATAAGCCAGCTCCCACCTCAGCACCAGTACAGCTCTGGGTTACTTCACTGAATCTGAATTCTGTTCCCTTACAAAGGCCAGTCATTGCACTGACTCTTTCCCATGACTACACAGGAGCAGTTGCCCCCCTTCAAGTCTGGATTGAAGCTCTCTTATTATTTAAGGGATGGGAAGGAATGAAGTTATGCGCTAGTCAGTTCTGTGCTGCATTACTGCCTTAGAGTAACATGAAATCCAGTTTCATGCTAACCATTCCCAGCCCTTGCTGCACATAGCAGGAACAGGCCCTACTGTGCCCCAAGTCTCATTCTCACCTCCGCGCTGTGATCAGACAAGTACCTGGCTGTAGCCAGAGGAGAAAGTAAATCCCTGCACTATAATAGATGCTATAAAAAGGATGGATAAATCACCTCAGGAAGAGCCCATCTTTCTTTCACACACAAAGAGAGACTTGTTGAATGCCTGAATTCTGGAAATGCAGAATCCAGGAACACCCTCCTTGGCAACAAGCACAGCAGAAGCAGGCACTGGGAAATCCCTATCAGCTAACTTAAAGCTTGGAACAAACAGGGGTTATTTTAATTAGGACAGTGGTGGATATCTGGGTTTATTTCAAAACAAGCATTGCCTCAGCTGGGTGTCTGCAACACACTGCGAGAACTCAGGTAGGTTCACTGCACAGAGTACATATGGGAGAGGGGGGCAATGTTTGAGGAAAGAAGAGATCTAAAATTCAGCAGGACTGAAGCAGGATGTCAAAAGTAGTTTTAAAAGCAAGCACAGCATCTCCCAAGCCTGGTTACACAAAGGGCCAGGGAAGGCTGAGAAGTTACTGGGAAGTTTAGAGGTGAGGAGTGAATATTCTTATTCACAGCCAAGCAAAACCTGCCTCTGCCTCCACTGCAGCCTGCTGTCCCTCCTCCAAGGTGCTCGCAGGTGGTTTACACTTTTAAGTGCCTTTACTTCTCCATTCTCCTATGAGCTGGCCACAGGAACAGCACCATCCAGCTCCTAGCAACAAAACAACTTGCTCTGCCTCAGTTTTCAGCATCCTCCTCCTCCTCACTGCTTTGTAATGTAGAGAGGCCACAAAGCCCATCACTGGGGAATGCAAACCTCTGCCTGTGCACTTCCATGGAGCAGAAGCTGTCCTTCCCTATCAGCTCCCTGACAGGGCTATAGACAAAGGACAGGACTCCCATAGAGCTGCACTGTGCTCTCTCAGCAAGCCCCTGCATTTTGAGGCTTCAGCCTCAAGCCAAGATAAAAACTAGAATCTCTCTATAGCTTTATGCAAGTTGCCTTTAACTAGAGGAACTTTTAAATTATGAGCCTTCCAGAGTATTCAAACTGCTCCCCTGGAAAAAACTACAACATGTGATAACTCATTTTGGACAGGCAAAAGCATTCCAAAAATTATGAGCATGATTCATTTGAACATGACAATAAACAAAGGGATTTGCTTCAAAGACAGCTGGTAAAAGGAAAACACTCCCAAAGGTACCAGTGGCTGCTCTGGGCTGTGCCACCAGGCTTCTTATGAGAAGACCTAACCAACATGAGCCCTTTAAAATCCTATTTGTCATACTGCACCAATAGTCCTCTCCTGCTCTCCTTCTGCCCTGCCTGCCCCTGGGTAGCTGTGCGAACAGTGAAGAATGTTTCTTCAATGATTTATTCAATAAAGATCACAAAACTCATCAGATACATCATTCAAGCCATTATTTGCCAACTTTTGCTGCTCACATTGCAAGAGAGAGATTGAGCTCCTGAGAACACACAAAAAGGTTGTGCCGACAAAACAGCTTTGCCAAATCTTAAGTAGACTATTATTTAGCAATGTCCAAGCCCAAACAGCTCCTACTGCCCAGAGAAAGGCCAGCACAAGAGACAAAATAGAGGTTTGCTCTTCAGCATGAAAATGGGGAAAAAATACATATATTTATCTTAAAGGTCGGTTCCGTCACTGAGTAGTTGCCTAGCAACATTCCCTAGCAACCCCAGTGCAGGAAAGCCACAGCCAGCACTCTCCTACAGTCAATTAGAAATGGTAATTTCCATGGGAAGATCCCACCATCCACTCCAATTAGAAACACCAATTCTTTTTTCATCACCAACCTTTCTTATTAGAAGCTTTGTACATTTATCCCTCGCTCTGTTTTGCTCTGCCCTCCTGCACTGCCCAGTATAACCACTACACATCAGCAGCAAGTCATCTACAGCCTTAGGAGCAACACCTAAAAGTATAATGCAACTCATTCATCTTCATTCCAAATCAATGATGGTTTTCTTCTCTTCCACAAAAGAAGCTCGAGATCCAGCTGGCCCTTCAGTGCTCTTCAGATGTGGAGATCCTGTCAAAGGACAGGTCCTACAGCAAGCTGTAATTCTGGCACCAGAAGCTGCATTGTGCTTCCCAGAGTTCACACGGCTGTAGCTGGGTAACTTCTCTTCATGTTCTGAAGCATAATGCCATTAGGGAATGTGGAATTGTACCAGTAAACTACTGCACTTCCCTGCGCCTCAGAGTCTGTAAGCAACAGCAACGGGTAAGAATGGGTTGTATATAAAAAAGTAATTAAAGTGCTTGGTAATTTCATGTCTTTTAATGCAATGTGCTCTGAAATGAGATTTGAAAAATAAAAAGCCAGGCAAATCCTTGAGATGGGAATGATCACCTATTTAAAGCCTTTCGTACTTGGAGCTGTCAATCTCAGCAGTGAAATTAAATGAAGAGAAAGAGGAAAGAAAGGGAGCCTGTGTGGGCTGGTGACTGATCAAGGTTTGAACAGTCTCATTTACTGATCTCTCCAATATACAGTAATGACAAAAAATAGATTTTCTGTTGTCAAATGACCATAATTTTCTAGTTGTTTACTCTCTCCAGAGCCAAAAGCTATCTCCTCCTTAACTGCTTGCAAAAACTGTTACATGCTGTCAGTAGCAGTTTTCCTACTCACTCCCTCCCTCGTATAAAGTGCCAGTGATATAAGGGAGACATCTCCCTCAAAGTTTGGTGGAGATAAGCTCTAACACAACACTTACAGAGCTCACTCATAACCACATTTCTAATAAGCTGCAAACTCTCAAAACCTTAAAGAAGGGGCAATCTTACAGCTCTCTATAATACCTGAAAGGAGGATGGAGTGAGGTGGGGGCCAGTCTCTTCTCCCAAGTAACAAGTGACAGGGCAAGAGGAAATGGCCTCAAGTTGTGCCAGGGGACATTTAGATTTGGTATCAGGAGAAATGTCACCAAAAGAAGTCCCTTCAGAGCCTTAGATCCTGAAGCACATTTTCCCAGCACTGCTCCATGAAAGCAAACAGCACTGCTGATCTTCGCATGGTCTGGGGTGCTGGGATGCCTTCACTGCTGTAGCTCCCATCGGTGCAACCACTACACTGCCATTGCTCAAAATCCTCTTTGGCAAAGGGAAAAAAGCTGAGGGTTGGGGCCAGCATGTACCACGAGAGGATGCATTAGACCATTCTTACTTTTCAAAGTTGCAAGTCCTGGAACACTAGACAAGGGGGCAGGAAGAGAGTAAGTTTGACACATCTGTCCCCTGGCCTTGGACAGGGTCAGCTGCCACCCGCCCCATTCCCAAAAGATGTTTTGATGAGCCACCAGTGATGAAGACGCTGCTACCTCCAAAGACAAATCATTTCATTGCCTCTAACTTGCCCATTAATAGCAAAGCTTTGCCATAGTTGGAGTCCTTTGACTTCATCACTCAAGACGCTCTTAAAGAATTCCCATGGCCCATAACACATCTGCCAAAATTCAGTTTCTATTCACAAGGAAATCTCTTTTTCTTAGCTTCCAAATCCTGCTGCATGCATGCAACTGGAACTTGGTTGGGCTGCTGCTCAGGGGCTTTTTCTGGCCATCCTCCTACAAAAGACACCCTCAGTTACCAACACTTCCACCAGCCAGGGCTGCTTTGCAGTGGCTGACACAGCCGGAAAGCATGGCAGGCATGTGTGGCAGCATCTGACTTCAACTTGAAAAATGACATTACAGCTCCAGCAGCATCATCTTTCTATACACTATTAAGAGAAAGCTTATTAGTCTGTGAAGCTGATATGGTGCATCTGCAACCCTCCGGCTGACTACTGCTAACTCCTTATTTCGTAAAGCCCACAGCAAAATCAGTCAATAGTAACAGAAGGGGTGAAAACCACAACTGTGTGATTTAATGTATAGCTTGTCAAAGTTATTTGAAAGGTCTGTATAGCCCTTAGCAAGAAAAAGGTTCCCCACACTTGCCTGAGAGCAATGTATTTGGTAATAAGGTAGTATAATCAAAAAGCAGACCTTCCTCCATAGCAAACACACTTTGATGCTCTGATTTATGTGACAGTATCCTGCAACAACTAGAGCTGGGAGACAGATCTACCTACACCTCTCCTTTAAAGTGAGCACAGTAAAAATACCAGAAGAGCATTGAGTCTCCAGAGCTAGCTGAGGAGAGGAAAAATATAACAACAAAGCAGGTTCAGTTCAGCCACAGCAAAAACTTAAACACACCAAGAGTGAAAAATTTAGAATCATAGAATCATAGAATAGTAAGGGTTGGAAAGGACCTTAAGATCATCTAGTTCCAACCCCCCTGCCATGGGCAGGGACACCTTGCCCTAAACCATGTGGTCCAAGGCTCTGTCCAACCTGGCCTTGAACACCGCCAGGGATGGAGCATCCACAACCTCCCTGGGCAACCCATTCCAGTGCTTCACCACCCTCACTGTAAAGAACTTCCTTATATCTAATCTAAACTTCCTCTGTTTAAGTTTGAACCCATTACCCCTTGTCCTACCACTACAGTCCCTAAGGAAGAGTCCCTCCCCAGCATCCTTATAGACCCCCTTCAGATACTGGAAGGCTGCTCTGAGGTCTCCACGCAGCCTTCTCTTCTCCAGGCTGAACAGCCCCAACTCTCTCAGCCTGTCTTCATACGGGAGGTGCTCCAGCCCTCTTGTCATCCTCGTGGCCCTCCTCTGGACTCGCTCCAACAGCTCCATGTCCTTTTTATGTTGAGGACACCAGAACTGTATGCAGTACTCCAAGTGAGGTCTCACGAAAGCAGAGTAGAGGGGCGGGATCACCTCCTTCGACCTGCTGGTCACGCTTCTTTTGATGCAGCCCAGGATGCGGTTGGCTTTCTGGGCTGCAAGCGCACACTGAAGCCAGCTCATGTTAAGCTTCTCGTCAACCAACACCCCCAAGTCCTTCTCTGCAGGGCTGCTCTGAATCTCTTCTCCGCCCAACCTGTAGCAGTGCCTGGGATTGCCCCGACCCAGGTGTAGGACCTTACACTTGGCTTGGTTAAACTTTATAAGGTTGGCATCGGCCCACCTCACAAGCGTGTCAAGGTCCCTCTGGATGGCATCCCTTCCCTCCAGCGTATCAACCGAACCACACAGCTTGGTGTTGTCGGCAAACTTGCTGAGGGCGCACTCAATCCCACTGTCCATGTCGCCGACAAAGATGTTGAACAGGACCGGTCCCAACACCGATCCCTGAGGGACACCACTCGTTACAGGTTTCCAACTGGACATCGAGCCATTTACCACAACTCTTTGCGTGCGGCCATCGAGCCAGTTTTTATCCACCGAGTGGTCCATCTATCAAATTGATGTCTCTCCAATTCAGAGACAAGGATGTCATGCAGGACAGTGTCGAACGCTTTGCACAAGTCCAGGTAGATGACATCAACTGCTCTGCCGCTGTCCATCAGTTCCGTGGCTCCATCATAGAAGGCCACTAAATTGGTCAGGCAGGATTTCCCCTTAGTGAAGCCATGTTGGCTGTCACCAACCACCTCGTTGGTTTTCATGTGCCTTAGCATGTTTTCCAAGAGAAACTGTTCCAAGATTTTGCCAGGCACAGAGGTGAGGCTGACTGGTCTGTAGTTTCACAGGTCTTCCACCTTCCCCTTCTTGAAAATGGGGGTTATATTACCCTTCTTCCAGTCATCGGGAACTTCACCTGATTGCCAGGATTTTTCGAATATGATGGACAGTGGTTTAGCAACTTAATTCGCCAGCTCCTTCAGGACCCGTGGATGGATTTCATCAGGTCCCATAGACTTGTGCATGTTCAGGTTCTTAAGATGGTCTCAAACCTGATCCTCTCCTACAGTGGGCCTAAGGTCTTCATTTTCACAGTCCCTGCATTTGCTTTCCAAGACTTTCGTGGTGTGGTCAGAGCATTTGCTGGTGAAGACTGAGGCAAAGAAGTCATTAAAAACCTCAGCCTTCTCCAAATCCATGGTAGCCAGTTCTCCTGATAGCTTCCGGAGAGAGCCCACGTTGTCCCTAGTCTGTCTTTTATTTGCTACGTATCTATAGAATCCTTTCCTGTTATCTTTTACATCCCTTGCCAAACTTAATTCTAGCTGGGCCTTAGCTTTCCTAACCTGGTCCCTAGCTTCCCGGGCAATGCTCCTATATCCTTCCCAGGCTGCCTGTCCTCGCTTCCACCTTCTATAAGCTTCTTTTTTCCCTCTCCTGGAGGGCTCCTGGACGCTGTGCTTCCCCTGCTCCGGTGTTAAAGGCGTCCTCTCTGGAGATATCTCAATTCAAATAGAAGGGTCAGAAAACAACTATTGCCATTCCTGGGTGAACATGGGAAGATGGAGGTGGAGATAAACCAAGGGGGTCCTCTCTCCTTATCACCTTCTCAGCCTCTCCAAGAGTCAGTGCTCCCTAGCCTGAGGCTGGGCTGCGGGTCTGCTCCCCCTTTCTCTTGCTGTCCCCTGCCCCTGGTGCTACTCGTGGGGTGCTGCCATGAACCTCAGCCTGTCAGCTGTGCAGGCTGGCTCTCCATGAAGGAAACAACCCTCTGGTACGGGACCAACCCAGGTTGAACAGAGAAGAGGAGTGCCTTGCTCTCTTTTGCCTAAGCACAGCTTTTAAAACTAAAGCAGACAAGTAAGAGTTAACAAGTAAACCACATCCCCCAGCCAGAACCACCAACACTCCCTCAACAAGCTGACAGAGGGGAGATTGAGATGAGCTCTTGGGCAGAAGCTCTTCCCTGTGAGGGTGCTGAGGCGCTGGCACAGGGTGCCCAGAGAAGCTGTGGCTGCCCCATCCCTGGCAGTGTTCAAGGCCAGGTTGGACACAGGGCTTGGAGCAACCTGCTCTAGTGGAAGGTGTCCCTGCCCGTGGCAGGGGGTTGGAACTGGATGGGCTTTAAAGTCCCTCCAACCCAAACCAACCTGGGATTCTATGATATGGCTCCAACTTCACAAAAGTTAAGCGTAGTTATGTGGTTAGAAGTTACTCTTTCAATGCCACGATTTTGGATTAGGTAAATTCCGTAAATTCACAGGGAGCAATTTACAGCCTTTTACTGAAATTGTGCTACTGAAACCCAGTTTGCTCATCCCTCAAAAGGCCACAGAAGACTTTCACAAAAGAAATGAAAAGGTAAGATTTGAAAGGCAATTTCAGAATTTAAATGAGAAAGTGGTGATTATGCCTTCAGCCCTTCAAAACAGAAAGAAGGGCTTTGTTATAATGTTAGGCTGGAGCCAGCCCCATTCAACTATCAAAAAAAACAGAAAAGAGGAAAAACAAAACAATGTCTCTGCATTAAAACCATGGCCATGCTAAGAGTGAAGCCACCCTCCCTCACAGAAATGGGAGGGCAACTGGAGAGCCCATTTAATCCTGAGAATTCTTAAAGCACCCAGAAAGGATGCTGGAGGGTAATACACTGGCAAGATGTATTGGCAGCATGCGTGTGTCCCAAATTCCTTTGTGTTCTTCTGCCACTGTGAGCACCAACTGCTTCTCTCTTCAGCAGAGTGAGCTGCTCTGCACCCACCCTGCTGCAGTCCAGCTTTATCCATGCTTGTTTGACATGGATGAACTGAAGCCAAGAAGAGATGATGGATGGATGGAGGGATGGATGGATGGATGGATGGATGGATGGAGGGAGGGAGGGAGGGAGGGAGGGAGGGAAAACAAGACAGAGCCAGAGGATGGCCCCTGAGGCTATAGGCCAAGTGGAACACAGTGGGGTCCCTCCCAGCACCCAGTCTTCAGCCCAACCTGCAGGGTCCAAAAGTCCCCATGGTATAAGCCACCACAACTCCTTCAGGAGAAACCACTCCATTCTGTATTGCTTTTTGGTAGCTAAACAAGAGGAATCCTCCCTGTGCCCAAAAGGGGGAAAAAAAAAGGATAGAATAAAATGCAAGTTCAAAGGCTGCCTTTGTTGCAAAGAGAAAAAATGTGTGTGAAGAATATTGGGGGCAATTATAAAATAAGCTCAGGTCATTGACAGAATCTGACAGCCTCTGGGCAAAATCACAGGCTCTCCCAAGACATCCATCCTGAGCATCATGTCCACCCCTCTTTTAAGTTTTACTGAGAAGCCCAAGTGCCTAAATGGTTATTTATGGAATACTAATAGCCACAGTTTGCAATTGAAATGAAGACTCACTGCAGCACTGGAGCTATCATGGTGTTAAGAGTCTGTGTTGGTACATAGCAGTATAGCTTAGCTTTTACAGAGTTCCTCTCATCAGTAGATCTTCAGGCATTAACTGCTGCCCCAAGAGGTAAAAGGAGGAAGATTTCTGGCAGAACACTAGCACTTTTCCAAACTGTTGAAACTACATACTAGAGCTTACCCCTTGTTGTAACCTTTCATACACTTCCACGTTCAAAGTCCTGTGTGTCTTTTATACTAAACACTTGTAACTGTCAAAACGTTTAATGCTGGTAATGACTTCAGGCTGGCAGATCCATTATATTCTCAGCTATAGCACATGCAACAAGGCCAGGGAGATGCTCAGGGGCATCGTGTTCTGTGTGGGCCATGTCATCGTCCCTGCCATGGTGCCTGCCCGGCAGGACACAGCAGGGCTGTGGAAGCTGCAGGCACAGAGGCGAGGGTGGGATATGGACAGGGGTGGCACAGGGACACGGGCTGTCAGGCGCGCGGGTGGCACAGGGCTGTCACTAGAAGGCGGGGGAACGGGGATGCCGGTGGACCAGGGACACGAGCCCCAGAGCGCGGTGGTTGCCGAGGTTCCGCCGCGCGGCTCCCGCAGCGCGTTCCGGGCCGGTGGCCGTTACCGGAGAGCAGGAGAGAGATGGCGCTGCCGGGCCCATGGCGCTGCCCCTGGCGCTGGCCGTCGGCGCTGCCCCTGGCGCTGTTCGTGGCGCTGACCTGCCTGGTGCAGGGATCGCTGCTGGGAGCGGCGCTGGGAGCGGGGGGTGCCTGGTGTGCGCTGCGGTCGCGCCCGCCCGCCAGGCGCCCTCCGGCCCGGCGCTCTCCCGCACGGTTCCTGCCCCCCGGCGCCCTCCCCGACTGCTCCTGCCCCCCTACAGGCCGAGCCTCATTGCCCGGTTCCCACCCCGTTGGCTCCAGGCCGTCCAGCGCCCGAGGGGCAAAAGGGCCGGTAACTTTGGTCTAGCCACAAGCGCCAGCCACAGGGACAGCACCCAGTCCCACGGCAACTGCCTTGGGTGAGCGCGGGGGGAGGATGTGGGTGGGATAAGGACACGGGTGGCACAGGGACACAGGTGGGATAAGGACACGGGTGGCACAGGGACACTCCTTGTCAGGGACACAGGCGGCACAGAGACACTGGTTGTCAGAGATGCCAGTGGCACAGGGACACGGGTGGCACAGGGATATGGATGGCACAGGGACACTGGTTGTCAGGGATTCAGGTGGCAGAGGGACATAGTTGGGATATGGACAGAGGTGGCACAGGGACACTGGTTATCGGGGATGCACGTGGCACAGGGACACAGGTGGGATAAGGACATGGGTGGCACAAGGACACTCCTTGTCAGGGACACAGGTGGCACAGGGACACTGGTTGTCAGAGATGCCGGTGGCACAAGGACACGGGTGGCACAGGGATATTCCTTGTTGAGGACACAGGTGGCACAGGGATACGGGTGGCACAGGGAAACTCCTTGTCAGGGACACAGGTGGCACAGGGACATGGATGGCACAGGGACATGGGTGGGATAAGGACATGGGTGGCACAGCTATGGCGGTGCTGGGCCCATAGCGCTGCCCTTCATACTGCTCCAGGGATCACTTCTGGGCGCAGGGGGGTCCTGGTGTGCGATAGGGCCCTGCCATCCTGAATGGCTCCTGTCCCCATGTCGCCTGCAAGGCAAAACGGCCGCTAACGGCGGCTCAGCCACAGGCACTGTCTGTGCTGAGAGCACCCAGCCCGCCACTACTGCCTTGAGTGAGCGTGGAGGGAGGACGGGATTGGATCATCCCGCCACTAACGGCAGCGCTGACCGTTGTGCCCCCGCAGAGCCCCGCTGAACACCGTGCGCCACCAGGACCTGCTGCCGCCGCACTGGAGCCCTGGAACGGTTTTCCTGCCGGTACGCTGGGACACTCACATGCCCAGGGGCTCGCCATGGCCGCCGCCCAGCCCCGCTCCGCAGCCCTCAGCCCAGCACAGAGCTCTTTTCCCCTCCCCACTCTGCCCTGGCCAGTCTGCTGGGGGGATACAGCCAGGGGAAAGAGAAAGACAAAACCTCTTTGCTGTGCTGACACCTTTTCAGCTGGAGGCAGCAGCACATGTGGGAGGCCTGTGTTCCCACTTTGACGCAGGTCTCCTCAGCAGCTGCTGAGCTGGAATAAAACACTGCTCACAGCCTGGGCTGGGCTTGCAGATGTGACAGTGGGACGTAGTCATGGCTAATGGAGCTCTGCATCTGTGCAGGGAAAGGTTTTCTGCAGGATGGATCAGCAGGGAAGGGTTTTCTCTGCCTGGGCCAGCAGCATCCTCCCTCCCATTGCCTCGGCCATAAAGAGCCTGGCGTGGAGGCCACTTGCTCCCAGAGTGGATTCAGTTTGGGGTGCTCAGGCTTTGCCCTCCATGGTCGTTCTGGAGGGGAGTTGAGCAGTGTTGAAACAAGAAAGGCTCTGGGCTCAGTAGCCAGCACCTGGGAGATGGGATTTACTCTGCAGTGAGCAGGAGAACGGGAGGCTGTGCTCCCCCGAACCAAAATAGTTACTACTGGTCTCTTTCTGCGTTCCAGGAGAAGCGGATGTATGTGAGGACATCTCCACAGACCACCGCAGGATCCTGCTGTGAGATGCCGCTTTGGAAAGGAAGGTAACGTACAGCTCATCCAGCAAGTGCTTCCTTCTCAATGCTAGCTGGGAAGAAAGCAGTTGCCTTCCCAGCCATTGCAGCGCCCAAGTCCTGCTCTCCACCGAAGCCGGGACACTCCAGGCCCCTGAGGCATGGCTGCTGGGTCACCCAGCTGTGGGGAAGCCCTGTTGTTGTGTCCATCAGCATCCGTGCCGCCTTGTTGCACTGCGGTCCTGGTGGCAGCGCTGACTGCACCATCCCTGCCCTGCGCCCAGGCCAGCTTAGAGCTTGAAGGGCTCAGAGTGCTGCGGCGATAACATTGCCGTGTGGCACTGGCGTGTCCTGGGTCCGGCTGGTTGCCGAAACACTGAAAGGAGACGGCCCCCAATTTTTGCCATCACCTCAAAAAGCAATTCATGGGAGCTCCAGTAGGGCTGTAATGTAGCACCCTCCTGGGCGCGCAGGCCCTTGTTCTCCTCTCTGCTGGCTCAGAGAAGGACCTGAGCTTGTCCTGACTAAAAGCGACAGAGCTGCTGCCCTGCTGACAGGCTGGGTCCAAGCCAGGGCCCTGTCAGGGGCAGCGGCTCCCACCCGGGATCCCCCGCTGCTGCCCTGAGGCTGCCCGAGCCGGGCCATGGGTAGGGGAGCAGAGCAGCTCCTCTGCCTGGAGCCACGGTCAGGCTGCTGCTGTGGCTCAAGGCTCTTGCCCTGAGCTCTGCTCTTTGGCAAAGACGGCAAAGAAACACAGCAGGGATGCTTGTGGGAGTCCTTGGTGTGTTGGGTCTCGTCCTCCTCCCAGGAGAGGGCCAAGCCTGGGGCTGACCCTAACTGGCTCTCTCACACTTGCGCAGGGAATGGGAGGTGCGGCGGCCAGGGAGTTGCACGCCAGGAACAGCAAACAAGGCTGTGCAGACCGAGGAAGGTGAGTGCAGGTGGGGCCCAGCTCTGTGCCAGGCTTGCATGGGCCACTGGTGCGGGCCAGCAGCAGGACAGCAGATAGCTCAAGTCTGCAGGTGGGATCAGCTTGAGGTGTCCCCTGGAAACTAGAACGTGCTGGTCCTGAGGCAGTGGCGTTTGTGCTGGCCTCAGCGACTGCCCTAAAGGGATTTCCTGGTGCTAATTGAGGGGCGCTGACAGATGCCTGGGAGCTGGTCTGCAAGGGGGAACACCAGCCTCCATGCCAGCATGGGTCCAGGTGTCAGCCTTAGAGCAAGATCTGTTGCGGTACAAGTAGCACCCTGCTCAACTTCCAGGCTGAGCTCATTCCAGTGCTTCCTCAGCTAAAAGAGAGAGGAAATCCTGTGTGCCCATCGCGCAGAGGGTCCCGTGGCACAGTGCTAGATGTGGCCCACGTGTGGCAGTTTGTGTGGTTTGTGGTTCGGGTGGGCAGCATGCAAGCACCGTCTGTGGAGGTGGGAAGGGGCCGCTGGCCCGTGGAGCCCCAGCAGGCTCCTGTGACAGCTTCCCCACGGATCTCTTGTGGCCAGCTGCTGCCCCAGGGCACCGCAGCCTTGTCCGCGGCTTAAGGCCGTGTCCCTAGGTCTACCCTCCAAGACGGTCATCCAGAGAGGAGTGAGAAGGGACAAGCCCCTTGGTACAGGACAAACGCCTCTGCTGGGAGCTGCTCCTGACTTGTCTCCTCCTGTAGCTGTCGAGAGGCCTGAGGAGAAGCGGCAGGAGACCCCGAGCCCACCACCGTCGCCGGGAAACGGAAGACCGCGGAAGAGGAGCATCTGCCTCCTGGTGCCTTGGGATAACGAACCACTGGTGCTGGTACGTCGCTGTCTCGCAGCCTCTTTTGCTCTCCTCTGGGCATAGAATGTGCTCAGTGCAATTCCTGCAGGGCTGGGGCAGGCTGACCTGCCTGCCTTGGGGCAGGGGGTCTTGTCCTTGCTGAGTGGGAAGTGACGCTCTTCCCTGCCCCAGTGTGTGCTGGGCTGTGCGTGACTGTGCTGCCCGCTGCCGGGGCATCTACTGGCCCTAGCTGCTAGCTGTGGTAGAACCATGGGCTTCATGGGTCTGGCGCCAGCCTGCTTCCACCCCTCTTTCAGAGCAGCTCTGCCGGCTTCCCTGAGAAGGAACTAAGCTACTGCTCTCTCTTGGCAGCCCCCTGCACCTGACCCGGGCTACCCCATCACAGAAGAGATCATCGAGGAGGAGAGGGAGGCAGCGTGGCAGCGGCTACGCCGGCTCTTGGGGCATAAGGCTGGTAAGGGCAGACTGGGAACGCGAAGGGCACGGCAAGGAGCAGAAAGCCAGGGCCCGGGCTGGCAGGGCAGTGGGGTGTCTGCGTAGCGCAGGGCTGAGGAAGCTTCTGGGCCAGTGCTGCCTGCTCCTCAGGTCTGCAGCTCTTCGAGACTTGTGAAGACTTGGTGGGAGGCCTCGTGTCCCGGGGCTGATGGCCGAGGTTCCCCAGGGCCGGAGCTGTGAGCTGTTCATGCTGGGAGGCTCGGCTCAGGGGTAGTCCTATACAGCAAGTGAGGGTCCTGATTCTTGCTGCCTCCCAGCAGATGAGGTCCCCAGCACCAGTGAGGAAGATGTGTCCCTGGGCACAGCCATCGCCCAGGGCTCCTCTGGCACCAGCTACGCACAGGAGACCACAACATCGGACATTTCTGGGCTGGCCGCTTCCACCACCACCACCGGCCATAGTCACAGCGCCCAGCCCAGAAGCACGAGCACCCCCGTGTTGGGAGGTGAGTTGGGGCACACCAGGGCTTCTCCAGGGGTGAAGGGCAGGGCTGGATTGAGGCAGCAGCTTTCCTGCCAGACCTGGTTGAGCCCGCCGGGCTTGGGCTGTGCAGAGCCTTGCCATGAGGAGGGAAGTTGCTCCTGCCACTCGCTGCCTCAGTCCCCAGCCCTGGGGTGGAGGGAAACTGAAATGCCGCTCCTTGACCCCTCTGGATGCACTGGATGCATCAGCTCCTGCAGGTACTGCCAGCTCCCTAAAGCCAGGCTTTCCTCCTTTGCTGACCCCTGCTCACAGACTTGTGTTGCTTTGCAGGAACTCCTGCGCCCCTCACGCCTTGGAAGAGTCGTCGCTTCCTCTGGTAGAGAGGGAGTTGGTGCTTCAGCCTTGAGGAGCTGACGGCTCGTGTTGTCCCCTTGGGCTGGGGGATGGTGGAAGGGCCAGGCTGTGCTGTAGGAGCCAGCTTGGGTGGTACCTGCTGGGATCCGGGGATGAAAACCTTCTATTCCCCCCGGGGATAGGGATTGTGGTAGCCCCTGTGCCAGCTCAGAGCGTGGCTGCAGACACCTGATCAACCTTTGTGCTTCCAGGTTCGTCCACCCCCGCCTCGTCCACCCAGGCAAGAAGGAGGACACGAGGAACCGGCAAGCGCCAAAAGGCACGCATCCAGCATTCCCGTAATAAGTAACGGCCAGTGCTGCTGGCCCCCACCCGCGGGGGTCTGGTCCAGAGCAGCTCCGAGGCGGGACCAGGGTGATGGGCCAGGCCCGTCTCTGCTGACAGCAACAAACCGTGCTGGGTGGCAGCGCCCAGGGTGGGACAGGATGAGCCAAATGCTTCCTACTGGAACAGCTGCACAGCCAAGGCTGGATGAACCTCTGTGCATCTCTGCAGCGTTTCCTTCCTTTATTTTGCCGTGTTTCCTAAGGCGTAAACTTTTGCTCCAGCCCTGGCAGTGTCTCCCCTCCCTTCCCCTCTCTGCTGCTGCCCACTCCCCATGTGGGGATGCTCTGGAGCCACTAGCGGAGTCCAGAGTGGATGGGGTTCTCACCCTCCCCAAATCCAAATTGTTTTTCATTTGTGGCTCATCCCCACCCGCTTGGGGTTTGCCAGCTCCCAGGAGCTGTGGTGCTGTCTCCCCTAGTGCCGTTCAGTGGGAGCAGGGTACAGGCTGCCAGAACCAGGGCTCACCTGAGATCTGCCCCCCCCCGCCTGCAGGGTCCCACCACCCCCAAGAGGGCTTCGCTGCCGGGTCTTCTACTGCCTGAGCCATGCGAGTGTGTGTGTCGGGTGGAGTCTGAATTACAGATAAACCACAAATATTGCCATGTTCTTTCATGGAATCACACTTTATTTTTATAGTTGAGCTGTTACAGCACCTCCTCCTTCTAAAACGTGATGTAGATGGATGTGACTAAACCTGTTCTCTTTGGTTTTTTCTTCTTCCCCAAGGAGGAGGACCGCTCTGACGCCAAGTGGCCTTTCGGACCGCCAGGGCAAAACGTCGTCGGCTGTGATCTTTGTTGAAGATTTTATTGTTCTACATTTGTTCTTCAGTTGTTTTAATATTCTAGTTGTACTGTTGTTCTTTTGTTAGTATACTGTAGATCTTTTGTTGTTATACTGTAGATCTTTTGTTGTTTTATTGTTATAATGTTATTAAACCTTTGTTGTTATGTTATTAAACTTTTGCTGTATTGTTTTAATGTTGTTAGACCTTTGTATTAAACCTCTGCTGTTAATGTTATTAAACCTTTGTTGTAATGTATTAAACCTTTGTTCTACTTTTGTTTTCACAATCATTTTACTATCATTTTAGTATTTAGTAACTGTCAAGATAGGATTCCCACCCCCCCCCACCGCACCCCCCCATCCCCTCTTTCTATGTCCTCCACTTAAAGTAAATAGGCTGTGTTCACATCTGCCTTCCCAGTGTTTGATTCCTGGGCCAGGGCACAGGGTGCCGCTTTCCAGCACCCTCTGCTTGTGGGTGCTTGCCTCCCCTGTTCAAACACAGCTGTGTGGTGGAACAACAGTTAGTATTACTACTACTCTTTATTATTTCACTAGTTTTCCTCCACTTTGCCTCTGCTTCGAGCAGTGGCAATTTCAGGGCAAGACTGCACAAACGTGCTGGAAAGGCCAGTGAAGAGAGAGAAACACATGGTAGGTCACTGGCCAGATCCTTACTGACAACAGAAATTTAGTACCATCAGCTCAACACAGAGTCAAGGAAAAGGTGGGAGGGGGGAAATGCAAAGAAACTTCATCGTAATCCTTTTTTTCTTTCTTATTTTTTTCAATTAATATGGAGTGCTCAAAACCAAGACTCCAACTCATCCATTAGACCTGCAATTTAAGCTAAGAATGCAATGGTGGGGGGCAGAGGGTGGGTGGAATCTGTCCCTTCTGTGGATCAAAAGACTCCCATTTCTGAACCCAGTTGTTTTGTTTAAGAGGACTGCACATTTGTTAAGTCCTCTCTTGGCAAAGGAACCACAAGCTCTTCACAAAGAACAGTCTCACACAGCAGTACGTACAGAAAGATGTAAATAGAGTCATAAAAGAGACTTGTTTTCTTTAGCAGATTGCCTGCTCACCAGCAAGTATTTTCAGAAGATGCTACCTCTGTGTCCTCCTGAGAAAGAAGGAACAGTTTAGGACTGAAGAGGGGAAAATCTGAATGCACTTGCTATCCATTCTCTGAATCTTCAGTAGCTTAGCATTAAATGCATAGAGCTGCAATTGCCTGTGTTCCAACCTACATGAGAATTTTATTTATGAGTGGAGTGGCCCACTATCTCTCTCACTTTCCCTGTCCATTCTTTGTATCATAGAATGGTTTGGGTTGGAAGGGACCTTAAAGCTCAACCAGTTCCAACCCCCTGCCACGGGCAGGGACACCTTCCACTAGAGCAGGTTGCTCCAAGCCCCTGTGTCCAACCTGGCCTTGAACACTGCCAGGGATGGGGCAGCCACAGCTTCTCTGGGCACCCTGTGCCAGAGGCTCACCACCCCCACAGGGAAGAACTTCTGCCTAGGAGCTCATCTCAATCTCCCCTCTGTCAGTTTAAAACCAATTCCCTTTGTCCTATCACTACATGCCCTTATAAAGCATAAAAAATAAAAGCACTGAGTGGAGACCTGCCAAGCTCAAGCGGAGCAATTGCTCCAACTCTCTTTTGCTCCGACTCCTGTCTCCAGGCAGTTCACCTTGGCACAAACTTCATTATAAGAACACCATGTGTCAGATGAGCAGACACGTAGGGTATGGGTGGATTCCCAGGCCTGTGACACAAGGCCACACATGCCACTCTTCCAGCAAGGCAGGGAGCAAACAGGAGCGGGGCCCATCACTCCCATTCCCTCAGGGAGGTGAGAGGGAGCAAAATCTGGGGCTCAGTTTCAGCACCTGCCAAATCACACATTTTTCCTCAGAAAAAGGATTACAAGGGGAAGAGGTTTTGCAGAGAACATTTTTTTTGCCTTCTCTGATTGCAGCCTTATTACCTGCCAGGGTTCAGTCTGCTCCAGTTGGTATCCTCCCAGAGATGAGTCGTGAGCAGAAGGTAAGGCTAAAGCAAGTTGAAGTCCCCTTTGAAATTTCACGACATTGAAATGCAAAATCATCCATAGGGATATGGATCAGCTGGAACAGTGGCAAAGATCTAAGGTGTTTGGCAAGCCTGAAGCAGCAGGCACAGCTACCCGAAGATGAAAAGCATTTGGGAGGTGACAGAGCAGCATACTGATGACTGCATGGAAAGAACCACTGCTCTAAAAGGCACAGAGAAACCAGATCTCCAAATGGCGAATCTCAAGATGTTCAAGTGTACCTACACCTGAACCAGGCTCAGGTTTCAAGCCACATGCAAGGGCTGTAGGAAAACAGTCTCTCCAGACAGCCTTACAGTGCAAAGGACCACCTTTGACCCAAGTGCTTAATAGTGCACCACTTATACTGTTTCCACACCAGTCTGCAGTGGGAGACCCACACTCCACTGCTCAGAGCAACCTGCACCACCAGGACCCATTCCTGAATGGAATGTAACTGCTTGGAATGTCATTCCTAACCCCCCAACCCCAACAAAAGAAAAGAAGTCTCTTTGCAGCCTTATTACCTCTGAGGATTGAGCTGCTGCCTGTAGCACCCTTTCCTCCTGAGGACAGCAGGATTGCTCAGCCAGAGCCTCCAGCAGCACTGGAGGTGGCTATGGGCAGGGATTTTGCTAAGTGTTATGCAAAACTTTTCACAGGCATTGGATCACTCGAATATCTGCTTAAAGCAAGGCAAGAGTTGAACTGTGATGCACTGGCAAATGGTCTTGAGCAACAGACAAAAGCAGAGCAGGTACATGGCTGTATGCCAGATGAAAATGGCTTCTTGTGACAACTATTCATCTGCCCTACTTTGGATGTGGTAACTATGCTGAAGGTAACTGCAAACCCTTAAGCACCATTGCAATAGCCTTGTGTACTTCAGAAACCAAAAGCTTGATTTAAGATCACAGGGCACCTTATCTGTAGCTCTTGCTATTGTGCAATTACTACGGTATCCATATGCAGAGAAAAAGGGAGTATCAGTGACTGTAACAAACATATTTCTTCCCTAAACTACCTCCTTGGAACACCTCGAGAGTTGCTTAAACCACAGGTCAAAAAGTCCAAGTGGTTATTTGCACTGAAGGGATGAGACTTGAAAGGCTCCAAGGATGAGAAATGCCAACTATTGCAAATACCACAAACTGATCTTAAAACAGATACCGTGACAAAGAGCACAGGATGGGCACAGTCTTCAAAGGACAGTCATTTTTCATTGCCTATCAGCAATGGTTCAGTTCTAGCAGAAGGTCTCCCTATGTGCTATAATTATACTGTCAGATGTGCTCACAGGCAAGTATTCCCCAAAACTAGCTTCCATCCTCATGGAAGTGACTGACTCTGACACACATGCTGCAAGTCAGACACACCACTGAATGGAAACAGCTGGGCCATGCTTGGGGGAGGCAAGAACTAGACAATCCTGAAGGTCCCTTCCAAGCCAAACTATTCTGTGATCTATGGTCTTCTAAATCAAAGAGATTAAAAGCATAAAATCATACACTTGTGTGCTCAACCTCAAATAGTTCTTTCAGTGTCGGCCTCGACGCAAGGCCACGATCCAGTGATGAATACTTAACAAATTAGAGCACTGAAGAGCCCAGATAGAAAATAATCTGTCAAGTTCACAACTAATGCTGCATTTCTGACAAAGCAGCAGAGGAAAGGGCTGGAGACAAGCCCAGCAAGCACACACACAGCACACCCATGGAGACTGCAGGTTAGTCCATTAGCAAACACTGAGCACCTCTGCACCATTGCAGGGAAAGCAGAAGAAGGACCAGAACACCCAGCCCAGTACACTTCATCCTGCTGAAGAGTGCGAGCCACAAAGAGCTGCTACTCTTACCAAGACAGCCAGCAAATGTGTAGGTCCTTTAAAAACAAAAAGGAACTCATGCTGTTAAATGTCCCTTCACCATCCTTCTGGCTGCAGGAGCTCCACAATTGCTATCTGCTTCCTAAATAACCCAAGTGCTCCAGAAAAGAATGAAAAGACAGACCAATTTGTACAGAGCATCCAGCAAGTGACAGTACATGTCTTTAACCCTGGTGCTTGCATTAAAGTCGAGTGATTCCATGCAAGTTATCCCTAACCCACCATGGCTGCACAACAAAACGCTTGTTTTACACTGTAATGCTCTCTTCCTACAACTCCTTCATTGCCCTGCTCCCTCGCTGCCTCCCCACTGCCAGACCTTGCAACACTTGGCACTCCCTGACTTTTCTGGCTGTCTTTGAAGCTCAGCATTTCACTAATTCATTTCCATGCTTTTTTGTTCTAAGAATTCCTCTGTGAAGTCTGCTCAGTCTTGGGAAGCAATGCTGTGCTAGTGTGCGCCTTTTATAACCAGGAGCTCAAGCATGAAATGGGAGAAAGACTGAGCATATGTATACTCACACTATAGCATCAACGAGTTGGAGAATAGAGTTCACATAAGAGATGGGGAACAGCTTCCTGGCCTAGAAGGTGCTTTCCATTTAGGAAGATGAAAATTGACTTCTCCACTCTTTTTCAATTAATTACTATAGCCAGAACCATGTGATTAAGCAGAGTAGATGCTTTACAGCAACAGATTTTCTGCCAGGACCTTCAGCAGTAAGTGGGGCTGGAGGCTGCCACTTATACCAGTGCAGAGCCATAGCCAGGCTGGCTTTCACTGTGCTCCACCATTCCTAGAGCCCACATTTTCCTTCATCTTCAAGGATCTCACACACAACTTTCTTTCCCATCTCATCAGCACCCCAGACTTCAAGGCAACTGACATCAGTGTCTGGTGCCACTGCCTCTTGGGGCTCTTTTCCCAACTCCATACAGCTTTGCAGGTAGGTGGATAACTTTGGATAGCTTTTATTATGCTCTGTGACCGCTATGCAATTTCTCCAGAGCAGCAACTCCTCTAATCCACTGGAGGCTTCTCTTCTGTGGTTCAGACAGTGATTATTGCAGATGGGTGATGTAACCTCACAAACAAGTCAAGGCAGCTTATGACTCAGTTCAATCAAACATGACAATAATATTCTACACCTATCCTCCATGGATGTTGTAACAAAGCTTCCAACCCTTGAGTTACAAACCACATTCTGGTTCCCTGCCTTTAAATTATGAGGCCAGGATACATACAAGTTCTGCTACAAGGAATAGACTCCAAGATTCTCAAAGCCAAGTATTCTCCCCATTTGAATTGGGACTAGTTGAGTTAAATTGATTTTTTTTTTAATGCACTTATCCTCTACAGGGACTTCCCCCCCAAATGCTGATTTGCTGAAACTGTGCCTATCCAATACTCATTTACTGAATTGCATGGAAAGCTGCCAAAAGCAGCGATGCCTTCTGGACTAAACAAGGGATTTATTACTGAGAAACCACAGCACAGGGTAAAAATCCATCACAAACTTATTGATTTAAACTGATTGTAAGTAATCACACCCAATTTATAAGTGAAAAAATTGTATTAAGCTCCTACCCAGGGGTTCAAATACAGCCTGCTGGGTTTTGGAAGTCTCTTTTTATGAATTTCCTTAAGGTCCTCAATCTGAACAGACAAGTGAGGTTGGTCCCTTTTACAGAGAGGGAAACTGAAGGCCCAGGGAAGTGAAACCGTGTGCTCAGGAACAGCAGCAGAGCAGGGCACGAGCCCATATCTGCAGTTTCTTTTGTTTTAGTGATCTGAGCAGCAAGAGCTGGTGAAGGGCCTGGAGCACAAGTGTGATGAGGAACAACTGAGGGATCTGGCAGGGTTTAGTCTGAAGAAGAGAAGGCTCAGGGGGACTTTATCGCTCTCTGCAACTGCCTGACAGGAGGATGAAGCCAGGAGGGGGCTGGTCTCCGCTCCCAGGGAACAAGTGACAGACCAAGAGGAAACAGCCTCTAGCTGCACTAGGGGAGGTTTAGACTGGAGATGAGGAGAAATGTCTTCATGAAAAGAGTTGTCAAATGTTGGAACAGGCTGCTCAGGGCAGTGGTGCAGTCACCGTCCCTGGAGGGATTTAACAGATGTGTAGACGAGGCCCTCAGTGACACGGTTTAGTGGCCTTGGCAGTGCTGCGTTAATAGTTGGACTCAATCTTATGGGTCTTTTTGCAACCTCAATGATTCTATTCTGTGATTTTCCCCAAATTCATCATGACTACACATGTACCAAGAGTGAAATATTTGCAGACTCTAGACTCTCCACAAACAACTTAAATCTTTAGCCTCTGTAAGATGTCACATGCACCCACGCTGCTTTCTCCGAACAAGGACTACAAACAAAGTCCATCTGTACATTCAGATCAAAGATATATTTTTTGTAATCAGGTGGTTACTAAACCTGACTAGATTTTAAAATCTGGCAATAGAATATCCACACAATACCCTGTCACAGTAATGCTTCTATAATGGCCCAACTCAAAACAACTGTTGTTCCTAGAGCTAAAAGCAATTACAAACCCAAATGTTAATAAGCCAGCTCCCACCTCAGCACCAGTACAGCTCTGGGTTACTTCACTGAATCTGAATTCTGTTCCCTTACAAAGGCCAGTCATTGCACTGACTCTTTCCCATGACTACACAGGAGCAGTTGCCCCCCTTCAAGTCTGGATTGAAGCTCTCTTATTATTTAAGGGATGGGAAGGAATGAAGTTATGCGCTAGTCAGTTCTGTGCTGCATTACTGCCTTAGAGTAACATGAAATCCAGTTTCATGCTAACCATTCCCAGCCCTTGCTGCACATAGCAGGAACAGGCCCTACTGTGCCCCAAGTCTCATTCTCACCTCCGCGCTGTGATCAGACAAGTACCTGGCTGTAGCCAGAGGAGAAAGTAAATCCCTGCACTATAATAGATGCTATAAAAAGGATGGATAAATCACCTCAGGAAGAGCCCATCTTTCTTTCACACACAAAGAGAGACTTGTTGAATGCCTGAATTCTGGAAATGCAGAATCCAGGAACACCCTCCTTGGCAACAAGCACAGCAGAAGCAGGCACTGGGAAATCCCTATCAGCTAACTTAAAGCTTGGAACAAACAGGGGTTATTTTAATTAGGACAGTGGTGGATATCTGGGTTTATTTCAAAACAAGCATTGCCTCAGCTGGGTGTCTGCAACACACTGCGAGAACTCAGGTAGGTTCACTGCACAGAGTACATATGGGAGAGGGGGGCAATGTTTGAGGAAAGAAGAGATCTAAAATTCAGCAGGACTGAAGCAGGATGTCAAAAGTAGTTTTAAAAGCAAGCACAGCATCTCCCAAGCCTGGTTACACAAAGGGCCAGGGAAGGCTGAGAAGTTACTGGGAAGTTTAGAGGTGAGGAGTGAATATTCTTATTCACAGCCAAGCAAAACCTGCCTCTGCCTCCACTGCAGCCTGCTGTCCCTCCTCCAAGGTGCTCGCAGGTGGTTTACACTTTTAAGTGCCTTTACTTCTCCATTCTCCTATGAGCTGGCCACAGGAACAGCACCATCCAGCTCCTAGCAACAAAACAACTTGCTCTGCCTCAGTTTTCAGCATCCTCCTCCTCCTCACTGCTTTGTAATGTAGAGAGGCCACAAAGCCCATCACTGGGGAATGCAAACCTCTGCCTGTGCACTTCCATGGAGCAGAAGCTGTCCTTCCCTATCAGCTCCCTGACAGGGCTATAGACAAAGGACAGGACTCCCATAGAGCTGCACTGTGCTCTCTCAGCAAGCCCCTGCATTTTGAGGCTTCAGCCTCAAGCCAAGATAAAAACTAGAATCTCTCTATAGCTTTATGCAAGTTGCCTTTAACTAGAGGAACTTTTAAATTATGAGCCTTCCAGAGTATTCAAACTGCTCCCCTGGAAAAAACTACAACATGTGATAACTCATTTTGGACAGGCAAAAGCATTCCAAAAATTATGAGCATGATTCATTTGAACATGACAATAAACAAAGGGATTTGCTTCAAAGACAGCTGGTAAAAGGAAAACACTCCCAAAGGTACCAGTGGCTGCTCTGGGCTGTGCCACCAGGCTTCTTATGAGAAGACCTAACCAACATGAGCCCTTTAAAATCCTATTTGTCATACTGCACCAATAGTCCTCTCCCTGCTCTCCTTTCTGCCCTGCCTGCCCCTGGGTAGCCTGTGCGAACAGTGAAAATGTTTCTTCAATGATTTATTCAATAAAGATCAACAAAACTCATCAGATACATCATTCAAGCCATTATTTGCCAACTTTTGCTGCTCACATTGCAAGAGAGAGATTGAGCTCCTGAGAACACACAAAAAGGTTGTGCCGACAAAACAGCTTTGCCAAATCTTAAGTAGACTATTTATTGCAATGTCCAAGCCCAAACAGCTCCTACTGCCCAGAGAAAGGCCAGCACAAGAGACAAAATAGAGGTTTGCTCTTCAGCATGAAAATGGGGAAAAAATACATATATTTATCTTAAAGGTCGGTTCCGTCACTGAGTAGTTGCCTAGCAACATTCCCTAGCAACCCCAGTGCAGGAAAGCCACAGCCAGCACTCTCCTACAGTCAATTAGAAATGGTAATTTCCATGGGAAGATCCCACCATCCACTCCAATTAGAAACACCAATTCTTTTTTCATCACCAACCTTTCTTATTAGAAGCTTTGTACATTTATCCCTCGCTCTGTTTTGCTCTGCCCTCCTGCACTGCCCAGTATAACCACTACACATCAGCAGCAAGTCATCTACAGCCTTAGGAGCAACACCTAAAAGTATAATGCAACTCATTCATCTTCATTCCAAATCAATGATGGTTTTCTTCTCTTCCACAAAAGAAGCTCGAGATCCAGCTGGCCCTTCAGTGCTCTTCAGATGTGGAGATCCTGTCAAAGGACAGGTCCTACAGCAAGCTGTAATTCTGGCACCAGAAGCTGCATTGTGCTTCCCAGAGTTCACACGGCTGTAGCTGGGTAACTTCTCTTCATGTTCTGAAGCATAATGCCATTAGGGAATGTGGAATTGTACCAGTAAACTACTGCACTTCCCTGCGCCTCAGAGTCTGTAAGCAACAGCAACGGGTAAGAATGGGTTGTATATAAAAAAGTAATTAAAGTGCTTGGTAATTTCATGTCTTTTAATGCAATGTGCTCTGAAATGAGATTTGAAAAATAAAAAGCCAGGCAAATCCTTGAGATGGGAATGATCACCTATTTAAAGCCTTTCGTACTTGGAGCTGTCAATCTCAGCAGTGAAATTAAATGAAGAGAAAGAGGAAAGAAAGGGAGCCTGTGTGGGCTGGTGACTGATCAAGGTTTGAACAGTCTCATTTACTGATCTCTCCAATATACAGTAATGACAAAAAATAGATTTTCTGTTGTCAAATGACCATATTTTCTAGTTGTTTACTCTCTCCAGAGCCAAAAGCTATCTCCTCCTTAACTGCTTGCAAAAACGTTTACATCTGTCAGTAGCAGTTTTCCTACTTCACTCCCTCCCTCGTATAAAGTGCCAGTGATATAAGGGAGCACATCTCCCTCAAAGTTTGGTGGAGATAAGCTCTAACACAACACTTACAGAGCTCACTTCATAACCCACATTTCTAATAAGCTGCAAACTCTCAAAACCTTAAAGAAGGGCAATCTTACAGCTCTCTATAATACCTGAAAGGAGGATGGAGTGAGGTGGGGGCCAGTCTCTTCTCCCAAGTAACAAGTGACAGGGCAAGAGGAAAATGGCCTCAAGTTGTGCCAGGGGACATTTAGATTTGGTATCAGGAGAAATGTCACCAAAAGAAGTCCCTTCAGAGCCTTAGATTCCTGAAGCACATTTTCCCAGCACTGCTCCATGAAAGCCAACAGCACTGCTGATCTTCGCATGGTCTGGGGTGCTGGGGATGCCTTCACTGCTGTAGCTCCCATCGGTGCAACCACTACACTGCCATTGCTCAAAATCCTCTTGGCAAAGGAAAAAAGCTGGAGGGTTGGGGCCAGCATGTACCACGAGAGGATGCATTAGACCATTCTTTACTTTTCAAAGTTGCAAGTCCTGGAACACTAGACAAGGGGGGCAGGAAGAGAGTAAGTTTGACCCATCTGTCCCCTGGCCTTGGACAGGGTCAGCTGCCACCCGCCCCATTCCCAAAAGATGTTTTGATGAGCCACCAGTGATGAAGACGCTGCTACCCTCCAAAGACAAATCATTTCATTGCCTCTAACTTGCCCATTAATAGCAAAGCTTTGCCATAGTTGGAGTCCTTTTGACTTCATCACTCAAGACGCTCTTAAAGAATTCCCATGGCCCATAACACATCTGCCAAAATTCAGTTTCTATCCACAAGGAAATCTCTTTTTCTTAGCTTCCAAATCCTGCTGCATGCATGCAACTGGAACTTGGTTGGGCTGCCTGCTCAGGGGCTTTTTCTGGCCATCCTCCTACAAAAGACACCCTCAGTTTACCAACACTTCCACCAGCCAGGGCTGCTTTGCAGTGGCTGACACAGCCGGAAAGCATGGCAGGCATGTGTGCAGCATCTGACTTCAACTTGAAAAATGACATTACAGCTCCAGCAGCATCATCCTTTCTATTATACACTATTAAGAGAAAGCTTATTAGTCTGTGAAGCTGATATGGTTGCATCTGCAACCCTCCGGCTGACTACTGCTAACTCCTTATTTCGTAAAGCCCACAGCAAAATCAGTCAATAGTAACAGAAGGGGTGAAAACCACAACTGTGTGATTTAATGTATAGCTTGTCAAAGTTATTTGAAAGGTCTGTATAGCCCTTTAGCAAAGAAAAAGGTTCCCCACACTTGCCTGAGAGCAATTGTATTTGGTAATAAGGTAGTATAATCAAAAAGCAGACCTTCCTCCATAGCAAACACACTTTGATGCTCTGATTTATGTGACAGTATCCTGCAACAACTAAGAGCTGGGAGACAGATCTACCTACACCTCTCCTTTAAAGTGAGCACAGTAAAAAATACCAGAAGAGCATTGAGTCTCCAGAGCTAGCTGAGGAGAGGAAAAATATAACAACAAAGCAGGTTCAGTTCAGCCACAGCAAAAACTTAAACACACCAAGAGTGAAAAATTTAGAATCATAGAATCATAGAATAGTAAGGGTTGGAAAGGACCTTAAGATCATCTAGTTCCAACCCCCCTGCCATGGGCAGGGACACCTTGCCCTAAACCATGTGGTCCAAGGCTCTGTCCAACCTGGCCTTGAACACCGCCAGGGGATGGAGCATCCACAACCTCCCTGGCAACCCATTCCAGTGCTTCACCACCCTCACTGTAAAGAACTTCCTTATATCTAATCTAAACTTCCTCTGTTTAAGTTTGAACCCATTACCCCTTGTCCTACCACTACAGTCCCTAAGGAAGAGTCCCTCCCCAGCATCCTTGTAGACCCCCTTCAGATACTGGAAGGCTGCTCTGAGGTCTCCACGCAGCCTTCTCTTCTCCAGGCTGAACAGCCCCAACTCTCTCAGCCTGTCTTCATACGGGAGGTGCTCCAGCCCTCTTGTCATCCTCGTGGCCCTCCTCTGGACTCGCTCCAACAGCTCCATGTCCTTTTTATGTTGAGGACACCAGAACTGTACGCAGTACTCCAAGTGAGGTCTCACGAAAGCAGAGTAGAGGGGCGGGATCACCTCCTTCGACCTGCTGGTCACGCTTCTTTTGATGCAGCCCAGGATGCGGTTGGCTTTCTGGGCTTGCAAGCGCACACTGAAGCCAGCTCATGTTAAGCTTCTCGTCAACCAACACCCCCAAGTCCTTCTCTGCAGGGCTGCTCTGAATCTCTTCTCCGCCCAACCTGTAGCAGTGCCTGGGATTGCCCCGACCCAGGTGTAGGACCTTACACTTGGCTTGGTTAAACTTTATAAGGTTGGCATCGGCCCACCTCACAAGCGTGTCAAGGTCCCTCTGGATGGCATCCCTTCCCTCCAGCGTATCAACCGAACCACACAGCTTGGTGTTGTCGGCAAACTTGCTGAGGGCGCACTCAATCCCACTGTCCATGTCGCCGACAAAGATGTTGAACAGGACCGGTCCCAACACCGATCCCTGAGGGACACCACTCGTTACAGGTTTCCAACTGGACATCGAGCCATTTACCACAACTCTTTGCGTGCGGCCATCGAGCCAGTTTTTATCCACCGAGTGGTCCATCTATCAAATTGATGTCTCTCCAATTCAGAGACAAGGATGTCATGCAGGACAGTGTCGAACGCTTTGCACAAGTCCAGGTAGATGACATCAACTGCTCTGCCGCTGTCCATCAGTTCCGTGGCTCCATCATAGAAGGCCACTAAATTGGTCAGGCAGGATTTCCCCTTAGTGAAGCCATGTTGGCTGTCACCAACCACCTCGTTGGTTTTCATGTGCCTTAGCATGTTTTCCAAGAGAAACTGTTCCAAGATTTTGCCAGGCACAGAGGTGAGGCTGACTGGTCTGTAGTTTCACAGGTCTTCCACCTTCCCCTTCTTGAAAATGGGGGTTATATTTACCCTTCTTCCAGTCATCGGGAACTTCACCTGATTGCCAGGATTTTCGAATATGATGGACAGTGGTTTAGCAACTTAATTCGCCAGCTCCTTCAGGACCCGTGGATGGATTTCATCAGGTCCCATAGACTTGTGCATGTTCAGGTTCTTAAGATGGTCTCAAACCTGATCCTCTCCTACAGTGGGCCTAAGGTCTTCATTTTCACAGTCCCTGCATTTGCTTTCCAAGACTTTCGTGGTGTGGTCAGAGCATTTGCTGGTGAAGACTGAGGCAAAGAAGTCATTAAAAACCTCAGCCTTCTCCAAATCCATGGTAGCCAGTTCTCCTGATAGCTTCCGGAGAGAGCCCACGTTGTCCCTAGTCTGTCTTTTATTTGCTACGTATCTACAGAATCCTTTCCTGTTATCTTTTACATCCCTTGCCAAACTTAATTCTAGCTGGGCCTTAGCTTTCCTAACCTGGTCCCTAGCTTCCCGGGCAATGCTCCTATATCCTTCCCAGGCTGCCTGTCCTCGCTTCCACCTTCTATAAGCTTCTTTTTTCCCTCTCCTGGAGGGCTCCTGGACGCTGTGCTTCCCCTGCTCCGGTGTTAAAGGCGTCCTCTCTGGAGATATCTCAATTCAAATAGAAGGGTCAGAAAACAACTATTGCCATTCCTGGGTGAACATGGGAAGATGGAGGTGGAGATAAACCAAGGGGGTCCTCTCTCCTTATCACCTTCTCAGCCTCTCCAAGAGTCAGTGCTCCCTAGCCTGAGGCTGGGCTGCGGGTCTGCTCCCCCTTTCTCTTGCTGTCCCTGCCCCTGGTGCTACTCGTGGGGTGCTGCCATGAACCTCAGCCTGTCAGCTGTGCAGGCTGGCTCTCCATGAAGGAAACAACCCTCTGGTACGGGACCAACCCAGGTTGAACAGAGAAGAGGAGTGCCTTGCTCTCTTTTGCCTAAGCACAGCTTTTAAAACTAAAGCAGACAAGTAAGAGTTAACAAGTAAACCACATCCCCCAGCCAGAACCACCAACACTCCCTCAACAAGCTGACAGAGGGGAGATTGAGATGAGCTCTTGGGCAGAAGTTCTTCCCTGTGAGGGTGCTAAGGCGCTGGCACAGGGTGCCCAGAGAAGCTGTGGCTGCCCCATCCCTGGCAGTGTTCAAGGCCAGGTTGGACACAGGGGCTTGGAGCAACCTGCTCTAGTGGAAGGTGTCCCTGCCCGTGGCAGGGGGTTGGAACTGGATGGGCTTTAAAGTCCCTCCAACCCAAACCAACCTGGGATTCTATGATATGGCTCCAACTTCACAAAAGTTAAGCGTAGTTATGTGGTTAGAAGTTACTCTTTCAATGCCACGATTTTGGATTAGGTAAATTCCGTAAATTCACAGGGAGCAATTTATAGCCTTTTACTGAAATTGTGCTACTGAAACCCAGTTTGCTCATCCCTCAAAAGGCCACAGAAGACTTTCACAAAAGAAATGAAAAGGTAAGATTTGAAAGGCAATTTCAGAATTTAAATGAGAAAGTGGTGATTATGCCTTCAGCCCTTCAAAACAGAAAGAAGGGCTTTGTTATAAAGTTAGGCTGGAGCCAGCCCCATTCAACTATCAAAAAAAACAGAAAAGAGGAAAAACAAAACAACGTCTCTGCATTAAAACCATGGCCATGCTAAGAGTGAAGCCACCCTCCCTCACAGAAATGGGAGGGCAACTGGAGAGCCCATTTAATCCTGAGAATTCTTAAAGCACCCAGAAAGGATGCTGGAGGGTAATACACTGGCAAGATGTATTGGCAGCATGCGTGTGTCCCAAATTCCTTTGTGTTCTTCTGCCACTGTGAGCACCAACTGCTTCTCTCTTCAGCAGAGTGAGCTGCTCTGCACCCACCCTGCTGCAGTCCAGCTTTATCCATGCTTGTTTGACATGGATGAACTGAAGCCAAGAAGAGATGATGGGATGGATGGAGGGATGGATGGATGGATGGATGGATGATGGATGGATGGATGGATGGATGGATGGAGGGAGGGAGGGAGGGAGGGAGGGAAAACAAGACAGAGCCAGAGGATGGCCCCTGAGGCTATAGGCCAAGTGGAACACAGTGGGGTCCCTCCCAGCACCCCAGTCTTCAGCCCAACCTGCAGGGTCCAAAAGTCCCCATGGTATAAGCCACCACAACTCCTTCAGGAGAAACCACTCCATTCTGTATTGCTTTTTGGTAGCTAAACAAGAGGAATCCTCCCTGTGCCCAAAAGGGGGAAAAAAAAGGATAGAATAAAATGCAAGTTCAAAGGCTGCCTTTTGTTTGCAAAGAGAAAAAATGTGTGTGAAGAATATTGGGGGCAATTATAAAATAAGCTCAGGTCATTGACAGAATCTGACAGCCTCTGGGCAAAATCACAGGCTCTCCCAAGACATCCATCCTGAGCATCATGTCCACCCCTCTTTTAAGTTTTACTGAGAAGCCCAAGTGCCTAAATGGTTATTTATGGAATACTAATAGCCACAGTTTGCAATTGGAAATGAAGACTCACTGCAGCACTGGAGCTATCATGGCGTTAAGAGTCTGTGTTGGTACATAGCAGTATAGCTTAGCTTTTACAGAGTTCCTCTCATCAGTAGATCTTCAGGCATTAACTGCTGCCCCAAGAGGTAAAAGGAGGAAGATTTCTGGCAGAACACTAGCACTTTTCCAAACTGTTGAAACTACATACTAGAGCTTACCCCTTGTTGTAACCTTTCATACGCTTCCACGTTCAAAGTCCTGTGTGTCTTTTATACTAAACACTTGTAACTGTCAAAACGTTTAATGCTGGTAATGACTTCAGGCTGGCAGATCCATTATATTCTCAGCTATAGCACATGCAACAAGGCCAGGGAGATGCTCAGGGGCATCGGTGTTCTGTGTGGGCCATGTCATCGTCCCTGCCCATGGTGCCTGCCCGGCAGGACACAGCAGGGCTGTGGAAGCTGCAGGCACAGAGGCGAGGGTGGGATATGGACAGGGGTGGCACAGGGACACGGGCTGTCAGGCGCGCGGGTGGCACAGGGCTGTCACTAGAAGGCGGGGGAACGGGGATGCCGGTGGACAGGACACGAGGAGCCCCAGAGCGCGGTGGTTGCCGAGGTTCCGCCGCGCGGCTCCCGCAGCGCGTTCCGGGCCGGTGGCCGTTACCGGAGAGCAGGAGAGAGATGGCGCTGCCGGGCCCATGGCGCTGCCCCTGGCGCTGGCCGTCGGCGCTGCCCCTGGCGCTGTTCGTGGCGCTGACCTGCCTGGTGCAGGGATCGCTGCTGGGAGCGGCGCTGGGAGCGGGGGGTGCCTGGTGTGCGCTGCGGTCGCGCCCGCCCGCCAGGCGCCCTCCGGCCCGGCGCTCTCCCGCACGGTTCCTGCCCCCCCGGCGCCCTCCCCGACTGCTCCTGCCCCCCTACAGGCCGAGCCTCATTGCCCGGTTCCCACCCCGTTGGCTCCAGGCCGTCCAGCGCCCGAGGGGGCAAAAGGGCCAGTAACTTTGGTCTTAGCCACAAGCGCCAGCCACAGGGACAGCACCCAGTCCCACGGCAACTGCCTTGGGTGAGCACGGGGGGAGGATGTGGGTGGGATAAGGACACGGTGGCACAGGGACACAGGTGGGATAAGGACACGGGTGGCACAGGGACACTCCTTGTCAGGGACACAGGCGGCACAGAGACACTGGTTGTCAGAGATGCCAGTGGCACAGGGACACGGGTGGCACAGGGATATGGATGGCACAGGGACACTGGTTGTCAGGGATTCAGGTGGCAGAGGGACATAGTTGGGATATGGACAGAGGTGGCACAGGGACACTGGTTATCGGGGATGCACGTGGCACAGGGACACAGGTGGGATAAGGACATGGGTGGCACAAGGACACTCCTTGTCAGGGACACAGGTGGCACAGGGACACTGGTTGTCAGAGATGCCGGTGGCACAAGGACACGGGTGGCACAGGGATATTCCTTGTTGAGGACACAGGTGGCACAGGGATACGGGTGGCACAGGGAAACTCCTTGTCAGGGACACAGGTGGCACAGGGACATGGATGGCACAGGGACATGGGTGGGATAAGGACATGGGTGGCACAGCTATGGCGGTGCTGGGCCCATAGCGCTGCCCTTCATACTGCTCCAGGGATCACTTCTGGGCGCAGGGGGTCCTGGTGTGCGATAGGGCCCTGCCATCCTGAATGGCTCCTGTCCCCATGTCGCCTGCAAGGCAAAACGGCCGCTAACGGCGGCTCAGCCACAGGCACTGTCTGTGCTGAGAGCACCCAGCCCGCCACTACTGCCTTGAGTGAGCGTGGAGGGAGGACGGGATTGGATCATCCCGCCACTAACGGCAGCGCTGACCGTTGTGCCCCCGCAGAGCCCGCTGAACACCGTGCGCCACCAGGACCTGCTGCCGCCGCACTGGAGCCCTGGAACGGTTTTCCCGCCGGTACGCTGGGACACTCACATGCCCAGGGGCTCGCCATGGGCCGCCGCCCAGCCCCGCTCCGCAGCCCTCAGCCCAGCACAGAGCTCTTTTCCCCTCCCCACTCTGCCCTGGCCAGTCTGCTGGGGGGATACAGCCAGGGGAAAGAGAAAGACAAAACCTCTTTGCTGTGCTGACACCTTTTCAGCTGGAGGCAGCAGCACATGTGGGAGGCCTGTGTTCCCACTTTGACGCAGGTCTCCTCAGCAGCTGCTGAGCTGGAATAAAACACTGCTCACAGCCTGGGCTGGGCTTGCAGATGTGACAGTGGGACGTAGTCATGGCTAATGGAGCTCTGCATCTGTGCAGGGAAAGGTTTTCTGCAGGATGGATCAGCAGGGAAGGGTTTTCTCTGCTGGGCCAGCAGCATCCTCCCTCCCCATTGCCTCGGCCATAAAGAGCCTGGCGTGGAGGCCACTTGCTCCCAGAGTGGATTCAGTTTGGGGTGCTCAGGCTTTGCCCTCCATGGTCGTTCTGGAGGGGAGTTGAGCAGTGTTGAAACAAGAAAGGCTCTGGGCTCGGTAGCCAGCACCTGGGAGATGGGATTTACTCTGCAGTGAGCAGGAGAACGGGAGGCTGTGCTCCCCCGAACCAAAATAGTTACTACTGGTCTCTTTCTGCGTTCCAGGAGAAAGCGGATGTATGTGAGGACATCTCCACAGACCACCGCAGGATCCTGCTGTGAGGTGCCGCTTTGGAAAGGAAGGTAACGTACAGCTCATCCAGCAAGTGCTTCCTTCTCAATGCTAGCTGGGAAGAAAGCAGTTGCCCTTCCCAGCCATTGCAGCGCCCAAGTCCTGCTCTCCACCGAAGCCGGGACACTCCAGGCCCCTGAGGCATGGCTGCTGGGTCACCCAGCTGTGGGGAAGCCCTGTTGTTGTGTCCATCAGCGTCCGTGCCGCCTTGTTGCACTGCGGTCCTGGTGGCAGCGCTGACCTGCACCATCCCTGCCCTGCGCCCAGGCCAGCTTAGAGCTTGAAGGGCTCAGAGTGCTGCGGCGATAACATTGCCGTGTGGCACTGGCGTGTCCTGGGTCCGGCTGGTTGCCGAACACTGAAAGGAGACGGCCCCCAATTTTTGCCATCACCTCAAAAGCAATTCATGGGAGCTCCAGTAGGGCTGTAATGTAGCACCCTCCTGGGCGCGCAGGCCCTTGTTCTCCTCTTCTGCTGGCTCAGAGAAGGACCTGAGCTTGTCCTGACTAAAAGCGACAGAGCTGCTGCCCTGCTGACAGGCTGGGTCCAAGCCAGGGCCCTGTCAGGGGCAGCGGCTCCCACCCGGGGATCCCCCGCTGCTGCCCTGAGGCTGCCCGAGCCGGGCCATGGGTAGGGGAGCAGAGCAGCTCCTCTGCCTGGAGCCACGGTCAGGCTGCTGCTGTGGCTCAAGGCTCTTGCCCTGAGCTCTGCTCTTTGGCAAAGACGGCAAAGAAACACAGCAGGGATGCTTGTGGGAGTCCTTGGTGTGTTGGGTCTCGTCCTCCTCCCAGGAGAGGGGCCAAGCCTGGGGCTGACCCTAACTGGCTCTCTCACACTTGCGCAGGAATGGGAGGTGCGGCGGCCAGGGAGTTGCACGCCAGGAACAGCAAACAAGGCTGTGCAGACCGAGGAAGGTGAGTGCAGGTGGGGCCCAGCTCTGTGCCAGGCTTGCATGGGCCACTGGTGCGGGCCAGCAGCAGGACAGCAGATAGCTCAAGTCTGCAGGTGGGATCAGCTTGAGGTGTCCCCTGGAAACTAAGAACGTGCTGGTCCTGAGGCAGTGGCGTTTGTGCTGGCCTCAGCGACTGCCCTAAAGGGATTTCCTGGTGCTAATTGAGGGGCGCTGACAGATGCCTGGGAGCTGGTCTGCAAGGGGGAACACCAGCCTCCATGCCAGCATGGGTCCAGGTGTCAGCCTTAGAGCAAGATCTGTTGCGGTACAAGTAGCACCCTGCTCAACTTCCAGGCTGAGCTCATTCCAGTGCTTCCTCAGCTAAAAGAGAGAGGAAATCCTGTGTGCCATCGCGCAGAGGGTCCCGTGGCACAGTGCTAGATGTGGCCCACGTGTGGCAGTTTGTGTGGTTTGTGGTTCGGGTGGGCAGCATGGCAAGCACCGTCTGTGGAGGTGGGAAGGGGCCGCTGGCCCGTGGAGCCCCAGCAGGCTCCTGTGACAGCTTCCCCACGGATCTCTTGTGGCCAGCTGCTGCCCCAGGGCCACCGCAGCCTTGTCCGCGGCTTAAGGCCGTGTCCCCTAGGTCTACCCTCCAAGACGGTCATCCAGAGAGGAGTGAGAAGGGGACAAGCCCCTTGGTAAGGACAAACGCCTCTGCTGGGAGCTGCTCCTGACTTGTCTCCTCCTGTAGCTGTCGAGAGGCCTGAGGAGAAGCGGCAGGAGACCCCGAGCCCACCACCGTCGCCGGGGAAACGGAAGACCGCGGAAGAGGAGCATCTGCCTCCTGGTGCCTTGGGATAACGAACCACTGGTGCTGGTACGTCGCTGTCTCGCAGCCTCTTTTGCTCTCCTCTGGGCATAGAATGTGCTCAGTGCAATTCCTGCAGGGCTGGGGGCAGGCTGACCTGCCTGCCTTGGGGCAGGGGGTCTTGTCCTTGGCTGAGTGGGAAGTGACGCTCTTCCCTGCCCCAGTGTGTGCTGGGCTGTGCGTGACTGTGCTGCCCGCTGCCGGGGCATCTACTGGCCCTAGCTGCTAGCTGTGGTAGAACCATGGGCTTCATGGGTCTGGCGCCAGCCTGCTTCCACCCCTCTTTCAGAGCAAGCTCTGCCGGCTTCCCTGAGAAGGAACTAAGCTACTGCTCTCTCTTGGCAGCCCCCTGCACCTGACCCGGGCTACCCCATCACAGAAGAGATCATCGAGGAGGAGAGGGAGGCAGCGTGGCAGCGGCTACGCCGGCTCTTGGGGCATAAGGCTGGTAAGGGCAGACTGGGAACGCGAAGGGCACGGCAAGGAGCAGAAAGCCAGGGCCCGGGCTGGCAGGGCAGTGGGGTGTCTGCGTAGCGCAGGCTGAGGAAGCTCCTGGGCCAGTGCTGCCTGCTCCTCAGGTCTGCAGCTCTTCGAGACTTGTGAAGACTTGGGTGGGAGGCCTCGTGTCCCGGGGCTGATGGCCGAGGTTCCCCAGGGCCGGAGCTGTGAGCTGTTCATGCTGGGAGGCTCGGCTCAGGGGTAGTCCTATACAGCAAGTTGAGGGTCCTGATTTCTTGCTGCCTCCCAGCAGATGAGGGTCCCCAGCACCAGTGAGGAAGATGTGTCCCTGGGCACAGCCATCGCCCAGGGCTCCTCTGGCACCAGCTACGCACAGGAGACCACAACATCGGACATTTCTGGGCTGGCCGCTTCCACCACCACCACCGGCCATAGTCACAGCGCCCAGCCCAGAAGCACGAGCACCCCCGTGTTGGGAGGTGAGTTGGGGCACACAGGGCTTCTCCAGGGGTGAAGGCAGGGCTGGATTGAGGCAGCAGCTTTCCTGCCAGACCTGGTTGAGCCCGCCGGCTTGGGCTGTGCAGAGCCTTGCCATGAGGAGGGAAGTTGCTCCTTGCCACTCGCTGCCTCAGTCCCCAGCCCTGGGGGGTGGAGGGAAACTGAAATGCCGCTCCTTGACCCCTCTGGATGCACTGGATGCATCAGGCTCCTGCAGGTACTGCCAGCTCCCTAAAGCCAGGCTCTTCCTCCTTTGCTGACCCCTGCTCACAGACTTGTGTTGCTTTGCAGGAACTCCTGCGCCCCTCACGCCTTGGAAGAGTCGTCGCTTCCTCTGGTAGAGAGGGAGTTGGTGCTTCAGCCTTGAGGAGCTGACGGCTCGTGTTGTCCCCTTGGGCTGGGGGATGGTGGAAGGGCCAGGCTGTGCTGTAGGAGCCAGCTTGGGTGTACCTGCTGGGATCCGGGGATGAAAACCTTCTATTCCCCCCGGGATAGGATTGTGGTAGCCCCTGTGCCAGCTCAGAGCGTTGGCTGCAGACACCTGATCAACCTTTGTGCTTCCAGGTTCGTCCACCCCCGCCTCGTCCACCCAGGCAAGAAGGAGGACACGAGGAACCGGCAAGCGCCAAAAGGCACGGCATCCAGCCATTCCCGTAATAAGTAACGGCCAGTGCTGCTGGCCCCCCACCCGCGGGGTCTGGTCCAGAGCAGCTCCGAGGCGGGACCAGGGTGATGGGGCCAGGCCCGTCTCTGCTGACAGCAACAAACCGTGCTGGTGGCAGCGCCCAGGGTGGGACAGGATGAGCCAAATGCTTCCTACTGGAACAGTGCACAGCCAAGGCTGGATGAACCTCTGTGCATTCTCTGCAGCGTTTCCTTCCTTTATTTTTGCCGTGTTTCCTAAGGCGTAAACTTTTGCTCCAGCCCTGGCAGGTCTCCCCTCCCTTCCCCTCTCTGCTGCTGCCCACTCCCCATGTGGGGATGCTCTGGAGCCACTAGCGGAGTCCAGATGTGGATGGGGGTTCTCACCCTCCCCAAATCCAAATTGTTTTTCATTTGTGGCTCATCCCCACCCCGCTTTGGGGTTTGCCAGCTCCCAGGAGCTGTGGTGCTGTCTCCCTAGTGCCGTTCAGGTGGGAGCAGGGTACAGGCTGCCAGAACCAGGGCTCACCTGAGATCTGCCCCCCCCCGCCTGCAGGGTCCCACCACCCCCAAGAGGGCTTCGCTGCCGGGTCTTCTACTGCCTGAGCCATGCGAGTGTGTGTGTCGGGTGGAGTCTGAATTACAGATAAAACCACAAATATTGCCATGTTCTTTCATTGGAATCACACTTTATTTTTATAGTTGAGCTGTTACAGCACCTCCTTCCTTCTAAAACGTGATGTAGATGGATGTGACTAAACCTGTTTCTCTTTGGTTTTTTCTTCTTCCCCAAGGAGGAGGACCGCTCTGACGCCAAGTGGCCTTTCGGACCGCCAGGGGCAAAACGTCGTCGGCTGTGATCTTTGTTGAAGATTTTATTGTTACTACATTTGTTCTTCAGTTGTTTTAATATTCTAGGTTGTACTGTTGTTCTTTTGTTAGTATACTGTAGATCTTTTGTTGTTATACTGTAGATCTTTTTGTTGTTTTATTGTTATAATGTTATTAAACCTTTGTTGTTATGTTATTAAACTTTTGCTGTATTGTTTTAATGTTGTTAGACCTTTGTATTAAAACCTCTGCTGTTTAATGTTATTAAACCTTGTTGTAATGTATTAAACCTTTTGTTCTACTTTTGTTTTCACAATCATTTTTACTATTCATTTTAGTATTTAGTAACTGTCAAGATAGGATTCCCACACCCCCCCCCACCGCACCCCCCCATCCCCTCTTTCTATGTCCTCCACTTAAAGTAAATAGGCTGTGTTCACATCTGCCTTCCCAGTGTTTGATTCCTGGGCCAGGGCACAGGGTGCCGCTTTCCAGCACCCTCTGCTTGTGGGTGCTTGCCTCCCCTGTTCAAACACAGCTGTGTGGTGGAACAACAGTTAGTATTACTACTACTCTTTATTATTTCACTAGTTTTCCTCCACTTTGCCTCTGCTTCGAGCAGTGGCAATTTCAGGGCAAGACTGCACAAACGTGCTGGAAAGGCCAGTGAAGAGAGAGAAACACATGGTAGGTCACTGGCCAGATCCTTACTGACAACAGAAATTAGTACCATCAAGCTCAACACAGAGTCAAGGAAAAGGTGGGAGGGGGGGAAATGCAAAGAAACTTCATCGTAATCCTTTTTTTCTTTCTTATTTTTTTCAATTAATATGGAGTGCTCAAAACCAAGACTCCAACTCATCCATTAGACCTGCAATTTAAGCTAAGAATGCAATGGTGGGGGGCAGAGGGTGGGTGGAATCTGTCCCTTCTGTGGATCAAAAGACTCCCATTTCTGAACCCAGTTGTTTTGTTAAGAGGACTGCACATTTGTTAAGTCCTCTCTTGCAAAGGAACCACAAGCTCTTCACAAAGAACAGTCTCACACAGCAGTACGTACAGAAAGATGTAAATAGAGTCATAAAGAGACTTGTTTTCTTTAGCAGATTGCCTGCTCACCAGCAAGTATTTTCAGAAGATGCTACCTCTGTGTCCTCCTGAGAAAGAAGGAACAGTTTAGGACTGAAGAGGGGAAAAATCTGAATGCACTTGCTATCCATTCTCTGAATCTTCAGTAGCTTAGCATTAAATGCATAGAGCTGCAATTGCCTGTGTTCCAACCTACATGAGAATTTTATTTATGAGTGGAGTGGCCCCACTATCTCTCTCACTTTCCCTGTCCATTCTTTGTATCATAGAATGGTTTGGGTTGGAAGGGACCTTAAAGCTCAACCAGTTCCAACCCCCTGCCACGGGCAGGGACACCTTCCACTAGAGCAGGTTGCTCCAAGCCCCTGTGTCCAACCTGGCCTTGAACACTGCCAGGGATGGGGCAGCCACAGCTTCTCTGGGCACCCTGTGCCAGAGGCTCACCACCCCCACAGGGAAGAACTTCTGCCTAGGAGCTCATCTCAATCTCCCCTCTGTCAGTTTAAAACCAATTCCCTTTGTCCTATCACTACATGCCCTTATAAAGCATAAAAAATAAAAGCACTGAGTGGAGACCTGCCAAGCTCAAGCGGAGCAATTGCTCCAACTCTCTTTTGCTCCGACTCCTGTCTCCAGGCAGTTCACCTTGGCACAAACTTCATTATAAGAACACCATGTGTCAGATGAGCAGACACGTAGGGTATGGGTGGATTCCCAGGCCTGTGACACAAGGCCACACATGCCACTCTTCCAGCAAGGCAGGGAGCAAACAGGAGCGGGGCCATCACTCCCATTCCCTCAGGGAGGTGAGAGGGAGCAAAATCTGGGGCTCAGTTTCAGCACCTGCCAAATCACACATTTTCCTCAGAAAAAGGATTACAAGGGGAAGAGGTTTTGCAGAGAACATTTTTTTTTGCCTTCTCTGATTGCAGCCTTATTACCTGCCAGGGTTCAGTCTGCTCCAGTTGGTATCCTCCCAGAGATGAGTCGTGAGCAGAAGGTAAGGCTAAAGCAAGTTGAAGTCCCCTTTGAAATTTCACGACATTGAAATGCAAAATCATCCATAGGGATATGGATCAGCTGGAACAGTGGCAAAGATCTAAGGTGTTTGGCAAGCCTGAAGCAGCAGGCACAGCTACCCGAAGATGAAAAGCATTTGGGAGGTGACAGAGCAGGCATACTGATGACTGCATGGAAAGAACCACTGCTCTAAAAGGCACAGAGAAACCAGATCTCCAAATGGCGAATCTCAAGATGTTCAAGGTGTACCTACACCTGAACCAGGCTCAGGTTTCAAGCCACATGCAAGGGCTGTAGGAAAACAGTCTCTCCAGACAGCCTTACAGTGCAAAGGACCACCTTTGACCCAAGTGCTTAATAGTGCACCACTTATACTGTTTCCACACCAGTCTGCAGTGGGAGACCCACACTCCACTGCTCAGAGCAACCTGCACCACCAGGACCCATTCCTGAATGGAATGTAACTGCTTGGAATGTCATTCCTAACCCCCCAACCCCAACAAAAGAAAAGAAGTCTCTTTGCAGCCTTATTACCTCTGAGGATTGAGCTGCTGCCTGTAGCACCCTTTCCTCCTGAGGACAGCAGGATTGCTCAGCCAGAGCCTCCAGCAGCACTGGAGGTGGCTATGGGCAGGGATTTTGCTAAGTGTTATGCAAAACTTTTCACAGGCATTGGATCACTCGAATATCTGCTTAAAGCAAGGCAAGAGTTGAACTGTGATGCACTGGCAAATGGTCTTGAGCAACAGACAAAAGCAGAGCAGGTACATGGCTGTATGCCAGATGAAAATGGCTTCTTGTGACAACTATTCATCTGCCCTACTTTGGATGTGGTAACTATGCTGAAGGTAACTGCAAACCCTTAAGCACCATTGCAATAGCCTTGTGTACTTCAGAAACCAAAAGCTTGATTTAAGATCACAGGGCACCTTATCTGTAGCTCTTGCTATTGTGCAATTTACTACGGTATCCATATGCAGAGAAAAAGGGAGTATCAGTGACTGTAACAAACATATTTCTTCCCTAAACTACCTCCTTGGAACACCTCGAGAGTTGCTTAAACCACAGGTCAAAAAGTCCAAGTGGTTATTTGCACTGAAGGGATGAGACTTGAAAGGCTCCAAGGATGAGAAATGCCAACTATTGCAAATACCACAAACTGATCTTAAAACAGATACCGTGACAAAGAGCACAGGATGGGCACAGTCTTCAAAGGACAGTCATTTTTCATTGCCTATCAGCAATGGTTCAGTTCTAGCAGAAGGTCTCCCTATGTGCTATAATTATACTGTCAGATGTGCTCACAGGCAAGTATTCCCCAAAACTAGCTTCCATCCTCATGGAAGTGACTGACTCTGACACACATGCTGCAAGTCAGACACACCACTGAATGGAAACAGCTGGGCCATGCTTGGGGGAGGCAAGAACTAGACAATCCTGAAGGTCCCTTCCAAGCCAAACTATTCTGTGATCTATGGTCTTCTAAATCAAAGAGATTAAAAGCATAAAATCATACACTTGTGTGCTCAACCTCAAATAGTTCTTTCAGTGTCGGCCTCGACGCAAGGCCACGATCCAGTGATGAATACTTAACAAATTAGAGCACTGAAGAGCCCAGATAGAAAATAATCTGTCAAGTTCACAACTAATGCTGCATTTCTGACAAAGCAGCAGAGGAAAGGGCTGGAGACAAGCCCAGCAAGCACACACACAGCACACCCATGGAGACTGCAGGTTAGTCCATTAGCAAACACTGAGCACCTCTGCACCATGCAGGGAAAGCAGAAGAAGGACCAGAACACCCAGCCCAGTACACTCATCCTGCTGAAGAGTGCGAGCCACAAAGAGCTGCTACTCTTACCAAGACAGCCAGCAAATGTGTAGGTCCTTTAAAAACAAAAAGGAACTCATGCTGTTAAATGTCCCTTCACCATCCTTCTGGCTGCAGGAGCTCCACAATTGCTATCTGCTTCCTAAATAACCCAAGTGCTCCAGAAAAGAATGAAAAGACAGACCAATTTGTACAGAGCATCCAGCAAGTGACAGTACATGTCTTTAACCCTGGTGCTTGCATTAAAGTCGAGTGATTCCATGCAAGTTATCCCTAACCCACCATGGCTGCACAACAAAACGCTTGTTTTACACTGTAATGCTCTCTTCCTACAACTCCTTCATTGCCCTGCTCCCTCGCTGCCTCCCCACTGCCAGACCTTGCAACACTTGGCACTCCCTGACTTTTCTGGCTGTCTTTGAAGCTCAGCATTTCACTAATTCATTTCCATGCTTTTTTGTTCTAAGAATTCCTCTGTGAAGTCTGCTCAGTCTTGGGAAGCAATGCTGTGCTAGTGTGCGCCTTTTATAACCAGGAGCTCAAGCATGAAATGGGAGAAAGACTGAGCATATGTATACTCACACTATAGCATCAACGAGTTGGAGAATAGAGTTCACATAAGAGATGGGGAACAGCTTCCTGGCCTAGAAGGTGCTTTCCATTTAGGAAGATGAAAATTGACTTCTCCACTCTTTTTCAATTAATTACTATAGCCAGAACCATGTGATTAAGCAGAGTAGATGCTTTACAGCAACAGATTTTCTGCCAGGACCTTCAGCAGTAAGTGGGGCTGGAGGCTGCCACTTATACCAGTGCAGAGCCATAGCCAGGCTGGCTTTCACTGTGCTCCACCATTCCTAGAGCCCACATTTTCCTTCATCTTCAAGGATCTCACACACAACTTTCTTTCCCATCTCATCAGCACCCCAGACTTCAAGGCAACTGACATCAGTGTCTGGTGCCACTGCCTCTTGGGGCTCTTTTCCCAACTCCATACAGCTTTGCAGGTAGGTGGATAACTTTGGATAGCTTTTATTATGCTCTGTGACCGCTATGCAATTTCTCCAGAGCAGCAACTCCTCTAATCCACTGGAGGCTTCTCTTCTGTGGTTCAGACAGTGATTATTGCAGATGGGGTGATGTAACCTCACAAACAAGTCAAGGCAGCTTATGACTCAGTTCAATCAAACATGACAATAATATTCTACACCTATCCTCCATGGATGTTGTAACAAAGCTTCCAACCCTTGAGTTACAAACCACATTCTGGTTCCCTGCCTTTAAATTATGAGGCCAGGATACATACAAGTTCTGCTACAAGGAATAGACTCCAAGATTCTCAAAGCAAGTATTCTCCCCATTTGAATTGGGACTAGTTGAGTTAAATTGATTTTTTTTTTAATGCACTTATCCTCTACGGGACTTCCCCCCCAAATGCTGATTTGCTGAAACTGTGCCTATCCAATACTCATTTACTGAATTGCATGGAAAGCTGCCAAAAAGCAGCGATGCCTTCTGGACTAAAACAAGGGATTTATTACTGAGAAACCACAGCACAGGGTAAAAATCCATCACAAACTTATTGATGTAAACTGATTGTAAGTAATCACACCCAATTTATAAGTGAAAAAATTGTATTAAGCTCCTACCCAGGGGTTCAAATACAGCCTGCTGGGTTTTGGAAGTCTCTTTTTATGAATTTCCTTAAGGTCCTCAATCTGAACAGACAAGTGAGGTTGGTCCCTTTTACAGAGAGGGAAACTGAAGGCCCAGGGAAGTGAAACCGTGTGCTCAGGAACAGCAGCAGAGCAGGGCACGAGCCCATATCTGCAGTTTCTTTTGTTTTAGTGATCTGAGCAGCAAGAGCTTGGTGAAGGGCCTGGAGCACAAGTGTGATGAGGAACAACTGAGGGATCTGGCAGGGTTTAGTCTGAAGAAGAGAAGGCTCAGGGGGGACTTTATCGCTCTCTGCAACTGCCTGACAGGAGGATGAAGCCAGGAGGGGGCTGGTCTCCGCTCCCAGGGAACAAGTGACAGACCAAGAGGAAACAGCCTTCTAGCTGCACTAGGGGAGGTTTAGACTGGAGATGAGGAGAAATGTCTTCATGAAAAGAGTTGTCAAATGTTGGAACAGGCTGCTCAGGGCAGTGGTGCAGTCACCGTCCCTGGAGGGATTTAACAGATGTGTAGACGAGGCCCTCAGTGACACGGTTTAGTGGCCTGGCAGTGCTGCGTTAATAGTTGGACTCAATCTTATGGGTCTTTTTGCAACCTCAATGATTCTATTCTGTGATTTTCCCCAAATTCATCATGACTACACATGTACCAAGAGTGAAATATTTGCAGACTCTAGACTCTCCACAAACAACTTAAATCTTAGCCTCTGTAAGATGTCACATGCACCCACGCTGCTTTCTCCGAACAAGGATACAAACAAAGTCCATCTGTACATTCAGATCAAAGATATATTTTTTGTAATCAGGTGGTTACTAAACCTGGACTAGATTTTAAAATCTGGCAATAGAATATCCACACAATACCCTGTCACAGTAATGCTTCTATAATGGCCCAACTCAAACAACTGTTGTTCCTAGAGCTAAAAGCAATTACAAACCCAATGTTAATAAGCCAGCTCCCACCTCAGCACCAGTACAGCTCTGGGTTACTTCACTGAATCTGAATTCTGTTCCCTTACAAAGGCCAGTCATTGCACTGACTCTTTCCCATGACTACACAGGAGCAGTTGCCGCCCTTCAAGTCTGGATAGAAGCTCTCTTATTATTTAAGGGATGGGAAGGAATGAAGTTATGCGCTAGTCAGTTCTGTGCTGCATTACTGCCTTAGAGTAACATGAAATCCAGTTTCATGCTAACCATTCCCAGCCCTTGCTGCACATAGCAGGAACAGGCCCTACTGTGCCCCAAGTCTCATTCTCACCTCCGCGCTGTGATCAGACAAGTACCTGGCTGTAGCCAGAGGAGAAAGTAAATCCCTGCACTATAATAGATGCTATAAAAAGGATGGATAAATCACCTCAGGAAGAGCCCATCTTTCTTTCACACACAAAGAGAGACTTGTTGAATGCCTGAATTCTGGAAATGCAGAATCCAGGAACACCCTCCTTGGCAACAAGCACAGCAGAAGCAGGCACTGGGAAATCCCTATCAGCTAACTTAAAGCTTGGAACAAACAGGGGTTATTTTAATTAGGACAGTGGTGGATATCTGGGTTTATTTCAAAACAAGCATTGCCTCAGCTGGGTGTCTGCAACACACTGCGAGAACTCAGGTAGGTTCACTGCACAGAGTACATATGGAGAGGGGGGCAATGTTTGAGGAAAGAAGAGATCTAAAATTCAGCAGGACTGAAGCAGGATGTCAAAAGTAGTTTTAAAAGCAAGCACAGCATCTCCCAAGCCTGGTTACACAAAGGGCCAGGAAGGCTGAGAAGTTACTGGGAAGTTTAGAGGTGAGGAGTGAATATTCTTATTCACAGCCAAGCAAAACCTGCCTCTGCCTCCACTGCAGCCTGCTGTCCCTCCTCCAAGGTGCTCGCAGGTGGTTTACACTTTTAAGTGCCTTTACTTCTCCATTCTCCTATGAGCTGGCCACAGGAACAGCACCATCCAGCTCCTAGCAACAAAACAACTTGCTCTGCCTCAGTTTTCAGCATCCTCCTCCTCCTCACTGCTTTGTAATGTAGAGAGGCCACAAAGGCCCATCACTGGGGAATGCAAACCTCTGCCTGTTGCACTTCCCATGGAGCAGAAGCTGTCCTTCCCTATCAGCTCCCTGACAGGGCTATAGACAAAGGACAGGACTCCCATAGAGCTGCACTGTGCTCTCTCAGCAAGCCCCTGCATTTTGAGGCTTCAGCCTCAAGCCAAGATAAAAACTAGAATCTCTCTATAGCTTTATGCAAGTTGCCTTTAACTAGAGGAACTTTTAAATTATGAGCCTTCCAGAGTATTCAAACTGCTCCCCTGGAAAAAACTACAACATGTGATAACTCATTTTGGACAGGCAAAAGCATTCCAAAAATTATGAGCATGATTCATTTGAACATGACAATAAACAAAGGGATTTGCTTCAAAGACAGCTGGTAAAAGGAAACACTCCCAAAGGTACCAGTGGCTGCTCTGGGCTGTGCCACCAGGCTTCTTATGAGAAGACCTAACCAACATGAGCCCTTTAAAATCCTATTTGTCATACTGCACCAATAGTCCTCTCCTGCTCTCCTTCTGCCCTGCCTGCCCCTGGGTAGCTGTGCGAACAGTGAAGAATGTTTCTTCAATGATTTATTCAATAAAGATCACAAAACTCATCAGATACATCATTCAAGCCATTATTTGCCAACTTTTGCTGCTCACATTGCAAGAGAGAGATTGAGCTCCTGAGAACACACAAAAAGGTTGTGCCGACAAAACAGCTTTGCCAAATCTTAAGTAGACTATTATTTAGCAATGTCCAAGCCCAAACAGCTCCTACTGCCAGAGAAAGGCCAGCACAAGAGACAAAATAGAGGTTTGCTCTTCAGCATGAAAATGGGGAAAAAATACATATATTTATCTTAAAGGTCGGTTCCGTCACTGAGTAGTTGCCTAGCAACATTCCCTAGCAACCCCAGTGCAGGAAAGCCACAGCCAGCACTCTCCTACAGTCAATTAGAAATGGTAATTTCCATGGGAAGATCCCACCATCCACTCCAATTAGAAACACCAATTCTTTTTTCATCACCAACCTTTCTTATTAGAAGCTTTGTACATTTATCCCTCGCTCTGTTTTGCTCTGCCCTCCTGCACTGCCCAGTATAACCACTACACATCAGCAGCAAGTCATCTACAGCCTTAGGAGCAACACCTAAAAGTATAATGCAACTCATTCATCTTCATTCCAAATCAATGATGGTTTTCTTCTCTTCCACAAAAGAAGCTCGAGATCCAGCTGGCCCTTCAGTGCTCTTCAGATGTGGAGATCCTGTCAAAGGACAGGTCCTACAGCAAGCTGTAATTCTGGCACCAGAAGCTGCATTGTGCTTCCCAGAGTTCACACGGCTGTAAGCTGGGTAACTTCTCTTCATGTTCTGAAGCATAATGCCATTAGGGAATGTGGAATTGTACCAGTAAACTACTGCACTTCCCTGCGCCTCAGAGTCTGTAAGCAACAGCAACGGGTAAGAATGGGTTGTATATAAAAAGTAATTAAAGTGCTTGGTAATTTCATGTCTTTTAATGCAATGTGCTCTGAAATGAGATTTGAAAAATAAAAAGCCAGGCAAATCCTTGAGATGGGAATGATCACCTATTTAAAGCCTTTCGTACTTGGAGCTGTCAATCTCAGCAGTGAAATTAAATGAAGAGAAAGAGGAAAGAAAGGGAGCCTGTGTGGGCTGGTGACTGATCAAGGTTTGAACAGTCTCATTTACTGATCTCTCCAATATACAGTAATGACAAAAAATAGATTTTCTGTTGTCAAATGACCATAATTTTCTAGTTGTTTACTCTCTCCAGAGCCAAAAGCTATCTCCTCCTTAACTGCTTGCAAAAACTGTTACATGCTGTCAGTAGCAGTTTTCCTACTCACTCCCTCCCTCGTATAAAGTGCCAGTGATATAAGGGAGACATCTCCCTCAAAGTTTGGTGGAGATAAGCTCTAACACAACACTTACAGAGCTCACTCATAACCACATTTCTAATAAGCTGCAAACTCTCAAAACCTTAAAGAAGGGGCAATCTTACAGCTCTCTATAATACCTGAAAGGAGGATGGAGTGAGGTGGGGGCCAGTCTCTTCTCCCAAGTAACAAGTGACAGGGCAAGAGGAAATGGCCTCAAGTTGTGCCAGGGGACATTTAGATTTGGTATCAGGAGAAATGTCACCAAAAGAAGTCCCTTCAGAGCCTTAGATCCTGAAGCACATTTTCCCAGCACTGCTCCATGAAAGCAAACAGCACTGCTGATCTTCGCATGGTCTGGGGTGCTGGGATGCCTTCACTGCTGTAGCTCCCATCGGTGCAACCACTACACTGCCATTGCTCAAAATCCTCTTTGGCAAAGGGAAAAAAGCTGAGGGTTGGGGCCAGCATGTACCACGAGAGGATGCATTAGACCATTCTTACTTTTCAAAGTTGCAAGTCCTGGAACACTAGACAAGGGGGCAGGAAGAGAGTAAGTTTGACCCATCTGTCCCCTGGCCTTGGACAGGGTCAGCTGCCACCTGCCCCATTCCCAAAAGATGTTTTGATGAGCCACCAGTGATGAAGACGCTGCTACCTCCAAAGACAAATCATTTCATTGCCTCTAACTTGCCCATTAATAGCAAAGCTTTGCCATAGTTGGAGTCCTTTGACTTCATCACTCAAGACGCTCTTAAAGAATTCCCATGGCCCATAACACATCTGCCAAAATTCAGTTTCTATTCACAAGGAAATCTCTTTTTCTTAGCTTCCAAATCCTGCTGCATGCATGCAACTGGAACTTGGTTGGGCTGCTGCTCAGGGGCTTTTTCTGGCCATCCTCCTACAAAAGACACCCTCAGTTACCAACACTTCCACCAGCCAGGGCTGCTTTGCAGTGGCTGACACAGCCGGAAAGCATGGCAGGCATGTGTGGCAGCATCTGACTTCAACTTGAAAAATGACATTACAGCTCCAGCAGCATCATCTTTCTATACACTATTAAGAGAAAGCTTATTAGTCTGTGAAGCTGATATGGTGCATCTGCAACCCTCCGGCTGACTACTGCTAACTCCTTATTTCGTAAAGCCCACAGCAAAATCAGTCAATAGTAACAGAAGGGGTGAAAACCACAACTGTGTGATTTAATGTATAGCTTGTCAAAGTTATTTGAAAGGTCTGTATAGCCCTTAGCAAGAAAAAGGTTCCCCACACTTGCCTGAGAGCAATGTATTTGGTAATAAGGTAGTATAATCAAAAAGCAGACCTTCCTCCATAGCAAACACACTTTGATGCTCTGATTTATGTGACAGTATCCTGCAACAACTAGAGCTGGGAGACAGATCTACCTACACCTCTCCTTTAAAGTGAGCACAGTAAAAATACCAGAAGAGCATTGAGTCTCCAGAGCTAGCTGAGGAGAGGAAAAATATAACAACAAAGCAGGTTCAGTTCAGCCACAGCAAAAACTTAAACACACCAAGAGTGAAAAATTTAGAATCATAGAATCATAGAATAGTAAGGGTTGGAAAGGACCTTAAGATCATCTAGTTCCAACCCCCCTGCCATGGGCAGGGACACCTTGCCCTAAACCATGTGGTCCAAGGCTCTGTCCAACCTGGCCTTGAACACCGCCAGGGATGGAGCATCCACAACCTCCCTGGGCAACCCATTCCAGTGCTTCACCACCCTCACTGTAAAGAACTTCCTTATATCTAATCTAAACTTCCTCTGTTTAAGTTTGAACCCATTACCCCTTGTCCTACCACTACAGTCCCTAAGGAAGAGTCCCTCCCCAGCATCCTTATAGACCCCCTTCAGATACTGGAAGGCTGCTCTGAGGTCTCCACGCAGCCTTCTCTTCTCCAGGCTGAACAGCCCCAACTCTCTCAGCCTGTCTTCATACGGGAGGTGCTCCAGCCCTCTTGTCATCCTCGTGGCCCTCCTCTGGACTCGCTCCAACAGCTCCATGTCCTTTTTATGTTGAGGACACCAGAACTGTATGCAGTACTCCAAGTGAGGTCTCACGAAAGCAGAGTAGAGGGGCGGGATCACCTCCTTCGACCTGCTGGTCACGCTTCTTTTGATGCAGCCCAGGATGCGGTTGGCTTTCTGGGCTGCAAGCGCACACTGAAGCCAGCTCATGTTAAGCTTCTCGTCAACCAACACCCCCAAGTCCTTCTCTGCAGGGCTGCTCTGAATCTCTTCTCCGCCCAACCTGTAGCAGTGCCTGGGATTGCCCCGACCCAGGTGTAGGACCTTACACTTGGCTTGGTTAAACTTTATAAGGTTGGCATCGGCCCACCTCACAAGCGTGTCAAGGTCCCTCTGGATGGCATCCCTTCCCTCCAGCGTATCAACCGAACCACACAGCTTGGTGTTGTCGGCAAACTTGCTGAGGGCGCACTCAATCCCACTGTCCATGTCGCTGACAAAGATGTTGAACAGGACCGGTCCCAACACCGATCCCTGAGGGACACCACTCGTTACAGGTTTCCAACTGGACATCGAGCCATTTACCACAACTCTTTGCGTGCGGCCATCGAGCCAGTTTTTATCCACCGAGTGGTCCATCTATCAAATTGATGTCTCTCCAATTCAGAGACAAGGATGTCATGCAGGACAGTGTCGAATGCTTTGCACAAGTCCAGGTAGATGACATCAACTGCTCTGCCGCTGTCCATCAGTTCCGTGGCTCCATCATAGAAGGCCACTAAATTGGTCAGGCAGGATTTCCCCTTAGTGAAGCCATGTTGGCTGTCACCAACCACCTCGTTGGTTTTCATGTGCCTTAGCATGTTTTCCAAGAGAAACTGTTCCAAGATTTTGCCAGGCACAGAGGTGAGGCTGACTGGTCTGTAGTTTCACAGGTCTTCCACCTTCCCCTTCTTGAAAATGGGGGTTATATTACCCTTCTTCCAGTCATCGGGAACTTCACCTGATTGCCAGGATTTTTCGAATATGATGGACAGTGGTTTAGCAACTTAATTCGCCAGCTCCTTCAGGACCCGTGGATGGATTTCATCAGGTCCCATAGACTTGTGCATGTTCAGGTTCTTAAGATGGTCTCAAACCTGATCCTCTCCTACAGTGGGCCTAAGGTCTTCATTTTCACAGTCCCTGCATTTGCTTTCCAAGACTTTCGTGGTGTGGTCAGAGCATTTGCTGGTGAAGACTGAGGCAAAGAAGTCATTAAAAACCTCAGCCTTCTCCAAATCCATGGTAGCCAGTTCTCCTGATAGCTTCCGGAGAGAGCCCACGTTGTCCCTAGTCTGTCTTTTATTTGCTACGTATCTATAGAATCCTTTCCTGTTATCTTTTACATCCCTTGCCAAACTTAATTCTAGCTGGGCCTTAGCTTTCCTAACCTGGTCCCTAGCTTCCCGGGCAATGCTCCTATATCCTTCCCAGGCTGCCTGTCCTCGCTTCCACCTTCTATAAGCTTCTTTTTTCCCTCTCCTGGAGGGCTCCTGGACGCTGTGCTTCCCCTGCTCCGGTGTTAAAGGCGTCCTCTCTGGAGATATCTCAATTCAAATAGAAGGGTCAGAAAACAACTATTGCCATTCCTGGGTGAACATGGGAAGATGGAGGTGGAGATAAACCAAGGGGGTCCTCTCTCCTTATCACCTTCTCAGCCTCTCCAAGAGTCAGTGCTCCCTAGCCTGAGGCTGGGCTGCGGGTCTGCTCCCCCTTTCTCTTGCTGTCCCCTGCCCCTGGTGCTACTCGTGGGGTGCTGCCATGAACCTCAGCCTGTCAGCTGTGCAGGCTGGCTCTCCATGAAGGAAACAACCCTCTGGTACGGGACCAACCCAGGTTGAACAGAGAAGAGGAGTGCCTTGCTCTCTTTTGCCTAAGCACAGCTTTTAAAACTAAAGCAGACAAGTAAGAGTTAACAAGTAAACCACATCCCCAGCCAGAACCACCAACACTCCCTCAACAAGCTGACAGAGGGGAGATTGAGATGAGCTCTTGGGCAGAAGCTCTTCCCTGTGAGGGTGCTGAGGCGCTGGCACAGGGTGCCCAGAGAAGCTGTGGCTGCCCCATCCCTGGCAGTGTTCAAGGCCAGGTTGGACACAGGGCTTGGAGCAACCTGCTCTAGCGGAAGGTGTCCCTGCCCGTGGCAGGGGGTTGGAACTGGATGGGCTTTAAAGTCCCTCCAACCCAAACCAACCTGGGATTCTATGATATGGCTCCAACTTCACAAAAGTTAAGCGTAGTTATGTGGTTAGAAGTTACTCTTTCAATGCCACGATTTTGGATTAGGTAAATTCCGTAAATTCACAGGGAGCAATTTACAGCCTTTTACTGAAATTGTGCTACTGAAACCCAGTTTGCTCATCCCTCAAAAGGCCACAGAAGACTTTCACAAAAGAAATGAAAAGGTAAGATTTGAAAGGCAATTTCAGAATTTAAATGAGAAAGTGGTGATTATGCCTTCAGCCCTTCAAAACAGAAAGAAGGGCTTTGTTATAATGTTAGGCTGGAGCCAGCCCCATTCAACTATCAAAAAAAACAGAAAAGAGGAAAAACAAAACAATGTCTCTGCATTAAAACCATGGCCATGCTAAGAGTGAAGCCACCCTCCCTCACAGAAATGGGAGGGCAACTGGAGAGCCCATTTAATCCTGAGAATTCTTAAAGCACCCAGAAAGGATGCTGGAGGGTAATACACTGGCAAGATGTATTGGCAGCATGCGTGTGTCCCAAATTCCTTTGTGTTCTTCTGCCACTGTGAGCACCAACTGCTTCTCTCTTCAGCAAAGTGAGCTGCTCTGCACCCACCCTGCTGCAGTCCAGCTTTATCCATGCTTGTTTGACATGGATGAACTGAAGCCAAGAAGAGATGATGGATGGATGGAGGGATGGATGGATGGATGGATGGATGGATGGAGGGAGGGAGGGAGGGAGGGAGGGAGGGAAAACAAGACAGAGCCAGAGGATGGCCCCTGAGGCTATAGGCCAAGTGGAACACAGTGGGGTCCCTCCCAGCACCCAGTCTTCAGCCCAACCTGCAGGGTCCAAAAGTCCCCATGGTATAAGCCACCACAACTCCTTCAGGAGAAACCACTCCATTCTGTATTGCTTTTTGGTAGCTAAACAAGAGGAATCCTCCCTGTGCCCAAAAGGGGGAAAAAAAAAGGATAGAATAAAATGCAAGTTCAAAGGCTGCCTTTGTTGCAAAGAGAAAAAATGTGTGTGAAGAATATTGGGGGCAATTATAAAATAAGCTCAGGTCATTGACAGAATCTGACAGCCTCTGGGCAAAATCACAGGCTCTCCCAAGACATCCATCCTGAGCATCATGTCCACCCCTCTTTTAAGTTTTACTGAGAAGCCCAAGTGCCTAAATGGTTATTTATGGAATACTAATAGCCACAGTTTGCAATTGAAATGAAGACTCACTGCAGCACTGGAGCTATCATGGTGTTAAGAGTCTGTGTTGGTACATAGCAGTATAGCTTAGCTTTTACAGAGTTCCTCTCATCAGTAGATCTTCAGGCATTAACTGCTGCCCCAAGAGGTAAAAGGAGGAAGATTTCTGGCAGAACACTAGCACTTTTCCAAACTGTTGAAACTACATACTAGAGCTTACCCCTTGTTGTAACCTTTCATACACTTCCACGTTCAAAGTCCTGTGTGTCTTTTATACTAAACACTTGTAACTGTCAAAACGTTTAATGCTGGTAATGACTTCAGGCTGGCAGATCCATTATATTCTCAGCTATAGCACATGCAACAAGGCCAGGGAGATGCTCAGGGGCATCGTGTTCTGTGTGGGCCATGTCATCGTCCCTGCCATGGTGCCTGCCCGGCAGGACACAGCAGGGCTGTGGAAGCTGCAGGCACAGAGGCGAGGGTGGGATATGGACAGGGGTGGCACAGGGACACGGGCTGTCAGGCGCGCGGGTGGCACAGGGCTGTCACTAGAAGGCGGGGGAACGGGGATGCCGGTGGACCAGGGACACGAGCCCCAGAGCGCGGTGGTTGCCGAGGTTCCGCCGCGCGGCTCCCGCAGCGCGTTCCGGGCCGGTGGCCGTTACCGGAGAGCAGGAGAGAGATGGCGCTGCCGGGCCCATGGCGCTGCCCCTGGCGCTGGCCGTCGGCGCTGCCCCTGGCGCTGTTCGTGGCGCTGACCTGCCTGGTGCAGGGATCGCTGCTGGGAGCGGCGCTGGGAGCGGGGGGTGCCTGGTGTGCGCTGCGGTCGCGCCCGCCCGCCAGGCGCCCTCCGGCCCGGCGCTCTCCCGCACGGTTCCTGCCCCCCCGGCGCCCTCCCCGACTGCTCCTGCCCCCCTACAGGCCGAGCCTCATTGCCCGGTTCCCACCCCGTTGGCTCCAGGCCGTCCAGCGCCCGAGGGGCAAAAGGGCCGGTAACTTTGGTCTAGCCACAAGCGCCAGCCACAGGGACAGCACCCAGTCCCACGGCAACTGCCTTGGGTGAGCGCGGGGGGAGGATGTGGGTGGGATAAGGACACGGGTGGCACAGGGACACAGGTGGGATAAGGACACGGGTGGCACAGGGACACTCCTTGTCAGGGACACAGGCGGCACAGAGACACTGGTTGTCAGAGATGCCAGTGGCACAGGGACACGGGTGGCACAGGGATATGGATGGCACAGGGACACTGGTTGTCAGGGATTCAGGTGGCAGAGGGACATAGTTGGGATATGGACAGAGGTGGCACAGGGACACTGGTTATCGGGGATGCACGTGGCACAGGGACACAGGTGGGATAAGGACATGGGTGGCACAAGGACACTCCTTGTCAGGGACACAGGTGGCACAGGGACACTGGTTGTCAGAGATGCCGGTGGCACAAGGACACGGGTGGCACAGGGATATTCCTTGTTGAGGACACAGGTGGCACAGGGATACGGGTGGCACAGGGAAACTCCTTGTCAGGGACACAGGTGGCACAGGGACATGGATGGCACAGGGACATGGGTGGGATAAGGACATGGGTGGCACAGCTATGGCGGTGCTGGGCCCATAGCGCTGCCCTTCATACTGCTCCAGGGATCACTTCTGGGCGCAGGGGGGTCCTGGTGTGCGATAGGGCCCTGCCATCCTGAATGGCTCCTGTCCCCATGTCGCCTGCAAGGCAAAACGGCCGCTAACGGCGGCTCAGCCACAGGCACTGTCTGTGCTGAGAGCACCCAGCCCGCCACTACTGCCTTGAGTGAGCGTGGAGGGAGGACGGGATTGGATCATCCCGCCACTAACGGCAGCGCTGACCGTTGTGCCCCCGCAGAGCCCCGCTGAACACCGTGCGCCACCAGGACCTGCTGCCGCCGCACTGGAGCCCTGGAACGGTTTTCCCGCCGGTACGCTGGGACACTCACATGCCCAGGGGCTCGCCATGGGCCGCCGCCCAGCCCCGCTCCGCAGCCCTCAGCCCAGCACAGAGCTCTTTTCCCCTCCCCACTCTGCCCTGGCCAGTCTGCTGGGGGGATACAGCCAGGGGAAAGAGAAAGACAAAACCTCTTTGCTGTGCTGACACCTTTTCAGCTGGAGGCAGCAGCACATGTGGGAGGCCTGTGTTCCCACTTTGACGCAGGTCTCCTCAGCAGCTGCTGAGCTGGAATAAAACACTGCTCACAGCCTGGGCTGGGCTTGCAGATGTGACAGTGGGACGTAGTCATGGCTAATGGAGCTCTGCATCTGTGCAGGGAAAGGTTTTCTGCAGGATGGATCAGCAGGGAAGGGTTTTCTCTGCCTGGGCCAGCAGCATCCTCCCTCCCCATTGCCTCGGCCATAAAGAGCCTGGCGTGGAGGCCACTTGCTCCCAGAGTGGATTCAGTTTGGGGTGCTCAGGCTTTGCCCTCCATGGTCGTTCTGGAGGGGAGTTGAGCAGTGTTGAAACAAGAAAGGCTCTGGGCTCAGTAGCCAGCACCTGGGAGATGGGATTTACTCTGCAGTGAGCAGGAGAACGGGAGGCTGTGCTCCCCCGAACCAAAATAGTTACTACTGGTCTCTTTCTGCGTTCCAGGAGAAGCGGATGTATGTGAGGACATCTCCACAGACCACCGCAGGATCCTGCTGTGAGATGCCGCTTTGGAAAGGAAGGTAACGTACAGCTCATCCAGCAAGTGCTTCCTTCTCAATGCTAGCTGGGAAGAAAGCAGTTGCCTTCCCAGCCATTGCAGCGCCCAAGTCCTGCTCTCCACCGAAGCCGGGACACTCCAGGCCCCTGAGGCATGGCTGCTGGGTCACCCAGCTGTGGGGAAGCCCTGTTGTTGTGTCCATCAGCATCCGTGCCGCCTTGTTGCACTGCGGTCCTGGTGGCAGCGCTGACCTGCACCATCCCTGCCCTGCGCCCAGGCCAGCTTAGAGCTTGAAGGGCTCAGAGTGCTGCGGCGATAACATTGCCGTGTGGCACTGGCGTGTCCTGGGTCCGGCTGGTTGCCGAAACACTGAAAGGAGACGGCCCCCAATTTTTGCCATCACCTCAAAAGCAATTCATGGGAGCTCCAGTAGGGCTGTAATGTAGCACCCTCCTGGGCGCGCAGGCCCTTGTTCTCCTCTCTGCTGGCTCAGAGAAGGACCTGAGCTTGTCCTGACTAAAAGCGACAGAGCTGCTGCCCTGCTGACAGGCTGGGTCCAAGCCAGGGCTCTGTCAGGGGCAGCGGCTCCCACCCGGGATCCCCCGCTGCTGCCCTGAGGCTGCCCGAGCCGGGCCATGGGTAGGGGAGCAGAGCAGCTCCTCTGCCTGGAGCCACGGTCAGGCTGCTGCTGTGGCTCAAGGCTCTTGCCCTGAGCTCTGCTCTTTGGCAAAGACGGCAAAGAAACACAGCAGGGATGCTTGTGGGAGTCCTTGGTGTGTTGGGTCTCGTCCTCCTCCCAGGAGAGGGGCCAAGCCTGGGGCTGACCCTAACTGGCTCTCTCACACTTGCGCAGGGAATGGGAGGTGCGGCGGCCAGGGAGTTGCACGCCAGGAACAGCAAACAAGGCTGTGCAGACCGAGGAAGGTGAGTGCAGGTGGGGCCCAGCTCTGTGCCAGGCTTGCATGGGCCACTGGTGCGGGCCAGCAGCAGGACAGCAGATAGCTCAAGTCTGCAGGTGGGATCAGCTTGAGGTGTCCCCTGGAAACTAAGAACGTGCTGGTCCTGAGGCAGTGGCGTTTGTGCTGGCCTCAGCGACTGCCCTAAAGGGATTTCCTGGTGCTAATTGAGGGGCGCTGACAGATGCCTGGGAGCTGGTCTGCAAGGGGGAACACCAGCCTCCATGCCAGCATGGGTCCAGGTGTCAGCCTTAGAGCAAGATCTGTTGCGGTACAAGTAGCACCCTGCTCAACTTCCAGGCTGAGCTCATTCCAGTGCTTCCTCAGCTAAAAGAGAGAGGAAATCCTGTGTGCCCATCGCGCAGAGGGTCCCGTGGCACAGTGCTAGATGTGGCCCACGTGTGGCAGTTTGTGTGGTTTGTGGTTCGGGTGGGCAGCATGCAAGCACCGTCTGTGGAGGTGGGAAGGGGCCGCTGGCCCGTGGAGCCCCAGCAGGCTCCTGTGACAGCTTCCCCACGGATCTCTTGTGGCCAGCTGCTGCCCCAGGGCACCGCAGCCTTGTCCGCGGCTTAAGGCCGTGTCCCTAGGTCTACCCTCCAAGACGGTCATCCAGAGAGGAGTGAGAAGGGACAAGCCCCTTGGTACAGGACAAACGCCTCTGCTGGGAGCTGCTCCTGACTTGTCTCCTCCTGTAGCTGTCGAGAGGCCTGAGGAGAAGCGGCAGGAGACCCCGAGCCCACCACCGTCGCCGGGAAACGGAAGACCGCGGAAGAGGAGCATCTGCCTCCTGGTGCCTTGGGATAACGAACCACTGGTGCTGGTACGTCGCTGTCTCGCAGCCTCTTTTGCTCTCCTCTGGGCATAGAATGTGCTCAGTGCAATTCCTGCAGGGCTGGGGGCAGGCTGACCTGCCTGCCTTGGGGCAGGGGGTCTTGTCCTTGGCTGAGTGGGAAGTGACGCTCTTCCCTGCCCCAGTGTGTGCTGGGCTGTGCGTGACTGTGCTGCCCGCTGCCGGGGCATCTACTGGCCCTAGCTGCTAGCTGTGGTAGAACCATGGGCTTCATGGGTCTGGCGCCAGCCTGCTTCCACCCCTCTTTCAGAGCAGCTCTGCCGGCTTCCCTGAGAAGGAACTAAGCTACTGCTCTCTCTTGGCAGCCCCCTGCACCTGACCCGGGCTACCCCATCACAGAAGAGATCATCGAGGAGGAGAGGGAGGCAGCGTGGCAGCGGCTACGCCGGCTCTTGGGGCATAAGGCTGGTAAGGGCAGACTGGGAACGCGAAGGGCACGGCAAGGAGCAGAAAGCCAGGGCCCGGGCTGGCAGGGCAGTGGGGTGTCTGCGTAGCGCAGGCTGAGGAAGCTTCTGGGCCAGTGCTGCCTGCTCCTCAGGTCTGCAGCTCTTCGAGACTTGTGAAGACTTGGGTGGGAGGCCTCGTGTCCCGGGGCTGATGGCCGAGGTTCCCCAGGGCCGGAGCTGTGAGCTGTTCATGCTGGGAGGCTCGGCTCAGGGGTAGTCCTATACAGCAAGTTGAGGGTCCTGATTTCTTGCTGCCTCCCAGCAGATGAGGTCCCCAGCACCAGTGAGGAAGATGTGTCCCTGGGCACAGCCATCGCCCAGGGCTCCTCTGGCACCAGCTACGCACAGGAGACCACAACATCGGACATTTCTGGGCTGGCCGCTTCCACCACCACCACCGGCCATAGTCACAGCGCCCAGCCCAGAAGCACGAGCACCCCCGTGTTGGGAGGTGAGTTGGGGCACACAGGGCTTCTCCAGGGGTGAAGGGCAGGGCTGGATTGAGGCAGCAGCTTTCCTGCCAGACCTGGTTGAGCCCGCCGGGCTTGGGCTGTGCAGAGCCTTGCCATGAGGAGGGAAGTTGCTCCTGCCACTCGCTGCCTCAGTCCCCAGCCCTGGGGGGTGGAGGGAAACTGAAATGCCGCTCCTTGACCCCTCTGGATGCACTGGATGCATCAGCTCCTGCAGGTACTGCCAGCTCCCTAAAGCCAGGCTCTTCCTCCTTTGCTGACCCCTGCTCACAGACTTGTGTTGCTTTGCAGGAACTCCTGCGCCCCTCACGCCTTGGAAGAGTCGTCGCTTCCTCTGGTAGAGAGGGAGTTGGTGCTTCAGCCTTGAGGAGCTGACGGCTCGTGTTGTCCCCTTGGGCTGGGGGATGGTGGAAGGGCCAGGCTGTGCTGTAGGAGCCAGCTTGGGTGGTACCTGCTGGGATCCGGGGATGAAAACCTTCTATTCCCCCCGGGGATAGGGATTGTGGTAGCCCCTGTGCCAGCTCAGAGCGTGGCTGCAGACACCTGATCAACCTTTGTGCTTCCAGGTTCGTCCACCCCCGCCTCGTCCACCCAGGCAAGAAGGAGGACACGAGGAACCGGCAAGCGCCAAAAGGCACGCATCCAGCATTCCCGTAATAAGTAACGGCCAGTGCTGCTGGCCCCCCACCCGCGGGGGTCTGGTCCAGAGCAGCTCCGAGGCGGGACCAGGGTGATGGGGCCAGGCCCGTCTCTGCTGACAGCAACAAACCGTGCTGGGTGGCAGCGCCCAGGGTGGGACAGGATGAGCCAAATGCTTCCTACTGGAACAGTTGCACAGCCAAGGCTGGATGAACCTCTGTGCATCTCTGCAGCGTTTCCTTCCTTTATTTTGCCGTGTTTCCTAAGGCGTAAACTTTTGCTCCAGCCCTGGCAGTGTCTCCCCTCCCTTCCCCTCTCTGCTGCTGCCCACTCCCCATGTGGGGATGCTCTGGAGCCACTAGCGGAGTCCAGAGTGGATGGGGGTTCTCACCCTCCCCAAATCCAAATTGTTTTTCATTTGTGGCTCATCCCCACCCGCTTGGGGTTTGCCAGCTCCCAGGAGCTGTGGTGCTGTCTCCCCTAGTGCCGTTCAGTGGGAGCAGGGTACAGGCTGCCAGAACCAGGGCTCACCTGAGATCTGCCCCCCCCCGCCTGCAGGGTCCCCACCACCCCCAAGAGGGCTTCGCTGCCGGGTCTTCTACTGCCTGAGCCATGCGAGTGTGTGTGTCGGGTGGAGTCTGAATTACAGATAAAACCACAAATATTGCCATGTTCTTTCATGGAATCACACTTTATTTTTATAGTTGAGCTGTTACAGCACCTCCTTCCTTCTAAAACGTGATGTAGATGGATGTGACTAAACCTGTTCTCTTTGGTTTTTTCTTCTTCCCCAAGGAGGAGGACCGCTCTGACGCCAAGTGGCCTTTCGGACCGCCAGGGGCAAAACGTCGTCGGCTGTGATCTTTGTTGAAGATTTTATTGTTCTACATTTGTTCTTCAGTTGTTTTAATATTCTAGTTGTACTGTTGTTCTTTTGTTAGTATAGTGTAGATCTTTTGTTGTTATACTGTAGATCTTTTGTTGTTTTATTGTTATAATGTTATTAAACCTTTGTTGTTATGTTATTAAACTTTTGCTGTATTGTTTTAATGTTGTTAGACCTTTGTATTAAACCTCTGCTGTTAATGTTATTAAACCTTTGTTGTAATGTATTAAACCTTTGTTCTACTTTTGTTTTCACAATCATTTTACTATCATTTTAGTATTTAGTAACTGTCAAGATAGGATTCCCACCCCCCCCCCACCGCACCCCCCCATCCCCTCTTTCTATGTCCTCCACTTAAAGTAAATAGGCTGTGTTCACATCTGCCTTCCCAGTGTTTGATTCCTGGGCCAGGGCACAGGGTGCCGCTTTCCAGCACCCTCTGCTTGTGCGTGCTTGCCTCCCCTGTTCAAACACAGCTGTGTGGTGGAACAACAGTTAGTATTACTACTACTCTTTATTATTTCACTAGTTTTCCTCCACTTTGCCTCTGCTTCGAGCAGTGGCAATTTCAGGGCAAGACTGCACAAACGTGCTGGAAAGGCCAGTGAAGAGAGAGAAACACATGGTAGGTCACTGGCCAGATCCTTACTGACAACAGAAATTTAGTACCATCAGCTCAACACAGAGTCAAGGAAAAGGTGGGAGGGGGGGAAATGCAAAGAAACTTCATCGTAATCCTTTTTTTCTTTCTTATTTTTTTCAATTAATATGGAGTGCTCAAAACCAAGACTCCAACTCATCCATTAGACCTGCAATTTAAGCTAAGAATGCAATGGTGGGGGGCAGAGGGTGGGTGGAATCTGTCCCTTCTGTGGATCAAAAGACTCCCATTTCTGAACCCAGTTGTTTTGTTTAAGAGGACTGCACATTTGTTAAGTCCTCTCTTGGCAAAGGAACCACAAGCTCTTCACAAAGAACAGTCTCACACAGCAGTACGTACAGAAAGATGTAAATAGAGTCATAAAAGAGACTTGTTTTCTTTAGCAGATTGCCTGCTCACCAGCAAGTATTTTCAGAAGATGCTACCTCTGTGTCCTCCTGAGAAAGAAGGAACAGTTTAGGACTGAAGAGGGGAAAATCTGAATGCACTTGCTATCCATTCTCTGAATCTTCAGTAGCTTAGCATTAAATGCATAGAGCTGCAATTGCCTGTGTTCCAACCTACATGAGAATTTTATTTATGAGTGGAGTGGCCCACTATCTCTCTCACTTTCCCTGTCCATTCTTTGTATCATAGAATGGTTTGGGTTGGAAGGGACCTTAAAGCTCAACCAGTTCCAACCCCCTGCCACGGGCAGGGACACCTTCCACTAGAGCAGGTTGCTCCAAGCCCCTGTGTCCAACCTGGCCTTGAACACTGCCAGGGATGGGGCAGCCACAGCTTCTCTGGGCACCCTGTGCCAGAGGCTCACCACCCCCACAGGGAAGAACTTCTGCCTAGGAGCTCATCTCAATCTCCCCTCTGTCAGTTTAAAACCAATTCCCTTTGTCCTATCACTACATGCCCTTATAAAGCATAAAAAATAAAAGCACTGAGTGGAGACCTGCCAAGCTCAAGCGGAGCAATTGCTCCAACTCTCTTTTGCTCCGACTCCTGTCTCCAGGCAGTTCACCTTGGCACAAACTTCATTATAAGAACACCATGTGTCAGATGAGCAGACACGTAGGGTATGGGTGGATTCCCAGGCCTGTGACACAAGGCCACACATGCCACTCTTCCAGCAAGGCAGGGAGCAAACAGGAGCGGGGCCCATCACTCCCATTCCCTCAGGGAGGTGAGAGGGAGCAAAATCTGGGGCTCAGTTTCAGCACCTGCCAAATCACACATTTTTCCTCAGAAAAAGGATTACAAGGGGAAGAGGTTTTGCAGAGAACATTTTTTTTTGCCTTCTCTGATTGCAGCCTTATTACCTGCCAGGGTTCAGTCTGCTCCAGTTGGTATCCTCCCAGAGATGAGTCGTGAGCAGAAGGTAAGGCTAAAGCAAGTTGAAGTCCCCTTTGAAATTTCACGACATTGAAATGCAAAATCATCCATAGGGATATGGATCAGCTGGAACAGTGGCAAAGATCTAAGGTGTTTGGCAAGCCTGAAGCAGCAGGCACAGCTACCCGAAGATGAAAAGCATTTGGGAGGTGACAGAGCAGCATACTGATGACTGCATGGAAAGAACCACTGCTCTAAAAGGCACAGAGAAACCAGATCTCCAAATGGCGAATCTCAAGATGTTCAAGTGTACCTACACCTGAACCAGGCTCAGGTTTCAAGCCACATGCAAGGGCTGTAGGAAAACAGTCTCTCCAGACAGCCTTACAGTGCAAAGGACCACCTTTGACCCAAGTGCTTAATAGTGCACCACTTATACTGTTTCCACACCAGTCTGCAGTGGGAGACCCACACTCCACTGCTCAGAGCAACCTGCACCACCAGGACCCATTCCTGAATGGAATGTAACTGCTTGGAATGTCATTCCTAACCCCCCAACCCCAACAAAAGAAAAGAAGTCTCTTTGCAGCCTTATTACCTCTGAGGATTGAGCTGCTGCCTGTAGCACCCTTTCCTCCTGAGGACAGCAGGATTGCTCAGCCAGAGCCTCCAGCAGCACTGGAGGTGGCTATGGGCAGGGATTTTGCTAAGTGTTATGCAAAACTTTTCACAGGCATTGGATCACTCGAATATCTGCTTAAAGCAAGGCAAGAGTTGAACTGTGATGCACTGGCAAATGGTCTTGAGCAACAGACAAAAGCAGAGCAGGTACATGGCTGTATGCCAGATGAAAATGGCTTCTTGTGACAACTATTCATCTGCCCTACTTTGGATGTGGTAACTATGCTGAAGGTAACTGCAAACCCTTAAGCACCATTGCAATAGCCTTGTGTACTTCAGAAACCAAAAGCTTGATTTAAGATCACAGGGCACCTTATCTGTAGCTCTTGCTATTGTGCAATTACTACGGTATCCATATGCAGAGAAAAAGGGAGTATCAGTGACTGTAACAAACATATTTCTTCCCTAAACTACCTCCTTGGAACACCTCGAGAGTTGCTTAAACCACAGGTCAAAAAGTCCAAGTGGTTATTTGCACTGAAGGGATGAGACTTGAAAGGCTCCAAGGATGAGAAATGCCAACTATTGCAAATACCACAAACTGATCTTAAAACAGATACCGTGACAAAGAGCACAGGATGGGCACAGTCTTCAAAGGACAGTCATTTTTCATTGCCTATCAGCAATGGTTCAGTTCTAGCAGAAGGTCTCCCTATGTGCTATAATTATACTGTCAGATGTGCTCACAGGCAAGTATTCCCCAAAACTAGCTTCCATCCTCATGGAAGTGACTGACTCTGACACACATGCTGCAAGTCAGACACACCACTGAATGGAAACAGCTGGGCCATGCTTGGGGGAGGCAAGAACTAGACAATCCTGAAGGTCCCTTCCAAGCCAAACTATTCTGTGATCTATGGTCTTCTAAATCAAAGAGATTAAAAGCATAAAATCATACACTTGTGTGCTCAACCTCAAATAGTTCTTTCAGTGTCGGCCTCGACGCAAGGCCACGATCCAGTGATGAATACTTAACAAATTAGAGCACTGAAGAGCCCAGATAGAAAATAATCTGTCAAGTTCACAACTAATGCTGCATTTCTGACAAAGCAGCAGAGGAAAGGGCTGGAGACAAGCCCAGCAAGCACACACACAGCACACCCATGGAGACTGCAGGTTAGTCCATTAGCAAACACTGAGCACCTCTGCACCATTGCAGGGAAAGCAGAAGAAGGACCAGAACACCCAGCCCAGTACACTTCATCCTGCTGAAGAGTGCGAGCCACAAAGAGCTGCTACTCTTACCAAGACAGCCAGCAAATGTGTAGGTCCTTTAAAAACAAAAAGGAACTCATGCTGTTAAATGTCCCTTCACCATCCTTCTGGCTGCAGGAGCTCCACAATTGCTATCTGCTTCCTAAATAACCCAAGTGCTCCAGAAAAGAATGAAAAGACAGACCAATTTGTACAGAGCATCCAGCAAGTGACAGTACATGTCTTTAACCCTGGTGCTTGCATTAAAGTCGAGTGATTCCATGCAAGTTATCCCTAACCCACCATGGCTGCACAACAAAACGCTTGTTTTACACTGTAATGCTCTCTTCCTACAACTCCTTCATTGCCCTGCTCCCTCGCTGCCTCCCCACTGCCAGACCTTGCAACACTTGGCACTCCCTGACTTTTCTGGCTGTCTTTGAAGCTCAGCATTTCACTAATTCATTTCCATGCTTTTTTGTTCTAAGAATTCCTCTGTGAAGTCTGCTCAGTCTTGGGAAGCAATGCTGTGCTAGTGTGCGCCTTTTATAACCAGGAGCTCAAGCATGAAATGGGAGAAAGACTGAGCATATGTATACTCACACTATAGCATCAACGAGTTGGAGAATAGAGTTCACATAAGAGATGGGGAACAGCTTCCTGGCCTAGAAGGTGCTTTCCATTTAGGAAGATGAAAATTGACTTCTCCACTCTTTTTCAATTAATTACTATAGCCAGAACCATGTGATTAAGCAGAGTAGATGCTTTACAGCAACAGATTTTCTGCCAGGACCTTCAGCAGTAAGTGGGGCTGGAGGCTGCCACTTATACCAGTGCAGAGCCATAGCCAGGCTGGCTTTCACTGTGCTCCACCATTCCTAGAGCCCACATTTTCCTTCATCTTCAAGGATCTCACACACAACTTTCTTTCCCATCTCATCAGCACCCCAGACTTCAAGGCAACTGACATCAGTGTCTGGTGCCACTGCCTCTTGGGGCTCTTTTCCCAACTCCATACAGCTTTGCAGGTAGGTGGATAACTTTGGATAGCTTTTATTATGCTCTGTGACCGCTATGCAATTTCTCCAGAGCAGCAACTCCTCTAATCCACTGGAGGCTTCTCTTCTGTGGTTCAGACAGTGATTATTGCAGATGGGTGATGTAACCTCACAAACAAGTCAAGGCAGCTTATGACTCAGTTCAATCAAACATGACAATAATATTCTACACCTATCCTCCATGGATGTTGTAACAAAGCTTCCAACCCTTGAGTTACAAACCACATTCTGGTTCCCTGCCTTTAAATTATGAGGCCAGGATACATACAAGTTCTGCTACAAGGAATAGACTCCAAGATTCTCAAAGCCAAGTATTCTCCCCATTTGAATTGGGACTAGTTGAGTTAAATTGATTTTTTTTTTAATGCACTTATCCTCTACAGGGACTTCCCCCCCAAATGCTGATTTGCTGAAACTGTGCCTATCCAATACTCATTTACTGAATTGCATGGAAAGCTGCCAAAAGCAGCGATGCCTTCTGGACTAAACAAGGGATTTATTACTGAGAAACCACAGCACAGGGTAAAAATCCATCACAAACTTATTGATGTAAACTGATTGTAAGTAATCACACCCAATTTATAAGTGAAAAAATTGTATTAAGCTCCTACCCAGGGGTTCAAATACAGCCTGCTGGGTTTTGGAAGTCTCTTTTTATGAATTTCCTTAAGGTCCTCAATCTGAACAGACAAGTGAGGTTGGTCCCTTTTACAGAGAGGGAAACTGAAGGCCCAGGGAAGTGAAACCGTGTGCTCAGGAACAGCAGCAGAGCAGGGCACGAGCCCATATCTGCAGTTTCTTTTGTTTTAGTGATCTGAGCAGCAAGAGCTGGTGAAGGGCCTGGAGCACAAGTGTGATGAGGAACAACTGAGGGATCTGGCAGGGTTTAGTCTGAAGAAGAGAAGGCTCAGGGGGACTTTATCGCTCTCTGCAACTGCCTGACAGGAGGATGAAGCCAGGAGGGGGCTGGTCTCCGCTCCCAGGGAACAAGTGACAGACCAAGAGGAAACAGCCTCTAGCTGCACTAGGGGAGGTTTAGACTGGAGATGAGGAGAAATGTCTTCATGAAAAGAGTTGTCAAATGTTGGAACAGGCTGCTCAGGGCAGTGGTGCAGTCACCGTCCCTGGAGGGATTTAACAGATGTGTAGACGAGGCCCTCAGTGACACGGTTTAGTGGCCTTGGCAGTGCTGCGTTAATAGTTGGACTCAATCTTATGGGTCTTTTTGCAACCTCAATGATTCTATTCTGTGATTTTCCCCAAATTCATCATGACTACACATGTACCAAGAGTGAAATATTTGCAGACTCTAGACTCTCCACAAACAACTTAAATCTTTAGCCTCTGTAAGATGTCACATGCACCCACGCTGCTTTCTCCGAACAAGGACTACAAACAAAGTCCATCTGTACATTCAGATCAAAGATATATTTTTTGTAATCAGGTGGTTACTAAACCTGACTAGATTTTAAAATCTGGCAATAGAATATCCACACAATACCCTGTCACAGTAATGCTTCTATAATGGCCCAACTCAAAACAACTGTTGTTCCTAGAGCTAAAAGCAATTACAAACCCAAATGTTAATAAGCCAGCTCCCACCTCAGCACCAGTACAGCTCTGGGTTACTTCACTGAATCTGAATTCTGTTCCCTTACAAAGGCCAGTCATTGCACTGACTCTTTCCCATGACTACACAGGAGCAGTTGCCCCCCTTCAAGTCTGGATTGAAGCTCTCTTATTATTTAAGGGATGGGAAAGAATGAAGTTATGCGCTAGTCAGTTCTGTGCTGCATTACTGCCTTAGAGTAACATGAAATCCAGTTTCATGCTAACCATTCCCAGCCCTTGCTGCACATAGCAGGAACAGGCCCTACTGTGCCCCAAGTCTCATTCTCACCTCCGCGCTGTGATCAGACAAGTACCTGGCTGTAGCCAGAGGAGAAAGTAAATCCCTGCACTATAATAGATGCTATAAAAAGGATGGATAAATCACCTCAGGAAGAGCCCATCTTTCTTTCACACACAAAGAGAGACTTGTTGAATGCCTGAATTCTGGAAATGCAGAATCCAGGAACACCCTCCTTGGCAACAAGCACAGCAGAAGCAGGCACTGGGAAATCCCTATCAGCTAACTTAAAGCTTGGAACAAACAGGGGTTATTTTAATTAGGACAGTGGTGGATATCTGGGTTTATTTCAAAACAAGCATTGCCTCAGCTGGGTGTCTGCAACACACTGCGAGAACTCAGGTAGGTTCACTGCACAGAGTACATATGGGAGAGGGGGGCAATGTTTGAGGAAAGAAGAGATCTAAAATTCAGCAGGACTGAAGCAGGATGTCAAAAGTAGTTTTAAAAGCAAGCACAGCATCTCCCAAGCCTGGTTACACAAAGGGCCAGGGAAGGCTGAGAAGTTACTGGGAAGTTTAGAGGTGAGGAGTGAATATTCTTATTCACAGCCAAGCAAAACCTGCCTCTGCCTCCACTGCAGCCTGCTGTCCCTCCTCCAAGGTGCTCGCAGGTGGTTTACACTTTTAAGTGCCTTTACTTCTCCATTCTCCTATGAGCTGGCCACAGGAACAGCACCATCCAGCTCCTAGCAACAAAACAACTTGCTCTGCCTCAGTTTTCAGCATCCTCCTCCTCCTCACTGCTTTGTAATGTAGAGAGGCCACAAAGCCCATCACTGGGGAATGCAAACCTCTGCCTGTGCACTTCCATGGAGCAGAAGCTGTCCTTCCCTATCAGCTCCCTGACAGGGCTATAGACAAAGGACAGGACTCCCATAGAGCTGCACTGTGCTCTCTCAGCAAGCCCCTGCATTTTGAGGCTTCAGCCTCAAGCCAAGATAAAAACTAGAATCTCTCTATAGCTTTATGCAAGTTGCCTTTAACTAGAGGAACTTTTAAATTATGAGCCTTCCAGAGTATTCAAACTGCTCCCCTGGAAAAAACTACAACATGTGATAACTCATTTTGGACAGGCAAAAGCATTCCAAAAATTATGAGCATGATTCATTTGAACATGACAATAAACAAAGGGATTTGCTTCAAAGACAGCTGGTAAAAGGAAAACACTCCCAAAGGTACCAGTGGCTGCTCTGGGCTGTGCCACCAGGCTTCTTATGAGAAGACCTAACCAACATGAGCCCTTTAAAATCCTATTTGTCATACTGCACCAATAGTCCTCTCCTGCTCTCCTTCTGCCCTGCCTGCCCCTGGGTAGCTGTGCGAACAGTGAAGAATGTTTCTTCAATGATTTATTCAATAAAGATCACAAAACTCATCAGATACATCATTCAAGCCATTATTTGCCAACTTTTGCTGCTCACATTGCAAGAGAGAGATTGAGCTCCTGAGAACACACAAAAAGGTTGTGCCGACAAAACAGCTTTGCCAAATCTTAAGTAGACTATTATTTAGCAATGTCCAAGCCCAAACAGCTCCTACTGCCCAGAGAAAGGCCAGCACAAGAGACAAAATAGAGGTTTGCTCTTCAGCATGAAAATGGGGAAAAAATACATATATTTATCTTAAAGGTCGGTTCTGTCACTGAGTAGTTGCCTAGCAACATTCCCTAGCAACCCCAGTGCAGGAAAGCCACAGCCAGCACTCTCCTACAGTCAATTAGAAATGGTAATTTCCATGGGAAGATCCCACCATCCACTCCAATTAGAAACACCAATTCTTTTTTCATCACCAACCTTTCTTATTAGAAGCTTTGTACATTTATCCCTCGCTCTGTTTTGCTCTGCCCTCCTGCACTGCCCAGTATAACCACTACACATCAGCAGCAAGTCATCTACAGCCTTAGGAGCAACACCTAAAAGTATAATGCAACTCATTCATCTTCATTCCAAATCAATGATGGTTTTCTTCTCTTCCACAAAAGAAGCTCGAGATCCAGCTGGCCCTTCAGTGCTCTTCAGATGTGGAGATCCTGTCAAAGGACAGGTCCTACAGCAAGCTGTAATTCTGGCACCAGAAGCTGCATTGTGCTTCCCAGAGTTCACACGGCTGTAGCTGGGTAACTTCTCTTCATGTTCTGAAGCATAATGCCATTAGGGAATGTGGAATTGTACCAGTAAACTACTGCACTTCCCTGCGCCTCAGAGTCTGTAAGCAACAGCAACGGGTAAGAATGGGTTGTATATAAAAAAGTAATTAAAGTGCTTGGTAATTTCATGTCTTTTAATGCAATGTGCTCTGAAATGAGATTTGAAAAATAAAAAGCCAGGCAAATCCTTGAGATGGGAATGATCACCTATTTAAAGCCTTTCGTACTTGGAGCTGTCAATCTCAGCAGTGAAATTAAATGAAGAGAAAGAGGAAAGAAAGGGAGCCTGTGTGGGCTGGTGACTGATCAAGGTTTGAACAGTCTCATTTACTGATCTCTCCAATATACAGTAATGACAAAAAATAGATTTTCTGTTGTCAAATGACCATAATTTTCTAGTTGTTTACTCTCTCCAGAGCCAAAAGCTATCTCCTCCTTAACTGCTTGCAAAAACTGTTACATGCTGTCAGTAGCAGTTTTCCTACTCACTCCCTCCCTCGTATAAAGTGCCAGTGATATAAGGGAGACATCTCCCTCAAAGTTTGGTGGAGATAAGCTCTAACACAACACTTACAGAGCTCACTCATAACCACATTTCTAATAAGCTGCAAACTCTCAAAACCTTAAAGAAGGGGCAATCTTACAGCTCTCTATAATACCTGAAAGGAGGATGGAGTGAGGTGGGGGCCAGTCTCTTCTCCCAAGTAACAAGTGACAGGGCAAGAGGAAATGGCCTCAAGTTGTGCCAGGGGACATTTAGATTTGGTATCAGGAGAAATGTCACCAAAAGAAGTCCCTTCAGAGCCTTAGATCCTGAAGCACATTTTCCCAGCACTGCTCCATGAAAGCAAACAGCACTGCTGATCTTCGCATGGTCTGGGGTGCTGGGATGCCTTCACTGCTGTAGCTCCCATCGGTGCAACCACTACACTGCCATTGCTCAAAATCCTCTTTGGCAAAGGGAAAAAAGCTGAGGGTTGGGGCCAGCATGCACCACGAGAGGATGCATTAGACCATTCTTACTTTTCAAAGTTGCAAGTCCTGGAACACTAGACAAGGGGGCAGGAAGAGAGTAAGTTTGACCCATCTGTCCCCTGGCCTTGGACAGGGTCAGCTGCCACCCGCCCCATTCCCAAAAGATGTTTTGATGAGCCACCAGTGATAAAGACGCTGCTACCTCCAAAGACAAATCATTTCATTGCCTCTAACTTGCCCATTAATAGCAAAGCTTTGCCATAGTTGGAGTCCTTTGACTTCATCACTCAAGACGCTCTTAAAGAATTCCCATGGCCCATAACACATCTGCCAAAATTCAGTTTCTATTCACAAGGAAATCTCTTTTTCTTAGCTTCCAAATCCTGCTGCATGCATGCAACTGGAACTTGGTTGGGCTGCTGCTCAGGGGCTTTTTCTGGCCATCCTCCTACAAAAGACACCCTCAGTTACCAACACTTCCACCAGCCAGGGCTGCTTTGCAGTGGCTGACACAGCCGGAAAGCATGGCAGGCATGTGTGGCAGCATCTGACTTCAACTTGAAAAATGACATTACAGCTCCAGCAGCATCATCTTTCTATACACTATTAAGAGAAAGCTTATTAGTCTGTGAAGCTGATATGGTGCATCTGCAACCCTCCGGCTGACTACTGCTAACTCCTTATTTCGTAAAGCCCACAGCAAAATCAGTCAATAGTAACAGAAGGGGTGAAAACCACAACTGTGTGATTTAATGTATAGCTTGTCAAAGTTATTTGAAAGGTCTGTATAGCCCTTAGCAAGAAAAAGGTTCCCCACACTTGCCTGAGAGCAATGTATTTGGTAATAAGGTAGTATAATCAAAAAGCAGACCTTCCTCCATAGCAAACACACTTTGATGCTCTGATTTATGTGACAGTATCCTGCAACAACTAGAGCTGGGAGACAGATCTACCTACACCTCTCCTTTAAAGTGAGCACAGTAAAAATACCAGAAGAGCATTGAGTCTCCAGAGCTAGCTGAGGAGAGGAAAAATATAACAACAAAGCAGGTTCAGTTCAGCCACAGCAAAAACTTAAACACACCAAGAGTGAAAAATTTAGAATCATAGAATCATAGAATAGTAAGGGTTGGAAAGGACCTTAAGATCATCTAGTTCCAACCCCCCTGCCATGGGCAGGGACACCTTGCCCTAAACCATGTGGTCCAAGGCTCTGTCCAACCTGGCCTTGAACACCGCCAGGGATGGAGCATCCACAACCTCCCTGGGCAACCCATTCCAGTGCTTCACCACCCTCACTGTAAAGAACTTCCTTATATCTAATCTAAACTTCCTCTGTTTAAGTTTGAACCCATTACCCCTTGTCCTACCACTACAGTCCCTAAGGAAGAGTCCCTCCCCAGCATCCTTATAGACCCCCTTCAGATACTGGAAGGCTGCTCTGAGGTCTCCACGCAGCCTTCTCTTCTCCAGGCTGAACAGCCCCAACTCTCTCAGCCTGTCTTCATACGGGAGGTGCTCCAGCCCTCTTGTCATCCTCGTGGCCCTCCTCTGGACTCGCTCCAACAGCTCCATGTCCTTTTTATGTTGAGGACACCAGAACTGTATGCAGTACTCCAAGTGAGGTCTCACGAAAGCAGAGTAGAGGGGCGGGATCACCTCCTTCGACCTGCTGGTCACGCTTCTTTTGATGCAGCCCAGGATGCGGTTGGCTTTCTGGGCTGCAAGCGCACACTGAAGCCAGCTCATGTTAAGCTTCTCGTCAACCAACACCCCCAAGTCCTTCTCTGCAGGGCTGCTCTGAATCTCTTCTCCGCCCAACCTGTAGCAGTGCCTGGGATTGCCCCGACCCAGGTGTAGGACCTTACACTTGGCTTGGTTAAACTTTATAAGGTTGGCATCGGCCCACCTCACAAGCGTGTCAAGGTCCCTCTGGATGGCATCCCTTCCCTCCAGCGTATCAACCGAACCACACAGCTTGGTGTTGTCGGCAAACTTGCTGAGGGCGCACTCAATCCCACTGTCCATGTCGCCGACAAAGATGTTGAACAGGACCGGTCCCAACACCGATCCCTGAGGGACACCACTCGTTACAGGTTTCCAACTGGACATCGAGCCATTTACCACAACTCTTTGCGTGCGGCCATCGAGCCAGTTTTTATCCACCGAGTGGTCCATCTATCAAATTGATGTCTCTCCAATTCAGAGACAAGGATGTCATGCAGGACAGTGTCGAACGCTTTGCACAAGTCCAGGTAGATGACATCAACTGCTCTGCCGCTGTCCATCAGTTCCGTGGCTCCATCATAGAAGGCCACTAAATTGGTCAGGCAGGATTTCCCCTTAGTGAAGCCATGTTGGCTGTCACCAACCACCTCGTTGGTTTTCATGTGCCTTAGCATGTTTTCCAAGAGAAACTGTTCCAAGATTTTGCCAGGCACAGAGGTGAGGCTGACTGGTCTGTAGTTTCACAGGTCTTCCACCTTCCCCTTCTTGAAAATGGGGGTTATATTACCCTTCTTCCAGTCATCGGGAACTTCACCTGATTGCCAGGATTTTTCGAATATGATGGACAGTGGTTTAGCAACTTAATTCGCCAGCTCCTTCAGGACCCGTGGATGGATTTCATCAGGTCCCATAGACTTGTGCATGTTCAGGTTCTTAAGATGGTCTCAAACCTGATCCTCTCCTACAGTGGGCCTAAGGTCTTCATTTTCACAGTCCCTGCATTTGCTTTCCAAGACTTTCGTGGTGTGGTCAGAGCATTTGCTGGTGAAGACTGAGGCAAAGAAGTCATTAAAAACCTCAGCCTTCTCCAAATCCATGGTAGCCAGTTCTCCTGATAGCTTCCGGAGAGAGCCCACGTTGTCCCTAGTCTGTCTTTTATTTGCTACGTATCTACAGAATCCTTTCCTGTTATCTTTTACATCCCTTGCCAAACTTAATTCTAGCTGGGCCTTAGCTTTCCTAACCTGGTCCCTAGCTTCCCGGGCAATGCTCCTATATCCTTCCCAGGCTGCCTGTCCTCGCTTCCACCTTCTATAAGCTTCTTTTTTCCCTCTCCTGGAGGGCTCCTGGACGCTGTGCTTCCCCTGCTCCGGTGTTAAAGGCGTCCTCTCTGGAGATATCTCAATTCAAATAGAAGGGTCAGAAAACAACTATTGCCATTCCTGGGTGAACATGGGAAGATGGAGGTGGAGATAAACCAAGGGGGTCCTCTCTCCTTATCACCTTCTCAGCCTCTCCAAGAGTCAGTGCTCCCTAGCCTGAGGCTGGGCTGCGGGTCTGCTCCCCCTTTCTCTTGCTGTCCCCTGCCCCTGGTGCTACTCGTGGGGTGCTGCCATGAACCTCAGCCTGTCAGCTGTGCAGGCTGGCTCTCCATGAAGGAAACAACCCTCTGGTACGGGACCAACCCAGGTTGAACAGAGAAGAGGAGTGCCTTGCTCTCTTTTGCCTAAGCACAGCTTTTAAAACTAAAGCAGACAAGTAAGAGTTAACAAGTAAACCACATCCCCCAGCCAGAACCACCAACACTCCCTCAACAAGCTGACAGAGGGGAGATTGAGATGAGCTCTTGGGCAGAAGCTCTTCCCTGTGAGGGTGCTAAGGCGCTGGCACAGGGTGCCCAGAGAAGCTGTGGCTGCCCCATCCCTGGCAGTGTTCAAGGCCAGGTTGGACACAGGGGCTTGGAGCAACCTGCTCTAGTGGAAGGTGTCCCTGCCCGTGGCAGGGGGTTGGAACTGGATGGGCTTTAAAGTCCCTCCAACCCAAACCAACCTGGGATTCTATGATATGGCTCCAACTTCACAAAAGTTAAGCGTAGTTATGTGGTTAGAAGTTACTCTTTCAATGCCACGATTTTGGATTAGGTAAATTCCGTAAATTCACAGGGAGCAATTTATAGCCTTTTACTGAAATTGTGCTACTGAAACCCAGTTTGCTCATCCCTCAAAAGGCCACAGAAGACTTTCACAAAAGAAATGAAAAGGTAAGATTTGAAAGGCAATTTCAGAATTTAAATGAGAAAGTGGTGATTATGCCTTCAGCCCTTCAAAACAGAAAGAAGGGCTTTGTTATAAAGTTAGGCTGGAGCCAGCCCCATTCAACTATCAAAAAAAACAGAAAAGAGGAAAAACAAAACAACGTCTCTGCATTAAAACCATGGCCATGCTAAGAGTGAAGCCACCCTCCCTCACAGAAATGGGAGGGCAACTGGAGAGCCCATTTAATCCTGAGAATTCTTAAAGCACCCAGAAAGGATGCTGGAGGGTAATACACTGGCAAGATGTATTGGCAGCATGCGTGTGTCCCAAATTCCTTTGTGTTCTTCTGCCACTGTGAGCACCAACTGCTTCTCTCTTCAGCAGAGTGAGCTGCTCTGCACCCACCCTGCTGCAGTCCAGCTTTATCCATGCTTGTTTGACATGGATGAACTGAAGCCAAGAAGAGATGATGGATGGATGGAGGGATGGATGGATGGATGGATGGATGGATGGATGGATGGATGGATGGATGGATGGAGGGAGGGAGGGAGGGAGGGAGGGAAAACAAGACAGAGCCAGAGGATGGCCCCTGAGGCTATAGGCCAAGTGGAACACAGTGGGGTCCCTCCCAGCACCCAGTCTTCAGCCCAACCTGCAGGGTCCAAAAGTCCCCATGGTATAAGCCACCACAACTCCTTCAGGAGAAACCACTCCATTCTGTATTGCTTTTTGGTAGCTAAACAAGAGGAATCCTCCCTGTGCCCAAAAGGGGGAAAAAAAAAGGATAGAATAAAATGCAAGTTCAAAGGCTGCCTTTGTTGCAAAGAGAAAAAATGTGTGTGAAGAATATTGGGGGCAATTATAAAATAAGCTCAGGTCATTGACAGAATCTGACAGCCTCTGGGCAAAATCACAGGCTCTCCCAAGACATCCATCCTGAGCATCATGTCCACCCCTCTTTTAAGTTTTACTGAGAAGCCCAAGTGCCTAAATGGTTATTTATGGAATACTAATAGCCACAGTTTGCAATTGAAATGAAGACTCACTGCAGCACTGGAGCTATCATGGCGTTAAGAGTCTGTGTTGGTACATAGCAGTATAGCTTAGCTTTTACAGAGTTCCTCTCATCAGTAGATCTTCAGGCATTAACTGCTGCCCCAAGAGGTAAAAGGAGGAAGATTTCTGGCAGAACACTAGCACTTTTCCAAACTGTTGAAACTACATACTAGAGCTTACCCCTTGTTGTAACCTTTCATACGCTTCCACGTTCAAAGTCCTGTGTGTCTTTTATACTAAACACTTGTAACTGTCAAAACGTTTAATGCTGGTAATGACTTCAGGCTGGCAGATCCATTATATTCTCAGCTATAGCACATGCAACAAGGCCAGGGAGATGCTCAGGGGCATCGTGTTCTGTGTGGGCCATGTCATCGTCCCTGCCATGGTGCCTGCCCGGCAGGACACAGCAGGGCTGTGGAAGCTGCAGGCACAGAGGCGAGGGTGGGATATGGACAGGGGTGGCACAGGGACACGGGCTGTCAGGCGCGCGGGTGGCACAGGGCTGTCACTAGAAGGCGGGGGAACGGGGATGCCGGTGGACCAGGGACACGAGGAGCCCCAGAGCGCGGTGGTTGCCGAGGTTCCGCCGCGCGGCTCCCGCAGCGCGTTCCGGGCCGGTGGCCGTTACCGGAGAGCAGGAGAGAGATGGCGCTGCCGGGCCCATGGCGCTGCCCCTGGCGCTGGCCGTCGGCGCTGCCCCTGGCGCTGTTCGTGGCGCTGACCTGCCTGGTGCAGGGATCGCTGCTGGGAGCGGCGCTGGGAGCGGGGGGTGCCTGGTGTGCGCTGCGGTCGCGCCCGCCCGCCAGGCGCCCTCCGGCCCGGCGCTCTCCCGCACGGTTCCTGCCCCCCCCGGCGCCCTCCCCGACTGCTCCTGCCCCCCTACAGGCCGAGCCTCATTGCCCGGTTCCCACCCCGTTGGCTCCAGGCCGTCCAGCGCCCGAGGGGCAAAAGGGCCGGTAACTTTGGTCTAGCCACAAGCGCCAGCCACAGGGACAGCACCCAGTCCCACGGCAACTGCCTTGGGTGAGCACGGGGGGAGGATGTGGGTGGGATAAGGACACGGGTGGCACAGGGACACAGGTGGGATAAGGACACGGGTGGCACAGGGACACTCCTTGTCAGGGACACAGGCGGCACAGAGACACTGGTTGTCAGAGATGCCAGTGGCACAGGGACACGGGTGGCACAGGGATATGGATGGCACAGGGACACTGGTTGTCAGGGATTCAGGTGGCAGAGGGACATAGTTGGGATATGGACAGAGGTGGCACAGGGACACTGGTTATCGGGGATGCACGTGGCACAGGGACACAGGTGGGATAAGGACATGGGTGGCACAAGGACACTCCTTGTCAGGGACACAGGTGGCACAGGGACACTGGTTGTCAGAGATGCCGGTGGCACAAGGACACGGGTGGCACAGGGATATTCCTTGTTGAGGACACAGGTGGCACAGGGATACGGGTGGCACAGGGAAACTCCTTGTCAGGGACACAGGTGGCACAGGGACATGGATGGCACAGGGACATGGGTGGGATAAGGACATGGGTGGCACAGCTATGGCGGTGCTGGGCCCATAGCGCTGCCCTTCATACTGCTCCAGGGATCACTTCTGGGCGCAGGGGGGTCCTGGTGTGCGATAGGGCCCTGCCATCCTGAATGGCTCCTGTCCCCATGTCGCCTGCAAGGCAAAACGGCCGCTAACGGCGGCTCAGCCACAGGCACTGTCTGTGCTGAGAGCACCCAGCCCGCCACTACTGCCTTGAGTGAGCGTGGAGGGAGGACGGGATTGGATCATCCCGCCACTAACGGCAGCGCTGACCGTTGTGCCCCCGCAGAGCCCCGCTGAACACCGTGCGCCACCAGGACCTGCTGCCGCCGCACTGGAGCCCTGGAACGGTTTTCCCGCCGGTACGCTGGGACACTCACATGCCCAGGGGCTCGCCATGGGCCGCCGCCCAGCCCCGCTCCGCAGCCCTCAGCCCAGCACAGAGCTCTTTTCCCCTCCCCACTCTGCCCTGGCCAGTCTGCTGGGGGGATACAGCCAGGGGAAAGAGAAAGACAAAACCTCTTTGCTGTGCTGACACCTTTTCAGCTGGAGGCAGCAGCACATGTGGGAGGCCTGTGTTCCCACTTTGACGCAGGTCTCCTCAGCAGCTGCTGAGCTGGAATAAAACACTGCTCACAGCCTGGGCTGGGCTTGCAGATGTGACAGTGGGACGTAGTCATGGCTAATGGAGCTCTGCATCTGTGCAGGGAAAGGTTTTCTGCAGGATGGATCAGCAGGGAAGGGTTTTCTCTGCCTGGGCCAGCAGCATCCTCCCTCCCCATTGCCTCGGCCATAAAGAGCCTGGCGTGGAGGCCACTTGCTCCCAGAGTGGATTCAGTTTGGGGTGCTCAGGCTTTGCCCTCCATGGTCGTTCTGGAGGGGAGTTGAGCAGTGTTGAAACAAGAAAGGCTCTGGGCTCGGTAGCCAGCACCTGGGAGATGGGATTTACTCTGCAGTGAGCAGGAGAACGGGAGGCTGTGCTCCCCCGAACCAAAATAGTTACTACTGGTCTCTTTCTGCGTTCCAGGAGAAGCGGATGTATGTGAGGACATCTCCACAGACCACCGCAGGATCCTGCTGTGAGGTGCCGCTTTGGAAAGGAAGGTAACGTACAGCTCATCCAGCAAGTGCTTCCTTCTCAATGCTAGCTGGGAAGAAAGCAGTTGCCTTCCCAGCCATTGCAGCGCCCAAGTCCTGCTCTCCACCGAAGCCGGGACACTCCAGGCCCCTGAGGCATGGCTGCTGGGTCACCCAGCTGTGGGGAAGCCCTGTTGTTGTGTCCATCAGCATCCGTGCCGCCTTGTTGCACTGCGGTCCTGGTGGCAGCGCTGACCTGCACCATCCCTGCCCTGCGCCCAGGCCAGCTTAGAGCTTGAAGGGCTCAGAGTGCTGCGGCGATAACATTGCCGTGTGGCACTGGCGTGTCCTGGGTCCGGCTGGTTGCCGAAACACTGAAAGGAGACGGCCCCCAATTTTTGCCATCACCTCAAAAGCAATTCATGGGAGCTCCAGTAGGGCTGTAATGTAGCACCCTCCTGGGCGCGCAGGCCCTTGTTCTCCTCTCTGCTGGCTCAGAGAAGGACCTGAGCTTGTCCTGACTAAAAGCGACAGAGCTGCTGCCCTGCTGACAGGCTGGGTCCAAGCCAGGGCCCTGTCAGGGGCAGCGGCTCCCACCCGGGATCCCCCGCTGCTGCCCTGAGGCTGCCCGAGCCGGGCCATGGGTAGGGGAGCAGAGCAGCTCCTCTGCCTGGAGCCACGGTCAGGCTGCTGCTGTGGCTCAAGGCTCTTGCCCTGAGCTCTGCTCTTTGGCAAAGACGGCAAAGAAACACAGCAGGGATGCTTGTGGGAGTCCTTGGTGTGTTGGGTCTCGTCCTCCTCCCAGGAGAGGGGCCAAGCCTGGGGCTGACCCTAACTGGCTCTCTCACACTTGCGCAGGGAATGGGAGGTGCGGCGGCCAGGGAGTTGCACGCCAGGAACAGCAAACAAGGCTGTGCAGACCGAGGAAGGTGAGTGCAGGTGGGGCCCAGCTCTGTGCCAGGCTTGCATGGGCCACTGGTGCGGGCCAGCAGCAGGACAGCAGATAGCTCAAGTCTGCAGGTGGGATCAGCTTGAGGTGTCCCCTGGAAACTAAGAACGTGCTGGTCCTGAGGCAGTGGCGTTTGTGCTGGCCTCAGCGACTGCCCTAAAGGGATTTCCTGGTGCTAATTGAGGGGCGCTGACAGATGCCTGGGAGCTGGTCTGCAAGGGGGAACACCAGCCTCCATGCCAGCATGGGTCCAGGTGTCAGCCTTAGAGCAAGATCTGTTGCGGTACAAGTAGCACCCTGCTCAACTTCCAGGCTGAGCTCATTCCAGTGCTTCCTCAGCTAAAAGAGAGAGGAAATCCTGTGTGCCCATCGCGCAGAGGGTCCCGTGGCACAGTGCTAGATGTGGCCCACGTGTGGCAGTTTGTGTGGTTTGTGGTTCGGGTGGGCAGCATGCAAGCACCGTCTGTGGAGGTGGGAAGGGGCCGCTGGCCCGTGGAGCCCCAGCAGGCTCCTGTGACAGCTTCCCCACGGATCTCTTGTGGCCAGCTGCTGCCCCAGGGCACCGCAGCCTTGTCCGCGGCTTAAGGCCGTGTCCCTAGGTCTACCCTCCAAGACGGTCATCCAGAGAGGAGTGAGAAGGGACAAGCCCCTTGGTACAGGACAAACGCCTCTGCTGGGAGCTGCTCCTGACTTGTCTCCTCCTGTAGCTGTCGAGAGGCCTGAGGAGAAGCGGCAGGAGACCCCGAGCCCACCACCGTCGCCGGGAAACGGAAGACCGCGGAAGAGGAGCATCTGCCTCCTGGTGCCTTGGGATAACGAACCACTGGTGCTGGTACGTCGCTGTCTCGCAGCCTCTTTTGCTCTCCTCTGGGCATAGAATGTGCTCAGTGCAATTCCTGCAGGGCTGGGGGCAGGCTGACCTGCCTGCCTTGGGGCAGGGGGTCTTGTCCTTGGCTGAGTGGGAAGTGACGCTCTTCCCTGCCCCAGTGTGTGCTGGGCTGTGCGTGACTGTGCTGCCCGCTGCCGGGGCATCTACTGGCCCTAGCTGCTAGCTGTGGTAGAACCATGGGCTTCATGGGTCTGGCGCCAGCCTGCTTCCACCCCTCTTTCAGAGCAGCTCTGCCGGCTTCCCTGAGAAGGAACTAAGCTACTGCTCTCTCTTGGCAGCCCCCTGCACCTGACCCGGGCTACCCCATCACAGAAGAGATCATCGAGGAGGAGAGGGAGGCAGCGTGGCAGCGGCTACGCCGGCTCTTGGGGCATAAGGCTGGTAAGGGCAGACTGGGAACGCGAAGGGCACGGCAAGGAGCAGAAAGCCAGGGCCCGGGCTGGCAGGGCAGTGGGGTGTCTGCGTAGCGCAGGCTGAGGAAGCTCCTGGGCCAGTGCTGCCTGCTCCTCAGGTCTGCAGCTCTTCGAGACTTGTGAAGACTTGGGTGGGAGGCCTCGTGTCCCGGGGCTGATGGCCGAGGTTCCCCAGGGCCGGAGCTGTGAGCTGTTCATGCTGGGAGGCTCGGCTCAGGGGTAGTCCTATACAGCAAGTTGAGGGTCCTGATTTCTTGCTGCCTCCCAGCAGATGAGGTCCCCAGCACCAGTGAGGAAGATGTGTCCCTGGGCACAGCCATCGCCCAGGGCTCCTCTGGCACCAGCTACGCACAGGAGACCACAACATCGGACATTTCTGGGCTGGCCGCTTCCACCACCACCACCGGCCATAGTCACAGCGCCCAGCCCAGAAGCACGAGCACCCCCGTGTTGGGAGGTGAGTTGGGGCACACAGGGCTTCTCCAGGGGTGAAGGGCAGGGCTGGATTGAGGCAGCAGCTTTCCTGCCAGACCTGGTTGAGCCCGCCGGGCTTGGGCTGTGCAGAGCCTTGCCATGAGGAGGGAAGTTGCTCCTGCCACTCGCTGCCTCAGTCCCCAGCCCTGGGGGGTGGAGGGAAACTGAAATGCCGCTCCTTGACCCCTCTGGATGCACTGGATGCATCAGCTCCTGCAGGTACTGCCAGCTCCCTAAAGCCAGGCTCTTCCTCCTTTGCTGACCCCTGCTCACAGACTTGTGTTGCTTTGCAGGAACTCCTGCGCCCCTCACGCCTTGGAAGAGTCGTCGCTTCCTCTGGTAGAGAGGGAGTTGGTGCTTCAGCCTTGAGGAGCTGACGGCTCGTGTTGTCCCCTTGGGCTGGGGGATGGTGGAAGGGCCAGGCTGTGCTGTAGGAGCCAGCTTGGGTGGTACCTGCTGGGATCCGGGGATGAAAACCTTCTATTCCCCCCGGGGATAGGGATTGTGGTAGCCCCTGTGCCAGCTCAGAGCGTGGCTGCAGACACCTGATCAACCTTTGTGCTTCCAGGTTCGTCCACCCCCGCCTCGTCCACCCAGGCAAGAAGGAGGACACGAGGAACCGGCAAGCGCCAAAAGGCACGCATCCAGCATTCCCGTAATAAGTAACGGCCAGTGCTGCTGGCCCCCCACCCGCGGGGGTCTGGTCCAGAGCAGCTCCGAGGCGGGACCAGGGTGATGGGGCCAGGCCCGTCTCTGCTGACAGCAACAAACCGTGCTGGGTGGCAGCGCCCAGGGTGGGACAGGATGAGCCAAATGCTTCCTACTGGAACAGCTGCACAGCCAAGGCTGGATGAACCTCTGTGCATCTCTGCAGCGTTTCCTTCCTTTATTTTGCCGTGTTTCCTAAGGCGTAAACTTTTGCTCCAGCCCTGGCAGTGTCTCCCCTCCCTTCCCCTCTCTGCTGCTGCCCACTCCCCATGTGGGGATGCTCTGGAGCCACTAGCGGAGTCCAGAGTGGATGGGGGTTCTCACCCTCCCCAAATCCAAATTGTTTTTCATTTGTGGCTCATCCCCACCCGCTTGGGGTTTGCCAGCTCCCAGGAGCTGTGGTGCTGTCTCCCCTAGTGCCGTTCAGTGGGAGCAGGGTACAGGCTGCCAGAACCAGGGCTCACCTGAGATCTGCCCCCCCCCGCCTGCAGGGTCCCCACCACCCCCAAGAGGGCTTCGCTGCCGGGTCTTCTACTGCCTGAGCCATGCGAGTGTGTGTGTCGGGTGGAGTCTGAATTACAGATAAAACCACAAATATTGCCATGTTCTTTCATGGAATCACACTTTATTTTTATAGTTGAGCTGTTACAGCACCTCCTTCCTTCTAAAACGTGATGTAGATGGATGTGACTAAACCTGTTCTCTTTGGTTTTTTCTTCTTCCCCAAGGAGGAGGACCGCTCTGACGCCAAGTGGCCTTTCGGACCGCCAGGGGCAAAACGTCGTCGGCTGTGATCTTTGTTGAAGATTTTATTGTTCTACATTTGTTCTTCAGTTGTTTTAATATTCTAGTTGTACTGTTGTTCTTTTGTTAGTATACTGTAGATCTTTTGTTGTTATACTGTAGATCTTTTGTTGTTTTATTGTTATAATGTTATTAAACCTTTGTTGTTATGTTATTAAACTTTTGCTGTATTGTTTTAATGTTGTTAGACCTTTGTATTAAACCTCTGCTGTTAATGTTATTAAACCTTTGTTGTAATGTATTAAACCTTTGTTCTACTTTTGTTTTCACAATCATTTTACTATCATTTTAGTATTTAGTAACTGTCAAGATAGGATTCCCACCCCCCCCCCCACCGCACCCCCCCATCCCCTCTTTCTATGTCCTCCACTTAAAGTAAATAGGCTGTGTTCACATCTGCCTTCCCAGTGTTTGATTCCTGGGCCAGGGCACAGGGTGCCGCTTTCCAGCACCCTCTGCTTGTGGGTGCTTGCCTCCCCTGTTCAAACACAGCTGTGTGGTGGAACAACAGTTAGTATTACTACTACTCTTTATTATTTCACTAGTTTTCCTCCACTTTGCCTCTGCTTCGAGCAGTGGCAATTTCAGGGCAAGACTGCACAAACGTGCTGGAAAGGCCAGTGAAGAGAGAGAAACACATGGTAGGTCACTGGCCAGATCCTTACTGACAACAGAAATTTAGTACCATCAGCTCAACACAGAGTCAAGGAAAAGGTGGGAGGGGGGGAAATGCAAAGAAACTTCATCGTAATCCTTTTTTTCTTTCTTATTTTTTTCAATTAATATGGAGTGCTCAAAACCAAGACTCCAACTCATCCATTAGACCTGCAATTTAAGCTAAGAATGCAATGGTGGGGGGCAGAGGGTGGGTGGAATCTGTCCCTTCTGTGGATCAAAAGACTCCCATTTCTGAACCCAGTTGTTTTGTTTAAGAGGACTGCACATTTGTTAAGTCCTCTCTTGGCAAAGGAACCACAAGCTCTTCACAAAGAACAGTCTCACACAGCAGTACGTACAGAAAGATGTAAATAGAGTCATAAAAGAGACTTGTTTTCTTTAGCAGATTGCCTGCTCACCAGCAAGTATTTTCAGAAGATGCTACCTCTGTGTCCTCCTGAGAAAGAAGGAACAGTTTAGGACTGAAGAGGGGAAAATCTGAATGCACTTGCTATCCATTCTCTGAATCTTCAGTAGCTTAGCATTAAATGCATAGAGCTGCAATTGCCTGTGTTCCAACCTACATGAGAATTTTATTTATGAGTGGAGTGGCCCACTATCTCTCTCACTTTCCCTGTCCATTCTTTGTATCATAGAATGGTTTGGGTTGGAAGGGACCTTAAAGCTCAACCAGTTCCAACCCCTTGCCACGGGCAGGGACACCTTCCACTAGAGCAGGTTGCTCCAAGCCCCTGTGTCCAACCTGGCCTTGAACACTGCCAGGGATGGGGCAGCCACAGCTTCTCTGGGCACCCTGTGCCAGAGGCTCACCACCCCCACAGGGAAGAACTTCTGCCTAGGAGCTCATCTCAATCTCCCCTCTGTCAGTTTAAAACCAATTCCCTTTGTCCTATCACTACATGCCCTTATAAAGCATAAAAAATAAAAGCACTGAGTGGAGACCTGCCAAGCTCAAGCGGAGCAATTGCTCCAACTCTCTTTTGCTCCGACTCCTGTCTCCAGGCAGTTCACCTTGGCACAAACTTCATTATAAGAACACCATGTGTCAGATGAGCAGACACGTAGGGTATGGGTGGATTCCCAGGCCTGTGACACAAGGCCACACATGCCACTCTTCCAGCAAGGCAGGGAGCAAACAGGAGCGGGGCCCATCACTCCCATTCCCTCAGGGAGGTGAGAGGGAGCAAAATCTGGGGCTCAGTTTCAGCACCTGCCAAATCACACATTTTTCCTCAGAAAAAGGATTACAAGGGGAAGAGGTTTTGCAGAGAACATTTTTTTTGCCTTCTCTGATTGCAGCCTTATTACCTGCCAGGGTTCAGTCTGCTCCAGTTGGTATCCTCCCAGAGATGAGTCGTGAGCAGAAGGTAAGGCTAAAGCAAGTTGAAGTCCCCTTTGAAATTTCACGACATTGAAATGCAAAATCATCCATAGGGATATGGATCAGCTGGAACAGTGGCAAAGATCTAAGGTGTTTGGCAAGCCTGAAGCAGCAGGCACAGCTACCCGAAGATGAAAAGCATTTGGGAGGTGACAGAGCAGCATACTGATGACTGCATGGAAAGAACCACTGCTCTAAAAGGCACAGAGAAACCAGATCTCCAAATGGCGAATCTCAAGATGTTCAAGTGTACCTACACCTGAACCAGGCTCAGGTTTCAAGCCACATGCAAGGGCTGTAGGAAAACAGTCTCTCCAGACAGCCTTACAGTGCAAAGGACCACCTTTGACCCAAGTGCTTAATAGTGCACCACTTATACTGTTTCCACACCAGTCTGCAGTGGGAGACCCACACTCCACTGCTCAGAGCAACCTGCACCACCAGGACCCATTCCTGAATGGAATGTAACTGCTTGGAATGTCATTCCTAACCCCCCAACCCCAACAAAAGAAAAGAAGTCTCTTTGCAGCCTTATTACCTCTGAGGATTGAGCTGCTGCCTGTAGCACCCTTTCCTCCTGAGGACAGCAGGATTGCTCAGCCAGAGCCTCCAGCAGCACTGGAGGTGGCTATGGGCAGGGATTTTGCTAAGTGTTATGCAAAACTTTTCACAGGCATTGGATCACTCGAATATCTGCTTAAAGCAAGGCAAGAGTTGAACTGTGATGCACTGGCAAATGGTCTTGAGCAACAGACAAAAGCAGAGCAGGTACATGGCTGTATGCCAGATGAAAATGGCTTCTTGTGACAACTATTCATCTGCCCTACTTTGGATGTGGTAACTATGCTGAAGGTAACTGCAAACCCTTAAGCACCATTGCAATAGCCTTGTGTACTTCAGAAACCAAAAGCTTGATTTAAGATCACAGGGCACCTTATCTGTAGCTCTTGCTATTGTGCAATTACTACGGTATCCATATGCAGAGAAAAAGGGAGTATCAGTGACTGTAACAAACATATTTCTTCCCTAAACTACCTCCTTGGAACACCTCGAGAGTTGCTTAAACCACAGGTCAAAAAGTCCAAGTGGTTATTTGCACTGAAGGGATGAGACTTGAAAGGCTCCAAGGATGAGAAATGCCAACTATTGCAAATACCACAAACTGATCTTAAAACAGATACCGTGACAAAGAGCACAGGATGGGCACAGTCTTCAAAGGACAGTAATTTTTCATTGCCTATCAGCAATGGTTCAGTTCTAGCAGAAGGTCTCCCTATGTGCTATAATTATACTGTCAGATGTGCTCACAGGCAAGTATTCCCCAAAACTAGCTTCCATCCTCATGGAAGTGACTGACTCTGACACACATGCTGCAAGTCAGACACACCACTGAATGGAAACAGCTGGGCCATGCTTGGGGGAGGCAAGAACTAGACAATCCTGAAGGTCCCTTCCAAGCCAAACTATTCTGTGATCTATGGTCTTCTAAATCAAAGAGATTAAAAGCATAAAATCATACACTTGTGTGCTCAACCTCAAATAGTTCTTTCAGTGTCGGCCTCGACGCAAGGCCACGATCCAGTGATGAATACTTAACAAATTAGAGCACTGAAGAGCCCAGATAGAAAATAATCTGTCAAGTTCACAACTAATGCTGCATTTCTGACAAAGCAGCAGAGGAAAGGGCTGGAGACAAGCCCAGCAAGCACACACACAGCACACCCATGGAGACTGCAGGTTAGTCCATTAGCAAACACTGAGCACCTCTGCACCATTGCAGGGAAAGCAGAAGAAGGACCAGAACACCCAGCCCAGTACACTTCATCCTGCTGAAGAGTGCGAGCCACAAAGAGCTGCTACTCTTACCAAGACAGCCAGCAAATGTGTAGGTCCTTTAAAAACAAAAAGGAACTCATGCTGTTAAATGTCCCTTCACCATCCTTCTGGCTGCAGGAGCTCCACAATTGCTATCTGCTTCCTAAATAACCCAAGTGCTCCAGAAAAGAATGAAAAGACAGACCAATTTGTACAGAGCATCCAGCAAGTGACAGTACATGTCTTTAACCCTGGTGCTTGCATTAAAGTCGAGTGATTCCATGCAAGTTATCCCTAACCCACCATGGCTGCACAACAAAACGCTTGTTTTACACTGTAATGCTCTCTTCCTACAACTCCTTCATTGCCCTGCTCCCTCGCTGCCTCCCCACTGCCAGACCTTGCAACACTTGGCACTCCCTGACTTTTCTGGCTGTCTTTGAAGCTCAGCATTTCACTAATTCATTTCCATGCTTTTTTGTTCTAAGAATTCCTCTGTGAAGTCTGCTCAGTCTTGGGAAGCAATGCTGTGCTAGTGTGCGCCTTTTATAACCAGGAGCTCAAGCATGAAATGGGAGAAAGACTGAGCATATGTATACTCACACTATAGCATCAACGAGTTGGAGAATAGAGTTCACATAAGAGATGGGGAACAGCTTCCTGGCCTAGAAGGTGCTTTCCATTTAGGAAGATGAAAATTGACTTCTCCACTCTTTTTCAATTAATTACTATAGCCAGAACCATGTGATTAAGCAGAGTAGATGCTTTACAGCAACAGATTTTCTGCCAGGACCTTCAGCAGTAAGTGGGGCTGGAGGCTGCCACTTATACCAGTGCAGAGCCATAGCCAGGCTGGCTTTCACTGTGCTCCACCATTCCTAGAGCCCACATTTTCCTTCATCTTCAAGGATCTCACACACAACTTTCTTTCCCATCTCATCAGCACCCCAGACTTCAAGGCAACTGACATCAGTGTCTGGTGCCACTGCCTCTTGGGGCTCTTTTCCCAACTCCATACAGCTTTGCAGGTAGGTGGATAACTTTGGATAGCTTTTATTATGCTCTGTGACCGCTATGCAATTTCTCCAGAGCAGCAACTCCTCTAATCCACTGGAGGCTTCTCTTCTGTGGTTCAGACAGTGATTATTGCAGATGGGTGATGTAACCTCACAAACAAGTCAAGGCAGCTTATGACTCAGTTCAATCAAACATGACAATAATATTCTACACCTATCCTCCATGGATGTTGTAACAAAGCTTCCAACCCTTGAGTTACAAACCACATTCTGGTTCCCTGCCTTTAAATTATGAGGCCAGGATACATACAAGTTCTGCTACAAGGAATAGACTCCAAGATTCTCAAAGCCAAGTATTCTCCCCATTTGAATTGGGACTAGTTGAGTTAAATTGATTTTTTTTTTAATGCACTTATCCTCTACAGGGACTTCCCCCCCAAATGCTGATTTGCTGAAACTGTGCCTATCCAATACTCATTTACTGAATTGCATGGAAAGCTGCCAAAAGCAGCGATGCCTTCTGGACTAAACAAGGGATTTATTACTGAGAAACCACAGCACAGGGTAAAAATCCATCACAAACTTATTGATTTAAACTGATTGTAAGTAATCACACCCAATTTATAAGTGAAACATACTGCCATCTAATTTAGAGTAAGTGAACTGAACGCTACTACTCTGAATTCTGTTTAAAAGCAAACTCTAATTGATATCCAAATAGAAATAATTGAAGCTTTCAGAAAACATGAATAAAATATTCTGTTGTCTCTGTTTATTATGTATTGATAGGTCATTTTTACCTATTTAAAAATAGACAGTAATTATAGTATTATACTTCAGCAGGAATTTATACGTGAGCCTGAGGGCAAGTTAAATAGAATTGGACAAGTACTGTGCCTACAGCGTGGAGAAGAAAATTTGATGTGTGGGATGCAGTTTAAATGACTTCAACTCACTCTTAATATAGAAACTTTAAACTTTGCCCACTTTCCAGCCAAAACATGATGAAATAAAGTAATGCATCTTACTAAAACATGCATCTCCCCTCCAGAGGAAGCTTCCTGGGATGAAAATTGTATTGTATGGCACAAGTTATCGCTGCAGCACATCTTCCCTCCAAGATCCCATTCAGGGAATTGTGCTTGTCAGCCTCCTTTGCTATGTCTCATAACTGGATCTCAATCCTCAGCGGCATTTCTCAGCCTATAGCCCATTTTATTTCTAAATAAATGGTTGAAGATATTTGCTGTTCTTCCAAACTGTCAGTGTGTAAGCACTGCCAGGAAGAAACAACAACAACATGATTGCTCAGAATCATCTCTCATACTAGAAATTTGGCTATTAATATTTAAGGACGTAAGAACATATTACTTCTTATTAACAGAATCACTTCTAGCAGGAGCACAGTGTGCCACCACTTCCAGTATCCAACTGGCTTCATGGCTTTTGAAGACCAGAAGCCCACCTCGAACCTTTCCTCCTGGAAACGCCTTCTCATGTCATATTTAAAGACTAACATGTAATTTCTCAAGAGGAGCACTTGTGCCAGCTCACAACATGATCAACTTGAAAGGTCCACTGGACACATTTCAACTGTCCTTCCCACTGCAGGTTGGGTTCAGACATCTCCTCATCAGCTGCCTGTTTGCAGGAAGGTGCATTTCAAGTCTTGTGTGAAGATAAAAGCATAAATAAGATGTTCAGATGGCCTTGTGACAACATGAAAATGTTAAAGTAATGCTCTAACATATGTTGCACGCAGGAGTTTGAACCTCACCCTGCACTGAGCTGCACTGAGTGGCACAGTTGTCCATAACTGGCCTCATTACAACTCAAATAAGTCCATTTGCAGAGTGCATGGCAGGACTGGGCCCTCGGGAACTGGTTATGTTCCTGCAGCTGATTAAATTGCTGCATATCTTCAAGAAAGCAACAGCTCTGCATCCAAATCATGATGTACTCCTGTTTGCCTAGTTGGTACTAGCCACCTGCTAGCTGTTAGTTTTGCACAACTAGACATTTTCATTTACATAAACTTCCCCATTTTTATCATAAGGTGGCTCTTAACACCAATCCCATGATTCAATGCCACAAAAGGCTCTCTGCTTTTCTGCTGCTCCCAAATGAAGGAATCCTCAACTGTCATGACCAGTGCTAAATGATTCCAGGGGATGTCCATGCCCCTCGGGTACTTGCCAAGCATGACTTAAATTCTAGAGAAGCTACTGTGAGAAATAAAACCTAATTCACGAGCTCGGTTTTTTAGGACAAAGCTATCCACTACAAAGCAATGCTGTTTAGCAGAGATGACTTCTCTGTCTAGTGACATGAATGACAAGCTTTAGAACACAAGGATTAAAACCCCAATGCACAACTGTCTCCATAGAGATTACTTGGCTTCCATTTCTTCTCCTACAGGTGGTAGGACACTGCCCAGGCTCTGAAAGGGGCAAGCACAGACCCCAACGTTTATTTTTTCTCCCTGACACAGTCTGCAGAGAGATATGGAAGCCCTGAGTCCCCCCCAGCACAAGCAAAAGACAGCAAAACACCACAAGATATTTGTTGTCCTGGGTTGTCATTTTAGCCTCAGGAGTATTTAAGGAATGAACTAAAATTTAAGTCAATTTAATGCCAAATAGCACCAAAAAGTCCCCTCACAATCACACTGTCTTTTAGTATCCCTGTGACAGCATCCACACCCTCCTCACGTTTACAGCCTGTTACTTTCTGATGGTTGTCCTCTCTTTGCTTACCCTACAGCTTTGCACCTCAGCAAAGTGAAATGCTGATATTGAACGTGAAAGAGAAACTCATCTGTGTGATGAGAGTAGTGAGCTGGCATAGAGCTGTCAAACAGAGGAAGTGTCTTACAACTGCCACAGTATAATGAAAATGTTCTTTAAAACTCTGAGACAACTGCAGAGCAAGACAGAAAATGAAGCTGCCTACACCTGAGGCTGTACTCTATGTGTGTGAGCGCAGCAGCATCTGGTCTGGACTGTACAAGCAGTTTGAGTCAGGGCAAGCCCTATTTCCAAACTGCTGGTGCAGCAGCAAAGAGGGGCACAGGCAGAGCATTTTGTTTCCCATTTCCCCTGTGCCAAAATAAGTCATTACTGCAGTACTGTTTTGGAGGAGACAGGAGAACTGTCAGGACCCCAAGAGCAAATCCCTCCTTGCAAAGGATCAGCTTTGGACACGCTCTCCCCTCCACAGCGCACAAGGCTTCTGCTGGGGCAGGATGGATGGAGCTCACCCACGTTCACAGCCAGGCAAAGAGAAGCAAAGGCAGGTTAGGTAGGAGGAAGCCTCAGCTTACTTGAGGAGAAGCTGGGAAGATCACTGTCCAGCCCACGGCATAATTTCTGGCTTTTAAAGACTGCAGTCCACATACTGAACACGCTTTTCCAGGAAGCAAAATAAAGATACACATGAAGCTTAAAACTGCAGGGTCCATACACACATACTTGCACATCTGACCGTCAAACAACAAAAGACTTGCTTTACAGAGAGGATCAACACAGGTTCCATTTTGCCACAATTCCCAGAAAGCTGCTAATTTCACTGAATCTGACTTTGCTGCATTGCAAATGTTTCTTGACTCTAGGAAAGCTTAAGATTTATACGCTTCAGACACTTCAGCAAGATTTCCACAGGTCACCAGGGAATGTGGATGTAGAACTCTTGCAAGAAGTTTGAAAATTGAAGAGTAAGCACAGGCAAGCAAATATTTGAGGTATTTAACCTCCCCCAAAGGCACCAAGCTAAGCACCCAAGTGACTAACCACTTGCAAAAACACAAGCCTCAGATTTTGGGAGGTCATTTATATCAGCATCAAGCTGCTGTTAAGAGATGCAGGAACATTATCCAACACCTTTCCCTTAGAGTTCAGTGCTTCTGAAGTCAGCAAGGCACTGTGGGCACAGAGCATGATCAGCTTCAGGGCTTTTCATCACCGTTGTTATTTTACATGAAGTCAAAAAGCAGTAGGGGCATTTAGTAAGGCTGGTTTGAGGCCACAGAAAATATGAAATTATGGTTAAAAGGGAAAGATTAGTATAACCAAATCAATACAGTAAGTACAGTGAGTGTGGTGTTAATCCCATTAGCTGAGTAAGGTGAATGGGGGGGGGGGGGGGGAGTACTAGGGAAACAGGAAGGTTGAGAGAGGCTAAAATTAAACATACCCAAGAGAGAGGGGCAATGAAAACAGTATTCTAAACCAGTGAGATTCTGGGGACTATGTGCAGTTTGAAAACTTCGCCTGAGCACAGATGTTGCCTTGGTACTTTTGGAGCTTGTATCACAGACCCAGGACGAATAGGGATGAAAGTGCATGCTTTTCCACACATGAAAACACAACAATGCCAAAATTCTGCAGAATTTTTATTACAGAAGCTTATTACAGGGCAGTGTCTTCAGCAAACGGTTTATCTTCAGTGAATTACATACCGAAAAGTAAGAAAACCATCATTGTAAGGATGTAGCTGCTTGCAGGAGCTTATTAACTTGTACCACATCCCACATGTCCTCAGTGACTACTCAGGCCTAGCAAAGAACCCTGAAAATGGGGAGGAGGCGGCAGCCAGGCTAAGAAAAGAACTGCAGCCCAGGAGGAACAGGTATTTTAGGCATTCACCAACACTTCAAGCAGAGAACTAAGCTAACATGCAGTCCGTGGGTATCTGTTTGCAGTGCACCATGAGTCAGTGGCCATTACATGCACAAGAGGAACAGGAAAACAGCCTGCTAAGCATTAATTTCAGCTAAGCACTTCAGTAAAACGAAAACTTCTCTCCCTGCATGTTTAGGAGAAGCTAATGAAGACTGACTTCTGCATTTATTAACATTTTCTCAGCACTGAGCATTTCAGCTTTTAAGTTCGGTGTGCAGCTTGAAAGCAAGGCAGAAACCAAACGGTTTGGAAGAACACCATCTCTTTAAAGGATTAGGAATTAAGTTAACTGCACATTAGAGATAAAATAGTGGAGTGCTTGTCTTTATTCTTAATAATAAACCATAAGGCATTGAGCTACACAGCACGATTAACTTCTTTCAACTTCTCACTATAACTGCTGAGGCAGCAACATGTAAGTCTCAGAGAAACATTAAAAATACAAAGTGATTAAGTTAAAATTAAGTGAATTTAGGGCAGGCAAAAAATGCTACATTGCAATCCAGAAGAGAGAAGTCTTTTGTTCATGCCAAGGGCAGCCTGAGCACTAGTAGCATTAGAATGAGTTCCTCAAAACCAAAAGTCATTCATGGTTTGAAGTGACCAGCTTTACATGTTATTCTCCTTCTTAACTCATGCTTCATCTGGCTACTCATTGTCTAGTGATGCCTACCAAGCTGCTGATAAGGATGAACTTGTGAAACCATAGCTGAGGCCTCAACCCCTCCTCCTTCACCAGCTCCATGCAGCCTTGAACTCCACTTTTCTTTGACTGGGTTCCCCATTTATAAAATTCTTCTTATAAACATGACAAAAACCACAAACCAAACCAAAAAATCCAAAACAAACAAAACCCATTCAAGTCTGTGAGATACAGAGGAACTGAACAACCAGAGGCCATTTTATCATTAGACAATCAGCCCAACAGATACTACAAGATATCAACAAAACCACGGGAGACTTACCAAGACTCCTGAGAATAAAAACACTCTCCACAAGATGCACAGAGTTCTGCCTAACTGTAAGTCTTCAGTTATTCTCTACGGTTCAAAGAGATGCTAAGTTTATTCACCTATACCCTATACCCTGACCTGGTTTAGGATAACTGAAGAAAGAAAAGGAACAAAACAACCTTCTCAGCCCTCCTCTTCCTCCAAGCATAGCTGCAGCTGTAGCCTATAAGCAAACACCAGCATACTTTCTCCCATATTATCACCTCCACCTGTGGGAGAAGCTCACCTGAAAGGTAGGCAAAGTTATTGGTTTGAGCAGCCATCAAATTCCACCTTAAAGTGCTTCTTTACTGCCTGAAAAAGCTGGGCAACCATTAAACCACTGAAAAAGCTCTGGCACCAAAGCCCATCCTGTTCAGGCAAAGCTGTATCCCTGTCTTTGCACAGTCCCGCTTGTTTCATACCTGGTTAGTGAGCCATCTTTTGCTGCATTACACACAGAGCCCAGCACAGGGAACTCAGATCCAAGATTAAGCAAATCTAAACAAGCAAATAGCTCCATAGGGAGCAGCTGAAGTCATCATGGCATGACATGCAGGAGCTGCTTGGAGGTGAAGCACTCTCCTGGTGCAGAAGTTCCCCTTCAGATCTTATTTCTGCAGTTGTGTGAGGTCCTAAGCAAAGCGTCAAAGCCCTTTCATCTAGATATAATGATGTGACAATGGTGGAAGACATGCCTTCGCCAAGCATACAAGGCTCACTGAGTATCTGGAGCTTTAAGGTGGCCTTTATGCATTACGACTCAGCTGCAAACCATAGCACCCAGTACCCAGAGCCCAGCACCATATGCACACATGGTGTGCCAGGCTGTGCCTTGAGATGTTTGCCACCTAACCACACAAGGCAGAATTAGAACTGCTGAAAATTTTCCAGGAAAACACTGGAAAAAGGCAATAAATCAAAACAAAAATGCATCCTGGAGATGTGCTAGCTTCCAACAACAGAAGCAAGTTTCCCCATATATTCTCCTAGGAGGCTGCAGGGATTTCACAACACCACAGGCAAAACAGACACATAAATTAGCTGAAAGGGGCTTTTGGTTTAACTGCTGCAGGATCAGCAGCCTCAGGAAACTTGTGTCTACTGAAGTTGACAGAGCTTTGAAATTTGTGGTCTGTGCATCCCGTAGGGAAAATAAGAGAAGTGAGTCTTTGGTCAGATTTCATAGGAAAAGATCTTCATTAGAAACTACTTTGGTTCCTCTGGACTTGTATGCACCAGTAATATGGGGAACCTGAAAGTCTGGTTACTGCAAAGTCCCAGTTCTTGAATTAGCAGCCCTGAGAAGCTTGACTTGCTCTGGAATATGCACAGCAACCCACAGAGAGCTGAACTCTGCTTCCTGAAGCCAGTATGGTCCCAGCTTTCTGTCTGCTCTGCTGGCAAACAACCTCAGGCTGTGGCTGTACTGGGGCTTTAGAAACCATTACTTCATTTTGGGTAGAAAATTTCAAAATGACATTTCCTGTTTTGTCTTTTAAAGCTACCTGGAGAATTTCATTCTCCACCCAGAAGAGTGACTTTTCTTGTTCATTGTAGATCTATGGATCTACAGGATGGAGATATGATACAACATATAATATACATGGAGAGGTTTGAAAATCAGGTTCATTTTGATACTGGGTAAACTGTGTAAACCTGTGAGTCTCCTACTGAGCTGAAAACACAATACAGAGCTCCACAATCCCAAACTGGTGCCATTGCCAGCCAGCCTGTTCCCTTGTATTCCTCATGCAACGGCTTTACTGAGAGAATTAAAATAGGTAATTTTGCCATAACTTTTCCAGTAATAACTCTCATAAATTTTTTCATACGTGTGGCAAATTCAGGGACTCCTGGGATTTCTCTGATGCTCAGCAGCAAAAGAGTTTATTACTATCTTCAACAGGTCTTCAGCTACCTACAGGAAGAAAAGATTCACAAGTATCATCAGCATCTGTCTTTGCATCACTTGCAGGTTTAGAATTTCACATCAAAACCATTTTATCTTGGAACTGAGTGTTCTATTATGTACAAATCATTCCCATTTCATTTTCTTTTAGGCCTCCTGTTGAACTCCTCATTATTCAATCTTCTGTCTCTTCCTCAAAAGCATAAATACTCTCATAAAAGATCCTCTCCTAGTGTTTTTACAATCATCAGATATTTTTACAGGCTACTAACTCCATATTTGCCAATACAGAAGCTATCCATCAGAACTTCCTGAAGACAGGAGAAAAGGTAACAGCAAACCAATCTTCTTTTATAAAAGCCAACCCAAATGCAGGATTCTAGATAAAAGAAAATCCTACAATTTTACACCTAACCATCACATTTTGTTTTTTGTCCCCCCAATACATGTATTTGCAAGAATCTTTTTCCTGTCTTGATGAGTTAAGTGTGCAATATGAGAGTCTTTCACTGCAATTTCACTCATGGGATATGGTTAAAATGAAATTCAAAAGCATGAATCACCAAATGTAGTGTTGCAGAGCTGTCTTCCTATTTTTCAGTTGGATCCCCTGGTTTAGCAAAGTGCTCAGCTCACACCCCAAAACACTGCACACATCTGTATGTACGGTATTTTGGAAGTGAAAGTCAAGGACTTCAATGATTTAGCCCTCCAGTAACAGGCAAATTCAGTCCTGCACATTTGGGCAGAACTAAAGTTGTCAAAGGTACATGCACACAAATAAGGTCCAGTTTGATCCCACAGTAATCTAGATGCCAGTTCATGGAAACTCAGGTAAACGATCAACTAGACAGAGATCCAACTACTCTATGCTAGATTTACTGGAAATAGACTGTTTTCTGTTTCACCAAGTAGTCCTGGTGCCAGTCAGAGCCAAGTTTACTAAATCAAAGCTGCAGAGACAGGGAAAAAGTTCATGGAGTTTAGAATTAGCAGTGATAGAAAGCTACTGCAGTCATTACAGAACAATTCTTAAATCCAATGCCCACTTTGACTGTAATCCCTCCAAATTCAAGCCAACCTAAAGATAAAACTAAATAATCTGCCAGAACAGACTTACTGCATTCCTGATGAGTATTAGAAAATAAAACTGGGGAGGGGGATGAAGAGGGGATGGCAGAGATGGACCCAAAAAGAAACACTATGATGAAACCTCTCATATAGAATTTCTAATAATAGACCTAAAAGCTCTTTACAGGAGGAAAAGGTAGGGGTAGGGTCATACTGCAAACAAATAAAGGCATATATTCACAGTATTAATTTCTTAAGACTCCCCAACAGGCTAGAATCATACAATCCCAGAACAGTTTGTGTTGGAAGGGACCTTAAAGCTCCTCCAGTTCCAACCCCCTGCCACAGGCAGGGACACCTTCCACTAGAGCAGGTTGCTCCAAGCCCCTGTGTCCAACCTGGCCTTGAACACTGCCGGGGATGGGGCAGCCACAGCTTCTCTGGGCACCCTGTGCCAGCGCCTCAGCACCCTCACAGGGAAGAACTTCCTGAGAGCTCATCTCAGTCTCCCCTCTGTCAGGCTAAAGCCATTCCCCTTGTCCTGTCGCTACGTGTCCCTCTCCAGATTTCCTGTAGGCCCCCTCTAGTCCTATGCTTTGAAACACAATTTTAAAACATGCAATCATCTGAAGAAACAGCCTACAGGAAAACACACACTTGATTTACCTCCACACAACTGGAGTAAGAACAAATTTTGCCTCTAATTCTACATAGTCTGGCTGTATCCCCACATTATCAGAGCTCATGAGTCCTGCTATCACACTAAATGTATACAGGACTGCAAAACACACGATTTCCAGTTCAAAAATCCTTCTGGAGCTCCTGCTTCTTACACCCAGGGTGGAGGATACAGCCCACACTGGTAGAGAAGTGGAGTGACTGCTGCAGACAAGCTGTCTGGCACTGTTGTCCTGCCGTATGGCTGTCCCCACATGCTGCTTCAGCTGGATGGTATTTGAAAACAACTTTTCCCACTTACACTTGTGTAATGAAATTCAACTTTAGTGAAGAAAAAAACCACCCAAGTATTGTTCCTTTGTCCTTCCACTGCTGAGGGCAACGGGCCCTGCACATGAGGGGCTGCGCTCAGAGGTGTTGCCAGGAATATAAAGGCATTTACTGCCTCTTGATGACAAGGAAATAAATACTTTCCAAAAGCCCAGTCTCTCGTACCTGCTCCTTTCCCTACTTCATTTTTCCATCACTGCAGGCGACATGAGAACTTCTAGCTAGTGCAATCTTTTTTCCCCCAGCATTTACTTCAGCTCGCTGCATTCCTCAAGATGCCTTTATCAAAACAACTCCCAACCTAGACTCTTCTTATCCTAACACCTTGCAGGTCTAAAATCAGAACCTGCGCGGCACAAGAGCTCCCGGCAGGCAGAATCTGCTCGAGGGTTAAAACCCCACCTCAAACACACACAAAACCCCCAAAAGCGCATGTTTAAGCCTCCATCCCGCCAGGCAGAGGCGGCGACTCCCTCTAGCGTCCGCGCACGCGGGCCGCGCCGCCGCCATGTTGGCTGTGGTTTCTCTCTCCCACACTGCCCTCTGCAGCTCGCAGCCAGGCTGTGCCTGCAGGGACCAAGGGCCTCAAACTGAGGAAAAATACAGTAAAATAATAATAAAAGGAGTCCAAAGGGGTTCTTCCACTCGGGAATGACTGGTCAGAACAAACCCATGTAATTCCCTGTGACACCGGAGCCCCATGGGCCTGGCCGCTTCAGCACAAATGCAGGGGCTCTCGTGTGCAGCTGACAAGAATCTCTCATTTTCTCATAAAAATAAACCAACTTCAGGCAACATGAACTCGTACTGAAGACGATCAATCCGTTTCTGCAAGCATGTCACCAGCTGGACGCGTTTTTGCCCCATGCCAGTGCACTGTGTTGTGGTATCACCACACAGATGCTCAGGGAGCAATGAGCTGGGCCAGGCACAGACACACCTCCCACTCCGACTGTATTTTGCTAAACAGATCCTTCAAAACAACAGATTAGTATATTGCTGTAATATTCAGTGATGTATTTACTGCTGCAAAGCTCCAGATGCTCTGTAAGCCACAATAATACAGTTAAGTGGAAAATGAGTCATTCAAAACCATAATGACTCTCATAGCATGACTCCACTGACAGCAAAGCACAGTGGTGATACTGCAAGTTGGATGATACATGTTCGTCAGGGCCATTGGTCCTGGCAGGTTTTGTCTTTGCAGCCCCCCAGCTCTGGTGCTGCTGAAGAGAGCCCAGCGTGGGGTGGCACAGTTAGCCGGGGTGCCCCCGTCCTCCTCTGAGCATGTGGGTGCAAGCCACCATCACCTCAACACCGTGTTCCACCTCACCACCACGGACCCACCTCACTGCTCGGCTTCATGAAGAACGCTTTCGTGACTTCCAGGAGAGCAGAGCAGCACCCGGATTTCGGCTGTGATGAGGTAGGACTGACCTGCTCAAAGCAGTTTTCCTCAGTCAGACCAGCCAGCCCAGGGGCTCAGACCACAGGGGCCATGGGAGCAGGGTGCTGCAGGGCTGCCACCCTTTTTGAGGGAATTGGGTCCTGCTCGGAGTCTGGCCAGGCTGTGCCCATGGGGACAGCCCAATTGCCAGGTGCTGTTGGGGGGCAGATCAGTGTGGGGCATGGCCTTCTTGTGGGAAGGGAGATAAAGGCTCTGCCAAGCCCGCTTTGTCCCTCAGCCTGGACAAAAAGCAGCAGGGCCATGTGGGGCCATGCTCTGCTGCCTGTTCCTCAGGCCCTGTTCAAGGGAACGTCCCTCGAGGCAGGAGCTTTCACAGCAGCAGGGCAGTGTTAGCTCTCCACTGATGTGGCAGAGCTGACTAGGGTAGAAAAGCTAAAATCGGTCGAGTTTTCTGCTGGCATGAAGCAGACAGCTCTGATGATTGTACATAAACCATTTTAATTTATGTCCTTAGAAAATCTGGCATTAGTTTTTTCGCCATCCTCAAACGAAGCAATTCTCTTGCTTAGTCCTTGGCTAATCTTTTCAAAAGCCAGGTAATGGGAAAAACAGAGTAATATCCTCACTAAAGGCTGAGGCTTTGCTGAGATGACAAACACTAACTCATCTCAAATGTACTCTTTTGCTATAGAGATGCATTTTTTATTCCCTTAACATAAGCAATGTGCTTTGTTGCTAGACTGTAGCACCATGCAATGTAAGCCTAACTCTCTGCAAGACGATTGCCTTCATCTAGCTGAAAGTTCTGGTATGGACCACTTCTAGTCCCTCTTATTAAATGTGTTAAAGCAAGGTCACTCCTTAGACAAACCTGATCACTGCGTGCCACAGCACCGTTGAGATTTCTGTCGTTTATGCAGGGGAACGGGAGAGCTCCTCACAGATAGAAATAATTTACAGCTACATTCACCTTGCACAAATCAGCATTGCCATCCCGACAGCCTACACACATTTCAGTCTCTCTTTAACTACCCTCTTGTGGTATCTCTGAAGAACGACAGCCTTTTCTAGCAGACTAAAATAAATCCAGCTCTTCTTGACCACTCCGGTATCAACTGAGGCAAAAGTTGCCTTTTGGAGAGCAAGTAGATGGTGATTGTTTTAGAATTGGGTTTGTTTTTTAACAAATGATCTCCAAATGCACCATGTTTGCCCCAAATACATGTTTGCCTTCAAAAACGTGGGCCACTGAAAATCCCAGGAAGTTTATACTTGCATTTTTAGTTGTCTTTAAAAGAAAAGAAGAAATAATTTACACCCCCTCCCCAAATTCACCACGGATTCAACAGAAACGAGCTAAGGGCTTTGAAGATGCAAACTAGGAGGTGCATTTCATCGACATACAGTAATATTTTATATTTGATAGGTAAAGTGTCTATTTAATGAATTCATTAAGTTCTCACTTATTTTCTTGTCTTGAAACAAAGATGATTGTATTGCGGATGGATGGGTAAGTTCCTAGGACTAAATGCAACTTTTTCAGTAGAGAAACATATCAGAAATGCAACCAAGAAAAATGCTACACTGTGAGTGAGTTTCAATACTGAGAAACAGTAATGATTAAACAAGCCAGACTAGGTGATGAATTACAGCATACCTGCCCTCAATAACCAGAACGACCAGACCTTATCAACTTGGGTCAGTACTTGAGGTATTTGAATTATCAATTTTAGCAAATCTAGGACCCCAGGAAGTTGTTAACATGGGTTAGAGTTAAAAAAGCTTTCTCAAGACAAAACAGCAACCCAGACATTGCTCATCTCTTACCACCACTGGCTCTGCACCTCTGATTCAGGGTTTTTGTTCTCCTGGTGACTAAGGCAGTCACCTCATATCCTTGGGTGACTCCTAGAGTGACTCAGGCAGTAGGTGGCTGCTATTACACTGGTTACTCTGAGTTTTGTTCCCGTTTGGGCTTTTCCCCTTTATAAAATGGGGATAATGCTACAGTGAAGCCTGTATTACCAGACCAGCTTCAGAAGAGCAAACAGCAAGTGCAATGACTGCAGTCTACAGGAAAGGCCTCAGCAGAAAGCACCAAAAGGGACGTGTGAGATTGCAAAGTGCCATCATGATTTCAAACTCTGCTCCTTGTTGTACAGAGCTTCACCCCTGCGATACTGCCCCTGACATTGGGTGTGCATTTTGAGGTGTATCAATACATGTGTTTCTATATGCAAGCAGTGCATGAATGAGGAGGGGCATATTCACTATGACCAGGAAACATCTTTGTGCTAAAATGATTTTAGTTGCAAGATATCTGTGGAAAAATAAAGGTGTGTGTATTCCCAACCACGCAGCTGGCAGGAAGGGATCATGCTGGAAACTGCCAGCTCTATGGTAAGCACTTACGGGTGTTGCCAGCTGGGAACTGCCATCTTGTCCATGGCCACAAGCAGTCTAAGCCCCTGCAGATGGCGACAGGGCACAAGGAGAACGGTCTGCTTTTACCTGCAGCTTTTTTTCTTGGCTAGCAAAAACCTAGAGTCTTTTATGGTGGTTACCATGGCTAATTCACTGAGGCCTTCAGTTTTCACTCTGGTCTCTAGTACTACCAGGTTTTTTTTCTGTATTATAGCAGCGCTGGGAAATGCTCACTTGCCCCAGTCAGGGCACCAAGCACAGTAAGACAGACTGTGTCCCAAAGAGCTTCATGTAAAGGATGGCTGGGATTGGAACTTTACAGTGCAAAGGAAGACCTGATGAGACTGCAAAATCAGCAAGGGAGGAGGTAGTCCCACCACTCATTTGCATGTAGTTCTCAGAACCAGCTAAGTTAGAGGCTAGACTCCATCTGGAGTTAAGGAAGAGTCACCTTCAAAAGGCAATTCAGACCATTTAGGTTGCAATCCTGCTCCAAATCACCTTCTGAAGCTATGGATACCACAGCTTGCTCTTCTTTCTTGCCAGAAACAAAAGCAGTAAGCCAAGTAGCTCCTCTGTAAATGGAATATAACCCATGATCTGTTACCTTGTTCCAGTGCCCCAGGTGGCTTTCAGCAGAGGTCACCTGCACATGTGAAGCAGTAGTTAGAGTTCAAATTATCAAGATTCATGCTAAATATGTACTTAACAAGGCACAGCCACAGCAAATGAAAATACTTTTTAGTAAAATCTCCCCAACCTCCATTTGCCTGTTTTCCAGTCCAGCAATAACTATGAATTTTCATGAGCTTTCATACACGCAAAGGTAAAAAGGAACAAAAATATACAGGGTCTGTGCTCTCAGAAAAGATGCAGTGTTTATTGCTGCCTAGAAGAGATTTAGCTATCGTAAGCCATGAAAAAGAACATGACTAACAAAAAGGTAAGAGAGTATCAGTGAAGTATAAATAGCAGAAAACCAGGTTAGAGCGAAGTATAGAAACAAAGAAAACCATATAGAAAGTTAAAAAAGAAGGGGAAAAGCACGGCTATCAGGGAACAAATGTGACTGCTTTCAAAGAATCGCTTCCTCTATGCTGCTTTAGTTGGCATCTCAACTGGTGATAAGAACTGCTAAGTAGGAAACTAGTTGGAGTGTGGGAAGGTGGGAGCTTTAAAGCATAAAACAAAGGTCCTGGGTGCTGTAAGCACAGTAGCTTGGGGTTTTCTATGATCCAAATCTCTCATACCCTACAGAATAATACCCTTCTGACTTGTTTCATTCCTACAGATGGTATTTGGCATTGCCTTCAAACAAACTTCCTTTAATACTAGGGATTTAAAAATCGATTTAAGACAAATGTCTTGAATGGAAAACCCTGCAAAACAGATTAAATTGTCTATACTTGCAAGCTAACACTCCCGTGTCAAACTTCTGGAAAGCAACAGATGCATCTGAAAAAGTTTTAAAGCATTAAAAATCCTGTTTCATCCCTTGCTATACCTTCGAGGCATATTCCTCTAAGCATTGCCACTTGTGTAAGAATACCTGACACCAGAATCTTCAAAGGCATATAGCCACTTAAATTGTATTGAATTCAAAGAGGGGTGAAATGCCTCAATGCTCTCTGGGACTCTGGGAGTGAGGGTTCGTTGGCTTGATTGGGAATTAAGGCCCATGAGCAGGAGTATGCTCAGCATGGGAGGACAAGGATCATGGTCTGTACAATCAGAGACCACATTTCTTCCCCCTGAAGACACTGCCAAGCCGTTAGGACTCTTATTACCATGCTCAGAGATGAGCCTGGAAGATGATGCTCTCATTAGAGCCACTCTCATGGGGGCCCTCACACTGTGTCTGTGCAAGCTTGTTCCAACAGTTTCATCCTTCAACAGCCAGCTATGACTGGTTTCCTTCACAAACTTGGAAGGTTTTTAATGATGTGCATCCAGAAGACCACGATACAGGTTCCTCACAGAAAAAAAGAGAAAAAAGCTCTTTTTGCACATTATTCTACTATTGTAGATGCTGCACAGGTTACACAAAACTGGATTTTATAAAAGAGATAAGGCTATACTTGTAGTTACATGGTTGAAATTCAGGGAAATTTTGCTTTCCTCAGATTTGCATGAGAGAAAGAGCAGAATACAGCCAGAAGCGCTACAGGGCTGAAGAGAGAAACAAACCCAAACTTGAATATACAGCTGCATACATTTAATTGCTTACCAAAACAACTGGCAGTTATTGAGGGAGAAGAAAGATTGCCTAAGACTTGCTCACGGAAGCAAACTGCAGTGTCACAAGTTGCCTCTGCCAAAGCAACTCTGGATAAAGGTTTGAAGTGTTTGCAACAAGCTTGTAAAAACCTGAACTAAAAGAAATGCCCTGGAAATCATGTATACTGAGGAGCTTTTTTCTCCCTGAAGAAACAGGACACAACAAAGGCTGGACTACGAAAAACTAAGTGCAGGAAACTGGACATATTTCTGTATAAATTGTTCTTGGTAACCAACAGTCATATCATTAGCTGATGAAAACTGGTTAAAAGCCATTGGCTTGTGTGGAACTGCACAGACTCACAAAAGGGCTTGCACAGAGCCACGTGCTTAAGTATGGGACTCCCCTGAAAGACCAGGTGGTCACTTAAAGCTAATGTAAGAAGGGTGTTACTACATTTTAAAGACTCTGGGCAGGCCAAGGATCTGATCTCCTTTTTGTTCCTTTTTTCCTCATTACTAGAATAATTTTAGTAAGATGCCTTAGAAAAGCTTGCCTCTTCCTTTACATTTTTAATTCTGAACAAAACCCCACTCGTGGGAAAAGGTCTTTCTTCCCCATAGCACTGATGGGGTACTCCACACAAAGAAGCACCTAGCAGTTTAGTTCACATTTTTTAATAACATGGCACAATTTACATTACACAAGTCTTCGCTGATGAGGAAACATGCTGAAGATTGAGAGCCGCTTCACTTTGCTTTTCACATAGGATCTAGAAAGGACTTTATTACATACAGGATAAACAGCAAAAAGGTTCGTATATAACAATCTCTTTACAATACTGAAAGCTACCACTACGGTTCCAGTGTACATATTCTTCAGGGTTGGGGTTTTTTTTGTAGTTTTCCTTTTGTTCTTAAAAAAACAAAACAAAACAAAAAACCAAACCAAAAAAAAAAAAAAAAAAGGAAAGAAAAGAACCACTGCACAACATCTGGAGTTCACAAAATCTGAAGCTCACAACTAAACCTTCAGTTGACTACTAAAATAGATCTCTGAGCATTAGAAACAACTGTCTGTAGTTAACTTTTTTCTTTTTTTTTTCCTTTTTTTTTTTTTGCCAAAACAGGGTAACAACTTCAGATAGCACTTTAATACACTAGAAGACCAATGGAACTAATTTTATTTCATACATATATTTTACAGTCCAGTAGACAAGATAGTGAATTCTCTCTGATAAAGTCATATTCTCTCCAAATATTTAGACAAGAAACTGAACACGGTATAAAAAAGTGTGTTATGAAAAGACAGATTTCAGAAGATCGATGCATATCTTTCCAAAGGACCATGTTTCTGCAGGTTATTTCATGTCTTCTGTGATTAGGGAACAACAAGGCTGGCCTGTTAGCTATGCACAGACTTTATTACCAACTGAAATACAAGAAATTGCATTATGAAATCTGCATCAGAGTTCATTAATTCAACTGCTGATCCACAGTGAAAACATATCCATCATTTAGAAAAGTATTACCTTTCTTGTAGGATTTGTTTCAATGTACCTAAAAATCACTTAAAAAAACCCAAACCAGTGTGTGTACAGATAAAAACGCCACACTGGCAATAAACCCAGACACGAATGGCTATAAGCAGACGTTCTTCCAAAATAAATTTGACATGTGAAGTGACAAAGTTCTGGAAAATATCCAGCATTTGATTATTACTCTGTTTAACCCAGATTAATGTGACTGAAACCCAATCTGTACAACTACAGAACCAGAGGTTACAGGCTGCTAACCCTGACGTGTTCTACGGAGTACATGAGCTACAGTAACATCAGCCTCTTGGTGCAGGGGTTCAGACAGAAAATGACACTTCTAATGGGCTGTTTCTTCATCAAAACAAGCAAGAGAAAGAGGTTTCTATTATAGATGAGCTTGTTCAGGGAAAATATGACTTTAATTATGTTGTGTGTTGAAAAGGCTCCTTTGAGTTATAAAGGCTTTTGTGAAAAGCCTTAAAATTCATTGCATAGTTGAAGGGGTTTAGCTGTCTATAACAATATATGTAACACAGCATAAGCAGACTGTGTTGATCAATATTAAGTTTGCAAATAGCACAGTTTAAGAAGTATTAATGTATTATGTTACTTAATTTTATCTATTTACATTTGTACAAAGTAAAGCTTTCATCTTACCCTTTTTGCATATATGAACCATTAACCCATGAAGCAATCTTTTTACATAAATATCTACAATTGTCTTCACTTCTGGTCTGAAAGAGCTTTGTATGGTTGACATTGGTGGTGGCTTGTTGCTAGTCAAATCATTCAGATTAATGTCTTGTTCTTCAGTTCAAATTTTGAAATCTTTAAACTAGAAATAAAATAGAGGAGGAGACACGAGGAACATGGACTTGGCTAAAAGATCTGGAAAATTTCAACATATAATATACAAAAAAACCATTTCAAAATCTTTGCACTCGGGTCTATACATATTGTACAGTGGGTCACATCCCCAGTCTGTATCAATGACTAGTAAGAAGGTCTTTATATTATGTTCATTTACAACGTTCTGTCCCTCTTTCTCTGGTTTTTATTTAGTCTCACTCTCCTTATCGAGCTTCAATGTCCTTGAGGGTGTGAGAAGGAGGCCTCTCTCTCATCTCTGTCGACAGAGGAGTAGTCCTTCTGGGAGACCCGGGCCGAGGTCCCAGAGTAGAAATAAGAGGTGGAGGGGCACTGAGAGCTGCTGTGGGGGGAGTTTTGTTGAGGATGCCATTTTGGTGTCCCGTTGGGGGACTGACTCTGGGGTAGTGCATGCTAGGCAGTCCTGGCGTGATCAGGCTTGGGTGAGGCAGGTGCCCATCCAAGGCGGCGGGGTGAACTGAGTGCAGGCGTGCGTGTTCGTAGTCCTCTCTGAGCATGTGCAACCGCTCCCTCTCATCCAGGTGGTTGCCCCTTTCATGCTCACGTCGAGGGTCAACAGAGAGAGGGTGGTGGTGATGGTGGTGGTGATTGTAGTCGTGAGGTTCCCGATCCCTGAATGACCTGTCTGCTTCATATAATCTTGGCGTTGAAAGACGATGAAGGGGGTCATTTCTTAGCAAAAAGTCTCTGCCCAGGGGGTCTCTCCGATGAATATCTAGCTCTCTGTATGGATCTCTTAAGGGATCTCTCATTGGATCCCAGTGGAAAGAAGGATAGGGGAAACGTTCTCCACCAGGAATCGGGCTAATTCCCATAAAAGGGGTCATCATGCGAGTCCTATCCAGGCCACTGATGCTGTTCATGTGATGTATACCAGTTACACCTACAGTCATGGGCATAGACACTAAAGGACTTGGATGGACATTGGATGTAGATATAGGTGGTGGCTGATCAGATGATCTGTGAGTCTGAGGTCCCTCAGGTTGAACATCATGGTCTTCCTTTCTCTCCTCCTTCACTTTGACTTCGTTGCTTTTCTTCGGATTATCATACGCCGGCTCGCTCTTCCTCTCAGCCTCACGGTTTGAAGTACTGTTAGGCCTGGTGCTCTCCACAACGGGGGGCCTAGCATAGGGTGAAGGAACCCTGGGCATTTGCTTAGACTCTTCCACCACTCGACTTTCATGGCTCAGGCCTTCTTTCTCCGAAATATAGTTGTCCTTCACCTTGTGCTCTTCAACATTAATTTCCTTCCGAGATTCGGAGTGATCCCTCTCTCGTTCTTTGGGTTTCTCTTTCTCTCGAACCTCGGGATTCAGATGGCTCCTGATCTGCTCATTTGAGCTGCGATTATGTCCGAGGGAGTTTACTGGATGGATAGGTGCTGGCGAAGGATGGCTGGAGTGTCTTTTCTCAATGCTCTCCCTGGAAGAAAGAGAAGTGTAAAAATGAAAGCATGAGACACTGCAAATAAAACAAAGCATCTCTGGTGTCTGATTTATACTTGTTGCTTTGCAGAAAGCTAGTAGCATGCACCATTAAATGCACTGTTCCTTTTGCACACCCAAACACCAGAAGAACATCCCATCTCTAAGCTAGGCCTATTCTATTATCTTGGCTCAGAAGAAGAAGATCCCCAAAGCTGCTTTGTGAATGAGCTGACTGAGATTTCAAACACTGAAGTCCATAGAAACCTACCAAGGGAATCTACCTCTAGTACGTGTTTCTAAGACAACAGCCTTAACTGTTTGCAAAGAAGAGAGAGAAAAACAAAACCATACTAATTTTATCCAAAAAAGTGAGGTAATTAAATCCAAATTTCATGGTTAATAGTATTTTACCTGCTGCTTCTTTTAAGAATACATTTGGGAAAATAGATGACATTTTGTTCAACTGACTTGAAAACATTTTTAGACCTATGTACGTTATTAATTTCTTTTCTCTGTTCTCTTCAATCTTTGAACTTTTCAATGTACTTCTTACAGTTCAATTTACTTCTTAAAACCGAAACCAGAAATCTCTCAAGACACCAGTACTGATGCTGGCAATCCACCTCTCTGAACAGGCAGGCACTTCTCCCTTAGTGCAAGTGTTTTAATAGAGGTGGCCATCGTGCATAGCTTATGTGTTGACTTCCTCAGCAGAGATCAGTCTACCCTACATGCCCATCATTCAGGCTTGCTCTGAGAACATCATCTCTCTGGAGTCAGTTGCTCTTCACATTACCATGAATCAAATTCATCAGGTAAATCTCATCCCTCAGTTCCAGTGATTTTCACCTCTCGCTAATTTCAACTGATCTCTGAGCTGGAGTCTCTCCATAAAGACAGCTCCAGATATTCAGTGCTGGACACATGCTGCTGGCTGAGCATGGAAATCCTGTTCCATGTTGGGTGACAGAAAATGTGCTGTTAAAGGCAAAAGTGAGGGATCAGCAGTGAGGTCCCCCTGAAGTCCCCACCAGCTTCAGTTTACATGGTTTCTCTTTGGGTGCTGCAGTCTCTGTTTAGCAATGTGTAACCTGAACACACTTGGATGAGGACAGCAGGTTGGAACTCACTCTGGGCAAGGTGAGCAATACTGGCTAGCTGAAGGGCAACTCAGAGGATGACTCTGGAGTGGACACTTGCTCCTTCACCTATACAATTACTGCTTTGCTGAACTGACCTGTGTAAGATTTCTACCTGGAGGTACTTCTGGATGCTGAAACGGCAGCAACTGCAGACAAAAATGTCTTTGAAAAGGGAACTCTCATTATTATAATCTCACCAGATGCATCTTTTGCTGTGTATAAAACTGACCTGTTGAAACTGTCATTTTATGGGCCATGTCTGAGACCTCAGAGAGCCCAGAATGTGACTGTTAGAAAACATTCGTAAGATGGAGCATTTGATACCGAAACTGCCCAGTCTGCACTGGGCACCAACTAACTCCCTGGTATCAGGTTCTGCTCTGACTCTGCCCTGAACAGTCTGGAAATTGTGTCCTGGCTCTTATTTCCCTCCTTTTGCTTTCCACTTGATTTAGTGGACTATCTAGTGGACACAGAGACACAGAGACACACTATTTAGTGGACACAGAGACCAAGTCAAGGCACACCAATGAAAGCTTCTCAAAGTGATGACTTGATTCTTTGACTCTGCTGGGAAAGCAGTAGCTGGACCCTGCAATGCCTAGTCTTTTATTCATTTAGCCCATGGGACCAGTTCAGAGGACACTCTCAATTGCTTTATTTCACTAGGAGAGCTCATCGAGTCCTTTAACTGATATTTAATCTCTTTTCTATGTAATTGACGTATTTTAAATTATGTATAAAATTTAGAGACAATAACAGGCATTTTCTGTAACGAAAGAAAAATATATGTGCAGCCAAAAGAACATATTCCTTTGCCAGTGTCATTCTATTCAATTACAGTGATGGTATTAGCTCAAGAGGCTATTGATTATGTAGCGCTCTCAAGTGAACTACATGTAGTTCAGTGGTCAGAGAGGGAATAATTTTTTATCCTCAGATTTGTCAAGGGCTCCTTAGGTTAATAATACACGAACAGCTCTAAGCCTCTGCCTCCACAAAGGAGAAACTTAAGATAGTGTTCTGAAATGAACTTTTTATTGAGAGGTATGTTTTGAGGCTGCGTGTGCTACACTGAAACATGCTGAGTATCTTATGCCGAGTACTTTGCTTCATTTATGTTGATAAAAAGATCGATAGATTCTTGGGTGGGATTTTTTTAATGCTCTGGGATTACATACACTTAAATGTCATTAGTAGAATGGAACTGCTCAGTGACATCTTTTGAACAAAACACCACTGAGAAGGAACAAATCCTATTTTTCACAGCAGCTATTTTTACTGATTTTTCCCTAATGCTGGGCTGGAATAAGAGAGTTCTTAAAGCAAAATAAAAAACTCCTTTACGACTGCAAACAATGCTCCAGGAGAAGGTGGGGACTGTATCAGGTCACTGCAGTGTAACTCCCCAACCTGCTCTGCACCTAGGGAAGGTTCACAGATTGTACTTTCGTATTATCTAAGCTATCTTGAGAGATTTACCTTATCCCGATCTAGCTGGGAGGGGGCTGTGGGACAGTGGCCATGCAGCTTATCCAAGAAGAGCAACCAGTGATTGACTGCACCCCACTCTTAACACCGAGCTTAGATGGGGAAGAGCCAACCTAAGAGGCACTTCTGAGGTACCTTTCCACTGATAACAGAAGAAATCTAGATGGCCTATTTGGGGGCTGATAAAAGTTAGACCCTCGATGACAGGATGGTTTTGAGATGAAATCATACCTCTGGGTGTGATTCCCAGTTCTCCCATTTGGGCAAATTAAGTTTTTTTGGCAAAAGCAGGTAACAAAGATTGGGACCTCAACTAGAAAGCAGGGCTACATCCTCACCCTGCTGGGTGCCACTGGGTGCAAGAACAGGTATGAGAGGCTCACAAACTGCTCCAGACATTATCTACATAGGGAGCACGTCTCCAGGAAGGGATTCTCAGCATCTTCTCCTACAAGCAACAACGTGAGCATGCTGCAAAGTAGAACTCTTCAGAACCACACAGATGGATGCATAGCAACACTGGATCGGTGAAAACATTATTGCACTAAACTGGTAGCCATAATTGTGCAGAAGTATGAAGCATGAATGATGCTCATTTGTAAGCTCTCAAATTATTGAAAATAAATATGTTCTGAGCTATGATATGGAGTTTAGGCAATGCCAAAGCAGCTTGCAAGGAATGTATTTTGGAAAGGGATTTTCTTCAGCAGGAACACTTGATAAGAAAACAACAAAACACCAACTGAAATCACATAATTCTAAAGACTACCCGTATCACTAGTAACTAAAATGCTTTGCCATTCAAGCCAGTAAAGTTACTCACATGCTTAAGCATTTTGCAGGACAGAATCCCCAATTTGTAACAGCAATTTATTTTGAAGCATTAACACCAGACATGAAAATAATGAAGCTATGCTACCAAACAGAAAATATTCCAAATGGAAAATGTAGGTGAGAAGATCTGTAGTTTGACTTGCTCTTCACATTTTACAACAATACAGAAAAGCTCTTCAATGTATTTTTAGAATATCTAATGTGTTAGCATAACTTCTTTGAGAAAAGGCTACTAATGCCTATATTTGGGTTAGTGACAGAGAAGTCAGAAAAGCACATCTCCTAAATATTCTTTTATGGTAAAAAATTAGAAACAAAGAGCCATTATGTAGCAACATAATGTGCAAACTGAACAGGAAAGCCATTAAGCCATAACTGAAAAAGCTGAAATCAGCCTCTCTACATTTTTCAAGGAAGGCATGACACTTGCTGAATGGCAAATTCTTATAATTTGGTACTTAAATGCTAAGAGGAATTGTTACTAAGTTAACTGTAGAATGGGAACAGTCCTGACAAAAAAAATATGACCAGGTTTTACTTTCCATTAACCCTTCCCAGCCTGGACATGTTAGTGTGCAAATCCATGTAAAACACTGAATAAAAGCTGTGCTTGAAGGTGTGTAACAGCAATGCGTGTGTGTGTGGCTTTTTGGAGGGGAATTAAGGTTCATTTAGTGAACTGCATGCACTGAAACTTACTGTGGTATTGGAACATGACATAGCTGGTGCATGTTACAGTGTTATAATTGTACAACTCCATCAGCGGTCCCTCTGGTCAGTCCGTTTTTGAAGAGGGAGGTAGCATTAATTGTTTTGCAGACAGAGTCCAATTTATGAAGTTATTTAAGTATTCCAACATGCAGATTATGCATCTGATGGACTTTACAATCCTTTTTATCATCCTGCCAGGCACCTATCTACACGTTAGGTCTTCAGAAGACCTATGACAACATGACCCACAAGGTAAGAGCGTGTGGGTCTGATTCTATTCTCACTTGACACAGCCTGAACTCTGCTCCAGCAAAGCTCCTCCTCACAAAATGCAGTGCAAGTGAGAAGAGAAACAGATGCACTAAGAAACACCTCAGTTAGAAACCTGCATCATCCGTAGTGCCTCGTGTTTGTAGGCAGCAATGGTGTCAGCTCTGCAGGTGTCCCTCACCTGAAGCTCTGGTTTAACAATGTGCCAGGCTGGGAAGGGTTAAAAGCGGAACAGAGCCCCAAGCTTTGAACTAGACAATTCTTGGAAGTGTTCTTTCGTACCTTTCTTTGTCATCTTTACTAACAGATGAGTCTCGTTTATCTACATCTCTATCTCTGTCATGAGCTGCAGCAGATGAACTGCGCTCCAGCTCTCCTGGCTTCAGCCAGGGCGGAGGGGTCGGGAACGAAGGAGGAGTTCGGTGCAGTCGGTTCCAGGGCTCGTGAGGGTTGCTAAAGCTCTGCATACTGGGGCCATCCTTGTGGCCGAACATTGAGTTGGGTGCTGAAATGGTGAAGTGGAAAACAAAAAGGTTTAAGAAAAAGGTATGCTCTAGTGAAGGTACTTACCAAAACAACTTTTACAGCACTCAGAGTTAAAATGAATACATATTATTGGGAGCTGGAAAAGGAAAGGAAATTAACAGAGATTCATTAGAGGGTCTCATTCCTAAAAATGGGCAGCTGTTTTAATTGGAAGGGGAAATGCTGTGGATAAAATTGACAAGGGATGAAGCAGTAAGATAAAAGTGACAATGATCCTTATTCCAAATATTTTGGCGACATCAGGAAATGACCATTATACAGACTATAAATAATGGAACTTGTTGCATTTGATCCTGAACCAAAGTAAAATAATACATGATCAAAATCATGCCAGATTGGAAGTATGGAGAAAGACAGTGATTTTTAAAAGGATGATCTTTTGTGACTGGCCAAATCTAGAGAAATGTTGATGATCCTGGACAAATAAATGCAGGTTAGTGATCTTTTCCAGGCACAGGTCCTGGATTACTGGTGAGAAAGGAAAAAAACCAGCTAGGGATGCTGCACACATTAACCAGCTTTGAACATGCAACAGAACCATCAGAAATTATACAAACTCCTTCAACTCAAAGGTTCTATATTCTTTTTTTCCCCTTTTTTTTAACTGAATGATGTAATGGTGACATTTAGCACGACGATGAACCCAAGCTATTAAATAACTAACAGAAAACAATCTACTGATGACTAAAAATTGCTGTTATTTACAAGAAAAAGGTCACTTTTCAAATTCCCATTTCTTAGCGGTATGTGATCTAAGCAACATAGTCCCCATCACTCAATATCCTGAGTTACACAGCAAAGAGGAATTGATAAACAAAGAGGTTACTCACTGACTGTGGGGTTCCCCAGTCCCCCGAAGGCGTTACTACCCACTGCAGTGAGGCCACTGAAGGAAGCGGGTCGATTGAAAGGCTCTGCAAACCAAGAAAGAGCTGCAGCTTATGATGAAGCATGAGCGTGTTACCCGACTGCATTACAGCATGAGAGCTCTGCCTGTGCCCATCAGTAGCTGAACATCATCCTCCCACAACACAGCCATGACTGGGACATAAACCCCCATTTTTTTCCAAACAGTATGCATGGGATCATCTTACTAGGAAAACTTCAAATCAAAACAAGATGTTAAAATAGACCCAGTATTAAGGCCTGTGCTTCAGCGTAAGTAGCTACTTCATGTAAGACCTGCAAACATCTCCATTTTTATTTCCTTCTATTCCCTTCCAATTCAATTCCATGCTCTTTGTCAGGAAATGTCCCTGGCTAGCAAGACTATTATTAACTCTGCCAACTGTGCTCCTAACGCCTTCAGGCCATGTCTCCTAAACCATAGCCAGGATATAAATAAAAAGTCCTATTAATATGGAAAACTGGACTGAAAAGTATTGGAAGACTTTTTTTTTTTCCCAGTAGTTAATGCATAGGTAAGTCATGGCACGCAAATTCTCTTCCCACTTCATTTTGAAGAAGTCTAACCATTTTGATGAAACTACTTTTGATAAATGCCAGCACTGGTATTCAGGAAGACCAAACCTAGTGTTTTCTATAGGCAGCTAAGGGCAGAATGATAAACCTCCAATTTGTGCCTGCTGTATCAATTCTGTGACCCTCCCAAACGCTTCCCCATGCAAAATAAAATGCCAGCTTAGAGTCTTCATCTCAGATGCTCCCATAAGCAGCAGACCACCCTGCTACATGAGTAAGATAGAAGGGAAATAACAACATCTGGTAACTTGGGTGGTTCTGGTTTTAAATGTGCATTCGCTAATTTTCGCTAACAGATACATTTGAGGCCAGATCACAAGATTCTAAGGCTATATTTCCCACTCAATTAAATGGAAAAGCAGACATTCTAAGTAGGAGTTAAGGAAAGAAACATCTCTACGAACTGAAGCCTTAACCTTACGGCATTTTTTCTGACTTGGTTATAAATATGGCTACAGTGAAACCTAAACCAGCCCTGTCACTCTGCTCCTCTAACGTCCAGATGTTCTCAGAAGCATTTCAAAACATGCTGTCAGTGATACTATGTGTATTTAGACCTGTTTGGTCTATATTACTTAGCCATTACTTGGGTAATGGCTAAAACGTGCAGTTAGTAAAGATAAAGAAGGCAGTATAGTCACAAGAGTCTCCACATCGGAAACCTTCAATGGTCTCGATGGTCAATACGTGTCACTTCTGAGTTATATTCACTGCTAGTTAGTTTCAAAGAGAACGTACCTAAGTGAGCAGCTGGGTTGAGGAAGTTGCTGTGGTGAGGTGGTGGGCCGAAAGGGGTGCCGGCTGGATGACCCCCGCCTGCCAAAACAAAGCAGAAAGGGTCGATTCCTACCAAAAGCTCCACAAGGGACTCATTGTGCCCTGGGCCTGACTACCAGTTCTTGAATGGCAGCTCACGTGAGCAGCGACTGCTGGATGCTGGGCAGGGCTCTCAGGTCAGGATCTTATAAATATCACTGCTTTTCCAAACAGAAATTCCACTTAGGATACAAGGGGCAGGGGGGAAATGTTTCAGTGTGGGTAAAAAACCAAAAGCATGTGAAATACAGCTTATTTCCAACCTGTTGTTATCTCCATGATGCATTAGACATCACTGTGTGAAGAAACGTTCCTCCATTTACTACCTGTATGGCATTTCAGCAGGTGGGCTTTTTCAAAAGCATACAGAATAACTTAAAATATATTTACCAAATAGACTAACAGCCCCTGGCACATCTTCCAGAGAGTTCATAAGCCAAAGCATATGGGAAATTTCCTTTTAACATGGCAAGGATGAGCATTTTAATGAGTGTGCCACAAGGAGATTTCACTTCTCAGTACTCACTGGCTGTAGAGAAGAGAGTCGAGGGCCGGGCCAGGTCATGGGGGTGATGGATGGCTCCAAAAAGGCTGGGACCTGGTGGCCTGCTTAGGAATTCCGGTTTCAGGCCAAAGTCCAGCTTGTGCGGATCAGACTGCATCTGTTTCTGAAATGTAAGAGCAGGATTTGGAAGAGACTGCCCTATGTAACAGCAGTAAAAGGCACTTTCAGAATGATGTGGTTACAGCAATTTATTCATAGTAACTCATGTTTTAAGCAGAATATTAGCTTTTGGACGCTGAGCATAGGTGCACAGCTGTTTTCCTGGAAGGGGAATCTAAGGCAGAGAGAGAAAATCTCAGGCTCCCAATGCACGTTTCCCCACCAATCTCAACTGTGTTTCACATATGCTCACATCCATCCCTCTGGAGCAAAGCATTCCAGCTCAGACCTGACTTAAAGAACAAACATAAAAATCTTTGCAGAGGCCTCAGAAGCTTGCTTAGCTGTAAGAATAGGTCTGTCTTAAAATAATAACAAGAAAGCTGAAGAGGAATGCTAGTTTGGATCTGATCCCGGGTGGGCAGGCCTGTTACAGCTGGGTGAAAGCATCAACTGCAGCAGGGGCAGCTGCCAGCTGACCTCTTCCCCCTGCAGCAATCCCCTGCCAGACAGTGGAGACCAGAACCACTGATTTAAATGTGAAGCTGCAGTCAAGACACGCTTGATGCAGTGTATCAGTGTATCTTCGGAGCCTCTCAGGCTGCAACTGAGCAAGCAAGGGGCTAAAATGAATCCAATTACAGATGAAGCGTGGTTGAGTCGAAAGAACTGAAGTCCTATTCTGACTGCTTGCACTCCAAACTCAAAGCACTGTATCACTGTGGATATTAGAAGCAGCAGGCTTCTTGGTTAAGGAAAATTTGCGGAGGTAGCTGTATTGTAAATGCTAAGTGGATGAAGGATGGGCTCTTCTTTGTGCCATGGACTCATTTCAGTGGTCCCTACTTCAGTAGTTTTAGAGAATGAAGAGGAAAACCAAATTCCCAATTCCCTGTGCTGCCAGAACTCCCCAAACCCAGCTTGCTGATTAATTGTGCAGGTCAGCTGAAAGGATTTACAAATGGGCCACACTGAACCAGTAGATCTTAACAGTCATTCTGCAGCATGTTACGCTTTATAAATCAGTGTTTAATACTGTGCCAGCTCGGAATCCAGGCCATTACAGTGATATAAATATGCATATTAAAAAGTTATGACCAAGTTAATGTGCATGCCTAGTAGCTGTTTTTCAAGAGCTAGTAACATGTCTATGTAGCTATGAGGACAAAAAACCAACAACAAAAATGGTTTTAGCAATGGTTTGAGGTAATGGTCTGCAAGAATACTGAAACAGGAAAGATGGCCAAGTGAAGGTCATGCTTTTAAAGGAAGTAAAGTTCAGAAACATGCCTCCTTTGAAGCCTGAGCGCCAGATTTTTATACTGTGAATGGACCTTATCACTCTCTACAACTACCTGACAGGAGGGTGTAGGGAGGTGGGAGTCGGTCTCTTCTGCCAAGTAACAAGTGATAGGACAAGACGAAAACGCCTTCAGCTGCGCCAGGGGAGGTTTAGACTGGATATTAGGAACAATTTCTTCACAGAGAGGATGCTCAGGCATGGGAACAGGCTGCCCAGGGCAGTGGCGGAGTCACCGTCCCTGGAAGCGTTCACAAACCGTGTAGATGAGGCCCTCAGTGACATGGGTTAGTGGTGGCCCTTGCACCTGCGTGGGAGTCTGACAGCCCATGGGGACATTAGCCCATGGGGACATCAGCCAACTCGCCTTACTGACTGCAGACCACAGCTAATGTTCTGACTGAACTGAGAGCGCGAAATACATTTCCCAATTACTCTTGAAATTATTATCGTGCACAGCTTCAAAAAGTCAAGGAACATCCTTTCCTGTACTTCTGGGCTTTATTCTTGTTTTTTAACATGCAAGATAGAAAAGTATTAGGTAAAAGAAATGGCTGCATGAAAATGGCATTTACGATAAGTTATAAATACACGGGTATGACCTCTCTCTGAATATCAAATCAAGGAAGATTCAAAGGACATGGATAGCATGGGAATAATAATTTCATTTCAAGAAAATACCTTTTCAATAAAATAAGAAAAAGGACATATAACACTCGAGGTCTATAATCTTGTCTTTTTTGATAATGGGAAGATGAATGAAGATCACTAGCAGGGGAAACATAAGGAAGCAGAGAAGAGAGATATGTCTACTGCAGCAAATTAACCTGTCAACCTTGTTTAAAAGGGTTATTTTTAAACTCTATTAGCTGCAGGTTTTAGTAGCTGTTCAACATCTTCTTATTGTTATAGCACTACCTCATACAATTCAACTGCATACAGAGACTGCAAAGTGTAACGGACTCCCTGTTAACAGTACTTCCCAACACCAGCTACGGACTCCTGAAGTACTAGGATGAAGAGCAAAGAGCACCAGCCTTCCCTGACCCACTGAATAACTGCAGGAGCAACACAGAATTTTCACTGACAAGTACAGCGAAAATATTGTAAAGGGAAAGAAACCTTCTTCACAGAGTCCATGTGCAATGAAAATGCAGTCGAAGTAAGACTGGAAACACCCTAACTATTAGAAGAATAAATTATTTGCTTTTCTCTGACCTCTGTTTCAGCAAAGCCTGAACATGCCATGGCCCTTATCCTCGAATTCTCAAAGCATGTATAACAAAGAAAAGCTTCAGTGCAATGAGAGTGTCTGGATAACATTACCCCATCTGAGAGGCTGTGTCTGCCTGACCAGCCCAGACACGCAGAGGTCCCAACCTCCAGCTACAAGGGAGCTTGGGAAAAAGGCTGATGGAAGCCTGTGCGCCCACGCTGGATGAAGCATCTTAGGGACAGCAGGAATCTTCCTGTGCCCTCTTCTGTCTGTGTACACTAGTAAGAGGAATGGAATACAGGTGCCTAGCTTCTCCAGGCTTAAAAAAAATCCAATCTTGCTACATTTGTGTCCTCGGCCATAAACAGGAGCAATATTGTAGGCTCACAGGCACACCCATTTAGCTCTTTCTAGCTACAAACCGGTGATTGTCACCTAAGATCTGGTGTCCTTGCTCCAAGCTAGCACAGACATTCCTTTGAGGCTTTACCTTCAGGTTTTTAATTCCGAGATGCCACCTCTATGAAGTGGAGGGTTACACTATCATGCTACATACGGTTACTTTAACAAGGCATTAGCCATGGCACAGAACTGCTGACAGAGAGAGGAAAACTCTTCCTCACACAGGTTTGCCCTGTGTGCCTCATGTGAAATTCAGGCATGCCCAGAACACTGACCTTGACTTTCTGTTGATGATGGTATATCTGCCAGGCGATGTGGACATGCATAGCGCACCACTTTCCAGGTTTCTGAAAAAAACAAAGGGATACCACATGAATTAGTACCTTTCAAGAACTTTATGATGCTTTTATTCTAGTTCTAGCAGCTCCTGGCATCTCTCAGCACAGCCTGTTTTGGTCTAGGGGATTCTCTACACCAAGACAATGGAAGCACAAGGTCTACTTCAGTCCCTTTCTGTCCTCTTGAGAAACCAGGCATGCAAAGAATTTGTCTCTTCCTAAGCAGTTTATCTGGATATCCAGGAATGCTCCTGGTTTCTCTCCTCTCCAAATAAACTCATGCTCGTGTTTTACACACTCTTGTAATCTTCTGATGCCACTGGCTGAGAATGCAGCTTGTGTTGCTGAAATCAATGGAACTGTCTCCCAGTTAGCAGCTGCTCTGCATGGCTGGATTACTTCACAACTGTACAGGGAGTTCATTTCCCAAAGCACAGCTGTTCCAAGACCAGCTTTTCCACCAAAAGGTGAAAATGGAAGCGCTTTGAAACATCATTCTGGGTTTCAAAATGAATCTGACTCCCTCTGGATGAGCTTTAAGGTCCCTTCCAACCCAAACCAGTCTGTGATTCTATGACAGGGGATCCCTGCCAGGGTAGGTCTCTAGGATTTGGCTCAGGAGACCTTCTAAGCCAGCACAATAGGAGGATTGTCAATATTTAACCTCTAGCACTCGTGAAAGGGGTTGCATGAGAAGAACAGAAACCAACTTTGTGCCTTTTCCTCAAGTGAGTAGAAGATGCATGAGAAGAAGGACTGACCACGCTGCTCAGCAAACAGGGTGTAAAGCACCGAGCTGGAACACAGCATCGCTCCGTAATGAGTCTGCTGCTCTAACCCGGTGGGGACTGAGATGAGCTTGACAAACTGTATCACAAGAAGATTTCTTACCCTCAGCATGGGCCTGAACGGATCTGTCAACTGTGAAGAAGAAATGACAGCTTGGTTACATGCCTGTCACTCAAACAATCGCTCTAATTAACAAATTTGTATTGCTTCATTAAGAGATGAAATTAAAATGTTATCATTTTACTTTCAAATGAAGCCCTTTCGGATAATAATTAGTCCTCAGCCTCCGTATCCGAGCCGCTCTCCCTCCCCCCATGGCTGTTGTACCCAAGTGTTGACAAGCAACTAAACAAGCCTCACACAGAGCGCTCTGTCCTCTGGCATCACCAGTAATTTGTTGATTTAATGCTACAGAAATGGCTGGATAACTGCTCGGAAGAACACCACGGAGCTATCCTTTGGGCAGACTTCTGCTCTCATCTTTCAGAGCTGCTTGCCTTGCAAGAAGACTGGAGAGTGGACAGGGCCCTTCTTCACAGGCTTAGGCCCACGAAGTGGGTTGGAATGGGCTGGAATGTGTTTCAGATGTGCCCCTGCAAACCAGGGACTGTGTCTGCTCAACGGCTACGGCATTGGCTCCTGGCTTGCATCTTCAAACAGCCCTTCCTGAGTGCTTGCCTGCTGCATTCTCTATCATAAATGGGCTTTGCCTTAAGTATTTTTCACAGTGCAACAGATGCTGGTAAACAGGGGCTGTATAAAACCCCGATTTTCTCATTATTATTCTTTTGTGTAGCCTGTTTTTTTGGGGGTAGATTATTTTCTTCTCCTTTCTTGCTCATATTTCACCAATTAATGCTGGAAAATCAATTCAATTTATTGGGTATTTCTCATTTCTTTTGGATTTTCTTTATTGAAATGCAATACTAAAGGAGATTTACAGGGGTATGAAGTACTTTGCAGATGCAGTGATGGCTCAATACATCATCTTGAAATAATCGAAACTACACTACCAGTTGCAAGGGAGCATAAACCTCAATGACTTAATGATGGGAGGCTCTACTTATCTTTTCAATTAGATAGAACAAATGGAAACAAAAAATTGGGTTTTTTTAGTATGAAGTACAACAACAGCACCAATTCAGAGCAAACCAAAGTACTGGAACTTGGCACCACCCAAAGAACACAGCTCTGCTGCACTTCAAAGTTCAGCCATACCACAGGAGGGATTTTTAGGGAGAGCTTTCCATTGCTTTTGTCAGAGTTCTAAAAATACAAGTGCATGATGTTCCTCATCACAACCAATGTGTATTCACTCAAACACACAAACAATGCACGGGCATTCACAAAGAGCAGAAAAAAGCTGAGGCCAAGTGCTGAGACAGTAAATACTGTTCACATAGGCTGGAACTTGAAAATCCAGAGGCACCAAGTGATCAATAAAGTGCATCCGCATTTCACTGGTGCAATCAATGATACAGTAACCAAGGGAATAACTGTCATCACCCACATTCAAAACAATTACAGAGTACAAACATAAATCCTGAAGAGGTTTGTACATTCGTCCATTGGACTTTCATGCCTTTACCCCTGGGCTTGGGAGGGTGCCTGCTGACAGCACGGAAAGAGCTCTTCCACTGCACAGCATCTACTGGCTTTTGCTAATGACGAACAGAGTGACCAGGATTTAAATTGTTCTTATATAACTTCTCTAGTTCTCACCGACTTAAACAGTTCAGGCTAAGCTTTAGCTTTAGGATGTTAGTTTGGACGTATTGAGGATGGCAGCTCCAGCATTCAAGGCTTTCAGGAGGAAGAGCTTTACTTGAGAAAAACATAACATTTTATACAGACCCGTGGATCTTTCTGTAGAAGGGTATGTGGGACGGTTCCAGGTCTGGCTGCAACATCAATAGGATTGGAAGTCTAGAAATACCACAAGGAAAGACAGCATTAATGAGTAATTGCATTTGCCTAAGCAATGAAGATAAACTTTTGAAGGAGGGTAACCATTATAATTCACTTAATATTATTATCTCAATTTTCAAACTTCCATTGTCCACCAACTTCCCATTACTTTAATCCAAAACACATGAGGGAACAGCAGCTGCTTACACTGGAAAATCCACTGTCAAAACCCCGATTAGCAGCATATTTATGGTACGGCATCTAAAGCAGTATTTGGAGGACCAACTTGTGCTCTGCTCCTTATGGATACTGCACTGGAAGTGGCTAAAGCTGCTAACTGTCAGCACACAAAGCATCAGTCATTCTCCTTAGTCACTGTGCAAGGGTCTGAGCTCCATCCACAATGAACTGTTATCATACAGATAGCAGGAAAAAGCAACATCCAGTTGACAAAAATGAAAGCTTTCCCATGATTTGAATGTAAATATTCAGCTAATATAACAAAATGCAGCTTTGTGGGGGAAAAAACAACCAAAACCCTACATTTAGACAGAGCTTCTTCCTCCATTAAAATGAAGAAAAAAAGAAATCAGCTCCAGTATAACTAACAATTAAGTAACAGAGTTGTTAACAGTCTGATTACCATACATACGAAGAATTCCACTAATGAACTGCAATTTACATATTCAGTCATTACAGTGGATGGGCCAATTTAAGAAAGAAGGTGTCTTCTCTGCAGAAATTTCAGTCCTTGATTTCAGTCTTTAGTTGCAAAGACTACAGACGACAGAGTATGATTTCCTTCCACTTATAAATCAAGAGTGACTTCATGAAAACAAAAGGGAAAAAACCCCAAGCTCATCACATTTATCTATCCCAGCTACCACAAATGAGAGGAGAACTAAATCAGTGTCTTGAATTGTGGTGGAGCTGTGAGATAATTATGGAAATGAGTAAACAATAATGATCATGAGTTCTTAAAATCTTGATTATTACATGATCTTACATTAAAGCACACTGAGAACTAATTATGTTGCTTCTAAAGTTAACTATGCCATTCTAGAGAATGTTTTTAAATGTATGTAGATATATTGAGCAGCTCTGCTCTGGAGACAGGCTGAGAGAGCTGGACTTGTTCAGCCTGGAGAAGAGAAGGCTCTGGAGAGACCTTAGAGCAGCTCCCAGTGCCAAAAGGGGCTACAAGAAACCTGGAGAGGGGCTTTGGACTAGGGCCTGTAGGGACAGGACAAGGGGGAATGGCTTTAACCTGACAGAGGGGAGACTGAGATGAGCTCTTAGACAGAAGTTCTTCCCTGTGAGGGTGCTGAGGCGCTGGCACAGGGTGCCCAGAGAAGCTGTGGCTGCCCCATCCCTGGCAGTGTTCAAGGCCAGGTTGGACACAGGGGCTTGGAGCAACCTGCTCTAGTGGAAGGTGTCCCTGCCCGTGGCAGGGGGTTGGAACTGGATGAGCTTTAAGGTCCCTTCCAACCCAAACCAGTCTGGGATTCTATGATTCAAAGTATCTGAACCTAATGAGAAATAACCTCTCTTTGTAGTAAATTTGGGAAAAGCCAACTGTCCTCTGTGGAATTAGGCTGTAACTCAAGATCTCCACTGCTCCAGAATCTGAACTACACGCTAACCCTAAACCTAACCCAGCTCACACCACCCATGCATTTGAGTAGTAACAGCTATACCAGTAATTCCTTTCTTACCTTGGGTTGAAATGCTCCCTGTAGTGAGCCAAAGGGGCCAGTTGGAGGAATCATGGGAGGAATACCTGATACAGCTGGAGGATAGGAGTGAAACAGCTGGAACGAAAAGACAGAAGAACATAAATACAAGCGCACATCAAAAAGAAGACAGGAGTTTGAACAAGACACGGAAAGCATTCCTGCATAATATTAGGGGAAATGGTACATGGAGAAAACCGAGAAGCATTGAAGAGTGATCTCGTTGTAACAATGTTAGTTAAAGCAGTCAATGAAATGTTGACGAATGTCATGATGTTTAGAGCTTAAAAGCAGTTCCAAACTCATAAAGCCAGCAACCTGTCCCCTGGATTAGGCCATCATAGCATAAGAGAGACTTTTTTCATTCAATTATTAATTCTTAAATTGGGTAGAGGTTTTAAATGGCTTCAGTTTGCAAGCCAGTTCAAGAGAAAAGGCAGAATACTGAGCCAAGGAAGACTCAGAAATATAGTGTTCAGTGAAGAAAACCCTGACGAGTTCTAGGATACTGTATCATTAAAACTCCATTAGTATGTTAGGAATTTAATAGTATCTGTAGGAAATGAGGAAAACATGCACAATTCATACTTCATTAGCCTGTCTGAGAGGATATCCTGCCACAGCTAAGATTAACAGAGACAATCTAATTTCTTCAAATTATTATTTAAACAAAATATTAAGGCAGATACTCTCCCTACCCCCCAAATTTAGGATACTTTTTTATCACGACAGACTACTAAGCATAAAGCAGTGCACATCTCCACTGACCTCTCTGATCCCAATGTATCTGTTCTAAGAGAATTTAGACAAAAACCCAACCAGCTGTTCTGTACTAATGCAGAGAAACACAAGGGAAACAAGCAAGTAAACATGAACAGCAAATCTTATCTTGTCCCTGTGGTCTGCCTGCGAATCTTTACTCATGGCGTAACACAGTGAACTCGCCCAATTCCATGGAAAATGCTGAGGTTACACACAAAACTGCTGTCTTGGGGGCTCAAAGCATCACATTCCAAAGATGTTCTCACTGTGAAGGCTCAGGATCTAAGAGGGGATGGCTGCTAACTCCACTGGTATTGCCACCCAAAAACCTAATGGGGTTGTCTGGCTGATCGAAATTCACCTCTGAACACAGCTGACCAAAGAGCAATCTACTGTAGGCTACTTTTAAGATCAAAATAAATGAGTTAATGGCCAACTGAACAGAAGCAGGACTGGGCAAAGTGAAAGACTGGCCATGTGGAGTGGGCAAACACTGGGAAAATCACATCCCAGGGTAAATCAGTGTCATAAAGTTTTGATGAATTTGTTTATGCCAGGCTTTTCCTCAACATTTTTCCTTCCACTTACTTATCTTGCAAGCTCATATTCATATTATATTTACTGAAAGATGAGAAAATATTTCAGTATTTTAGAAGTACCAAAAGATTTTTGCTGTTTAAAAGCACGGTATCAAGTCTCCTTCCAGTCACATTTCTATTGTTGTTCTTAATTCTATTTAATTTGGACCTGCTCCATTCAATGATGCAGGAAACATTTTGAGATTAGTTGATACTGAACTGTAGGCATTTGAGAAATCATTAAGAGACACATGTCCTCATTTACAATAACTTTTAATGAGTAAAATGTGCTTTAAATTCTCCAGATCTTCTACATTTAATTCTGTGTGTAATGGACTAACTCCAAACGATGGGAAGAGACGTAATACTGAATATTCTATTGGCTATGACAAATGATAAGGAATGCTTTCCTTGGAGTTTTATAACAATTGGTAAGTTAATCCAATGTGACCTTTCCTCAAGGTCAGAATTATTAATAAAATATAAATATGGTATCTTCAGGATCTCTTCGTATCAGTTCAGTTCCTCCAACTTTCCAAAGATATCTTGCATAGTCAGTGTTCCCTTTCTCCCCAGCATCCCTTCTTCTTTGAGCAGCATTTTCCCGGTCTAGCTTTCTTCAGGGCACAATGTAGTAACCACAGCTTTCCTGTGGCCGGGTGTATTGTAATGTCAAACTACACCTGGCACCAACTATAGGTAAACGTAACACCTCACTGCGCTACAGTAAGCCCCCCCCAAGAAAAACAACTGAAAATCAAAGATACCAAGAAAGAAAACTGGTTTAAAACTCTACAGCAGCTTCTATGTGAGCTGCATTCGCTGTTCTGAAGTAGACTGATTTTAACTCTCAAACAGAGCTTGTTCTGCAACGTTCACTTACAAGATTTAAAGATATTGCCAGATTTTTTAAGGTGTCTGAATTCATGGTGTGGATGCCACTGAAAGTGTGATTTTTGATACTGCAGCTGCTTAAGATGCTGCTGCAAGCAGTTCCTCTGTTACCTATCAAATCTGTAGTCATACCAGAAGAGATTACTGACATACCCTGGCTAGTATTGCTCTGCTGTAGTTTAAGACAGACTTAATCCAAGGTGACCTGTAGCCATCAGGTTGATCTTCTGGTATTAGCTTGCTACATAGCCAACAGATGCAACAGTGATTATTTTGCAAGTACTTTGCAAGGACAAACCTTTCCTGAAGGAAAGGCAAGGGAGGCACAATGGACCAGATCTCTGCCAAGTTCAAGAGCGAGCATAGCTCACTGGCTAACAGAGAATAACGTGACACCTTTCCTAGCTTTAAAGGGGGCAATACCATGACCTTTACAATTCAGGTAGCTGCCAGATTTGTAAGAGATTCTGTCACTGAATGTGAAAAGCATATACAGTCAGAGACTTTAGCAATGTTTCCTATATTTCATGTCAATGTCTGTGCTTCATTTGTCTAAAATCCATTTACCTATTTCCCGTGACCGTGTTCTTGCTTGAATCAACATGCCACAGGGATGATAATACATCTTTTGAATCCATGTAAAGCTCAGCAAGTAAGTGTGCAGTTTTGCAAACAATGATGCAATTGAGCAGCATTACCCTTTTGAGCAAAAGTGATTAGCACAGACTTAAATGTTTGCCTAATACTCCTGGAGCTCTGATCCTGCAAACACTAAACACAGTTAAAGTTACTCAAATGAGGTATCAGAAATTAATAGGACTATTCAGATTTACTACAGGGATGAGTTTTTAGCAGGAACTGTGTTTAATCAGGACAGCAGAAAGCATCACATTATCATCTTAACCAGTTTTTTTTGCCCAGTTCCACTTCTAAGCAAAACCAACACATAAAGCCAAGTGCTTTGCAGATTTCTGAGTGCTGATGCAGTACTCCTTCTCTCATCAAAATATCACCATTGGATTTACAAATTCTTGTCATATGCAACCAGATCTCTGCCTTTGCCAATCAAATGAAGGAAATGCAACCCATATTTCAGCAGCAAATCAATCAGTAGATTCCAAATCTTAAGAGCAGAAGCTTGGCAATTAACTGGAATATTAAAAATCAGTTCATCTCAATACATAACATTTTTGGTAGCTCTTAGGAAACTTGTCTAGTGCTTAGCTGGATTTATGCTGCTTTCATCAAACAGAGCTTTCAGAACATAAGCCAGTGGATCAGATGTGCCTTTGAAATCCGAAGAATAAGACAAGTTTTCAGATTTTATAAAACAAAATATGATATATTAGGAAAACTATTAGGTTACCTATCCCTGAAGGATTTGTCTGATAGTTTGTCATTTCAAGTTTCTCAGGAAAAAGATCAGTCTAAGGGTTTGTGGCACAACTGAAACACCGTGATGAAACTACTGCTCTCTCCTGCTTCATGTAACGGTCAGCTCTTCTGCCTCATCTTTTTCACATCAAACCTGTCTTCAAATGGTGTATGAGCAAGAGATCTTTTGATTGGAAAAGCTGATACTGCATCCTTATCAGAAACAAGCACCACGAATGCAAGCCTTCAAAAGCCAAAGCGACCAAGAACAGTAATGGTAAATCCTGGAGTGATGATTAGGGAGAGATTCGACATTGTGCTGCTGACTGAGTGGTGATCCCAACCCACCACAGAAAAGCAGTTAAGTCAGTTTTAAACAGAGTAATAAAACTCACACTGTGACGGTAGAAGGGGTCAACTTTTGTAGGGTATTTGTCAAACTGCAAAGGGATCAAAGCACAAACTAGTTACTTTATATTTCCTTGCTTTACTTCTGTTGGTAACATAGAAGACTACTTCTCTATTTGGCAACCAACAGAGTGGAAAAAAATATGCAGAAAATTAAGTTTCCAATGGAACTGTTGGGGATATTTCTTTCTTCAAAGCAAACCAAGGTCTTTATGAGACAGAGAGAAGGAGGAGGCACCAGAGTGCACCACTATAAGCAAGTGGCAAGCCCCACGCACGAGCGCTCCTTCAGCCCCTGTGCTGCCCCCTGAACCTACCGTGAGGAAGGGACAGCCCTTCTCCTGCCCAACCACACCTGGGCAGCAGCATCCTCCTGCCCCAACAACCTGGCAAATCTGAAACGTTTGTAATAAAGAATAGAGTTGTGCTCTACTTATCCTCACATTTCTGCCTGGGGTACGCACCATGGGCGGTGCTGGCGTCGGCATGATGGCAGTGGGTGGGATGGCGTGCGGGAAAGGTGTGAAGGTGTGCTGGTGTGTGTGTTGGTGTGTGTGCTGGTGCTGATGCTGGTGCTGGTGGAACTCGGTCCTCAGGTACGGTGGTGGGCCCAGCGAGGCCCCGCGGTCTGCGCTCTGCGAGGCCAGAAAGCGCGTGTTTAGTTCCTGGCGGAGGAGATCTTGTTCTGGAATACAAACAGTAAAACAACCCTCATGTGAGCTCAGGGACTCTCCCAGACCTCGTGCCACCTACTGTTTGCTGGCTGCAGTAGCAACGCTGTATGTAAAGCCTCCTGGTGGTAAATTATGTCACTGCACAGGGGAAAAAAACTCCCTCGGATCTTCCCCAAAGGCCTTAGAGGCAGAAGAATGTCCCCATCTCCCCTCTCTCACCAAGCCTGTCTTCACTACAGCATTCCTCTGAGCATTAACCTAAGGGTTCTCCCTAAATACAGGCATAGTCCTAAACAGGTGAGGAGCTTTAGTGAGTAAACATCAAGTGGCTACTGCTAATGGACACAAAATGATGTTACTCAGATGCTGATAATGCTCCATTTTCTTCCCCCAGTTCCCTTTCAGTGACCTGGGAGGAGCAGACATGTTACATCTCCCACCATCAAAATATAAAAGAGCACAATTTTCTCCACTGATAAAAATCTCTACATCTCACTCCCAAATCCTGCATGTACATGAGCTCAGGACCACTGTGTGCACAGCCACAGGAGACCTCCCCTCTAGGCAGGGAAGCAGTGCTAAGTGCAGATCACAACTGCAGTGAAGAAGTTCACTAAGGGAGTCACAGCTCTTCTGTGGACACATGATGAACGCTAGTGTGTTTTTACCATGGGGAGAAAGAAAACAGTCATGGAAAAAGCACAGCCCTCCAAAAATATTAACTCCCAGGGCAGAAGAAATGTCACTGGGTATGTGTAGGTGTTCTTTAGCTTTGATATCTCTCCAAATCATTCAGCAATGGGTACAGCCTCCACCCAACCAACTGCCCTCTTCAAATGGCCCAAACTGAATTATTCTGGCTAAACCCAGAGAACTGGTTTCCCACTCAAGCCATGATCCGCCCGTCTCTCACCTGAGTAAGTGCTCCCAGCTGGGTGTCCTGGAACCTGCAGCGTCCCCGACGTCAGTGGCGGTGGAGGAGGCAGGGCCGTAGGAGGGGCAAACATATTGGGGTGATGTGGGTGCGCGGGGGGCTGCAGGGAGGGCGTGAAGGTGTGCAGGGGGCTGTGGCTGGGCAGAGACAGGGGGAACGGTGATGCTGAGGGGTGGTGGGAGATGTGAGGAGGAGGGGCCTGAGTCTTGGCAGGAGTGCTGCTTCTGCTGCTGCTGTTAATGAGAGGAAAAGCAATTAAGCGTTGCATGGAAGAGGGAAAAGCTCCAAACATACACATATACAACCCCACCAGGCTATGCCCAGCTCATGTTAACACGTTACTAATATAAGTTATATATTACAAATGCAAGTTGCTCTTCTACTTTTCTAGCAATACCACTGAGATCCTCCTTTCTCCAACCATCTGCTTTTACTTCCTATGGTCTCTCCACACTAAAACCCGAGACACACTCTCCCCCGCTGTAAGAGGTTGATATTCTGTCCTCCACCAACACAGGAATGACACACAAAGGAGTAATCAGCCCTCTGCATTCATTACTTAATTATCAGGTCCTTTCTACATGACTGCTTCTGATTCATGTTTTCAGGCAAATGAAGCTCAAAATCAGTGATCACTGCATTAATAAAGGTTTAATTTTTTTTTCCCTATGACTTAGTAAGATGAAAGGCTGCAGAAAATGTGAAACGAAGCTGAGAAGGCAACCACAGATACAAGCTTCTTGTGCAGTTAATGCCTCTCTAACCCCACAATAGACAGAGATAAGACAAGTCAGCAAAGTGTGATTACACTGGTTGCAATTCTTCAGGTTTCATATCCTACTAATGAGTATTTAAAATATATTCACCTAGTGCTTAATTCGACTTGTCATTATTTCAAGTAACAACATGCTGCTATTGCAGTGATTTTGAAAGACAAGCAATACCAACTCGGTTAAAAATAAATCAAAGTCTTGAACACCTCCCAGTCTCCAGTGAAACCATGAAGCAACCATAATGCTGGTTCACCAGGTCTTGAGGGACACCAACTGCCTGCTGGACTTGGGGAAAGACAACCTCGTGCCGCCAGCATTAGCTTAGAGCAGGGGAAAGCTGAGGTCCCTCCTCACAGACATCACAGGCTCCTGTGAACAGTTGCTTTAGTCTCTCTGTTCAACTTTGTCACCCCCTATGAGAGATAAACCCCATATAAAAGCTGAGGTTTATCTCTCTGTAGCCATGTGAAGAGAAAAATGCTGGAGACTGCAAAGGGTCAGCAGTGACGAAAAAAAATCAGCTCTAAAGTCACTGGGGTGAGATGGTCTGTGTGAGGCTGTCACCAGGCCAACAGCAGCTGTACCGCACTTCTCACTCCAAGGCATGTCAGCACTTGGAGAAATGGCAGTGTTCAAGGCCAATTTGGGGGCGCCTTTGAGCAACCTAGTCTAGTGGAAGGTGTTCCTGCCCATGGCGGGGGGTTGGAACTGAATGATCTTAAGGTCCTTTCCAATCCAAACCATTCTATGATTACCACCAAGCAGCAAAACACCTCAGCGTATTAGCACGCACGCGGTTCTGTTCACCTACCTTAAGCTGTTGAGGCTTAAACTGCTGCTGTTATAGGCAGAGAGTGGCTGCGAGAGGCCCTGCGAGGCCGGATGCGGCTGTACCGGGGGCAGGCTGGGGTGCGCCGGCTGCACCGGTGACTGCGGCCGCGGAGGGTGCTGGGTGGGAGGCTGTGGCACTGGCGGGCGCGTGGCTTCCTCTGGCGCTGGCGGCTGCGGCACCGGCGCTGGCGGGGCAGGAGCCTCCGGCCGCGGGGCCAGCGCAGGGCTGGGGCACGGTGCCTCGGGCTGTGGCTCCAACTGCGGCTGGGCCAGAGGCTGGCTCACCTGAGGACAAGGGTCTTTAGGCACCACAGGCTCAAGTATTGGGTCTTTGCTGCTGTCCTGGCTCTTCTCTTGGCTCCTTTCTAATCCTGATATTTTTGGGACAGCTGGGCCCCTAGCACCAGGGTCGTCATTTTCAGCTAGTGCACTGACTCCTAACTCTTTATCTGCAAGAACAAAAGAGAGAGAAAACAGTTAAATGGGCATCAAAATAGGCAAAACCAACCTAAGTGCTGTGCCAGAGGTGCACTCCAGGCAGCTCCATATTGTTTCCATCAAGGACCATGCCAATGTGAAACCAAATCGAATCCAAACTCACTTCCAGCAGCACCCCTAACCCTCAAGTCCTTCTCCTAATACTTCTATTTTATCATAAGGCGGAAGTTTCTGGCTGTCTGCATTAATGTATAAAAGAGCAAGCACACTAAAGCTGAGCTCAGTGCAGTGGCTCAAAATCTTGAGGCAGAACCTCCCCCAAAATCCCCACCTCTGCCTGTGAGAAACACCAGGAGGGTTGTGCTTTGCTTTGGTCTGTCTCTGTGGCACAAGACACACCAGGGTCCTCCACACTTGCCTCCTGGGTCTGCTCTCCTATGGATCCATTTCCCAACATCCCTGAATCACGCAAACGCTTCATAGATTTCAAAGAAAAATTAGATTTGCACAATAATCGCATGATTCCATGATCTGGGGCCATGAACAGTGATGATGACTTCCCAAACATAGGTAATATCATCTGTATGTGTCTTTGGCAAAATCAGTCCCTAAATGATCACATAAACACCACTGAAATGATCTGAAATGATCTGTTGAATCATGGAAACACAAAGCACGGCAGAGTGAGGGGCAGAGCTCCGCAGAAAGCCTGGCTCCACATGTTCTCCACTTGGAGAGCTGCTTGTTTTCTAGGAGCATCCCTTTATCCCTATTTACTATGATACATCCACTCCATGGCCTGGGCTGCCAAATGAACAGAGCAAAAAAGTCACTTCTGGAGCGCACGATTTGTACCAGGCACAAAAGCTTCTCCACAAATTTGGATCAGAAAACTATGGGGGCAAAGTGGGACTCCAGAAGAAAAATTACTCTGCTGTACACCCAAGGTCTATCTCACTGCAATTAAATTGCAGGTTCTAAATAAAGGAAACTCCGTTTGCATTAATTCTTTGGATCAATCCCGTTTGATCAAACATTACTGAAAGTTAGCCAGAGCGTGATCACCACGTGTTAAGGCAGGTCCCCAAGGAGGAAGGAAATGAGCAACAGTTTATTCAGGAAGAGGTGGATCCATGTCGCTAGACCCTAAAGATGTAAAAGTTATGATATTCCTATTTCTTATCTGTCAGAAAGGCATCATAATGAGGCTTTGAGGGCTCAGCCTTGTCATCAGAAATCCCCCACAAGATCAACACAGTAGATGGGCTGAACAGCCCACAGAGGTGATACTTCCAAATCAGCAGGGACCACCCTGCACTCCATGCATTCATTACAGCTTTTCATTTGATGTTTTTCCTGTCTCTCGTGTGTGTAACATTTATTCTGCATGTCTCTTGTGGGGAGTTTGCTCCTAAAGCCATCACTCCTCCTCCTCTGGAGAAAAGGGCTACGAATCCCAGCGTCTCCTGGGTGTTCTTTGCTGCTGCTGCTTACATCTTCATTACACCTCCCCTTAAGTACCATTCCTGTTAGTCCACAGCTTAAAGATGCTGTGTTTAGTAGGATAATGTTATTCCAAATGTCAAACACTGAATATGTGCAGCCTCGCCTTCTATCTGCACCTATGCTATACCCCCAAACAGTGCCAGATGTCCAGGAGTCTCTAACCCCAGAATGCCTGGTACATGCGTCCTCACATGGCTGATAATTACGATACATAAATCAGAAAGAGTCCTTCATCCCACAGTATCTATTTAGGGAGGTGAAATCCCACACCAGTGATGAACGCTACCAATTACATGTTTCATAAGGAGGGCTCAAGCCTTCATCAACAGTACTTCAAGGTCATACATACAAGATTACTCTTCTCCTACCAGTACGTCTTCGCACATCGCATTTCTGAACGTTGACTGACAAGCTCAGTGTTAAAACTAAGGGATAAAAAAACCCTTCACGTCACTGTGGCACAGAGAACCCAACTACACAGCTTTCTGAATTTGGTGATCCATTATGGGAATTCACTTCCATCCTCCAGCTGAAGAAGCAAGCAAGCTAACTTTGATGGCAGCCTCCATACTCTATTTTGGATCAAGTGGAATGACTGCATCAGAACTCAGAAGAGCAGTAACTGTGATGTAACTTTGTGCTGACACAGGCTTCCCTTTATCCACTGGGTTGATGCTGCGTCCAGCAGCAGTCATCCTTTTTATTGAAAAAGGAATAAAGCCATAATTTGATGCTGTCTGTGGACTGAGGAGAAACCTGGAGAGGGGCTTTGGACAAGGGCCTGTAGGAACAGGACAAGCGGAATGGCTTTAACCTGCCAGAGGGGAGACTGAGATGAGCTCTTAGGCAGAAGCTCTTCCCTGGGAGGGTGCTGAGGCGCTGCCACAGGGTGCCCAGAGAAGCTGTGGCTGCCCCATCCCTGGCAGTGTTCAAGGCCAGGTTGGACACAGGGGCTTGGAGCAACCTGCTCTAGTGGAAGGTGTCCCTGTCCGTGGCAGGGGGTTGGAACTGGATGAGCTTTAAGGTCCCTTCCAACCCAAACCAGTCTGGGATTCTATGGAACATCAGCTAAGCTTGTGCCACACCAACAGCACATGCAACTTCCATTATCCTCCTTTCCTGTCTTTGCCCCTTGATGTTTCTTAACTCCCAAATTCCTCTATTTTTCACTTAACACACACAGCCTGGGGATCTCTCAAGATGCAGATCTCCCAGACACCTCCAAGTAACCCAAATGCAGACTCATTATAGGAGTCTTCAGTATTTTGCAGCATTATCTTTGGGATAACACTATGTAATTTAAAACCAGCATTGATTTTAATACTGTGGTAAGCTCAACTCTTCTCGACAGTATTATCTCTGCCCAACTAAAATTTTCTGCAAGCTTCTTTATGCACTACAAAAAATTAGATCCTTCAAAAAATATAACCCCTATTTTCTCCAGTTTTAACATGGTAAGGGGGCAGTTGGTGCCAACTCACACAACCAATACAACCTGCCCTAACTTCTCTGAAGTCAATGGAATGCAGAAAGCCCCTGCTGAACACTGGCCCCGGGAGATACACTTCAACCAGCATTTTACAAGGCTTGAAATAATTAATCAGATTTAAGACCTGATTGTACATTTCATATTGATTAGACATTGGTCAATGAAACACTGGGATAAATAAAGGCAGATGACAGAAACCATTACTGCGAGGGATGGAGGAGGTTGTTGGGTTCACCAGCCAACACGTATCATAAAGGCCCCAGAGCAATTCATCTCCTGTATTGGATGCACATAATTTGCTGAAACAATTTTTCAGCCAGCTTTCATCCCAATTTCCAAGGACACCAACAAAGTATCTGATTATGCAAATCATGTGCTCCCAAGCACGGTTACTGTCATCTGCTGAGACCAATTATTCTACAGTAAGCAGGTATTAGTACAACTGACTACCAAGACTTGTGACACACTTTGTACTTCATCATAAAACAGAGAAGAAAGTCAGTCAGGGCAAGAGATTTTGCTCCCTCCTGTTAAAAAATGTTTATCTTCTGCCTTGAAATGGATTTAATTGGCAACAAGAAAGTTGCAGATCAATGAGAAGCAGCACTTGGAGGCATTGCACAAGATGCTGACAAGTCTTCAGGCACTGAGCTGCTTCTGGCCTTGATTTGAGGATGCAGAGTCCTCCACTATTTCACATGAAACAATTTATTTCATCCAGCTGTTAAACAGAACATATGCCATAAATGTAACTCCTGTAACCTGCACACTGAGTATAACACTGAAAGCACTTGATGTTTGAGTTTTATAATAAAGCACCTCTTTAGTTAGTAAAAAGGAATGGGATATAGCTTCCTAGAGGAAAGTGAAGCACAGAGCATCCACAACCCCCTTTGTATCATAAATGATTGCCTTTTACTTAATAGGAAAGAGATGCATGCAACTGTAACATCCTAACAGCCCTAGGAGAAAGCAACACCCTGATACCTCCATCCTGTTTCAGTGCACACACATACACACAAATTCACAGCCAAAGGTTTATTTCCATTAGGGAAAATCTCTTGGCTTCCTAACCTTCCCAGTTTGGACACAATAAATTACATGCCGTTAACTATTCAACAGCCAGCTACCAGCACTGGAGGGCTTATCCAAATGGACTTTTCTCAACCGAGCTGGCAAACTTCCCACATGGGAAGCAATGAGACAAAGTCATTGGGGAATATTCTTTAATAATAAAGGGTTTGAGCACAAGGAGTTTTAGCTTCCTGCTTCAATTTTGAGTTTTAATGAAAAAAACCCAGGTCTTGTAATCACAGTATCTGTAAAGCACACCTAGTGCCACAGAAACACAGACAAGGCCCTGTTAAACCAGGCTGGAGGTCCCTGCTTTCCACCACTGACAGCAGCAAGCACAAGGGTTTTCCAAACCAGGTGTAGAATCCTTGCCAGCAAATGTAAAACAGCCTGTCCAACCCATGAGATCTGATGCCAATCTCAAACGCTGACGAATACCAAAAGCCTGAGGTTTTCTTCCAAGGTTTTCTAGAACTGTGATAACAACCATGGGCTTGTTCTCCACATAAATCTCAGGTCCCTTCTGAGTATTCGCAAGTTCTTGCCCATAGCAGTAAATTTCTTAGCATGTCATAGGAAAATATTCCTCCCACAAGGTTTTCATTTCTCATCTTTTAATTCCACTTGGTTCTTGCAAGTCTGTGAGAAGATGACTTCTCTACAAACCATCAGTATCACCTAGTCCTTTACAAAATTAAGCTCCTTCCCCTTCTATGTCCTTTATAATGTTTTCAACTCCTGACTTCCCACTCTTTCTTCCTATGAGACTTTTCCCACATGCCTGATCACTTCTTGTTATTTTTTGCCTGCTATCCCATCACACCTCTTAGGCTTCTGCAACACTTTAGGAAGCAGCTAACCACACTGCCCAGCCTTCAGAAGCTGAACCCCCATTAATAGCAAAGCGTTTTCATCCTCACCACAGTATTCCTCACCCACATCACAGGCAGTTGTCCCCAGTCTGCAACTGCAGCTGTGAGTGAAGGTCTGTGTTAAACCTTCTCTAGTAACACCCAGCTTCTTGCCTTGACTTGTCCCAGATACTTCAGAGCCCCGCGAGGTCTGTAGGCACCTGAACGTTTCGGTTTAATGTGCACTGCTCTGAGTTTGCCTAAGCTGACTCTCCATCCCTATTCTCTCAGCCTGGTGAGGTTTCTCTGTGGTTTCTAACAGCTCTTTCCACCTCCAGGTATCACAGGTACCCTTAGATCATGTGTAACTGCTGCTAACGCAACTCTTTGCTCTCCTTTCTTTAGCTACATTTTGCTGGTAACAGTCACAGAATCATAGAATCACAGACTGGTTTGGAAGGGACCTTAAGATCATCCAGTTCCAATCCTCTGCTGTGGGCAGGGACACCTTCCACTAGACCACTCTGGTTTGGCTTCAGAAAAGCACCTTCCCCTCTCCTCTTCTGGCTGTGACCCAAACACCCTGTTACCCACCCAGTGGGCAGAGCAGAAGTGCGCTGGGAGCATTTCAAACCTGCCAAGAGTAAATGAGGTGTTGGTATGAGATACTCATCAATTAAAACCAGAAAACACAGCAAGGCTGGATAATATTCTCCAATCATCACTAGGGACTGGATAACCTTAGCACAAGGTTAACCCCATCACAGGGTGAGGGAAGGAAAATATATCGGGTTTATCCACTGCCCCCCCTTCCTGCTCTCGACTTGCCTTGGCCACAGAGCTGCAACATTCCCTCAAATGCTCATGACATCTGCTCATCCTGTTCGTATGTGACAGCATTACCTGAATGAGCTTGAACAAAACCAGCTTTCAAAAGCAGCTTGAAAAGTATCACCCTATGAACACTAATCGAATTTAGCCTGACAGCTCAGTTTAATACATGAAGGACAAAAAAGATCTGTGTGATATGTTTATACAGCAAAATAAGACATTTATTCCCCTCGAGAGGTGTCATACCCATAACTCACCAGACACATACCACTGCTTCCATTGTGAGTTTGCTCTTTAGAGCCAAGAATTTTCTCTTCTGTTTTTAAAGGCATGATGTCAATATAAGCAGAGAGCTTAAACCTCCACTGCCTCTGTGCTAACACTGAGATGAAGCGCAGCACGACCATGACAATACCCACTTTAAATTACAACTATTTTAAGCCATTAGTATCTCCAGGAAAACTTTGTGAGCAAACACATAACAACTCCACCAACCAGTGTTGCTTCAAAGTATTCTTATGCTTGGCACTATTTGCTCATGTTTCCAATGCTGCAGAGAAAAAAAAGAAGGACATTATCCAACTGTCTGCTCTAACAGAGTATCCTGAGTATCACTCAGGAAAAATTCTTCTGGTCTGGGTCACATCAATAAATGCAGAAATGAGATTTCAGTGTTCCTGATCAGCAAAGGGTCTCATTAAATCTGTCTACTCTATTTAATCTATTAACTAAATTATACAAGTCTAGTAATGCCCGCCCCTTTTTAAATTGTCTGAATTCCTTGTATTGGGCTTTAACACATGTCATGAATTTGTTTTATTTTAAAGAGGGAGGGGGCTAGACAAATGGCTTAATTATTGACTAGGTTTAAATAGAGCTGTACCAGAACTGAAGATCTACCACTCCATTTTGCGTTTGATTGCTTTGACAACACCACAGTTACTAAAAGCTTTTCTTTACATGCAAAACATGACTCTGCATACCAAATTCCTCCTGTGCCAGACAGAGGTAGAGGACTTAAAAGACTTTATAGAAATTAAAAATAGAAAAGAGCATGAACTCGAGAAAAAGGCACGATAACGCCTCTTTGGCATGCATCAGTTTTTGTTCTTACATCATTCTATAGCATTTTATAAACAGGAATGTGATATTCCACTAAAGCCCATATGATAATTCAGAAATTGAGAAGCCTCTTGTTTTTTCTTACAGCCATTCACAAAGGAGCATCACCATCTCCTGCGTAATGTAATGTAGGCCTTGTCTGGTCCAAAGACCTCCTGATGTCTTCTCTACCTCAGTTAGAGGCCCTACAGAATTAATCTCAAAGGTTTGCTTTGCCTTGACATCTCCTTTTCTTGATGATGGCTCTTCCAGACTGCTCTTCACATCCACTGAACATTGACTAGTTTGTCCCAGTTACCTGAACTAGGTGGACCCCAGTTCAACTGCAGCATGAAGCCAACTTGTGAACTACTTGTTCACTACTGAAGCACATCATGTCTTCAAGGAAGCTCTGACTGCAGTGTTTCTCCCCAGACATCTGGATAACCTCTGCACTGTCCATACAGATCACTAAAATGACACTGAATTGGTGTGAAAGGTCCTTCACACATCAGAAGTACAGTGCTCACCCTCACTAAATGCTCACTGATTGACTTGTCCCTAATGAAACCAGGAGAACAGCAAGTCAGTGGTGTGTTCTTTATGATGGAGCAATTGGCTCAGAAGCAGCCACATGAACACATCCTAAAACACACCATCATGAACAAACATTGGGCTTTCAGCAGACATGAGCTCCCCCAACTTAATGTTAGCTCAGATGTGGCTTAAAAATCTAACTAAATATCCTTGGTCCCAAAATAAATGGTGAGCAATGAAGACCAGATTAAAGCCATATATGCCATATACACAGAATCACAGAGTAGTTTGGGTTGGAAGGGGCCTTCAAAGCTCATCTAGTCCATCCAGATGAGCAGGGACATCTTCAACTACACCAGGTTGTTCAGAACCACATCCAGCCTGGCCTTGAATGTCTACACACTTCCACTGTAACTATGAAATGGTTGATTAGCTGGTAGGATACAAGAGTAACACAACAGTGTCCTACATGCAGAAAAGACCCCAACACTGGGGTGCAACGTCTGAAGCTGAAGACAACCCTGACTGCTGCAGGGTACTTGTGCAGTCCAAAACTCAGAGATTTTCTATACAACCTGAAATCCTTAGCCTGTCTGTGCTTCAAAATACCATCTGAAAAACATCCCATGCTCCTAACTTCCATTTTAATTCATGTTGTGCCTCACTGAGGCCAATTATTATCCAGCAACTGCTGCATTCAAAGACTCAAGCCTTGCACGTAGGACTCTGTGGTGCTGCCTCCATGTTGCAAGGAACTGTAATTCTGAAAGGATTAAAAGTTTACCAGCGCAGCCATGTAAAGTAGAAAATGAATTGTTCACTCTTCTCATCTCTGTTTGGAAATTAGATTACAGGCTCCAAGTGAGCTGAAATACAGAATGAGGCAAATCTATGTGATTAGCTCACAGGTGGCCAGTGAGGCTTTTCTGTGCTTCAAAGTCTGGCAGATTCCCATTAGCTGCAATAATAAAAGGAATGTGTACTTATCCTTCGGCCCAAACCCTGCCCTGTGCCAACGGCTACCTGCTGTGCTAATCCTCAGAACCAATATAATCATCCTCAATTGGGATTTCATAAGTTTGCTCAGCTGTCATTTGGGATATACAGGATGTACGGCACAGAGCCGGGCTGCCAGCACAGCGAGCTCATCCCACGTGGGGTCCAGCCCCCCATGGCACCATCAGCGGAGGGAAGGAATCACAGGGCTAACCCAGGACAGCCCCACGGTGTCAGCAGCTGGTTTCCCAGCACTAAAAGCAAAGACTCTTTCTATGTATAAACAGTTTGTACCATTAATCACAAGTGTTTCCTCTAAACAAACACAGTTCCTCATTTATCTTCTGCCTCCAGGAGGCACCTGTGTGAATGTCAGTTCAGCAAAACACACCCCACAGGAGATGAGAAAGCAGACAACAGCTATCCCACGCGGGCACAGAGCTCACATGAGATGTGTAACATCAATGGCCCATTTCATATGGTATTTGCTTTCTGACTCACCCGCTGCAGGTGCAGTGGGATGATGTGAATGCAGCACTTAGCCATGACCTGCACCCAAGGAAAGCTCTTCCAAGCCCCCGCAGCAAGAGGCTGGTTAACGCAATGACCCTTGAGGGTTGCTCCCTCTAGCAAACTGTTACCCGCCTGGTAGAACTGTGAGAATATCTTTATTATATCTGTGAACATCCAATAATCCCCTGAACCCTCCTAAGCTCTTTACCTAAACATTCTCTCACATCAGGGAGCTTTACAACTCAACTTCCCATTTCCTTTTGTTACTTTTAAATGTGTTAGGTGGGGAAATGAGAAGCCATCTCCCATTCCAACATTACAAGTTCTCCAGGGTATTTCAAACTAACTTCATCAAATGCTTTTTTTACACCAAAATTTCAAACAAATGTTGAACAGATCGTGCTCTGGACAGTGCTTGAGGCACTTAAGGGAATGGAGGCTATGCTTTGCTTTGCTCCCATGAACACCCTTCCACCTCTGCTGCTCACCACAAAGCAAACTCAAGATCCCACAAGCACAGAGAACATCACACCAGAGCTCCTGGCACATCAGGAGGAAGATATGATACTTGCAGTGTTGTCTACAACAGGTACCAGTCTGGATTCTATGACCACGCTGTCATTTCAACAGCTCTACAAAGTTCCAGCAACAGTCCGTGCTCCAAACCCTTCCAGCAAGGATCCAGCAACTTGCCTTCAGACAGCCTGACCTCTGCAAAACTGCCAGCTAGAAATTTCCACGTTATTGGAATAACTGGCTTGGAGATAACAAGGCAGAAAAGCCCTGATCAATGGAGCTTGCATTGGCTTGGCACTCTGCACAGCCAGCCTGGAATGCAGCATCTCAACATCTTCCACCCAGCATAGGTGAGCCATTGAGAAAGATTCTATTGCTCAACTTTCATTTTGATCTCAACAGCTGAACAACTCATGTTATTGTATTTTCCCTGCTCTGTTCTTCCTCTCAAAGGCCTTTGATCAGGGAAAACATCCCTCTTAGGGCAGCATTAAGCATGTGCTTAACTTGCAGCACACACTTAAGCTCACTTAGCCATACCAGGGTCAGACTGGAAGAATCAGCTTGGGGGTTTGAAGAGTTGCGGGTGAAGGGGTTTGGTTTCTGTTCTTCTCCCTTTGCTCCTGCTGGCAGCCTGACTCCTCTCCCAGTGCTCCACTATGGTGTTTTGGGTCCCATCACTTCGCATGGCCGTGCCCTGGCAGGAACACACCAACCCCGACTTTGTTCACAGCACAACGTGTGTGTTTTCACAACACTGCATTAGCAAACCAGCCTGAGGATGTTTCCATCTCAATACCAATAATTTAAAGCAAAATGTTTGAATCTTGGAAATTAACCAAACACTGAATAGTCTTTTACCAGAAGGAGCCGAGTTGGGTAATTAATGCTAGCTAAACAAATAGACATCATGGACAGATTTTTAACCAACTGGGATGTAAATATTTTTATTCTTGGGAATAATCTTACAGTCAAATCAGTTCTACAAATACCCACAATAATCCCTTTTCTTTTTTTTCCTCTCTTTTGCTATCTGTCTCAGGTAGAACATCCTGGTCTACTCAAAGATGTCCCTGCCCGTGGCAGGGGGTTGGACCTGGATGAGCTTTAAGGCCCCTTTCCAACCCAAACCAGTCTGGGATTCTATGAAGTGTTCAGCAGCACAAAGCAAAGGCAGTTCCACACTTGTGGTGTGGGTATCATGGTGGTCTTTTGGATTCAGGAATCAATACAACTGACCTCCATGCAGCACTACAGCCTTTAAATCTTCCACATCACAGACTCTGACCCCAAGCTGCCTCCCATTTGAGGCTTTCATTTAGATCTCTTGCTATAATTTAGGAAGGTAACAAGATAGGTCCTGGCTGAGAGGCAGCAGGAAAAAAGGACATTTCCATAACTGGTTTTGTGTCCAAGGAGCAGAGGCCCAGCCCCACAACCTGGCTGATGGGGATGGGCCTTATCCAAATGTCTTAAAATCCATGGGGCTGCAGATGGCAGTGTTGAACAGAAGGTTCAGTGCCTTACAAAGGAAATCGAGAATAGGCCCATCTGTGGCATGAAATATCCATCTTGGAGTGAGGGGAACCTTTACAAATAACATTTATTTCAGTTTAAGAAAATACTTTAAAATTATGGGGGAAAAAAAAACCAAACCCAAAAACTCACTTTCAGTTTTATGGTATTTCCAATTCTTCTCACAAAGGGAGGTGAAACTAAAAACAAACGTTTACTGAGTGTTGGGAGACCAAATCAAGCACATATGATGTTTCAACAGCAGCCCAGCAAAATAATCAATAGCTTCCAATTCATGTTATTGACTTTTTCACATCCTTGCAGACATGAGGCTTCAGATGAAAGCATCAGAATCACCAAATGGTTCAATTTGCTCTAGTTCAGATATTTAACACTGACATTTTTTATGATGGTGTGTGGAAGCTTGTTTGAGAGAAGCGCTCCTGAAAGGCAGGACTTTAACTCCCCTAATTCCCTGTGTTGCTTTGCTTTGGGATCCAGGGCTGCTTTATGAGAAGGGTAAGAGAGATATGAAATGTTCCCTTCTCTCTGTTCTGTCCTCTCTCACTGTGCTTCAGTTTAAAGGGACTTTAGGAACACACAAAACCACCTTCTGCTACTACCTCTGTTTAATCATATCAGAATTACAAAAGATTATACATCTATAAACTGAATTACCATGGAAATAAAGCACATTTCTGTGCCACACAGCCCAGGAGCACACATGGTACCTGCAGAGTGGGATCAGTTTCCCTGACACCCCATCTTGTCTTTTTTAGAGCAGTTTCAATAATGTAATTCTGCACTACGGAACAGTCACAATAACAAGTTGTTTGGACCATGGCAAACCAGCAAGAGCTCATTAAGCCTTACAGAATGTTTGCAGCTATTTTGGCCCAGGCTTGATTTGTTATGACATAGGAAAACTCTCTTATTTCACCAGGTTTAATAGGTAATAGATATGCCAAAGCACATACTTCTTACAAGGCTACGAGAAGCTTTTAGCAATAACCCTTGAGGATGTATTGGGCAAAACTGATCTTGCAACATCTCCAAATATATAGAGAAAATGATGCGAACTATGGAAAATCACCACAATTCAGGGACAGTGCACTAGACTAGAAGATTAAAGTTCTGCTCTGGCTCTCTCAGGATGCAGTTAGGTCAGTGCTTGTCCCCATTCTTTTCAAGGCAGGGGCTGCTGTAAAACAAGAATCAGCCTCTTGCTTAAGGCTCCTCTGTATTCATTCCATGACAATAATGCTAAGGATTAAAAAAAGGTCAAATCGAAGCCTGGCAGAATGCCAGTGCTCTTCACTGTGGTTCAACAGATGCATTTGAATAAATGAGTAAGGAAATGTAAGATATAACCATTTGTTCCCTTGCACTACTCCTTGTTCTGCAGTGGGATGTTTGAAAAGCACCTACCTGGATTTGTTCACTTCTCAGTGAGGCTGACAGCCATGAGCATTTTATAATCATGTCCTGAGCTCATTTGTTTAGTTTGCCATTAGGCCCTGATGACAACGACTAATTTATTACCATATATAACCCTTGTATAATATGCAGAAGGCTGAAACTATAATAATCTCCAGTGCAACACAGAAAACACACAGAGAATCAAGTGGGCCCCTTAACATTCACAAATAAGCTATTAAGAGCTCCACTGAACAGATCAACCCACTGTAAGATACATATTTATCATGTATATGTGTGCGCATGGATGCACATACCTTTGCATAGGAACACACATACACAAATGTAGTCATTTGCCCCGTTCTGGTGCAAGTGAGCAGGATTTCTTTGATTACTACCAAAGCAGGGCTCACAAATGTATTCAGAGGGAAGGAGGGAGAGCAGCACATGCAAATCATTCTGGCTGCAGGTAGGGCCCACATTTGCTTCTCACACTCCCCTTCGGGAGGGATCCAAACCCTTCTTGATCGCAAGAGGTGCTAAGTCTGCCATTTGTGTTGGAAGTTCTCCAGCATTCACTCCAAGCTTACTTAACTGTTTGTTTCTGACTAGCAGAAGAAGACGACAGTTTAACATTTACCAACAGCCACCAGTTTCACTGGAAACTGTTGAAAACGTTTAAAAACTCATCCTCAGGAGGAACAAGGTGGTGCCACAATGAATGCATGAAGCATTTTCTCTAAACTACCCTTCTTCCAGTAAGGCTTAGAACTGAATTCTAGATACAAAGCAAGTTTACAGATACACAGAAGGTTTTAGGAGACACAAAACTCTGCGGGCCAGGAAATACGTACAGAAGGAGATGCTGTGAAGGAGGAACAGGGTGGCATTGCTCAGGGCTGGGGGCTCACATGCCCATCCAATGAGCCCAGTGTGAGGCAGGGGTAGAGACTTGCCCATTCCTTTTCCACACAACTGTTCTTCCTTAATGAAGCATAAAGTCCTGTAGAACAGACCTATAGCCATGTTGCAGCTCCTGTGTGGACTATAAATCCCTTGCTGCCAGGCAAAGTCCTGCAGACCCTGCTTTGCAAATGTTCTCCTTGCTCCTTGCAGCTCCAACACACCATCACCCTCCCGCTCGCCTCTCCACAGTGCTTCGTTCATCAGTGCCATCGGTGGCATAAACCTGCCAGCATGTAAAACTTAATGGTCTAATCCTCCGGCTTTCACAAAGACCAGATTAGCTTTAAGTTAAATACTCTTGTTCCTTAAATTTCCTCCTTGTCAGGATGCCAAGGGAAGCGCTTAATCTTACAAAAGAGCCTAAGGACATTCTGATGCCTCCACACGAAGACAGAAAGCAGTCCACAATGCAAAGATAAAGCTGAGGTATTAAACTAATCTCACAGACCTGGTAATGTATATGCAGCAGGGATTACTGCTGTGTCTTCCTGCAGCTGCTAGAGGGGGTCATTAACTGCAGTCGGGGTTCTTGCCATAAGCGCCTCGGCATCCCCTGCTTTATGTACATAAAACTGAGGCACCAACTAGTTGTAAACTTGTGCAAGTTACGAGCTGCAAAGAAATGGAATAAACTTGTGATTTAGACACAGAAGCCTAACCACTAATTCAGCCAGCTTGTCTACACTTGCTGTGTCAAGCATCCTTTGCTGGCGTGGCTGGCCCAGCATGGCCCATGGCCATCAGAAGCCAGTTCTGCAGAGGGGATGTTGCACCAGGAGGGATGGAGCAGTTCAAACCATTACACTCTTCCATGGATGGGAATGGCAATCAAACCCACAAACAACCTCCAGTGTGATGCTTTGAGAGCTGAAGTCTCCTTTGCAAGGTGTGATACAGAAGTGCCTCTGGACTAGCAGGGCACAAAACACAAGGAGAGCTGCCTACAGCTGAGCTTCCCACCTCCCCATCAGGCTGACTGGATTAAAGCCAGTCACTAGACAGTAACACAAAGTAAAAATCTTCCCTAACCTTGAAATAAAACCGCAGAGCCTTTACTGACAGGTAAAGCCCAGAGTACATAAGTACACTTATGAAACAACTAATGCTTCTTTTCACCCTTCTCAAGTTCAAGTGATAACGGGCATTTTACTCCACCATGAATAAGCCCCACTGCAGCACAGGCAGCTTGGCTCGGCACTCCTCACTTGTCCATATGGCTGGCAACACACCGTAAGTGACTTAATTCCTGTAATAACTTCCCATCCTCTGCACAGCCCTCCAGAGATCTATATGGGGACAAATGAGATCTGCTAGAGGAGAGAAGGTCACTTGGCCCTCTGCAGAGTAAACCCTCTATCAGCTGAAGACAACTCAAAAGCAAGTTTGCAAAACCAGGTCAAGTATCAGTGAATTACATCGATCAATAGTTTCAGTAATTTCAGGGGTTTAAGATCAGGTAAAGAAGGAAAGAAAGGTTTTTACCCACACATGGCTTTATAGACTTTTTACCAGCTTACACACAAAGCATTTAGACACTTTAATTTCCACTCCAATATGACTACTCTACCCCCAAATGAAACCTATTAAAAATTAAATTCTTATATTAAGTTTAAAATGTGGCTCTTTTCTCCCCAGGTCCCATTAAATACTCTCCCTACACAGTTTAGAACACAGAAGAGATCTTAGAGATAATTTACAAAGAGAACAAACCCCCCTGAGGGTTTTTATGTTACTACAACATTAATCTATTTTAATCACACAACAGATTAAAACCAAACAACATTAAATGATTCTGCAAAGTACCGAGTGAAAGTCTGTCTTTGTTACACAAAAAGAAACAAATGGAGAAAAAAATAAAGCACTTGGAATAAGGGTGGTTTTGTTGTTCCACAGAGACAGAACATAGCAAAAGGAAGACTGGGCCACAGAGCCACTGGCGGGAGGAAGATAAAAATCAACTGTTCACAAGGGTCTAATTTTACTTCCACATGTTCCTATAGCAGTGTCTGCACCACAGATCTGGCTGGGCACAGTAGGACATGGGTCTGAACCAGAACATGTGGGTGAAGGCAAGGGAAAGTGAAGCCCAGCACTGCCTCAAGCCCATTCTCAGAGCAGGTGCTTGGACATCCCCAGTGCTGGCACAGCAGTGATGCTCTCCTGGGTTCTGGGTGCACCTCAGTGCAAAAGAAGTGGATACTAAACTCTCTCTCTCCCTCCTCCTCCATGTTTCTCTAGCCAGCCTCACCTGCCCAGGCTCTGCAGCCACACTTCCCCAGCTATTTCACACCAGTGGGCTCCCCGTCACCTGGTGGGAACCTGACCAGCCCAAACGGATCACACAGGTGCCCTGGGCACACACGTAGGAAGGAGATGTATTACTGCAGCTACTGCTTCTACCATTCACCTTAGCAACTCTTATGTCCTCACTATCTCCCCTGTACCCAGTTCCAGTCCCTCCAGCCTTTCCTCATGTGTAAGCATCTCCACTGGCCATCCTCAAGCCCTTACTCCAGCTCTGTCCTTTGGGGATAGAGCCCAATGAAAACAGCACACCCTTCAAAGGCTGCCTTGAGCAAGTGCTTTGAACAGCAGCAATGTTTTCTATTCCAGTCTCCAAGATTTGATTCAGCCGTTAATTATTTACATCTTTTTGAATTGTTTCAGCACACTGAACAAAAACACCTACTGAGCTGCCCACAGGTCATTTCACTGAATCATCCCAGTTAATTTAGAGGCCAGAGCTGCTTCTGAATAGTTCATTCTTCCAGTAGCCCTCATCTTGCAATTGTTAACGCATAACCTCATCTGCTGTTGCTCGCTCTACTCAGTGCCTTTGCTATCTCACCCTGGTGCTCAGTATTGTTGTTTTTCCTCTTGAATAACCCAAATAATTGTGCATTCATAACCCAGTTTGCCATCTCACTGCTCAACAGACTTTTAATGAAGACACTGCAGCATTCTCTGGGATATGTTTTGCTGCTGTCACATATCTGATGCATACAGCGCTGCAAAGACAAGTCTTTCCAACAGTTACCAGCCCATGTTTTCCACCACGGTTTTAGAATCACCTTTGCCCAGAAGACACTGGATAGGAGCAGTTACATTTGAGCTTGAGATTATCTAAAGAAATCACAAAGGAAAAAAAGTGCTCTTGTTCAAGGCCAAGGAGCTGCAAGATTTACTTAAATAAATGGATGCATTTCACATGGATGGCTGGTTAATATGGGGTGCTCCAGGCAGGGCTTTTATCTCAGCGCTTACCAATTCAGCTGCCAATGCAAACCCAAACCTTCAAGGGAATGATTTGTGTGGTTACTCTGCTCCCAGCACTCCAGATATAATAGGAGATACATTGCACAAGTTTGGTATTAATGGTGGTAGCTGCATTGAAGTTATTTCTGGCAGTATTACTACTGGTCTGAAGGGGGGAAATGCACGGTTTTAAGCACAGTAGTAGCATCAAAATCTTTCACTTTGTTTATTCAATGGATGTAGTAACCCTGGCAGAATTTGATTACTTGCCCTCAACATTCCTTATTCCCCAAACAGCTGTCTGTAATGGATAATCCATATTTAACCATGGAGGACAAAGAAGAGGAATGGACAAACTTTGATCTCCTTGTTGTAACTGTATGGGTCTCTCTTTCCAGGCTAAGAGCCAGTGAAGGAGGGCTGCTGACCTACTCCAAGGACAGAGTATGTGCTGCTATCCTGCTTCCCCGACGGTATATCAAGGGAGAAAGATTCACCTCCTTTCCTCTCCCTGACTGAAACACAGCTCAAGAAAACACTATTAATGCATGCCAGCATATCTACAGCATGCAAAGACACGTGGGAATGTTTTAATGGCAGAGATTTTAGCATTTTCTAGGTGTGACAGCTACCTTGTACTATCCAGAGCTACATACTCCATCCCTTTCTGACAGAGCTACTGTTAGAAGGTGACAGCAGAGGGGACATACACCAGCTCCTCTGTTGCTTTGGTTCAGACCAGCAGGAGGGTGAGAGGGGACAGGGGGCAGCCGTGATCCCTACAGCAGCCTCTGCCAGAGGCTGGGGCAGAAGCTGGAGCAGTGTTGGCAAACCCACAGTTACATTGCCACAAGTGCACCTTCACTCTGACTGGGTCAAGGTAATAAATGTTACCAGGGAGCAGCAGTGTTAGTGGAAGCAGTGGTCAAAGTACAACTGCTGTTCCCACACAGTACCTGGGTGACATTGCTGAGGCAGCCCAGTACCTGACCAAGCTCTGGGAGAAGGAACATCCTCTACAAAACAGCTGTGGCCACAGCAGCAACACACACAGTCCCAACCACATGGGACAGAAAGGATGCTACCCAGGACACAGGGACCCAACTAATGACAAATATGCACAAGGTATAGAGCTGCGCCTATGTGAGATGCTTCACTGCTTCCTCCGGCTTGATGAAACTTTGTAGTATTTCCAATCTCAAGTATACCAAGCCACCGCTCAATCCCTCCCTCCTATGAAACTGCTGTAAAAGCTGTGGCATGTATATTCAGGGTTTTCTTTATTTGCATTTCATTTTTAGCCTCATGAAAGGGAGTGCCTTGCACATAATGACAGTACTTCAGGATCTAAGATTAAAAAAAAAGAAGAAAGATAATCATGAGACTCCTGATACAATCATGAAAGGCAGCAATGCCGCGTCTTATTAACCACTCCATGGTAATTCAGTTTCTTCTTAATAGTGGCAAGGGCCTCTCTAATAGCAGACAAGAGTCTGTTGTTGAGCTTTGCTAATGATGCAGAAGATGCAACAGTAAAGAAGCCACGATGCTGATTCCTTCCAGAGCTACACACTCAGCTGGTAATGTTACCCTCTGCATCTTACAGGCAGTAAAATACTGCTTTTTAAAACCACATGAAATAATATTTTGAATGAAGTTTAAGCTGTTTAAGTAACCATAAACTCACAAAAGAAAAAAAATAACATACCTATGCTATGGTGAATAGATGTTGCGTAAGTACTTCAGACAACAGTTAAGTGCAGCCATTCTGTGAATCACTGCAGGTTTTTCCATTCAAAGTACACCTGCTTGAAACTACTGGGGGGAGCGAGACAGGCACCACATCCACACCTGATACTGAACCAGACATCAGCTTTAGAAGATGCCAGGGAATACTTAAGGACAGCAAATGCTCAGCTTTATGCTTATCCAGGCTCCTGGCATGCCACCTTTGAAAAGCGACATTTAAAACCTCCACTTACATCCACCACAGTGTGGGAACAGGGTCCCCGTCCCATCTCACTCTTTTTCTGTGCGAAATGTTAGATTATCCACACCAGGGCCGTACGTCTCCAAAGGATCCCCCAACATAACTGCGAGTGAGTGTGGATTAAATACTGACTCAAAAGGGAAACTAACACTCTGAAGTATTAGTATTGAGCTGGTCTCATTGGCACACAGTAACAGCAGGCTTGCACCAAGTTAGACTTCAGTGAAAATGCCCAACGTTCCCCAGTAATAACCACAATATGTTTCTCAATACCGCTAACAAATCAGTATCCCAGGTAATGTTTTCTTTTCAACATGTCTTTATACCATGGAACGATCACATCTTGGCCAATCAACCACCTCGTAACTGGAGCTCTTCTATTTCTTTAATATAAACGGGTGTTTTGCCATCAGACTCTACAACTGGAGAAATCTGCACGTCTCTCTACTTCAAATCTCTACTTCGTTCTACAAATCTTTTGTGGTTCCTCTAACCCTTGTCTACTCCACAGCACCTTTGCACAAAGGCAGCGATGGAAACATCTGCCCTGGTGCGTTTGTAAATCCTGCAGCATGATGGGTCTTGGTTCATGGCTTAGGACTACTCAAATGTGTATTACAATCCTCATGGATATCAGAAAGCTTACTTGCATTCCACCCTGGCAGAAAGAGATGCAATCTCAGGGGCTCTCCAGTCCTGCCTGGAAGGTTTAAGTGGTCACTCACAGAGTCAAGTATTGCAGCAGAGAGGAAATACCCCCTCCTGCTTCACTAGGAAGCTGCTCTTTTCTTCACTTTATATTACTTGGTAAATTCATTCAAGTGGGGCAGATGCAGCTGAGTTACAATATACTGCTTGAAATAGGTTCTCTCTTCCGACACCCTTCTTCCCCCATCTCAATTTTAATTTCACACTGAATAGGCTACAGAAGCTGCTGTGGACTGAGGCTAAGTCAGTATACAACTGCGTGCAACCTAAAGAGTTCTCCTCCTTCTCCTCCCATCCAAAAAAAGCCACTAAACCCACCACATCCTGCTCCAGGTTTGCTTATAGTGTCTTCTAGGACTTCCTGTATTCCCCAAGTGTGCTGGAACCTTTGTGGTGTCAACAAAAGGGTGAGATCTCAGCAGCTCTCACAGGAAAAGAGTTGGAGGGGAAGTGTGAAGAAAGATTTTAATATTTCTAGCCCCAAAATAACCCTGGATATCTGTTCCAGAGCTCCAATTTTGGTTATTAGGAACGACAACAGAGAAGCTCGCTCAAGAGCTATTTAGAGAGGAGTATTTCACCCAGCTAAGTGTAACCATTTGTTATTCTTTGATACACAAAAAAACACAGCAAAGAAAAGCACAGAAAGAAAACTACACTTTGTCCACCTGGGCTATTTCCTTGAAATTAAACCTTCAAGGGTTCTTCCGTAACCTGGTGCCAGCCCTGTCCCAAACCAGCCTGCAGTCAGACATAATCAAGTCTGAGAGCTGGGGTTGGGCTGTATCATATATAGCCTCCTCTTTGCTAAACAGCCCATGTTCTCACCAAAAAACCCCAAAGACAAATTACTCTTACTAAATGAATCTTAAAAACAATACATATATATGTATATACTGTCTTCTAGATCTTAAATTCCAATGTAGCCAACTAAATTAAAACAAAATACACACTTCCTACTGTTCTCATTAACAAGACTAAAGTCGCTGTAGAAATTTAGCAGCAGTTAATCTTCCAGCTAAGAACGTCACATAGACAAGACGAGAGGATCTTGCCAGTAATCTTGAGATGAAGACCGATAAGGCAAAAAATAACTCACAGTAGCTTGTGCTTGCTTAATGTTCTCGTTCCTGGTTAATACTTATAGCATCAAGAGATGCTCATTGATCCAGGGTCATGGTGCTTTTCCAAAATAATCCCCAGGAAGAAATAGTCTAAAAGGGTTATATTTAACACCGTATCACTTTCAGTCTAAAAAAGTGCATTCAGCTACTTAATCCCTTTCTGAAAGAGGTTGCGTTGTGTTTGGTATTAAGCTACTTCTTCTGTTGTGTTTTGTTGCCATAACAGATGAGAGGAGCTTTAAACGCTGCCCTTTCTTCTCTGCCGTGACACATCCCGGGTTGTTAATCCTGCCCTGGGATCAGACTCAGTCTATCTTTCATGTTCACTTCAGGAGGAAGACGGCAGCTGGGGAGTAGCTGCAGCTCCTCAGGGAGATGGATAATATTCGGTAATCAGAGAGCTTTGTTTAGGAAACAGCCTGGTGCAGAGCAAAATGGATGGTTCGGTTTGGATCCGGACAGCTGGTGCCTTTTCATTGCCACACGGCTGAAGATGCAAGACAGAATCATTTCGCCCCGGCTCCATGGGCAGCTCGGTGTCTGACCCGCCAGAACTGCACTGGCTGGGGTCAGAACAGTGGACACACAAACTCACTGTAATAGTGGGAAATGAGGAAAATCAGAACCGGGGACCTGCTCTAAGCCTTGCTGAAGTCCACCTGGAGGAGGAGGATTTGGTCTCCTTGGTCTGCACCCCCTATACAAGGCTATGGGCAAGCAACGGGCAGCCCCAGGAATGATGTCCAAGCCGGACAAATAAATCCTGGCACACACTGGCTTCCGAGACCTCGCACCAGGCATTTACCATCTGGGAGGCTCTGCTTCCCACTCTTAGAGAAGATACTAATCGCTTAACTAGGCTGTTGTGAAGCTTATTAACTTAAAACATCTTCACAAACCCTTACAGATAAGACCAAAACTGAAATGAATTCCACCAGCTCTTCTGCTGGGAGTGTAGGAAAGTTTTTATTCAAGCCCAAACATGAATAGGATCTAAACAGGAGCTAAAAAGCAGGAGGAATTCCACTTCTCATCTGCTTCATGGAAATCCTTTTCTTAGATAACTAAAAGGCAGATAAATGATAAAAAAAAAGGATCTGTGCTCACTAGATCATGTGTTTTCAGGGATGTAAATGGCAAGTGCTGACCTTTTTTTTATATCTTGCATTAAGTTTCAGCAAACTGTCACTCTTACATGAGCAGCAAGGGAAAAACATACATATTATTAGAAAACAATCACTGCCAAATCTGATAACAATCTGACATTAACAACTGTGGGGATTCTGCTGCCAAGGATGTCTTGTATTATTTAGAAAACAGAAAGGAAAAGATTCCTGAGGGGGAAAAGCACACAAACAAATAATTGTTTTACATCCTATTAATAAATCTCTACAGCTCACATTTCCCTCAGAAAATGCTTACAGTACTGCTATCATCTTCTACAGCAAGTTTACCAAAGGACATTTCATATTCCTGAGGTTAAAAAAACAGCCACAAACTGTTCTAGGATCTGCCACAGTGTTGTTTTCACCAGATCAGCGCATCCACTGCACTGGGACACAACCTTACATCTCCTTTTTCTACTGGCTCCTGCTACTCATAACCCAGGCTGGAAGGATTCCCTCTCTTCTTTATTTTTCCAGTCTTAATTCCTCTACCCAGCATCATCTCCAATGGTAGCGCCATTCTCCAACCAACCACGATACAAAGTTCAAGTTCAGTTTTTAGGTAACTCGGGTCAGGTAGAAAGATCCTAACTTGGCTTCTGACTTTCAGCTTCAACTAGTGAGAGATGTGTCAACCCACCTACACCATCCAAACTGAGCTGGAGTTAGAGCCTTTTGACAGCAAGTATATCAAAAAGTAGTTTGAGGATGCATCTAAATGGACCTCAATGTGCAAAAGTAACAACAGTATTAAGTAACCTGGTAAATAACCAGAGTTTTTCAGTTGTTTGGCTTCTCTGCAAGAGGTTAGAAAGTGACTTTGGACATTTCACTAAAGATCAGACTTAACCACAGCACTAAAAAGGCCAGAAAACCATAACATGTATAAGTGTGCATATCCATATACATCTGAAAACATACATGGTTTAAAATAAGAAAGATAATATTTCATTTTAGTTTTTACATGTGTCTTGAAGGAATGAACCCCACCATGCACTGCGGGTGTTGCAGAAGTTACTATGTGCATTGAGACGTTTTGGCTTCACATCAGGATCCTTCCTACAGAGGAATAACAATATTGTGCTTTTTTAATCCTCACACAGCTGATGCTACAGTGTGCACTGCAGTTTCGTATGGAGTTTGTCTCTATTCTTAGATTTTATAGCATAAGGCTTTTTAGACAAGGGTTCAGGTTATTTGGGTGTAGACAAAGAAGGGCTTTGAGCAGGGTCTGTGGAATCAACTGTCACAGAACTCACTCCCGTCTGAAAATGAAGTTTTGTTTCTTCACTGGTGTTTTCTGGAGTTCAAAATAAACTTTACACTACTCAGTATCACACAGCATTACTGTTCTCACCCCCTTAAAGGACCTCCTGCAAGTGAACACCTCCAGCTGCCCCTTGTCCCTGTGCACCACAGGCCTCAAGTCCCAGAGAAGTCACTCCAATACCAAAACCAGGATGAGAAACATAAATCAAGTCTGAAACAGATGACGGAAATCTCTCCATCTTTGCCAAAGTGACCATCTGCATACTCACTGCAGTTTCAGGACACATGCAGCTATCTGATACCTACATAACATGACAAAAGCACGTCCTGAAATTGCTTTACATTTATGCAAAGTACTGGATCACAAAGTAAACCAAGACAGAGTCCAGGGACTGGCTGTTGGTACATAACTGCATCATGGCACACTTAAGTAGCTGAGAGCAGTCTGAACCAGCTTACAGAAACTGCAGCCTGAGCAGGGCTGAACAAAGGAACATCCCTGGGCTGGGGCACTACCGGAAATACTGGACTTCTTGGAGACAGACGCTCAAATCTCACTGCTGTGGCCATCCCTACCAGCTCCATTTTGTAAAAGCCTTTGCAAGGCCAACCCTGCAAACATGAGACTCCCCTGGTTGGATCTCCCTGCTCCTCTGTGCTTTTGGTTGTCATTAATTTGTTCTGGTTGTTTGGTTTGGGTTTTTTCCTTAAGTGGTGGAATATAGAGCTTGTGGTCTGCATAATGCTGATAGCACTTGAGACTGCCTTCTCTCCAACCCCAGACCATCAGCCTGCATTGCAAGCTATTTTCCTCTCACTCCTAAGTTAATGCCTTTCGAGGATGACCTGGGGACCAGCTCTTCCCTGATGTGAGTGCAAATCACTTGCCAAGTTTAGTTTCATTGTGACTGTGCCTACCAGGGAAGGGTCACTTACAGACTCCATCATTGCCTTCCTTGTCTCAACAGATTATAATTTGTCCATTGCAATTCACATCAGGATGCAAGTTGGCAGGTAAGTTAGAAGTCTGGAGGCAATTATTTTTCTTCCTTTGGAGAAATGGATTATATTCATTCAGTTATGTCCAGTTATTTATTTTAGATGGAGCAGAAGGAGGCGGGGGAAGAAAGGAAAAGAAAACCAAGATGGGTTTAGACTTTATGATAGAATTGACTTTCTATGTTTTGACATCTTAGCAAGGTTGATTAGACTGATATATGCAATCCACGCATCTAATTCTATCCAAGAGGAAAGGAGGGTAACAGAAACGTCTCTGCTGTTACAGTCAGGTGTTAGTATGCCAATGAAAACAACCCTTATAAATCCTTAGGACTCACCCCCCCAACTTACAGTCACAGTTATTAATAGCAAGTGTAAATCACCTCATTCATAACAGTTGAAATTTCTTCCTTTGAATCCGATGAGTGATATGCTGCTCTCAGCTTACCAGCAAACAGGTTTCTTTATCCTAGTGATTTTCCTTGGAAAGACTGCCAAAACTAGGGTTTAAAATAGACTCAGATTTTCACAGCAGAAGTGATCAAGCCCTCTCTGCCCACCACCTTCCCTTGATTGCTTCACATGATCTGACACTGGGCCAACCTCTCCTGCCTAACACAAAACCTGATGTTCCCACTGCCAGACAGCCCCTCCTGTGCCTAGATGTTATCTGGGCACATGAAGTTAAAGGAAGTTAATGTCAAGATCTGAGGAATTACCTGGACAAACCAAAAGGTGTTAAGCACGGATGAATGGCTTTCACCCACCACAGGCTCTTCCTACAGCGTTAGCGGACCTGGGTGGAGGTCAAGACTGTTTTCCAGTTTGATTTTTCCAGGCCCTGTCATAATTACTTGTCTTTTCATTATTATCTTTCTACCCTATAAAATATGGTTTCCACCTGGCTGAAAGAATAACTACCAGAAGTCTTCCTCTTTGTCACTCATGATCACCAGATGTATCTGGAAAAGGCATTTCACTGGAGCCCAGATCTGTAGGTCCCAGCCAGTCTCCCTGTATCTCCACGTCTTCCCTATCAACCACTAAACACATTCCCAAGCTCCTTTCCATGTTAAGAAGCGAATTATTAGAAAAGGATAGTTCCAGAACTAATTTTTATTGGACCAAGTGATTGCTTATTTCAACAGTTAAAAAAAAAGACGAAGGAAGTTTTATTGTAGCTAGCTAAAGAAATAAAGAAGTTACATGTAAACTATCTGTCACCCCCAACCAAACTATATGTGAGCCCAAGCTATAAATGTGCAAAGCTCCCACTGAATCGGCTTCAATGAGCCCTATCTAAGAATAAATTTGCTGGATCAGACCTTTACTTTGAGAAATGAATTTTAGGAAACCATAGCTCTTTTTTGCAGATCCTTTCAGGCACGATGCCTTGTAAAAAAGCCAGCATGATTTTCCTGACATTCCAGTGGAAGACTAAGTTTTATCAGGGACTATAAAGATTTAAAGTCACAATATAATCTCACCTCCAGGTTACTAGGCCCACTTCCCTTATCAATTAATCTGTCAGTCGACAGTCGGGTCTAATTAGTTAAATCCTTTTTTAATGAAAAGAATTTGCCTTGAGCAAAGTCTGTCAGCTCCAGAACCACTTTATAATCAGGAGCATGTCTCAGCAAAACCCATTAAATACTTGCAGAGAACCCAACACCAGCAGCAAATCAAAACTCTCTCTCAATTCAGCAGATGCATATAATGTTACTATTCCATGTCTGTATCTCGCTGCAACAAGAGGCTCTTTCCACCTTGTTGTATGAAAAACTGCTCTTGCGTTTGGCTCTGATGTCCCTTTGTTTCAAGAGCTTTAAGAAGGTAAATCCATAACCACACTGTGCACCTTGTGTGGGAGTAAAGAGGCAACATTACTAACACCAGAGGCCTCTGAAAACATCTTTTTTGGGTAATACCCAGCACACTGACATGGGCATTTTTCAAAACGCACCTTCCATGCACAAAAGTTGTCATCCAGAAAACTGGCTCTAAGAATAAGAAGTTTTTAGACTAAGTGACAGACTTCAGGGACATTCAAACTTCATGGACACTCAAGAGACCAAGTTTTCAGCCTCTGGAAAGCCACACACTCCATGTACCAACACTGCCATGCACGTTCCCCATGCAGGAGATGGGAAGAGACAGATGGAAGGAGGGGAAGCTTTTCCCAAAGCATCATGTAAGAGTATTATATTGGAAAAAACACGTACTAATTCCTACACTAATGATCCCATTACTCCCCTCGACTTCAAAGGGCCTCGGATCACATCTGTAATCTTTTGCAAGTGTTAGCAAACAAAATTACAAGTTTTACACTACAGGTTTCAACAAATTCCCCTCGCCATCAATGCTGCAATGGACTTAAAAATAGACGTAATGAGCAGCTTTGGAACTGCGTAATTACCCCGTGGAGTTCATTAATGATTTCATTTTTGGCAAGACACCACGGCAAATGACAGAGTATTATTAAAAGCATACACAGATCTATGTACTTGAAGCGGCATTCCTGCAAACGCTTAGGGGGAAAAAAAGGAGGCTGTGTAATTTTGGTTTACCTTTTAAGTAACATGATTTTAATGGCGTGTAACTGTAAAATCTTTGGTCCTGAAAACCAACCGCCGCTGTCCAAGGCATGCCTGAATCCATTACTCTTTCTGCATGCCAGGGAATGGGATCTGAGATTTCACCACAGTACTTAACTTCGAGCACACCTCTATCAAGCCACGTAAGCTCATTTCACTCATGTTACTCAAAACTACACGAGTGAAGCTGGAAGTACACATATTTGTCTCAAAATAACCCCCAAAACCTCTTATTCAAGACAGATTTGGTCAAGGATTGAAGAATTTTCCCTGTAATTTGACAGTGATTCTTTATCTCCATTGATCTTTGAATACTTCCAAGTACCTTGGTTAGTACTTAGTTTTAATCACCAACATCTTTTGCACCAAAAGGCTGTGGGATGTCTCAAGCAAATCCACTTCTGTGGACTTTTTGTCCCAAATCTCATCTGCTCCACGCCCTACAAACAATATACTGCATTTCCCCAGCTATTCTCTTATATTCCTTCTAGCTTTAAAGTTTTATACTTAAATATAAGCAGATCCTGCTTAAATATATCACATCCTGCTGCTATTTGCTCTTAATCTTCACAATACAACACAAATTATGACTCCATGAAGCTCCCATTTCGCGTGACGCTTGCTACTGAATAAAATCCCAGGAATGCTGCTGTTGACAAGGCAAGGTTCAGCATGTCACACCACCCAATCGCCTTCAGGAAATTCACTGCTGGGCTACGGGCTGCGGCAATGAATAGAAATCTGGAATCCACCATGTCAAGAAGTATGTGATGCCCACACCTCACTTTTACTCCTCAGGGGAAAAGGTAAATAGAGTACAAGCAATTTCTTTCTTTAAAAAAAACCCAAACAACTGCCTGAGATGGAGGGAAATCATTTACCCTCTGCCTGTCACAGCAAGTTATCTGCGTGCTTTATAGATATTAAAAGCATAGCCTAACAGAACATATTCATTCTATCTACAAAGGACAAAGTTGAAGTTGCAGAGAGAAAATGCACAGCGATAAACTACGGATTTTAAGCAGCGCTCATGCTCTACAGTGAGCCAAAGGAAAGCAAAGAGAAACTAAGCATTCAACTGAAAAATGCTAAAGTCCATTTATAATTTCCTGAAGAATCAGCTGAAAGATGGACTCGTATTCCTGTTGCCTCCTGGATTTGTTTGCATTTGCAAATTGCTTTCTCCATCCATGTTTACTGGAAAGAACAGTACAGACATGCTAATTATGAAAGCAGACTTTAACCTACAAATTAGGTTGATCTTTTTTAAGCTTTGAAGTTTCCTTCACTGCCTGAAATGTTTTGGCCACTCCCAGTCTAACTGCTTGCAGCAGCAGAACCTTAAAACACTGCAGAAAAATGCTATGGGTTCCTTGCCAAAACATGTAACATTCCCCCCTTAGCATCTTTTTGAACCACTTCCAATAACACCACAATCCTGCTTTTTCCTCTGCCCCACTATCTACGTACCAACATTGACTATGGCATTAGAAGCAAGCACAAGCACTTTCATAGGAAAATCTCAATTCCCTTGCTCCACTGTTAGTGCAACCTGTGCCAAGGGAGGCTTAGGTTGGATATTAGGAAAAATTTCTTCACAGAGAGGGTGCTCAGGCATTGGAACAGGCTGCCCAGGGCAGTGCTGGAGTCACCGTCCCTGGAAGTGTTCACAAACTGTGTAGACAAGGCCCTCAGTGACATGGGTTAGTGGTGGCCTTGCAAGTGCTGGGGAACGGTTGGACTTGATGATCTTAAAGGTCTTTTCCAGCCTACTTGATTCTAGGATTTGGCTGAAAATCCCCACTTCCTACTTGCATGCACAGAAAAGGTCACATTAGTGGTAAGGAACAGAGAGGAATTCCAAGACATTTCAAGTTCTAGCATCTCTCACACATTTCTTCATGCATCCACTCTATTTTATCACATACACTAAGTCACACAGAATGACGGAATGGTTTCGGTTGGACACGATTAGTAATACAGTCTAATGCACAGGAATGTACTAAAGGCCTCTGGACACACAGGAGCACCGAGGCTGTGGGAGCCTCTTAAGACCACAATGCTGGGGTTTGCCAAGATGATGGGCAGAGCGACTGGTGTGCCAGCACCCTGCTGACCCATCAGAGATCCATCAGGCTGAAGGAAAACAACCATGATAGAGGGACCTGTCTTATCAGGAAATCTTACTTTTGGGGACCCTTGATGCAGGCCACAGCTGCCTTCCCAGGGTGTATTACACGCTCCAAAGATAAGTGCATTAATTGCTTTTGTGTAAGCTACCAGAGCAATAAAAACCATCATTAAGAGACAAGTTAGTGCCTAATCTAATTTTTAAGTATGCAGAGCCACTCATAGCAATCAACTTTAAATTAATTATGATATCAGATTAAAAGGGGAAGATGGAGCATTCCCTGGCTCACCCATCAACCCTCCCAGGTGAGAGCATGCCTGTGATTTATTTTTAACTTTTTCAGAAAATGCTATAGTTAAGCCTTTGTTCTAAGATGTCAGCCATTTACCTGCAGGAAAATGACAGTGACTTGTCACAGACTGCCACCGAGACCCTCCTTACCACCTGCACTAATAGCTATTTCCCAAGCTGTCACCCTCACGTCTCAGCACTATCCCCTGCCTAAAGATTTGCTGTGACACGACCCAGGCGGAGCGGTGGCTGTTATCGTTAAGGGCTCTGCACGCAGTGGTCTGTGTCAGCTGCACTGTGCTTAGGGCTTGCTTCACCCAATTATTTGTTTGTCATTTAGATACCTGGGTATCGAGCAGATATTGTCAAGTTATTTTCAGCCCCCGATATACTGGCAAAACATAATGAGGCCTTTAGGTGAATAACTGTCTTGGCAGCAAGGTGCTAAGATGATGTGCTGTTGAAAGGCTGGATAGCAATTAGGTTATTTGAATAAGATGAGATGCTGGGCAGGGCATGTGAAGACAGAGAAAACCAGCTTAACTATTAAAATGCCACCCCCCCACTTCAAGCTGTCAGCTAACTATTTAAGCAAGGTGTTAATTTACTACAGGCTGGCTCGCCAACAAACTTAATTTATTAATTCGAAAGATGTACAGACTTGTCCCACATGCACATATTACCCAGCCCTTTCCAGACAAGTGTAACAGCTTGCCAGATGATTATTATCAACATTTAATTGTATTACAGCAATTCCCACAATCCCCGGCCATGGGCCTGGTTTGTAAAGTGCGAGTGGCTGTGAAAACAGGACAAAAAGGGGTCTGAAGACCTATAATTTAAGAGTACAAGTCAGCATATAGATACAGAGAACAGATACGGAAGCAGATGAAAGAACACCTCCATTAAGACCCATCACCAAAAGAGGAAGGCATCGGAGCAACCTGAAGAGAGGTAAGGTAGGGCACGAGTCCTCTCTCCTGCTTGGTGGGTTTCACCTGCTGTCCATGTAAGAGTGTTTCAGTAAGATGGACTCTCACCCATGATCCCACAAACACGCTTAACATCTCACAGCAGTGGGCTCTGCAGAAGGAACCTTCAGAAATCATCATGCTGGTCCCCACTACACACGCTGTAGGAAGTGGCTCAGACTTCTCTGACTGATCAAATTGGGTTTTATCTACACAAACTTCACATCGTGTCCCACCTGCATCCCAGGAAACACATGCAGCAACTGATGACATGACAGCATTTGGCCATGATTTTTCAAAGAGGGTCACTGTAAGAAAATACTTACTTCTGTAAAGTATTTACGCAGATGCACATGTAGGAAAACACTCTATAAGATAAGCACTAGTAAGTCCACCATGCTCCACAGCAATGAGCACTCTCATTTCTTCTCCCTCCAAGTGCAAACTCATAGGTTGCTGATTTGGGCATAACATAACTAGAGAAACCGTTGGGAAAACACAAGGGCAGGTACAACAGCCAATTTTTAGGAAGGAAAACAGACCATAGCACAGAGAAAAGCTGTAAGACAAGAAAAGTGACCTTTGCAACACAGAAATAAATGAAGAGTTTCCTAATTCAATCCACAGAGCCATTTGGTTTTGTTTTAACCTTCTAAATGCTCAAATATGAGCTTCTGTACCAAAAGATTATGATTCTCTCAGAGCCTGAACTAAACAGAGTCAACAGGGACCTGTTTGTTCATGGCCATGACAATGGGTCTGGCCTCAGATGGCTTATGACATCTCTTTTCATGTATAGAGAGCACCACCGCAAGCAGCACTGCAGACACAGCTACATGACTGGTACCAGCAGGAGTTAATGGGTCCAGCTGCTTACAGGCAATTGCTTGTGTACTCTAAGGGCTGTTCACCCCGTCTGCAATCAGACAGGACTGTTCAAATATGAACTGGATTAGAATGAGCCAGTTACTCAAGAGCCACACTCTTCAAAACAGCTCTGCTCAGAGTGGTCAGCTTTAAACATGTCTGATGTAATCATAGACTTCTTTTGGTGTGGTGAAAGAGGATATATATGGTGTTCCGTGATTGCTCGTATTGTTCCCTGCCAGATGGATGTGTTCAGAGAACCTGTACTCTTCCACGCTGCTCTTCCCAGAATGCTGACAGCTTTCCATTTTTTCCATCCACATGGTAATCTTTCCCACATCCCAAAGACACTGAAGGCTGTTTATTCATACAGAACAATCCTCACTTTCAAATCAGCACCCACTTGATTGGGAGTTCAAAACACCAGACTCGGTTGCTGGCAATGAACTAAGACCAAAACGAAGATCAAGATCATTCTTCTGTCTTGATGAAGAGATGAGTACCCATGAGTTCACCCCATTTCTCCCAGTCAACTAAGTAAAACCTGTTTGGACCTCAGGAAGAGTGTCGGCAGTTCCTAAAGAACAGCATAGGGACCTCACCTAGATGCAGTCAGACGGAAGAGGAAAGATTCACCCAGTTCTCTGTCACAAACTCAGCATCCTTATCAGACCAAAGCCCAAAGTGTCTCATTGACCCTCACACCTCAAAAAACTAAGGACCACCTTGGGAAACAATTCCCTTAATGACAACTCCATCTTTGCTCTACCCCAAGGTACCAAGGAAAGAAAGCAACAACCCAGTTACTATCAGAGGACAGAACAAAATGGTGCTGTTGTTGCAGCAGGGTCTGTTGTACCCAGGCACGAATCCCACCTGCTGAAAGCTGCAGAGGCTACAACCAACCACCAATAAAAACCAGCAAGCAAAAGTAAACCCAGGGCTTTTGCTCATCTGCTTTTGATTTGTATAATGCTGTTTCTTTTAACAAATGAAGTTTAAGTGCTTATGGGACTAACAACCCAGTAAATGAACTAAGTATTTATTTGTGGCTTTATTACTCAGCAGACCCATTTTCATGGAGCTGTTTTTTCTTAGGACACAGCCTGCTCTGCAGCAGCTGGTTTCTATTACGAGCCACTCCAATTCCTTTGCCTCCAATTTTCAAAAGTGCTCACTAACTTGAAATATTTGGAAATTACACCAAACTACTGTGGGAGCTCCATAGGGCTACATCTCATCCTTCTTCCTGCTCCTGTCCCATAAAACAGAGGCAGCAGCAAAGCTGCAGGTGCTGAACACAGCCCCAGGCAGCCCAAGTCCTCCAGATCCACCTCGCCTCGACCCCACAACATTCTGGGAAAACCCATAAAGGAACCACAGAGCACGATGGAAACCCAGGGATAAGATTCCCAGCGAGGGCTGAGGAAGAAGGAAGCTTGGCCTGTGCTCCAAAGACTGTGTGTGACTTTTAAATAGCTATAGGTGAGGGGTTAATACAGGGTTTGGGGAGCTCCTTTGGCTGCAGATGGGTGAGGGGAATAAGCCAGGCAGCCCTGGGGGGACCATGGCAAGTTATGAGCATGACTGAAGCCAGGATCTCAAGTGCCAGGAGAAATCCTGCTGCACTAAACACAGGCTCCAGAAGTCTGGTGGGGTTTGAGTCTTGTGCTCTTGGACGTGGAAATTCAACCGAGGCCCCACTTTGAACATCCTTCAGAGAGAAGAGGGCTGCAGCTCAAACAAAAAGGGTTTAGAACAATATTTTCTGGATAAGTATAGAAGGAAACCCACCTCCAGCTCCTGACTTACTTTCCCAGCATATGTAAGTCAAGGCCATTAACTACTCTAAAAGGCACTTAAATCAGTTTATCTGCTCTTGTGTTTGCCACTCTTCGAGTATACATTTACACTGGCTTTTTAAACAGGCAGCCGAATGCTGCGTGAGACCTCGTTCAGACATACACTCACTCGCTACTTGAAGCACTTCTCAGCATGCTCCTGGCAGCCGCACAGCCAGGACTGGCCACATCTAGCTTGGAAATCGGTTTAAGTTACACTGAGCAACTGCATACACCAAATGATAGCAGGACAAGTAACGACTGCAGGGTGAAGGCTGATCCAAAGGCTGGGTGGGAGGCAGCCCCTCAGCCCTCGCCTGTGCTCTGCCTCCTTCCCTGCACCGGACAGGGTAACTCGGCTGCAAAATCATCCCCCACTTCCTGCAGTGTTTGGATTTCTGGTGAGAAATCACTTGGCTCACAGAATACAACCAAAGTTTAGAGAGTGGGACCTGCTGGGGACAGGGATGGGTGAAAGGGGCTCAGCTCCCCTCAATCACAGAGGTGCACATGGGACAGAAAAAAAAGGAAATACGAGTGATGCCCAGGTGGCTGGAAGTCTCAAGGGTGTCCCAGGATTTAGTCCTGTGGCCCTCATCCAGAAAAGCACTTAAGTAAATGTTCAGTGTTAACAAGTGTTTAAAGTCAGTCAAGCAATGAAGCAGTCACTGAACTGAAACTCAAGTGAGGACAAACATCTCTCTCACTTTTTCTGTTCTTTGATGCCAGTTCGAAGTTATCTTCAAATCGATAAAGGACCAGTAGGGACAGGACAAGGGGGAATGGCTTTAACCTGCCAGAGGGGAGATTGAGATGAGCTCTTAGGCAGAAGTTCTTCCCTGTGAGGGTGCTGAGGCGCTGGCACAGAGTGCCCAGAGAAGCTGTGGCTGCCCCATCCCTGGCAGTGTTCAAGGCCAGGTTGGACACAGGGGCTTGGAGCAACCTGCTCTAGTGGAAGGTGTCCCTGCCCGTGGCAGGGGGTTGGAACTGGATGAGCTTTAAGGTCCCTTCCAGCCCAAACCAGTCTGGGATTTAATGATTCTATGATTCTTTTTCACCAGAATCAACGTGGCAGCTCTCACTTGGAAGCTCCATTTCAGTTTTTCTGTCTACTCAGACAAATATTATCACACTCAAGTCACACACTGAAAGGTTTATTCACATGTTCAGACTCTGTGTTTTTTCTAGAAAAGAAAAAAAAGATGAGACTTCGGAAAGCAGCAGCGAGCTCTGCCTGTGGTTCTCCATTCTTATTCCTTCGCTTTGGAAAACAATGACTAATTCAAATAACTCCATGGAGTCTTGTGGGCAGACTGCATGATAAAATAATCTTACTTTGTGGGATCATTTTATGTGGAGAAACATTTAAAATATGTCAGCGTGGTGATGAAGGCAAAAGGCAGGAATTCTAGCTTGGGGGGCAGTTGAGAACTGGAAGAAAAAAAGCCTCTTTGGTTTTTAAGCAGCTATAAAGACTTTTTAAAAATGAAAAAAAAAACCCCCACAATTCATATAGGTGACCCTGTGAAACTCCTACAGACATCCAGAGTGTCCATAGTGTAAGGTCTGAGATAATTAACAGTAGCAGGATGTAACTGAGGCCGCGCAAGAGGTGTCACATTGTGCCACGTGAGAAGCCATTAGATCCTCTAGGAAAAGGGACTATGGAGCTGAAGGGGTGGGTTATGGCACAGCTGGGTACTTGGGAAGCCCAGGCACCCCGCGCACAGGGTCTAGTGTCTTCAGAAGATCTTAAAAGAGAAGCCTGTAATGCACCTTGGATGGCGGCTAGAAAGCAACCGGTTCCTTCCAAAAGTAAAGTTAATTTATGGCCCATTTCTGCTCTTCTGGGGTTTTATTTGAGCCACACAATCACACAATACATCGCTACATGGTGGTGCTTGAGGCACAGTTACTCCCTGCAATGGCTGCTGATATGCGGTACCCTTCAGACAGCAGCATGCAATGGGAGCACCCTGCGCAGGCTGTTCCCACCCTTGAGCTGGGACAGCTCAGGCTCTGCCAACGCAGCCTGTGAGGAAGCCCTTTTGTCCTCTTACAACCTCAGCAAGGTGGTGCGGAGCCCAAGTCAACCTGCTATCGAGATTAAATACATGGATAAATCAGATGCAGAAACCAATTCACGTTGTTTGGTGTTATCTAAAACCACGTATCCACTGTGTAAGCACACTGGTGTTTACATGGTCCTTGGTTAAACCTACCTGTGGGTTAAACCTACTCACAGGAGTAGCTTTGCTAAGGTGGCAGTTGTGCTGGGATAAAGCTCACGCCTGCTGCTGTAAACATGATGTGAACAGTCTTCGCCTCTCCACTGAAAATGACATTGCTGTGCTTTCCCAATTCAACTGAAATGTATTTGATAAGATAACAAACGCCTGGCAAAGCGCATTTGAGTTATGTAGGGGAAGGAAGAGGAGGGGAAACCCCTTGTATAAACAGCAAAACAATACAGCTTTATCTAATCTCAGCAACTTATTGCTGCTTGTCTGCGTGTGTGTGTTTTACTGACAAAATAAAATAAATTGAATCAGCTCACACACGATAACATGCTCTTTCCTACCTCATCCTAATTGCTTGGCTAATTGATGTTTGTTGAACTTTCTCCATTTCATTGAGTGATTAGGTACAAAGCTAACAGTTGACATCTGTAGGCGCTTAACTGGCGTCTGTAATTACTGTTAATGTTAAATAATTGTTAGTTAATTGGAGTGGTAACTGACTGAATGGAATCCAGATTGTGAAGCAAAAAGAGACCTACTTAAATAAACATACATTTTCAGAGAAAACAACATTTTATTACAAGGGAGAGACTAGCAGCAGGCCAGACACGGGAGGCCTGCAGGATGCTCCATGTACAAAATCTCACGCCACGCTCCAGCTTGGACACCATCAACTGTAGGTCTGCCAAGTCAGAATCTTTGACATCAAAACACTCCTATCCCAAGAATTTTTCCACCTTATTTTGAACCGATTAGCATGACTTGTTATTTTACAGCCCAATGCTGATAGGTCTTTTTTGAGGAAATCAAATATAGGTTAACCTGTAGAACAAATGCTCTCTCCAGAACAGATACCATTACATGTTAGTAAATACTGCCATTTTGCTCACTGAGAACATAGTCAAACTACTCCAAACAGCCTTAAATGAATACATTCACCAACCGACCCCAAAGGGTACTCAATACCAGTCCAAATGGGCAGAACACCACTTTCAACTGTCTCCTGCCACTACTTTAGTCAGGAAAAGCCAATGCCTACCGGTGCGTGTACCATGCTGATGGTTTATGGGTTTGTTTTGAATTACCAACTTAAAAGCTATCCTGTTTGGAAGATTCCTGTAAGTTTTACGATTTAAGCATCTGAAAGATTTGGAAGAGGCTACCTTTGACCCCCAGCTGTCCCTCTGGGCACACTAAGTACATCACATTATTCAAAGCCCTTTTCCTGTATCTACAGAACAGCAATGGTACCTCCCAGCACTGCAACCCTGCCTGACTGCCATGTCCCAGCCCAAAACCATCAGCGTGTAAAGAAGGAGGGGGCACAGAATGCGTACAGATGGAGAGGAGTGGTACGTGCTTAGGAGGTACACCCTTTATAAGGATGTTATGGAATAAATTCCTTGCTCACATAAAGCCTTCATGGCACAGAAATAACTGCCTTGCTCTTTTGTGTACCAGAACAAAGAACCATCTCGAGACATACATCAATTTGTCTGCCTGACTTGGAAGTTAAGAGTGAAGCAATGCACCAGTTCTTCTAATCTAACTCGCAGGCACAAGAAACCTGGGGTCCTCAAAACCAGAGGCTTTGTGCAGTGCTGAGTTCCTCGCTAATGAGACACTGAACTTTCACATGGAGAATACTGAAAAGCCATTTGAAACCCAGAAAACACAGGCAAACCAAGTGATCCAACGCCACCAGGGAAGTCTCCACTGGAAAGGCAAGGAGACACCATTGTCAGGGTGTCGCTTCAGGAGGGTTGAGCCACTGCAACAATCACAATGACAGAAATCTGTGGCACTGCTCGTGTGATTCAGTAGACCCTGGGGTTTGCTGGCTGATGATGGGAGCCCTAACAGCAAGCTAAGGAAAAGCTTTTCAGTGTGGAGGACCAACATGGAGTGCCTCCAGTCCAACCACAGAGACCTCCAGTGCATGGAGGGCCAACATATCGACACAGGAGTCCCCAAAAAATTCAAAAGCAAAGCTGAGAACGTACACCAAGGGAGTGAAGATGTTTATATAGATTCCTACAGACCCCTGGAGAGGAGGGAGGCAGCAGCAGCCAGTTCTCTAGCATCCTGAACACATTAATACTGCACACATGCTACCCATGTAGAAGTGGATCCACTTATACGCAACATGAGATGCTGTGGGGATGGCTTACTTAGGGAAGGCAAGAGCATTTCTCTACAGCTAAGGGATCAGCAGAGAAATATTTGCCAAGTTTAGCTCCCTACTTGTTTACAGAAACAGATGTTGTGGAGGATCCTCAAGAAATGATTCACCACAGACAGACAAGAAACAACAATATGTCTGTTTTTCTAGGGAAGGATATTGCTATAGAACCACCTAAAAAGCCAGGGCTTGATCTGACTGGTATTTCAGCCACCAGTGAAGACTAGTAACCCAGACGCCTTGATCTACCTCCAGCTGAGAGTATAAATATTTCCCTGACAGCTGGTGGTGCCAGGAAGCAGAAGGATTCATCAAGTTTACATGAACATCCTGTAAACAATTTGAATGTAAAAAGCTGTAACAGCCCAATTGTGTTTCTGATCAAAGGCAAACGTCAGTGTACAGCACAAATGAAAACTTCATCACTTTGGGACTCATTTCTCCCTCCAGGAAAAGCTGTTTTCCAAGGGTACGTGGGAGGGAGTTAGCATAAATGAAATACATAGTAGTAGTAGGAGCTGCCTGCTCTACAGCTTCAGATGTGTCTATTTAAATTATTAAGAGATAATGGAATTTCATTATGCTGAAGTTGTGTTACAAGAATTCCTGAACAAACCCCATGTTTTAGCCAGGATTAGTGGAGCTGAGGTTGATGCTCTCAGAGGGTAAGGGAAGGTTATGCTTGTTCAAAGACATTAAGACCATAAGTAGCATTCCCAAACTGGAAGGCTCAGCGTGCAGGCAGGGAGGGGACAGACCGGGAGCACAGGCGGGTGATGCACTCCTCCATCCCTTATCCATCTCATTTATTCAGATGTTAACAGCTTCTCTCTCAAGCATTACTAAGGGCCCAGACCCCTGGGTGATTACCTCCCAGCACAGCCACCTGGATTTCCATGGAAATCATCTCCCTAGATAATTTTAAGCATTACAAGGTAAAGTGTTCCTGCCCAAGCGATGGAGTGCAGGGATCTGATTCGCGACCAGGGACAACTCATTTCAGCAGCACCTACGACGATTCCTGCCCTGGGGACCAAGCCACATCCCTCCCACGTTCCCAGCCCTGCTGCAGACACGGCACAGGGCTGGGGACCTCTGGGAGTGACGGCATCACAGAGCTGATGGGGAACCCTACATCTCTCTCCAACACTGGGCTATGACACATGGCCCAGCCCTGAGAGGACCCAACATCCACTTACTGCCCCCAGAACTCACAGGACCCTTCTACATTTAGGGAGACATCCTCCCATTCAGCTCCAAGGCCAGCTAACTCCTAAATGGAAGTTGAGACCCCTCAAGGGGTTTTACCACCTCTTCAGGGAAGGTTTGGGAGGGATTTCACTTTGCTCTAGATTTTTTTAATTACTGGTATTTCTGAGGAAAGCACTGCTCAACATTACACACCCATACTAATCCACCACACCTTGAGCTTCATCTCATCTTTGGCCTTGAATTCCACAACTAAATGATAGAAAGGGGGACAAAATACATATACAAGACCTAAAATGCTTCAGGATTTCTACCTGCTTTGTAAATACTTCTGTAATTTCTGCTACCTCAGCTACCTGTAATTCTGCAAAATAAAAGTTGCAAGGAGAAAAGAAAAGGATGTGTGAGACATCCAGTAGGTAGCTGCAGGACATGAGAGAGGAGGAGTGGCTGTGGACATGAAGGTATGTCCACTTGTCAGCCTGCCGAGCCCTCCCAGCCTGGCCCATCAGCCAGGAGGCTTTGAAGGTTTCATCATGATTTACGCAATGCAAATCTGACCTTTCTTACAAGCGACTTTTATTGCTGTTGGCAAAAGCAACCACGGACAACACAGCAGGGGGGAAAGAGCTGGCTTGGAAGCAAACAGACTGAATTGCAGAGAGGGAACTTGAACTTGGAATATATCAAACTGACAGCGCCTGGGCAGTCATCAGCCGTCCCCACGGCAGACACTTAGGGAAGGCAACAGCCTCCCAACCCACCTCAGAGAGCCCCTGCACCTGGCTGCAAGCAATTATTGACATTATCTCCAAACAGCGGATCTTTTCTGAGGCTCTTTTCCCGATATTTAGTAGTTTGAATGCTAATCCCTTTAACAAAACTGTTCCCTTTGCTTTTTTCCACCCTCTTTCCCCTTAATCTCTTTCTCCCAGTGGAAAAAAAAAAGGGAGGGGGCGACAGGGGGAGAAAAAGAAAATACCAGTCAGCCTAGTTTGGCCGCACCTGGATTTGCATTGATTCTTCCCTTGTCATTCATGTTACCAACAGGAATTAGCATATGGCTTTAAGGGGAAACTCAGGAGGAGAAAAGACAGACGCCATTTTGATGGAAATAAGGGGCAAAGGAATAATCTACCATCAACTAAAAAGCTTATTTGTGTACGGTTTCCCAAGCAAAGCTTCGAAAAGCCCGTGTTGATTTTAGGCTACACAAAGAAAACCTAATCCTTTCAAGGGAACTAAATCACCAAAGAAAAGTACCTCAGAAGAAAAGGCTCCCTGTCAAGCATGGGTATTCACAACCAAATAGATGCCACGAATCAAGCTCGGGTAAGTAAACAAAAATAAGAATGTGGGAAATGTGTTTGATTCAAAAAGAAAGAGAAAGAAAACGAAAGGAAGAGGAAGAGGGGCCTACTCTTCATCAATCACCTCCCGGGGGAGGGAGGAGAGCCCCTCACCCTGGTTACAAGCCTTCGCCAGGAATGTGGATTCACCGCCTGGGCTACTCCTTGCCCTGGCCCAGCCCCAAGAAAAGGGCTGTTCAAGTGCCAAAGCTTTTTACAGCGAATTAGCAAAATAAAGATGCAGTCACATGTAGTTTGGGGGGCTTGGGTCACTCCAAACACACAACTCTCCCTTTCTCCTCCTCCTGGCCACCTCTTCTCTGCCTATGGAGGGGCCAAGGGGGAACCTGCAGTTAATCAGAAAGGATAGATAAGCTTGCCAAGTGAGATAACCTAGTTAGGCAACAGAAATAATCCAGACTGTGCTTCCAGAAGATGCTAATACATGAAAAACAGGAATATGGAGCTGTAATGCAATTAAATATAGGTATAATTGAATATGCAGCAAAAGACTTCAGAAGCAATGGAGTATCAGCTCAGGAATCCCAAATGTTCCGAGGTCACGCACTGTCCCCAGTTAAACCACTGCTGCTTTGTGGAATTAAAAGCCATAAAAAGGCACCGTAACGACCCAGTGGAATAACAAACCCAAACCCAGTGACAAGCACACAAATACTGAGCAAATCCACACCTGGTCAACAAAAAAGACCTAAATTTCAAACTACAACTGCCTCTTCTAACGCAAACTGACTCAAACGTTCCAAAACCTCAATAAGCTAAAATACAGTGTTTGTTTTAACCTAAGCTAGAAGCACACCCTTTTACTCAGCAGTTATAATGCACTGCCATTAAGTAGTAGGACAGCAGGGTAGAAATCAGACATATTTTAAAGGCTTTGAATTATACTCGTTGGTGCAACTCATGCCTGCAGCTGCTCCCTCGACCCTCCTTGCAAAAGCACAGACCAAACCAAAAATAAGCATTAAAAAATCAAAAATCCCTAAAGCCTCCAGTCTTTCATATAATGCTGCTTCAGGACAAGCTCTGCACAGAAGCTCACTGGCACTGATTTAGGGCAAGTTTTCCCTTAATGTACTGTTATATCATTAGCCACTCTCTCTTTGGATTGCTGTTTGGAAGAAATTAATGGGATACTGAATATTTAAATGTAGCTCTCTATATCATTTATTAACTCTACAGAAAGCACACAGCACAGTAAGCCGTGGTTTATGACTATTATCTTGTGAATACTAAACGTTGGCTGGTTATTACTGTCAGCAGTGCAAATTGGCTATTCATAATTCCATGTCTATCATGTAGCTGATGAGTAACAATCAAGTTAAAACATTTTGAAAACTCTTACAGTTATTTAAATGAGCTTAAATTAAAGCCATTTGTAAAATAAACTATTCCCTAATATTGTTATTTAAATTAATTCTGACCTGGCAGGCAATGCATTATTTAAAGCCTATATTTTATATTAAGCAAAGCAATTACCAAGCATACAGAACACGTCTGAAACCCAGAGAAACATAAAAAGCACTAACAAGCTGATTGCGACATTTCTGTGAGACAAGTTACATTTCATCTCCCATTGAAATTGCCATGAAAAGAAACGTGTGGGGGGAAAAAAATATGTTTGTGATGTGAATTGCAGCCTTACCTTTATTTGTAACAGCGTTGAACAGTTTTTCAGAACTGGCATCAGATGCCTGAAAGACCAATAAAAAAAGAAAGGTTACATTTTGTACAAGTGAGAGATTTCAAAAGGCATGTGGTGTATTTATACACACGCACGTAGATGTATATTTTAGAGAAACAAATCAGGTGACAAAAGCAAGGGAGCTGGTGGAAGCTGCAGCCTCGGAGGAGAATGGCCATGAGGTGGTGCTGTTTGGCTGTGCTTCACCGCCCTGCAGTGCAGATATTTATTTGGAAAGGTTCTGTGTAATAAAGAAATGATTTTATTTTTTTTTATTCAACATATTAGCTGAACAAAAACTATTTTTTGTACTATAATTATCTAATACGTTTTGACATTGATTTTGCAATGGAGAAGAGTCACGATTTGGAACCAAACAGCCCAGTTTGGGGAATATGCAGAACTGCATATTTGTTAATTAATTTCTAAAGTATTTTTGGAGGCACCTACTGTGTCAGTCATCTGATTTTTACCATCTTTGAAGCATTGCTGATAACTTCAGTTAGTGATTTTAGAATTGATGTTTCAAACTCTTTGAAAAAGAATGAGTATGTTAGTATTTAGTATTTCTATCTAAGATTCACCTCTGTGAGAATAACTGATTCTTGACACCACACTGTATAAATTAATAATGTATTTCGTTTTTCATCAAACCACCTTTATTTGTGGGAGGATTTTCCTCCTAATATTGTGTTACTCCCTCGTCTACTACTGCTGTTTGCATGCAAGCACCCCGGTTAATCTTTCTACCTATTATTAATACGCCTTCTTTAAGTTTCACACAAAAACACTGAGCTCCCCTTTCAGAAACTACCATGGCAAGAAACCAGGCGGGGGAAAGTATCACTGCAAATGTCAATTTGACAAACATCCCGAGCCCCAAAGCAGAAAGCATGAAGTTCATGCATCTGTGTTCTGCTGTGTTGGTGCACAAACAGAATACACACGTACACGCATCTAAAGCTTTGACTTCCACTACCTACACGTTCACAAAATGTAGAGAACTGTTTAATTTGGGGCTGTATCTTGGATCCAGCCCCGCAGATAGTCTTCTTTTTGAAAACATAGCAAAAGAAATGTGTTCAGTAACAAAGTACTGCAAATAGGGATAAAATGCAACACTCAAGCAAGATTTTCCTCTTCTCTTAGGAACCGTTTTCTCTCTGGATTCAGGCAAAATATATAAAAACACATTTGAAAGCAGACTGTGTTGTTTGGTTTTTTTTGTTAAAGGGAAGGAATCTCTCAATTCAAACTCAGATAAAACCCATCAGACAAGCAACATCTAGATCTCCGCTGCACTAAAAACTTGGATGTGAAATTACCGATAAATAAGTAGATACAGTTCTGGCTGTGTATCCCAGTGTAGTAATACACTGAAATAATTTCTCTGCCCTCAAGTTAACAACATAGAGGATTTCTACGATTAATTATTAAAAATGGCTTTATTCTTTTTTTTCAGGCTTCTAGACAGATTTTACTAGATTACTTTTGGCTTATTTAAAAGCTGGGCTGGTGTATTTCTTCTCGATTAAATACCTTGTAAACACTGTGATTTATTACCCAATGATAGATTTATGGTTCGGTGATGACTTTCTCTAAATTAAGGAAAATATGTGAATAATGCACAATTTCAGAGATCAAGAAGGCCATGTGCTTGAAGGGCAGCCCAATATTAGTCCAACAAATTCAGAGCTGCTCAATGCTTTCTTAACCTCGCAAACCATGATGAAAACCAACAACCTTTGCCAGTGAATTTCATCTGTTGTTGGCTTTTTAATTGCAGCTTCTCTCAGAAGCCAAAACTCTCAGAACCATTCTTTCTTTTTAGAAAGAAAATCCAATATTAAAAAACCCAAACTTCTTACAGTTGCAGCTATTACTTGATTTTACTGTGTCAAAACAAAACAGCACAGGGAAGCTCCAAGTTTCCCATTCACTTGATTTTTCCAAACACTAGAAAAACATTTTCTTTTAAGAGGTTTGCTCTAATACCAAGCCTAAACACACAGCTCAGGTTTAAGCTACAGTTTTCAGGCAAAGTCATTTTCTGTGCTATGGCACAAACCAGTCACAAATACGGCTGTGCAATCGGGAAGTGGCACTTCTCGGACATAACGTGCTGCACAATAAACACATCCTGGCTAAGAACCCCTCGTAGGCAAAGTGGGAGACGATTCTCAGTACAACGGGCAACTAAAAAAGGAGTCATTTGACAAAGCTTGTCCGAGCACCAGTCTCCCTCTGCATTACTGACCACACTCTGCTGAACAGAAGAGCAACTTGAGAGAACCCCACTGCCTGGGTTACCACCAGAATAACCCAAACCCCGTGCACTGGCTTGAACGGCGAGACGGAACTCTGACTGCCTGGTCAAGTACTTGAAAATTTGGCTTTAAATAGAAAACAGCACTCAGGGTAGGGCAGCAGTGATGGAGGAGTGAATGCAACCTCTGCCAGCAGATTGATACGCTATCCATTTCCACGCAACTCTTCTTTTTTTGTACTTAGGGAGTCACATCATCAACAGCACTAAAGGAACAACACTAAAGGAGCAAAAAACCAAATAAATTGAGAGTAACCCCAACAACTCGGCGCTAAGGCAGAAGGGTGACACGCAGTGCCTTTGCAGTGCTGACCTAACATCCCCGCTGTGCTGACAGCAATCTCTGCAAGCAACAAAGTGCCTTTATGCCCACGCTGCGTGCTTCAAGGCAACGTGGTCAGACCTCGGTGTTCCAGCCGCGGAGAGGAGCTTGGCTATCCCTTTCAGACAAGACAAGCAAAACTCCCTCTTCCCTCCCCTTCCCCCTGATCACCTCCAGATCTGAGGTCGAGCAGCTGATGGAAAGACACTGTCTGCTGGCAGCGTTACGTTCCGGGACACGGCGCACACCGGCTGTCCCGGGGCCGAGCTGGTCTGTCCAACAGCTCCGAGCGAAACCAGCGCCGGGTACAAAGAGCCCCTTCCCTGCGCTTCGGCCCTTTTCCTTTAGAAATCCCCCCGTTACCAGGCACAGCTCGATCCTTTGCAACGGGAAATGAACAAGTCAGCAATCCCTGAGCTAAAAAAAAGCGGAGGGGGGGGGAATAATTATAATAAAAATATGACCTAAAGAGCGTTTCCCCCATCAAGGACTGCGCTGTCATTCAAGCGCATGGATGACTAAAATGTTTCCTGTCCAGACAGCGCAGCTTGACTCATTCCTGGCACGGTCCCCGCCGCACCACTTGCACCGGCCCCGGCCGCCGCGCACCTGCCCGCGGAACTACCGCGGAGCCCCGCCCCGGGTGCCCGGGCTCGGCGTCCCGACCTCACCCCGCGGGGACCCCAAACCGAGCCGGGCCCCGCTGCCCAGCCCCGCGGGGGGAAGCGGCTTTACCTGCTCGCAGCGGGGTAACGGCGGCTGCCGGCGCGGGGCTCATGGCGGTGCGGGACACTCCGATCCAGCGCGGCTCTCAACGTCCCGCAGCCAAACCCCAACTAATCCTCCGGGGCACAACTCCGAGGGCCGGGCTCGCGGGCCGCCCGGCGGGCATCCTTCCCGCTCCCTTCTTCACGCAAAGATGGTTCCCTGGGAGGGAGCAGAGCGCGATCGGGACGCGCTGTGTGCGGGGCGCTAACAGAGCGGCAGCAGGACAAAGAAAACCATGTGCGGCGGAGCGCGGGCAACTCCGGGTCCCGGGGCCAACGCTCCTCCCGCCCGCCCTCCGCGGTCCAGGCGTCCCTTCCTCCGGGCGGGTGTCTGCTGCTTCTTCTGCTTTAGGGGTTTTTATTTTGAGGGGTGATATATATATGTATTAAAAAGTCATGCCCGTCCTCTCCCGAGACAAAGCGGACTCCCGCCGGGGCACCGTCCCTCCCGCCGTCCAGGGCTCGCCGCGGCCGCGTTCAGGTGAATTCCATCGGGGAGAAGCAGCAGCCCGGCCCCAAGCTCCTCCGGCCCCGCCGAAACAACCCCGCAAGCCTGTAATCCCCGGGGAGGGGAGGAGCGGCCGCTCCGCGCTGCTCCGCTCCGCGCTGCTCCGCCCGGCCGGGCTGCGTGCTGCCGGCCGGACCCCTCGCCGCCGCCCGGGCGCTGCGCTCCGCTCCGCACTGCGCGGCGCTCCCCGAGCCGCGTCCACCCGCCCGCCGCCGCCAGCTCCTCCCTCCGCCGCCCGCCCCGCCCCGCGCTCCGCCGGTGTCCCCGCGGCGGGGGAACGTGGTGGGGGGGTGTCCGCGGGAGGCGCGGTCCCGCCGGGCGGAGTCGCAACTCGGGCTGGGGGGGCACCCGTTCGCGGCCGCGGGGCTGGACGGGGCTGCCCCTGCGCGGGGATCGCAGCGCGGCGGGAGGAAGCCGCCGTGTTGCATCCCGCGTGTTCCCTTTTTAAGGAGAATTTTATGATTTTTCATTTAACGGGAGAAAAACCCGTCCCCAGCCTCATCCAGGGCGGCCTGCACGGAGCCAGCCAGCGTGCGGGGCTCCGGGGCTAGCAGGGACCCAACTCAACTCTACTTCCAGCACCAAAACGTTACCATCAACGGAGCTCTTAGTTACTGCAGGTTTTCCTTAAGTAATTACCACTAGCAATAGCCACCACAGAAAATAAATGCACAGATACGTTATTATATAAATTATTATTCACTGAAGCAGGGCAGTCAGAGCCAAACGGTGTCTCCTATAAACCAAGCTGCTGCAAAGGCAAGAGGCAGCAATGCTCATGGCATGGTATCCCTGTGCGATGGGATGGTTCCTGGGAGATGGATAGGTGCTAAGATGGGTCTTACAGGCTTGTAAGGCCTTGCCCAGGGAGTGTTTTCAAGATTTCAAATCTTGAATTGGTTTCAAACCAGTACTGGTCTAGGAGAATGGAATTAAACTCCACTGAGCTCATTCTGATTTGAGCAAAATCCTCAGAAACTGGGTTGACAAACGCTACGCACCTCAACTCCTACAGCCTGGAGGAGCTGACTCTCCCAAAGCAAAGATGAGAACTACCCACACCAGCCCCAAATCACCAAACCCGCCAGCTGTGGGTGCGTGGTTGGCCTCACCTGAGCCAGGAGAAGCGCAAAGCACCCAAAATGCAACAGGAGCTTGGAAAGACATGCTCATGTCCCAGCCCAGCTCCGAGCTCACCTTGGAGACGGGGTGCAGATGATGTGAGATGAAGAGAGACTGCTCTTCTGCGGGCCCCTGGGTTCCAAGGTGGCCCTTGGGTGCAGCATACACCAAATGCTGCAGTGGTTCCAGAGGTCCTATCCCCTGCAAACACTACAGCATTACAGGGGAGGGAGGGAAAGCGTGGGCTGAGCTGTCCACACAAGTGCTATACTTATGGAAAAACTCCTAAGAAAACCTTCCTACCAATTACTGACGTAGAACTACAGGATTTTATGCAAATACTTCTCACTCATTCCTCATTCCATCGCTCCCTGATCCATTTAAGAACAGTTTTCCTCCTCAGCATTACATTGTGGCTTTTCCAAAATTCCTAGCTGAGGTACAATACCACTGACTGCAATGGTTCCAAATGGGACAACTATGTGGGAAGAAGCACAACAGAGATTACAATGACAAGTAGGAAACAATACACCCACCACAGCTCCAAACTCAGCTGCAAACATTACAGTGCTTTCACTGCATGTCTGACCAGGAGTGACAAATGGTTCCCATCAGAAGATTAAAAAATTGTAGCCAACTTCAGATCCTGGTTATAGCAAGGGAAGTAAGAGCTCTTCAAAGCACATTTATCCCTAGTTTTCTCCAATGTATCTGAACATGGACTTTGGCTGGTAAAACGTCACAGGTTTTTTTATCTCCAAATAAATATATATTGCAAAGATAACCTTGTGTTGTCAGAGAGGTGGTTTCCATCTCCTCCTCTAGAAACCCAACAGAGATGGCTTCAGGTCTGGTTTCTAGAACAAACAGTGGACAGTGGCCAAACGCCAACGCAGTCCATCGGCTGTTTCCCAGGCTCAGCAAAGGAAATGGATGGCCTGAGTGCAGTGTACAGCCTCCACCAAAAATAAATTGATAAAGGCATTAAACGGGCAGAGTGTTCCCTGCACAACCACCAGAGGACTGGGACTGCCCGCACAGCAAGACAGTACCGGCATGGGGAATTAAATGCACCATGTTAAGGTGTGGCAGCTCATACGGTCTATGAGCACTTTGGTCAAGACTTTCCACATCTCCACGCAGTTAAGAGCTGGTCTAATTAAAGCCTAGACTCCTCACAAGACTTTAATTTGATAAATTTAGCCTGGATTAAACTCCAGGCTTGTCTGTACTGGATTTTTCAAACGTTAAGCACATGCCACACCTGAAATCTCAGCATACACAAAATCAGAAATGCATTTACCTACTCACCTCCCTAGGGCTGTTAAGGTTTATTGGCAGGGCTGTGGGCCTCATTATGTTCATTATTCGTGCCTTAGAGATAAGTAGAAGACCTCTGTTTTCCTGCTAGAACATTATACATGCATGAAATGTGTTTTATAATTCTGAATGAGAGAGCGTAGGAATTCACCCCTAGCCAAATGAAATCAAAGAAGAAACAAACCCCACCACCACCTCCTAATGATTTCAATGGCCTTTGGCTCAAGCCTCCCCTTCTCTTGACAGCACTACCTTCCCATGTTGTAGGTCATGCCTGGATAGGTTTGTGAAACCTTCTGTCTCTTATCTACATGGGAACTTGCCAGAATGTTTTTCATCTGTCTGTGGTCTCTGTCAGCGTCAACATTTGTTTCTGCCACAACAACGGCCAAATGAAGTGCATTGAACTCGGATCAAAAGTGATTTCAAGATCTTTCACTCTCTCCAAGAGGTTTTCAGATCCAACTATGTTAAAAAATGACCTAAAGCCACCTAGACGGCAGGCAGAGCAGCAGACATTTGTTTCCAAGTCACAGAGTAATTCCAAAGAAGAATTACCCATCTCTGGCACAAGGAACAAATGAATATTGAAATTACAGCAGATTACATTGGATTAAATTATTTATGGCAAACCTCACCTCACCTGGAAGGTTCTGCAGCTTTTTCCTGGCAACATGAAAACTGGGTATTCCAATTCTCTGGTATTCTGTGAAAGACTGGAAACATTTATGTTTCCATTAAGTTGCTGATCTTTCCAGAAGACATGAGGGTTGTCTGAGTTCGGAGCGTGATTATGATGCCTTATAAAGTCCTCCACAATGCTTTGAAAACACACATAATTTTGTCCATTACTGGCTAGGAGATGCAGGTTCTTTTCCTCAAGAAAAGAATTTATGGAGCTACCAGTGGAGTTTTATGGATTTGAACAGCAAGCCACAGCATAATGTCCCAACCAGAAAGTACTTAGACTCTAATGCTTTAAAGAGGTTCACGAAAAGGACCTATTCATGAGAGTGATCTAAACAACGACAAAATCACTGCTGGTTTGTGCCATAAAAAGGTGGCAACAGATGTCAGTAAATGTGAATCCTGTTGAGGTCGGGTATTGCCAGGAGGCCGGGCTCTGTCCTGCTGTGTGAGTGCAGCATCGGCGAGCACCAGCACCAAAGCAAAGTGATGCTTTCTCCATGGGCCTTCAGCTAAAGTAAGGCAGGGGATAAGGTGATACAAAAAGCAAATGCACCTTTCAGATGGAAACAGAACTACTGGACTATGTAATATCACTGGGTAAATTCTCCATAAAGCCACCAAGTGGTTTGGGTTGGAAGGGACCTTAAAGCTCATCCAGCTCCAACCCCCTGCCACAGGCCAGGACACCTTCCACTAGAGCAGGTTGCTCCAAGCCCCTGTGTCCAGCCTGGCCTTGAACGCTGCCAGGGATGGGGCAGCCACAGCTCTGGAAAAGTCTGTGCCAGCGCCTCAGCACCCTCACAGGGAAGAGCTTCTGCCTAAGAGCTCATCTCAATTTCCCCTCTGGCAGGTTAAAGCCATTCCCCTTGTCCTGTCCCTAGAGGCTCTTGTCCAAAGCCCCTCTCCAGGTTTCTTGTAGCCCCTTTAGGCACTGGAGCTGCTCTAAGGTCTCCCCTTCAGGAGCCTTCTCTTCTCCAGGCTGCTGCAGCCCAGCTCTCTCAGCCTGGCTCCAGAGCAGAGCTGCTCCAGCCCTCGGAGCATCTCCATGGCCTCCTCTGGCCTCGCTCCAACAGCTCCACGTCCCTCTTGCGCTGTTGCCCCAGAGCTGGATCAGGACTGCAGGGGGGGTCTCCCCAGAGCGCAGTAGTAGAGGGGGAGAATCCCCTCCCTTGACCTGCTGCTCACGCTCCTCTGGACACAGCCCATGCACACGAAGCTTTTCCTTTGACAAAGTGGAAAACTTTTGCAAGAGCATATTAATGACAGTGCAACTTTTTTAGTATTTTTATTTTTCTGCAGCATTTGCAAAACTAAACCACTTTGTAATCCTGCTTTTATGCAGAACAGATTGCAGTTTTAAGCAGAGGCCCATAAACTGCAGGTTCAAAGAAACCTGAAACTGAATTAGCATAAAAGCTGGAATTCTCATTTAGAGGAACAGCAAGGCAACCACTCTGCAGGCACTTTTATGATTCGGGTTTCAAATGGAAACAAAGATAAAAAGTGGAGCTGAGGGAACAATAGGGCTGCTCTCTCTTCCCTACCCTTATGGGCCTGGTCCTATAAAATACTAAGTGGTCTCCACTGCTTCCGAGGGCAGAATTTAGCCCGGTTCTGCATCCCTGGAGAAGGTTTGATCATTTTCTGAACCTATTCACTGTACCAAAGAGAAATCTTCAGTCCTATAAATGTGAAGCCATTTCTCCCCCAAGCTTGTCAAAATAATTTAAGGGGAACACCACAGTTGTCTTTTTCTTCCATGTGCCAACCGCGACGAGCAAGAATCCCCAAACCAACCCCTGGCTCTAACTTTTCCATCAGAAAATACATGTGTTTTATCTCTTCTGTGTATCTTCCTGTGGTTTGAATTCTGAGTTACAAGAGATGGAGTAGGGGTTCACAGCATTCAGCTCCCAGAGACCGTGCTGGGCTCTTGAGCTGCTACCTACACTACAGTGTAACTGGGAACATTTGTAATATCCTATCACTAAGGAGATAAAATACAAATTCTACCCCTTCCACTAGCACTCCTGTGAGTACACTTCATAAATGCACCACCACGTTTAAGCTGTGGCCATCCCCTTCCCCTGGTTTCTGCCTGCTGGCAGGTTCTGCAGCTGAAGAAGTATTTCAAGTTAATTTGTCTGTCAATATCTGGGGACTGAATCAACTAATAAGAGAGAAATATTTTTCATTCTCTTAGTCAGAAGAAAAGTCTTTCTTATCACCGAATAAAGCATCCGTTATTGCGTGCTGTAATCCCAGTCTGTCTTTCAGGTCATTTTTAGCCCTGAAAATGCTGAATCAGCACCATAAACCAATCAAGTAATTTCTTTCATTTTCTAACATTCAAGCACAATAATGAAAATCACATCTCATTTGATGAGGAGAATATATGACAGAAATCTCTTCTTCCAAGGATAATTTTAAAAGAGGTATGCCAAGTAAAGAAAGACTATTGCAGAACCATGCAGCTAATGTAGGGTCTCTTCTGCTGGAGAGATAAATTCCCTTTTTAACTGTCAACTCATATTTAGATAGCAGATTGTGAACAATAAATCTGTACATTTAGCCAGCTTCTAAACCATGCAAAGACATTAACTTGGCAAAAGAATGACCATTACTTTGACGAATGAAACATTCACCTAAAATATTCATGTACAATATGATAATAACCAATTGATAACCAAAAAAACCTCCCCACCCCACTGCAGATTGAAGTAACTGAGATGTATACGAGAGAAACCAAATCACATACATAAGAGCAGTTATTATGGCACTGTTAGGAGAACCAACAAATGGAGAAAAAAAAGCTTGATAAATATTTTCCATAACAAAACACAATTGGTTTCAGTGGGATACAGCTCTGCTTCTCATTAGTTATCCTTCACTTGTCAGACAAGTTCCATATTTCACTGAAACCCGCTGAGTATTCTTTATAGTTTGCCGGGGAAAGTGGCTATACATTTAGCACGTTCCCTTTATGCTGTGTGTTTTCACAGGTCTTTCTTTAAAACACACTGTACATGCTTTTGCTTCTTTCCCTTAGGATAGTGGGTTTCGACATCCAAGAAGAGTTTAAAAGCAGGTAACAAGTCATCACTTTTGAAGCTGCAGAGCCACTGAAAAGGTGCAATAGCCCCAGCAGCCATTATCAGTGCCTGCCAGGGTGCCACAGTATCAAGTTATATGATAAAGCACTCAGCTGACACCAGAAAAATAATCATTCTCCTTCTCCTGCACCACCCCCTTTTTCACAAGGAGGCTTTTTACACTCATTAAATGCAACCTTATCTCTGAAAGACTGCAATCCTCAGCAAATGACAAGTGTGCCTAATCTCATTTTCTGACAAGCGATTCTGACAGCACCTTCCTTTTGATTTCTAAGACACGTAGCTAGACATATATTAATCTGTCAGTCATCGCCCCTAGGAAGGATGGAAAAAAAAAGGAGATACAGAGATGAACATTTGTGAATGTGAAGGGAACAAGGCAAGAAAGGACTAAGGGTCCTTTTCTGGCTATTTTAAGTGATGCCACTGTGTTTCTCCACCCCTCCCCACCCCAAAACGGTACCCCAGCCACTTCCATGCAGCAGAGTGGTAGACCTATGTGTCTGCAGAGGTGGGCTAACATGCATTTTAGTCAAGGCATGAGTGTGGAATATGGAACAGCATGCTATGCTACGGAATAGCATGAAGCAGCGGGTGTATTTTCAGTTTCCCCCTGGTGTGGAAGGCAGTTGGAGTCTCATTTCACTTCTCTGCGCCTCAATTTTCAGCACGGGAGATAAAAGCACTGCATAAAATCCAAGTGTTATGGGACTTCCCACTACTGGTACTATAAAAATGAGCCTTAATTCCAAATTTACAGATTATGAAGTGTTCTGCAATAACACTTTTTTGTTGCAGCAAGAAATGCTTTGTCATTCCAGACGCCATAAGCCCCACTTGGCTTCGGAACATGTTAGCAGGTACAGGCAAAGGCAGGTTTGATAAAAGCATCAAGATTGAAAGCACCACATTGTTGTCAGGCCTTAACCATTTTGTACGAACACTCAAAGTGCTGTAAAACCAAAGTGTTTAGTACAATATCGTGGCCTGGCAGGGTGCAAACTGGAGAGGTTCATTGAGACTGAGTCAAGCTGCATTTTAAGGCTATGAAAAGGCAGGATTTCCAACAACTCCCAGCTATAATATGAGAAAATGTACTTAAAGTCTGAGAGTGTTTTGGGGCCCTGATAAATACTAGCAAATACAAATAATAGACTGATAAATATAAATAATAGATGGATAAATAGTAGTAAATCAGTGCAACTCACATAGATTTGCCACTCAGTAAGTGTGCAAAATACAGGCATGTTATGCATGATGTATGACACACATTGGTGTGCACACGGATGTGGGGTAGAAGAAGGTAGGCTGGTAGGTAGCTACAAAGGGGTGTAACATAATTGAGATGCTACAAATGGGACCCAAAGGAGAAAAGAGGATTAAATTAGGTGGGAGGCGGCGTTCTTTATGTTACACAGACCTATTAGTTATGTTCCTCATAAACACGCCTTCTACCTCTTAGCATGTGAGTCATATTAATATTCCTACCCACCAAATGCTAAATTAGAGTAAATTATACAGATTCACCACCTAACGTTTGCTCGCTGACCAGTCTGCACTTGCAGAGAGGCTCCCTGGCTGGTAGCACATCCTTCTGCCTGGGGACACCCCTGCCACTGCACCCCAGCGTGGCACCCTCAGCTAAGAGCTCCTCATCACCTCCTCTCCCTTCCGCTGCGTAATACTAAAGTACAGGAGAAGCTTTATTGTTCATAATGGGATAAGAGAAAAAAAAATCAAATGAAAGCAAAGTACAAAGGGGTTCAAATCCAATGCTTTAAAGCGATGCCATTTTCATAGTAATACAGTCATTAAGTACTTGTTTGATGGTGCGAAAAGTAGGCCAAGATCTTTGCTAATACATTTTATTAATCAATACCTGCACTAGAAGATGGGGACAATTAAAGTTTTCCTCCTCGCTCAGACAAAGCAGCATAAAGCTTGTGATCTACTTAAGGAGCCTGCCACTCAATGGGAAGATGAAAAGATTTATTTAGTTTTACTTAAGAGCTGAAATGATGCTAATACTTCAAGTGTTGAGGATCTGGTCCTCAGAGAGACAGTAAATTAGCAGTGGCAGGAAAGCTGCCTGCTGCTGCTGAGTCCCCTTCCTCACGTTCCCACACTGATGTCATCATAACTGGAAAACTCACAAATACATTCTGGAGTTCATTGAGCCTGAAAATAACACTGGAGATATTTCCTTTGCCATACAGAACACTTTAATAAATAAGCCCAGCAGAAACGCACATCCACTGCTGATGTGCCTTATAAGGATAAATGTAAACCTGACACTTGCATAGTTCACATTTATGCTGGCTTTTTTAATAAAAAAGGATTTTTCTAGTTGCATCTAAGCTTCAGGATGTAGAAAAGGCATAGACACAGAAAGCCTCCTCCTATGGCAAAAAAGGGGCAGTTCACTGTGCACACCTTTGCTTTGGGGAAGGAGAGACTTCTCTCACAATGAGGGTTGCTATGGGCATCATATAACAGAAAACCGCCTAAAATCTGGCCAAACCCCAACATCCTGAGGATACTCCAGCTCTGTCCTTGCAGCAAGGGCCACCATCTCTGCAGGGACAACACTTATCTCCTTTCTGCTACTCAGGACCTCCAAAAATGCACCTTGGCCATCATCCTGGCCATGGGCCGCCAGTGTTGGCACATCTCCCCTGCATTGACCCACTCAACTGTTTGGGCTCCAGAAAAAACTTGTGACCGGGGTCTCATGGCATGAGCTACAGCACAACCACATGGGAGGAGAGACTCCTTGTAACCAGAACAGGAAAAAAAGGATATTGTTATTTCCCATTCCTCAGGGGGAGAGCATCAAACGAGTCAGGTCTGGTAGCACCAAAACGTGAACACTGCCCAGTTTTGTCTGTTTGAGCCTCCGGTGAGAGCAGAAGATCATGCAGGACCTCCCAGCCTTCTGCTACGGAACACAGGGTCCATCACACACATGCGCTGACCTTACAGCATGAGAGGAAGCACAGACACAATGCTGTGTTTAAAACAGTTTTTTCATACAATCATTAAGAGAACTATAAATGCAAATGACCTTTTAATTTGTATCGTGAGAACAAATCAAGCTAATGTTGCAGCCAAAAGAGAAGATTTCTCCCCAGTCATCATTTTGGAAACACTAGAGATCAATTCACATCATACAGTTGACCTCTGGTTTTAAATGTCCTGTCTAGTTTCACTCAGCATTAAGCCTACCAGGCTCCTTGCTGTTTCTAACCCACTTGTCAAAATTACATGAGCCTATGCTAATACTTTCTTCAAGGTACCCAATTCTGCTGTGGGACTGCAGAAATCTATGCTGAAAGAGCTGTGGAAGGTCACAGTACTCACAACAAAAAGGTCAACAACAAAATAAGCAGACAAATGGTCTCTGCTCTAGTCCAGCCTCCATCCACACATCCAAATCTCTCAGAAAGTCCTGATCTAAAGTCCTCTTGAAAATAAAATCCTTCTAACACACGAAACAGTTTTTACTCGCTCTCAAAACGCTATTTTCCTTTCATTTACGATTCTAACAAAACCCAACTTCTTTGTCTCTCAAGCTCCCTTGATCTCCTTCACTTTCAGCTGTCATATAAAGTCAATTGGCTGCACCTCTCTGCTTGATAAAGACATGCCAAATGTTCTGATGTATCTTTAATGAGGAGGTAGGTAAGACACAGTCCAACAAGGTGCTGAACACTTTGACCCTAAGCTAGCAAAGCACTTAAATATCTGCTTAACTCTGAGCAAAAAGAAGAACTTTTGAAGCTAACGGGGCTGTTCTGGCATTTGGACTTAAGCATCATTGAAACATTCCACTGGATTGAAGCTTGCAAGGTTGAACCACAGTTACTGAGAGGGCAAAACAAGTTGGAAATACACAGCTAACCTAGTGAGAGCCAGGACTGTGGATTGTCAAGATGAATTACAGAAAGTCCCCCTATTATTAATTAATGTGTAAGTCATGTTACAAGTAATACTGTGTGTGGTGTTATTGTGTTAGTGGGAGCAGGCAGGTTTATTTTCTCTTGTAATCTAATGTTTCATAAATGGGATGGAACACATGAATGATCTGCAAGGCTGAAGGCTTGGCATTTACCACAAAATAAATGTTCAAATTTACAAGAAGAAAGGGACAAATACAAAATAATACAAGTGAAAAACGGTAGGAAGGTCAGGGAGAGGAAGCTGAAAGAGTAAAATTGATACCAAAGCTAAGCTATTGTTCCTGAGATTCAGTTTATCAGTTGATCTATATCCAGCATGGATTATTCCAGGCATTACTGGAGGAGGTGTGCTTTGAGAATCTAATATAATACATGAGAATCATGATAAAACTTTAACCTGTTTCGATAATACAGCTCCATGTTCTGCTCCACACATACCTCTAAGAAAAGGCTGCCAGATCTTATCACGGTTAGTTATTAATCTATTTGTTCCTATAAAATCTTTTCTCTTTTTCTCCCCCTTTTTTAATAATTCACTTTTTTCTAAAGAGGAACTGATTTAATGTAGGGAAAAAGCTGCAGCATATCAAAATGTGATGGGAAAAATGAGTAAGGAGATAATGTTTGTTTAACTGGGATGGAAGAGTTACTTTAGAAATATTTTACATCATTTAAAAAGCACTGAGTACTGTTTTATGCCTCTACCTGAGGAATAAAAGTCATAGTTATGAGTCCAGCTGTACATATTTCAATAGCAAAGTGAGACTGTAACAGATACATAAAGATTTCTTTAAAAAGTAGCTCAGGTAGATTTTTCATGAGTAAAACATTGGCAACCTGAATTTTAATGTAATTCTCAGCATTTCAGTGCAGCATTTTGATCACCTGTAAAAGGCTACTGAAAACAGATCTTAGATTATTCCCCTTATTTATAGAAGGTGCATGATGCTTGGGGTTTATGGTCATTTATTTAAGATGATTTATAAATTGTTTCTATGCAAACAAGACGACGTTAATAGTGACCAAATCAAGCTTCTCTGCCTATAGAATACTACATAATACAATAATTAAATCTTTCTACCTAAAACTGTGTTGCAATATTACACCGTGAGCCTCTTTGTATAACCCAGGGTGTACTCAGAGGAGAAGACTATAAAAAGCTGCCTGAGCTGGGTTTAAGAGGCCTCCAGACCAAAAGCCTCATCTTTGCATTGGACCTGGCAGGAAAGCTCACAAGAAGTCACCCAGCTCCCTATTAAAATACCATTAGCACAGAGGAGAGTTTTCGTCTTCTTTTTAGTTCAAACAGTCGTCTGGGAGAGACAAAGAAACAAAGTGCTTGGGTCAGGGGAAATTTCTGACAAAGCCTTTTCTTCCTGGCACACACAGGGACAACCCCACCAACTGTGTCAGGTTTTTGCCCCCCTCCCCGAATGACAAGGCAAAGGTCCTGATTAAAAGCCCTTGGGGACACACTCACAAAAGATGGCCCAGGACTTCAAAGTCAACACACTGCTGGACGGCGGGGAGGTCCCTTTTTTCCCCCTCTCTCCTTTTAACTTAAGCTCCTGCTGGCTGTGGAGGGGCTTCTAATTGCATTTCACAGAGCCTGAACAAAACGTGGTCTTGTCTTCCACACAGCAGTGACCCTGGAGGACGCAGGCTATGAGGTGAGGTTTCAGAGCAGGAACAAAAAGGAGTTTATCATGTCAGCAAGCTGTGCAGAGGTAATGGGGAAGCATATTCAAGATTATCCGCATGTTGCCACGTTTCTAGATATGAATAAACAGTGGTGGGTTTTCACAGAAGTAATGTGGCCGGCTCCCTCCCCATCGTGTTGAACGTGGGGCATCTGTGAACCCACCCCATGCCATTTGGATCTGATACGCAGCACCAGCAGAAAGCCAGACACAATTGAAGGTGGTTGCCTTGACCAGCAGAGTGAGTATCTCCTTTTGTGCTGGGGAGAAAGAACCTTTGCTCACTGACCCAGGTCTGGAGGTGGAGAGGAGTTTTGGCATATTGTAATCCCGATCAAATGACACCCAGGATGATCTAAGCAGCTTAATTAAAATCTCCAGTGCATCTAGAGCTACAGATCTGTTGAAATAAAAGGTTTGCCTGAAGCCCGATAGATTTGCTGGAACTGCAGGGAAGTGGTTTCAGGGGATGCGGAACAGGAGGAAAGACTCAAGCCAGATGTAATACAGGCAATGCCGGCACCAGTGCGGAGATGGGGCACGATTTAAATCCAACACAGAAGTATACTGGAACCCAGCAGAGTTAGCACTTGGCCATCTTACCTTCCATTTTTAATGACAAAAAGGTCTGCATTAGTATGCACAAACAAAACACCATCTCATCCAAAAATAAAACAAGTCAATAAAGTGTTATCCCTTTAACACTTGATAGCCTCTCTTTTCCGCTTCCCTAATGAGATTGGTTTTCTCATTCTCTTTCTTCTGCATTCAAATTTCAATCTGCACCAAATTTTCCACGTTACAGGATGAATCATATATCTATTCTCCCACATTGCACAACACTAGACCCAACACAATACATCAAAATCCCGACACGGAGAGTTTATCCTCTGCTCCCTTTTCCGATGCTACACAATGAAACCCAACATTGCTGAGCCCAGAGCTTTCTCTGTGGATGCTCACATAAGAGAATTAGACCCAGAATGAGGTTAGTTAGTCGCTACTGATTCATCATGCATTTGAGATTTGGATTAACAAACCATTCATCCCAGATTCCTTGTACATAGGCCCATGTTTCTAACAGGAGTAGGGGTTTTTATATTTACGAACTGACAATAGTGGAAAAGCCTCATATTCACATCCGTATTATAATAAATGCATTATAAATGAGTAAGTAGGAAACAGTAAGGAAATGATGTTTTACTTTTAAATGCTAATTATGGAGCCCTGGTGCAGTTAATGTGTAGGGTGTTCTGTCAATTTTTAATGTTTATGCCAAGTGTAGTCTTCAATTTAACATGAGCTTTTAATCCTTTGAGTACTAAATTGCCTTTTAATGCTTGCAGCACAACATTGTGTTTGCACAAAGTCAGGACTGCAAAATGAATTTACTACAAGATATGTGCATGTATGGAGGGGGGAGGAAGTACAAAGGACAAAGAGTTTTTTTAATGATGTTGTTGGAACCATGCAAGAGGAAGGAACTACTTTCAGGATGTACCTGGCAATTGCTCGCAGTGGCAAAAGGCTGCTGTTGATTCAGTATCTCTGTTGAAGCATTTTCAGACAGAGCTCTTCCAGACTCAAATAGTTTATCAAAAAACTACACCAAAATTCATGCTTCACACCAGTAAAGCAAGCCTTAAAAAAAAGATGGTGAAAGGAATTACCATAAAGAGGTATCTGCATGTTCACTATGACAAAAACACCTATGAAGAGTTTTTCAACTGATAGTACTTAGCAGAAACACTAAGAATAATGCTGTTCCGGAAAAGCTATGTGATAAGGTAGTTTTCTGTTTGGTTGGTTTGGTTTTGCCTTTTCAGCTGGTGTATGATAACAGGTAGAAGGTAGTTCCTAGCTCTCAGCCTGCTACGGTTAGTAAAATGGCTACAGCACAAAACCTATGAGGCTGAATCATAGAATCACAGAATGCTTTGTGTTGGAAGAGACCTTAAAGCTCATCTAGTTCCAACACTCTGCCACGGGCAGGGACACCTTCCGCTAGACCAGCCTGGCCTTGGGGTGGGGCAGCCACAGCTTCTCTGGGCAACCTGTGCCAGCACCTCAGCACCCTCATAGTGAAGAATGATGCTTTAACCCAGCCCCACACATTCCCTTCCCAGTCTGCTCTTCAGTAAATCTGTACACAATCAGCCTCAGAGAAATGGCTGAGAAGGCCACACCGAGTAGGTACAACTTCATGATGAACAAGAGAACTACAACCACCCCTGCACACTGCCAGGGTTTCTCTGCCAGGGGACAGTCTCCCCGCTCACTCCCGTGGCGGTGCTGGTGAGATTTGGCCGACAGGACAAACCCTGATACAATCCCGTCACCGGTGGCTCTTACCTTCCCTCCCTGGCACACACTAGGATGTAGGGGAGTTAAAGCAGCTTGTGAGGCTAATCCCTATTTATCTCCTTGGTGAACAGACTTTCTAAAATGACACTGTTCGCGTGCTTAAAGCTCCAAATTTGACTTTCCTTGACAGCAGCCATCGCAGGAATCCCAATGAGGTTTATTTTTGGCAGTTGAGCCCTCACAGAATAAGCTTCACTGCATGTGTGGTTTTCAGTGCACCAATGCAATTCTGCAGAGGAGTAAAACCAGGGACCTGAGGAGTTTTGTACAGCCTGATAACGGATCCTCAGCTTTACTCCCAGGTTAGATGCAGAGGGCAAAAACTAATCAAGCCAACTATCTATTTCCTTTCTCTCTTCCCCCACGCCTCCACCATCCCTAAGACTTTTAGAAGACATGGCAGGTATTAGAAAACATTCTTCCTTCTTCTAGGACCCCAGATGTGATAAGGTGTAGTTTACACTGTCCACTCCAATAATTTGGTTTTATGGGAGAAAGCATCTATTTGCTTTTTGGTGACTAGCCAGTCACAGGGAACGAGAGTCAGAAAGAGCCAGAAATATAAACAGGGTAAATTGCTTTATTATTAAATACTACAGCTTTTTAAAATGCAGCTGTAAAAGAAGACTTTGCTAATTAAAGTTGGAATTCAAGCTGACAAATCCAACTGCCACAAGTAGACAGATAACCTTTAAACATGACTTCTTTAAAAACTGCAGCTGAAATTACTCTACAGGATTTGCACTACAAACACGTATCAGAATCACAGCCTGGTTTGGGTTTTTGAACGGGACGGATGCAAGAGCAGGGCTGGGTTTTGTCTGGTGGAACAGGACACTCTGGAGCCCAGTGATGGTGGCACTGGGGACATGCAGACTCTCTGGTTGGGGTCAGATCTCAGCCCTGGCACACAGTTCTGCAGGGGTCTGACAGCAGGAAGCCCACTGCCACAAACCACCTACCGTTACTCACATGCTTTAAAATAAGATGGGAATGAGATCTCGTGTACTGACAGCATGTTTTGCTTTGCTCTATCTTTCCAAGCCCTCTTCCTCATAAGGTTTTTTAATCTTACCATTCAAGGTTGAATTCTTTCTTTCCCTTTTCATGCCACTGAGGTGTACAGTGTCTGTGTTAGATCTTGTTCATTAATGTCTCGAGGCATCTTATTTTGTATTACTCCCATATCTTGATGTTATCTAAAGCTTCTTAGATAGTAAGAGAGAAATTACAAGGTTTATAATTTCCCTCATACATGTAACAAAAATGATAAAGCATGAAATCGCAGAGCTGTGACTGATTTTTCTATACAAGTTCAACAACTTCCAGCAGGCTACTGCAGAGATGAGGTTGGTTGTGGTCTGTGCCTCCAGGTCTGTGTTTATCTGTGCATGCAAGTGTATATAATTATAAATTTTTATATGTATTTTATACATGCCAAATATATCACACTCGGGTGAAAAGCAACATTAAAACACCAGATAAAGCTGTTCCCAGAGGATGCAGTGTGTCTGCAGCAGATTTGGAATTACACTGGAATTTTGTCAAGCACCAGACAGCTCTTTAACGGGCCCTGCTTGGACAAGCAGATGAAAGAAGGGATTCAGTTTACCTGCATCTGCAAAATTGAGCTTGGAGGAATAAACACTCAGCAAGAAGCTTCTGCTTCTCTGTGACCTGCCTAAGGCCAAAGCATTGCAGCACAAACTTTCCTCCTGGGCTTTCAGGTACATCTTGCTTTTGACCAGGCTACAGATACAGCAGCTCTAAATTGCTGGCTGGGCCTCCCTGGAGAGTATGAGCAGCCTGGCTCATGGCAGCATCTGAGCTCCGCACTGTGCTCCTGAATTCATGGGAAATGGAGAAAGCTCAGCACTGCCCAGGATGTGATGAGATCAGGCCAAAACCACTCAATGAACAACAGCAGCTCAGGTATCAGACACTGCAATGCAGAATCTGCCTCTTAAATGTGCAACTAATGACGATGGTGCTGTACTGCTGATGTCCTACTGAAGACCCAATGAAATCAAATCTTTCTCATTAGTAATCAGTCACTCCACATCTTGTACATTGCTGGAATCAGCCAGTTAAAAATGCTTCCCCATCCCAGATGTCCAGGACACCATGAGGTCAACCTTGCATCCATGGCAAGGTTAGAGCAGCCCAATACTCCCTATTCCTGGACTTGGCAGCAGTGTTAGCGAGGCCTTGCCACAGACTCACAGTGGCCAAAGTCAGCTCAGAGTTAAAAGAAACATTCACACTCTGGGATTTGTCCATGAAGCCAGATTCCTCTTCCCAAGATGGATTTCAGAGAATACAATGGCTCTTATTGTATTGCCCAACATCCATGTGACTGGCAAGCCCTGCTCTCACCACACTCCCTTTCCAACTGCCTTCAATTTCAAGTCACATAATGTCACCTTAGGTTCAGGATTCAAGATTGAGCAAGTCCATAGGAGGCCACGGAGATGCTGCGAGGAGCAGCTCTGCTCTGGAGACAGGCTGAGAGAGCTGGGCCGGTTCAGCCTGGAGAAGAGAAGGCTCTGGGGAGACCTTAGAGCAGCTCCCAGTGCCTAAAGGGGCTACAAGAAACCTGGAGAGGGGCTTTGGACAAAGGCCTGTATGGACAGGACAAGGGGAATGGCTTTAACCTGCCAGAAGGGAGACTGAGATGCCCAGAGAAGCTGTGGCTGCCCCATCCCTGGCAGTGTTCAAGGCCAGGTTGGACACAGGGGCTTGGAGCAACCTGCTCTAGTGGAAGGTGTCCCTGCCCACGGCAGGGGTTGGAACTGGATGAGCTTTAAGGTCCTTTCTAACCCAAACCAGTCTCTGATTCTAAGATTCCCAGACAAGCTGGCTATCAGGTCACATCCTAAGACACCTTTGTGGCGCTTACCTCCCAGTGCTGCAATCAGGGAGCCATGGAAAGCTTGGTAACGGCAAGCTTAGCCATTTGGTTAGGTTGCACGATGCTGCAAATCCATCCTTATTTAAATGTATGCATGTATAAATATTTTTAGAAAGTTTCAAGTACACACTCTAGTATGGTAATATCCTTCAAAAGCTGTGAATTTCCCTTAATCATTTTTACTGCCCTACTTGAATGAAGTATAAATATTGTACGCAAGAAATACGGGCGGTGTTGTAAGGGCACGTACCACACACAAAGCCATGCAGGCCTCGTGGCTGTGACATAGAGCTTGCCTGCATTTCTGAAGACCTTTCATCCATCAAGTTGCTTTACTGAGTATAATAAAGGAATTTAAATCATATAATGACAGTCTTTGATCCCCTTTATTTTAAAGCAAATCTGGAAGTCACATGGGCTCAGGAAAGCTACATAGTGTATGAGGGTGGCAAGGACATCAGTTAGAGACCCTGATGGAAAACCAAATTCCCCTTATGCCAGCCTTGCGTACAGACTACAAGTCTACAAGTCTATAAATTTCCTTAAAAAAAATTACAATTGAGAAATCCTGGTATTGCTTTTTTATGTTACTGCATTGCCTAAGAGCCTTAGTTATGAACTTGGGTTCTGTATGTCTAAAACAACAAGACAGTCCCCGTCTTAAGAGTTGCACATGACATATGCCAAGACATTCATTGCCCAACTGAATCCAGGCTAATGCATTGCATTTATTTCCTAAAAGCATTCACAGGAGAAATGAGAGAGCAAACAAAATAAACCCTAATGTTACACGTGAATTAAATATACACAGTTCTTTACTACTTGGTATTTTCCACCTTCTCTATTCATAAAAGCAAGCAAGAGAGCCAGAAGTTGCTTTACTCGTAATAATGAGTGAAGGCTGGATTCTTAACTCCATGATCCTTTAGAAACTGCCTGTGTCTATTATACACTGAGAGTCAGCACCTCAGTCAGACTGTCACACCTCTTGTTCAGGTTTCTCCTATGATAATCTCCTCCCTGCTCAACTCCAGATAACACAATGCATTCCCTCTTCTCCTTTTTGAGCTTATTTGCACATGTAGCCATCCATAAGAAGCTTTAAGTGTGTATTACACTACAGTAAAAACCCCTGTGGCCCACCAAGTAGTGGGCTGGAAAACCAGTTTAGATTCGCAAAGAAGCTGGTATTAAAATCCTCCAGGACTTAGCAGTTCAGCCTGTCACGCATTTTAAGACCTGTGAATAATAAAGGAGCACTGGTAATTTTACTAAAAAATGAAATTCCATCATTTCTGCAGAATAAACAAAAACAAACCAATGCATTAGCTATGCAATACTGCTCAGCACCGCAGCTGGAATGCGCCATTAAAGACAGATTTCACCCATGAAAAGTGTTTTTAAAAAGTAATAAATACACAAAACTTTACATATACTTTTCATTTCATTCTTACATCCTCTCTGTGGGAGGTAGACTCGGATTAAGTTGGTATAGCCAATTCCTCCAGCTCCGGGAAGCTGGACTCCTATTTCTTACGGATCGCATATCGTATATTGTGCTCTAAACTAGCTCTTACTGCAAGTGTAAAATCTGGGAGTATAAATCTACGATGTTTCACAGATTTTAGAAATGAAAATAAGTAAAGAAGAGCTAGAATGTAATCTCACTGCTGGTACATCAAGTTCATATTCACTTCTCCAGGTCCTAAGTAAGAATAATTCCTTTATTTTTCTCTCCTGAAAGAGCTGTTTTACTACAAAATTCATTTGAAGTCCTCTATGCTCATATCTGAGAAAAAATATGGCTTTATCAAGTTAAATGAGGAACTGCTTCTGAAGAAGGAGGGAAGCATTAAGAAGGTTAACGTGCAAATCTATGGGGATAACATCTTTGCTGGTCTACAGTCCTGACAAAGCAAAGGAAGGAACAAACTGCTGTTCAGTATCCCGACTGCTAGAACTGGTGATGCTCTAAGGAAGGCAAAACAAACCCTCACATCCAAATTAAATCTTAAGGAGAGGGGAAAAAAATGTACCTGCAAACATCAGAATCCTGAAGGATGCTATTAAAGCAGGGTAAATATAGTGCAACAGCTACAGTCAACAAGATATGGCCAAGTCTCCTTCCAGCCTCCTCCAATGACAAAACCAGAGTACCTCAGGCTTTTGATTGGATCTCAGAAAGATACTATAAAATAATAGGACTGAATCTTCTCCCTTGTACAGTACTTTAAATTATAAGTGATTCCCCTTCCCAAATGATGGCATTGCACTGGTGTAAATGACAAGACAACTAGATATCACAGGTGTAATGTTAAACTGCGCACTGCATCCAGAAAATACTACTATACTATTTGACAGATTGCATCCATGGCAGATATTATTCAGCTCATTGCAAGTCTCAGACTTGAAAAGACACAGAACACCAGAGGATAGCTGCAAAATATCCATCCACCATGCACGGCCACTGACTTCCCTGGCATCGTGCTTGGGATGGATCCCACCCAGCTCGAACTGCAATGGGAGTTGTCAGTTAAACCTTGTAGACAAGTCACTGGATTCTCAAGAAACAGAACTCCAGCAAAGGATACTGCAAGGTTACCAATAAAAGACAAGTCCTAGGGGGAATATTCAAGAGCAGTTCCTCAGTTGGTAGCTGCTTCCTGCTGCAGAATGTCACTCACACAGAAAGTCCCGATGCCTTGATCGGCTTCACAATTCCCCATCAGTTCTTCAGCTGCTTGCCTAATCAGATGCTATTACCTCCTTTGTGTGTTCTTTCCCAACCCTCTCTCTCTGGCAAGGTTGCTGTAAAAGGACTCAGTAATGATTCCTATCTAAATATTTCACTTGCAATACAAAGGTCTCTATTTTGCATACCGTGGCACTTTTGTTGCTTTGTCTTTTGACAAAAAGTTCCCTGGGCTTCTGGGAATAAATACTGGTAATTGTACCCAGCCTCAACAGAGCGTGGTGGATATTAAACCACACTAAACTGGATTCAAATGCAGTAATCATTGTGGATGTGACTTCAGCACACTCAAGCCCTGCAGAAACAGGTCTGGGAACCTCCATTTCAGGCCTGAGGTTACACCAGAGGATCTTTCTGTGGCCACGCAGATGCGGGCAGGATCCAGAGCTCAGCGCTGTGTTTCCTGAATGTGCAGGACCACCTCTTCATGCCCTCACTGCAAGCGGAGAAGTAAAAGGAACATTGCACATAGCTTTTAAAACATGTTTGGCATTGGCCTGCATCTTCCATAGACATTAGCAGGCATATTGCCATTAAATTCCTTGGGAGAAGACGCAGGTCAGTGCTAAAACCTTTAAAAAACCTCAGCTTTTGACTTAAACTCCTACTTTCCATGTGTGCACAACACCAAGATTTCAACTTTGCCTAAATTTGAGGAGATGAAACTTCAGATTTCCAAAGCCAAGCAAATTGCTATGATTTGTTTTTTCCTCTCAGTTTCCTAACAAGACAGACCTTTCTTCTGCAAACGAAAGGTCCCCAAGGGCTTTGAACCTCCTCTCCTATATATGGGAGAGGGTAGATGGGGTTTGGAGAAACCTGGTCTAGTGGAAGGTGTCCCTGCCCGCGGCAGGGGGTTGGAACTGAATGAGCTTTAAGGTCCCTTCCAACGCAAACCATTCTATGATTCTATGTTTGCAGAGCACCTTCATCACCAAACAACTGCCCCTTGTTAAGCAGACATTAAACTCTGAGTAACATTTAAAATAGTCCCTGGAGCAGAGGCTTGACTAATCACTGCAATTCACTGTGCTGTGTATGGGCACACAAGTGGACAGCAAATGCCCTGCTACGTCCATAGCTCTGCTCTGAGCTGCTGAGGCATGAACAAAGGCATCATTTTCTCAGCAGGACGTGTTAGCTCGGGCAGGCTGCCACAGCTTCCCAGCTTCTGCAGGTAACTGGATGCAGTGTAGACAAGCCTAATGTGGTTTCATATGGAAATGAGTGGTAAATTATTAATATTAATAACGTCTATAAACAACTGGTGACAACTTCAAGTGGCTTATTGTGTAGTGCGTACAAGGCATCTGTTCATTATCATTTTACAAGACACTCCTGATATACACGACAATTCACCCAAGTATCTGCGCAGACACGTCCCGCTCTGAGTTTCAGCATTAAACACCAAGGTGCTAACAACATCCGAGAAGTCTGTGCTGAGGAAACCACTGTGTATGTACAGAAGTGCAGGTCCCAGTGCAGGCATCCTTCCTCGATGCATGGCGCCGGTGTGATGAGCTTCTCAGGGCAATTCATTTCCGTATAGATCTTGCTGCTCTATAAGGTCACAGTGATTGCATCAGTGGAAATTTGTCTAATTCAGAGCAGGCCTGATTCTCGCTGGAAGCCAGACGCCCGAAAGCTATTACATGTCTATGTGATGGTTTAAGGCCAAAGGAAACTTCCTGAACCACCCATGAGAAAAGGTTGTGGGAGGGAAACAGCAAATGGAGGTGTAAGTACAGGATTCTGAAAAGCACCACTAAAAGTTTATTATGTCAAAGACGGAGTAAGCCGTGATGTTACAATCCTTCTGTCAAGGACGGCGATAAAAAACTACCCTCACTCCGAGCTCTGGGATTTACAGCATAGGTTTCCAACCTCCAGAGGCTAATTATTTCAAGTCATCCTGCAGTGCACCCTGGGCAATGCTTTATGAAGTTAGCTTCATGTAGTTGAACACCCGTTACTTCATTGGCCTCTTGCTGTCATGATGCAAAGACAGACTTGTACTTCATGTAGCAATTTTTAAATAGAAGTGGATGATTTTTCAAGTAATTATTAGCAAAAATGTCAAACAGAGAGGCAGAGGCTGGCTATCCTACTGAGAGGAACCACTGAGGCAGAAAATATGTGCCAGAGTATATAGTTGGAGCTGCACTGAGCTTGCTGTCAGACAATGCTTTTTGTCTAACTGGAAACACAATACCAGGCTGCTTATAATACCCTCCTGTAATGAGGTGGCCTGAGCCACCATGCTCTGCTGTGTTCATATAAACACAGTAGCTTTTCAGCAACTGATTTTAATCTCATTTCCTGATCTGAGAAGGGCCTGGGAAACCCAACACTTGCAAAAAAAAAAAGGGTTTTTAATTGTTGTTGGCAACCTCATCTACTACCTTCAAAGGACAGGTTAATGGTATCTAAACAGATAACAGCGGTACCACAGTGAGCTGCTCCTCTCCCTCTTTCACAGAGACTGATTCTCAAATTACCAGATGTTTTCTTTGTCCCTTGGAAAAGAAAAAGTATCTCAGGACCTTCATTGAAGGAAGGCTGTGGAATTACTCAGCCTGCGGAGCAGTGTTCCACAATATAGGAACAACTCTGAAGTGGAGCATTGCAAAGGCCATCTACAGCGTACAGACTCCCCTTCGTCTGAGCAGATGCTCCCAGGAGCCATGAGCAATATCCACACTGGACATTACTTCACTGTTGCACACAGACAACAAGAAGAATGATCTTTTGAGGTTAAACCACCAGTATACAGCTACGGAACAATCTTCTATGGATTTCTGCTGTGTTATTAAATCCACCTAAGACACAATATCCCGATGTGTGAATGGAGAAAACAGCTAATCCTTCCCTTCCTTCTGCTGTCTCATTTTCTTGGTTAATTCTGCAGGCATTTTTTGGACATGGACCAATCCTTCTCTTTGTGTGTTTAATAACAATACCTGAAGACTATCTGTACAACCACACTTCACATAAACGACCAATAATGGCAGTGCTTTTACTAGATGGCCACCAAACCTTGGTCATAGCTCACCTTTTTGTAATTGCACTCTGTATTGGGCTGCGTAGAAAAACTAAAATAGAAACCTCTCCAGTCTTTGGGGAAGCTGAGGCATAGGCAAACCATGTGACAAACCTAATCCAAATACATTTAGGAATAAAGATACTATAATTTGTTTTCATACAAGGCTGCATGAAATGGGGGGGGAGGAACCCTCAACCCCACACATAGTTGCACTAAAGCTTATTGCACACATCTCCAAAGACAGCAAGTCAAAGGTACAGCCACATGCATGCTCCAGCAATCCAGCTGTGCTACATCTGGGGTTTCAGAGTCCATCTGCGTTTCAGCCGGGTCACACTTGGTGTTCCAAATGTCTGTGTTTAAGAATCATCTGAGCTATCAGAAGTGTCGCGTACAGCTGCTTAGCTCATTAACAATATCCTCTTTGAAGCTACATCCAATTTTAGCGACTGAAATGCTATAGGTGGCTTAGGCTTGTAAGCAGAGAGCAAAGCCAGGCCTTTAATGACTGGCCAGCTCATGACACAGTGAAGGGAATCTTATTGCCATTTAAGCCTGTTCAGCAAGCTTGAATGTATGGCATTGCTTAACGGACTGCTAAGCTGCTGCATTTAAAGTGTCAGAAAAAGCTGTGGGGACACAGTGGTTTTTCTAAAGAGCAGCTGATTTTTGATTCAGCAGAAGTTTGCTCTCACTTGACCTGAGCCAGACCAAAGTCATTCAAACCAAAACACAAGTGTCCATAAAGGCAGCACTGTCTTAATGTCTTGTTGTCAATCCATACCTTACATTAGTCCTAAATGAAGCATTAAGAGGTTTCTGTTGTTGATTTGCTCAGTACCTTCATAGCTCATTTTTAAAACACAGATTTGCAAGGGACTGTCCATCTGCAGGAAGAGCATCCAGATACCTCCACAGTTTCTGGATGCAGATGCCTCAGAGAAAAAGCAGATGCCAGCCCAAATGTTTCCAAGGATTTGGTTTATGATCAATTACAAGTTTGGCCCTCAAAAATGATCTGAGGATGGGTTGTGCCAGGCTAGCAGTGTCCTCTCCGAAAAGGGCTTGACCAGCCTGGAGAAGATTTGGGACATCACCACCTGGTCCTTCTCTCATCTGGAGCAGGTGTCAGGCTTGGCACACATGCAGGGAGAGGTGAAACCTGCCCTGGCCTTTCAACTGAGACATTCCCTCAAGGTGAAATGTCAAGAGGATTACCACAAAATGCATTACTTCAGGTAGGAGCCATCAGTTTAGGGCATGTATGAGCTTGTGGGACCAGGTCTTTTGGAGCCATCATCTCCTGCCCCCCACAGGCTTCCTGCTGGTGTGAGTACCCTCTAGTTTGGGAAGGAAAACCCACCTGAAGCATAGCCTGAAGAACAGCAAGAATGAGGCAAAGCAGTCAAGCGAAGAGCTACCGGTAACTTAGGATTAAGCATAAATATTTCAAAAGCCCATAAACAATTCAAACATCCACCATTTTACTGAAGCCAGTGGGACCAGATACTTATTTAGTCACAGCATGTTGCTACAGAAGCTGCTGCAAATCAGCCTGGCGTTGGTTTGTGGGGAAACCAATAGAAATCAACACAGACTCCAAGTTTTACACCAGGAATAAACCTGAGTTTTCTGGGGGGCACGGGAAGCCAAAACCCAAATTTCCTTCCCAACTGTGATGGCTTATTAGGAAAAAAAAGTGAAAAGCAGACAAGCCTCTGGCCCTTCACATCATTACATTTCTGAAATAAAAATGACACCAAATGAGTGTGCTGGTTGTCAGCTACCCAGCTCCCCAAGCAGCAGAGGGTCCCCAGCACTTGCAACCTCCATCCATTTGAAGTGTGCCATTTAGCAAAGCCTCTTATTCTTCCAGCTGTTTATATGACAGAAAACACTTGCTGGATGCAAGTCCCAGATCTCTCACATCTCACATATTGAAGCATTAACCTGAGGAGAAAACTGTCAGCCAAGTCTGACTCAAATTCCACCCTAATTTCAGCAGTGCACAGAATGAGCTAACACCTTTCGCCAGAGTGGCAAATTATTATAACAGGGATGATCTGTAGTAATCTCCATCTAAGACCTTTGCCATGGACCATGACTCTCTTTATTTGCACGTCAAAAACACACAACAAGAGGAGGATAGGCTCTGCAGGGCCACCAGCTGAGCTGTGCCTAGGTCGCAAACGGCTCCAGGACTATGGCATGTGGGCATCAGGGGTTGCGCGGATAAAACAGCTATGGGCAGAAGTCACTTAGCAGGGACTCCACATCCCACTGCTCCCTTTACCCTAAACCTCAAGCACACACTCATCGCCCACCATCTGACAACAGGGACCTCCTTGGGAGCCACTGCCATATCCCACTTGTGAACCACTCCTGGCCCTCCCCAGCTACGTGGTGTGTCCTGTGACTCTTGATCATAAGGAGGTTTGTTAGTTCCTCACAACAAAGAGCTGTCCTGCAGCAACACACCATAAGTCTCTGAGAAAAGCCAGAGATGGGTGTCTAGGGAATGGCATATGAACAAGCATATTGGGAAATGCCCTTTACAAGAGCATGTAGTGACAGGATAAAGGGGGAATGCCTTTAAACTAAAAGAGGGTTGATTTAGATTAGACATAACAAAAGAATTCTTCCTTATAAGAGTGGTGAGGCACTGACACAGGTTGCCCAGAGAAGCTGTGGCTGCCCCATCCCTGGCAGTGTTCAAGGCCTGGTTAGACACAGGGGCTTGGAGCAACCTGCTCTACTGCAAGGTGCCCGTGCCTGCGGCAGGGGGTTGGAACTGGATGAGCTTTAAGGCCCCTTCCAACCCAAACCATTCCATGATTCCATTCTGCAATACTCCTCTGAACATGTTCTCTGCCTTCCATCCCTGATGGCTCTGAGATCACTTAAGTCAGGGATGTCAACTTCGTATTTAAAGCTTTCTATAGATTTTTCTTCCAACAAATTGTCCCCTCGCTCTCCGGAAGGCTCATCACATCCAGTTCAACTTCAGTCTATAACGTGTTTTTCCTGCAAAACTCTACTTTTACATTTTTATGATGCATAACTACAACTAAGGTAAAACAAACCAGAAGACAAAGAAGGCTGAGGCTGTGGTGGCCAATGCAAAGTATGAGTGGAGAGGCCCCTACGCCCCAAAGTGAGTAACTAGCTACGGGAAATGCTTTAACTTTCTGAACTGAGCTCTTCCTGCCTGAAGGAGATAATAACTACTGCTTGGCACTCACACCTTCCTTATGTATTTTGTTAACACTATATAATCCTCAGAAAAATCTTGCAATGAGGGTCAAGTTATATTGTATGTAATTTACAGAAGAACATGTCAGGGCAAAGAGAAGTCAACTGATGAGCTGGATCAAGAAGCAGATGTCTAGATTCCTTGGTTATGGTTATTTGGTGAGTGAAGGTGGGACTGACAAGTGGCCCGCAGATCCCAAGGGCTCAGAGATGTCACTCACAGGCAAGGCAATGACCACCTTGACTTAGTGTTCCTAACAGCTCGCAGGATGGTTCCTCTCCAATATACAACACCTAAAACTATTTATATCCAGAAACGTGACTCTAGACACAGTTTTCCCAAGTCCACCTGACCCTGTGGTGCAGCGCAGGGCACTCGGCCATGGCACTGACACTACTGGAATGCTCCGAGGAAAGCTCCAACAGCCACAGAAACACATGCGAGGACGTCTCGGGCGTTGGCATGTACAGAATCTCTTATCTCTGGATAAGAGAAAGAACTTAGTATTCAGATGACACCAAACATCCTTGTCAGGATCATGATGTTCACATGACCTGAAAAGCAAAATATGTCCTTGACGTACAACCTAAGCAAATGTGAAGGCAATTTTACTGCCAACATGAATAAAATAAACCCTCCCTGACAGGACTAAGGAAAGGGGTAAGAAATGAAGTGGTTTGTGCTATCCTCCGTTAGTTAAATCCTTTGGACTTTGCTTCCACCTCACTGCAGAAGGCTGCTGATGCAAAGGGTGATATTTGCCTGCAATCTTTCCCTGGGAAGTAATTAGTTTCCATTTAGAGGGATGACAAATTGATCAGGCAGGAATCTCACTGAGCTCTGAATTGAAGCTGAACTGCGATAGCTACAGCTCTGGCAAGTTGGGTTTGTAAGTCTGTCAATGCATTTTACAGTTTCAAAATTCAATCACCCAACAGCAGGAAAGACATTGGGTTAAAAAAAAGGGGGGAGGGGGGGGATAAAAAAAGAAGGAGAAGCAGCAGCAGGGGGAGAACCACCAAAGCCTCCACTTCCTCCTGCAAGTTCATTATCGCCTCTCCAAAGCATGCTGGTGGTGTGAAATGGGTTAGACGCATGGATGCCTCCGCTAACGGCCAAAGGAAAAGAAGTTGCACATCATTAGGAATGGAATAAACGATAGTGAGGCACAGAGCAGAAATGATTTGATTAGCAATTTCCAGTTTTGAAAAGACCTGGAAGAGAACCAAATGACTATACAGAAGGTGTGATGGAGTTCTTAATTGCTGTAACTGCACAGGGAGACTCGATGATTTGTGACATATAATACAGCACAGTACGCTAACGCTAATAACTGTTAATTAACTGCAGCAATGATATACTCTCAAAATGCACATACAATTTACCATAATTTCTAGATTAAAAGCTGCAACGTTCGGAGCCAAAGGCAGAGTGGGGGAGAAAAGAAAGAGGAGGGAGACAGAGAATTTACCCTTCTTTCTTTACCCCCTCTTTGAGCACGGCTGATGTCTCACCCACAGCAAAGCAGCCAGAAAGCACTAGGAAAAAAACTAAACCTACTCCTGCCGAAATGTGAAACGGTTCCTGAACGAACCTCTCCCTGCAGAGCAGCAGTTATTAATTCTGAAAGGCTGTTGTTGCACCAGGCCATCTGGCTGTGCTGTAAAGAGTCAGTAGCTGCTGCTGAGCTAAGATTCCTGTCGGATCCCATTCGCCCCAGCGACATTATTCACTCGCAAATGTTATCGCACCATTTTTTCCCTTCCCATCACTGCTGTTTGCAAGTCACTTTATTTATTTGCAGGCAGTTTGTTGCGCTGCCCAGTGCAAGAAGGGCTCTGCCAGGAGCCTCTGGGAAACCGAGAGACAGCACCCTCGTACAACGGATGCTCAGAGGCTTGTTTCCCTCTGCCTCCCAACACTAGTGCTGTGTGTTAGGCTGGAAGGTAGCACTTAGCAAAAGCTGCTGGATTGACAGCCTGGGAGACTGAAGGCTTCTATTTATCCCCCAGCAGGCAGAGCACAGACACACTCCCACACGCTGTCCTTCGCTGGCACGCGTAGATGGGAATCAGATGATACTGATTAGCTGTCCCGAATTGCTAAAACATTTTCTCTTTCAGATCAATAGTAGTAAAGAGGAGGGTAAGCCAGGTATCAGGCGTGCAATGTGGGAGGCTGATCCTGCTCTTCCTGCAGAGCTGCTAGGACAAAAAAAACCTCTTGGTGTGCTTCCCCTTCAAAGTTCTTTCAAATGCAACCGATCTGTAGACAGGCTATTTAAATGTTACGGCCAGGCTAATCTTGTACCAAGCCCAACACATCAATTACCCTGCGGATGGGAAAACTAGCAGGCTTTGTTCTTCCCTTGGAGCGTCCATTGGAACATGCTCTTTCTGGATGGCCTCCAAAGGAGAGTTAAGTGACGTGGTCTGTGTTTTTGAAGGCACCACTCTCTGCACCACCATGGGATGAGCTCAAATCTAATCCCTGTGGCACACAAGGGAAAAGCAGAAAACAAACCTGCAGACCAACCTGAACATCTTCATTTCATAGCATCAGTGTTCACTAATGCACACTGGGATGCAAGGGATGGCAAAGATAAGAATACAAGTGTGGAGCAATGAGGGAAAAAAAGGACTAACAGACTCGCTCAGCCTCTCTATCCTCGGCGTTCGCACCAACGCAGCGTGTTGAGAGCATGTGTGAAGTCTATCTATCATTTTAACATTGAAGTGCCTTGAAAAATATTAAGGGTAAACTTTGCTGTCATCCCAACATATAGCAAGACACTGAAATACAGACATATCTTGAAAAAAAACGGAGATTTTGAATGAATACCTTCTTTTACTGAAGAGCACATTGGTTCTGGATCTCCCACTTTTTTTGTTCACCTCCTCCTCCTCCAATTTTGTGTCTACTCCAGTTTCTTTCAAGCTAATAAACCAACCTTTCTTCAACACACTCAGTAGCATGATATGCAGGTATAGAGTGGAAAGAAAGAAGAAAAGGTTCTATTTATGTCCCAGTAAATTAATTAGCTTTTATCTACGAAAAAAAGGGGTGTTTTTATCTTAGGCATGAGAGAGAGACTTGATCTACTAGACCATAGAGTCCTACTCCTTCCCTGGCTCTAGGGCCAGTACACACTAGTACCTTACACTGTCTTCTCCAGCACTCTCCCCACATGTGAATGGCCTATGGGATGGCACTTTTATCATCTTCCTTGGTAGCAGACATTGCTGGGACAACTCTTTCCCTCTCCTCACCTCCGCTTCTTCAAGGGCCCCTAGCTGTCACATCGCTCCCAATTTGCTCCCATGACCACAGCCTCTAAACAACATTGCATTTTTTTTACCACCTCACACAGCGCTTTAAAACCGATTTAAATCTGAAATGAAGGCTGTGAATACGGGTCCATACGCAAGACAGACATTTAATAACCCCCATGGGAAAGAAAAGCTTCTGAAACTGCTAAAAAGCATCCTGTGGGGATGTCAGCCTGCAGTGAAAGATTCTTAAAGACTTTTCGTGTGACAGCATCACACCCTCTGAGAGTCCCAGGTGCCATTATGGGGGAGGAGGGGACTACAGCACACTTGAATTCCAGTATAATCAGCCTCAGGTATTAATGTTTTGCTTTAAGATGTAAAAGAGAAGACACTGGAATGGCAGGATTTCCAGAAAAGGGGGTGGTAATAAGAAACGAAGCTGCCTGCTCAGTTCTGGACCCTCTTTTAGAAAGGATGCTGGTGCCCATGTAACCCTGTGCATGATGATGATTAATGACAGGCCGCAGCGATGCAATGGGAAGGTGGTTGCCAAAAGGCTGGAGCAGCTTCTCAGCTACACTGAAAGCAAATCTCTGTGTTATTTCCACCCCACAACCTTTCAACAACGCCTCTCACAGCCCTTTCAGTTTAGTCCCACCGAGAGCCCTGTCCCAGATCATCTGCAACACCACTCATTTGTCTGAAAATAAAACATTTTGCATATCTGATGGGAAATTGGAGGTAAAGGGGGTCTCCTTTCAGGTCTTTCCCCTTCTATATCTGGGCTTTGTCTCAGTGCTATAAAAACAAAGACTTCGAACAGGACAGCTTGGCACCCTCGCTAGCACAAGTGGGAATTAGGCTTTCCAAGTTGCATTTTTTTTGCCTTTGAAATGTTTCCCCCATAATTAAAAGCAAATTTTTTTTTGTCACAAGATGAAATTCCTTTGTGCAAAGAAAAGCCCCAAAGCAAAGCCTCAAAGCAAAGCCTATGTATTACTTACCTCTCACTTTAAGCCTTAGCTTTCCTAGAGATTAACTGCCCGGTAAACCCTAACTGAGTCAGGGTGAAGGGCCGCTGGACACCAGCAGAGACCCTCCAGCCCTTACCCTTGTAACAATAACCCGTGAATTTTTCTTCTTTATTTCCTCCCCTCTGACTTTCCTAAACACTTATCTCCTGCTTACTGTAAATACTTACTTCTACTTGCTTTTCCCTTTTGTCTGGCTGGAGTTCAGGGTGATCTGAAGGTAGCTGGGAACACAGAAGCAGTTTGGCTCCAGAAGCCTGGCTGATCTCAGAACAGGAGCATGGGACACTGCTGCTGGTGTCCCAACCCTCCTGCACAGCCTCTGGAGTATTTAAAGGATAATGTGTGCATCCATAGGAGCCAATCTGACAGCTGGTATCAGAGAGGTAGGCAGAGGCAGAAGGTCTCTGGGGCACAGAGTGAGTCACTGGGGGCAACATCTGCACCCTGAGTGCTGCGATGAAGCTTGTCCCATGGGTGCCCCAAGAGATCCCATCAGCCAGCAACCACAGGTCTGCTGCTCATTTATCCTTCCTACCTCATGTTCCTGATCCTGCCTTCGATCCCAGACCATCTTGTAGGATAAGCTGGTTGGCTCCCAGCTTTTAGCCTGGTCTTTGTGCTTTGTGCCCAACCTTTAGCTCATGCCAAAGGATTCTCAGCTTCCTTTTGGCCCTGCCTCCAATGCAGGCTCTACCCCAATCCTAACCCCTGTGAGGAATCATCTCAGTCTTGGTCACACTGCACTCGAACTCTTCCTAGGGACTAATTTCATCCACCATACATCCAGCATTTCTGCCAAGTGAAAACCTGACTGGGTTGCACAAGTGCAGCCTGTTCTAGCTGCACGAAATACATTTTCCTTCCCTGACTACAATCACAGAGGTATTTTCTGCCCCAGATGGAAACAAATATTTTTTATGAAGATCTGTTTTAACCAAAAGCATATATAAAACAAAAGAGAGAGAAATATTTGAGGTTTGCGGTGGTTGGAATCTACGCACACAAAATTAATGCTTTGACATGTATTTTGCGCTTAATCTTTTGTGGCAACTTTTTTACATTTGTAAGAGTTATGGATTTTAAAAGTCACAGCTAAGATTGCTTAATGAGCATTCACCACCCTGGAAGTGGAAGCAAGGCTGATGTGGTTTAGTCAGCTGTTAGCTTTATTGCCTCTCTTCTGTACTAAAAGTGACAAGTTGAACACATTATAGAGAGCTCAGATGTGTTATGTAGATGAAGCCTGCAGCAATATCTGCCTGCTCTCTATTATTTATGATGTCTATATAATACAATGGACTGAGATTTAAGCCATTGTGATGCAGTTTGTTTTCCAGGGTTCTAAAGTACAGCACATTTTACAGAGAATTGCATCTCTGTTACATATTAATCAAATCCATCTTACATGCAGCTCTTACACTGTAAACTAAAGGGAAAGAAAGATTAAAGCGCTTGGCTTTTCCTCAGCTGTCAAGGACTGGCAATAAAATAATAATAAGGGCTTCTAAATAATGTGTGTGTGACAGGCCTTTGCTCAGTTGTGCAGTCCTTTATGGAGGTTAACTACAAAATAAGTTCCAGTGAGTGATTGAGAACAGGCGCGTGTGTAATACTGTAATGCCAAGCCCTGCATAATTCTTCGCAAAGTTCATTTGCAGAAATTCTCCCGACTTGACAAGCCAAAGTTGTGGCTGGTCCAGGCACTCAGCAGGGGTGTGAAGTTAACTCCTTGTGCCCAAAACCCTACTAGCCTCTGGAACCTGCTTCAGCTGTAGCCTGTTAAAGCAGAAAACTCCACTCCAGCAACAAGAATCTGGCTGGTTTTTAAAAGATATTCTGATGATGGAAGTCATGGGAAAGTTATTTTGTTATAAAATATATAAAGCTCTGTGGCTCTGGAGCTTTCTTTTCCATCATTATGTAGAGTTTGAAGATCAAGAGGTAGAATGTCTAACAAAAGTCTAAATCACTACAAGCTTTTAAGACAGTATGAACTGTGGAATTTACTGGAGGGTTGTTTGGGGCTTTTTTGCCTTTCCTCCATTGGCTTTTTCTGCCAGCCAGCCTTTTAAAAGTTCACGTCTGCTCTGCCTTACTATCCCTCAGCAGCAAGGCTCAGCATGCTGCGGCTTGCAGGTGGTCTGCCTGCTTCCCATCAGGTGATGGATACAGCACAGTGGAGTGGCAGAGGGAGCACGGGAGTGGGAAGAGGCAGTTGAGACCATCACAGCGATGCTCAGCCTGTGACAAGGCTCAGGGCTGAGGATGTCATGTTTTAGTGTAGGCTCTCACTGACTTCTCACATGGCTGTAGGTGCCTTCGCTCAAAGGAAGCTGGTGATCAGTCTTTACAGAGCCCTGAAATCAGGGATGAAAAATCACTGGGTAGAAGCAGAGCATTACTCTTAAACGCCACTCCACTGTAGACAGGAGAAATAAAGCAGAGGAAGGCATAAAAGCCACGAGCATGAGTGTTCAACAGCATTTTGCATCATGCTTGGGTCAAACCAGCCAGCACAAAGCACTCCTGCAAGCCCCAGTGATGCCTTAAACTGCTCCATGCTGGTGCTGAGGGGACCTGCTGGGGCAGGGTGGGCTGCAGCAGCACCCAGCTAGGGCAGCTCCAGCCCTCCTGCAACAGCAGCACCCCTAGAGCTGGGCAATCCCACCCTGCATTCAGAGCACTGCAAAGTTTAACAGCATTTAAAGTGGGGAGCTCCTGCTGGAGCCAGCATAAAGATCAGGCTGCTGGGAAAAAACATGGGTTCAGACCAGGATATGTATTCTGGAGAAAGCGGATGGCTGCTTGGCTCACCTGCAAACCAAGCAGTAAAACTGAGTAGGATCATGAAGCAAAGGAGTTTCGGAAATCAAAGGAATGGCAAACAAATTTTAGGCTTCAGGGCACCATCTGGTTGCTGCAAGGAGCCAGGAGGATTCATATCCCCTTGGCACACGCCACAGGGCTACTGACAGCTCCGCACCATCTCCTGCCACCCCCGTTCCACAGGAACAGCACTTGTTTACCTGCTGATCTAATACACGGGGGCAAATTCAATGTTTGCTCTCAAAGAAGTGTCTTAAAATGCTATTACACATTTCCCTTGGGTCAGAGTGGTATTTTAGGTATACTGCCACGAAAAGATGATGCTTCCTAGGATTTTCTTTAGCATATCTCCTGTTTGGTAGACCTGGTAGAAATGCTGGCTGTTGATTTCAGAGCCTGCTTTTCACTGCAATATTCACACTGTGCCTACTGAGACTCCTCAGGAGCATACAGGTGTTGCAGCCACCTGAGCATTTCACAAACATGGATGTTTGATTTTTCTATTTCTTTTTAAACTTGAAACCCCCCTTATTTTAAGCCTCAACCCAAATCTAACTGAATTCCTTCATAATGTCCTCATTGTTCAGGTTTATTCTTACTTGTGTCCAGTCTCCTGCAGCGTATTGCCACTATCTTTAATGAATTTACTTCTGATTGACACTACTGCATACAGGAGAGATGAAAAAAGCCTCATTAGGGTGTTCTGTGTACCACAGATTACATCTGGAAAACACTAAATAAGACCATGCTTGTGGCTCAACCCCCTCAAAACAAGACAAAGCAACCAACTTTTAGTACTGTAAGACCCTCATGATTTTAAGCAAGTCTCTTCATCCCCTCAGGGGCTGTCAACACAGAACTTTCCACTTGCTGGAAGCCACCTTTCAGCCCCTCACTGCCTCTTGGCCGTATCTACCAGGCCAAAGAAGTCTCTTTGAAGCCAGGGGCTGCCAAGAAGAACCATCTTGGCATTTAATTTTCCCCACTGAATAGGGAAAGATACATTTTGAAAATAGATCAAAACTCCATCGAGGGAAACAACGACCCTCCCATCCCAGCAGCTCTGAAAGACTCCTCAGCCCTGACACGGAACATTCCTGAAATGAAGCTTGGTGTCAGAGAGATGCTGTCCCAGTCCAAATTGGTAACTGGGGGACAGTCATTTCCATTCCTGTGTAAGCAACACTTAAAAGGATAAATTAGAGCTAGCCACACAGAGGAGCAGACTGGTTTCTTTTGCCTTGCTCTCCATGGAAAGTGGCCTTCATGCCACCTGACACTCAGGGATCACTTCTCAGGCTATGGGAAATGAGCTGGGAAAACACAAGCGCAAACCTCCTGTGGTTTATATGCCTGCGTCAGGCGAGCCGTGCAGAATGCAAAGGCAAACCTTTCAATCCTCCCTTCTCCCCAGCCTTGAAAAGCCAGCACAGTGCTCCATTCAGGAGGGGATTTACCACAGGGTTTGGAAAGCACCAAGTGTTAGACAGGAATCTTGCCCTGACTGAACCTACTTATAAACCCTTACATTAATAGGCTGTGAAGAGCCAATGGCACAGTGTGCACAGAACAGAGTTGTAAGTCACAGCGCAGGTTTGCTGAATGAGCTTGGGACCAGCTGCATCCCTTTACTCTCTCAATAACACACTGATATGGGCACATTTATTTTCCTGTTGAAGTAGCTCACAGAATAAATGTGCATCCCATCCAAGGGGAGATTACTGTGGGAGCAGATGTAGGCTATACTGCAAACAGTAAACTTATGGAGCCCTAATCCAATACAATACAATTTAGTTTCATACAAATCCTTTGAAGAAAGCACCACAAAGTGATGGTGCCTCTCAATTCCTGCCGCTGACCCCATCTGACCAAGACATTTGCACAGCCCTTGGTTCAGCTCATCCAGCTGGAACCCAACGTACTCACCCTCATGGGAGACCCTGAGCCTCAGCTCCTGTTTGCAAAGTGCTCGGAGATCCCCAGGCACAGCTATTAACACAGCTGGGACACTTTACTGCACACATCTGGGTCAGCTGCTCCCAGCCAGGGCAAACTACCCAGGGAGACAAAGTGAAGTCTGAAAACCCCCTGAAATTTAATAGCGAAAAGGTCCAAATTCATGCAGGCGGGTAATGACACGGCAAAAAAGTGGGAATTTAAAGTAGCAGGAGAAGGTGCAATAATGGAGCATTTTAGCACCGGCTGCAGAGAAAAGCAAATCGGTATTTTTTAAGGGGCAATCTGAGGTGAGGAAGTGGCTCAGGGGAGGGAAGGGAGAGCTGTTCCAGTTAAATGGGCACAAGAGAAAGATCAACCCCCAACTGCGGAGTGCTCTGAGGGGAGAAAAAGAGGCCGAGGGGAGCAGGGAGGGGACGAGATGCAGCAGAGGAGCACATCGGAGAGGCAGGATGAGGCAAATCCATAAGGAGCATGGAAATCCGGGAAGATGTGTGGTTTTTAACTGAAGATGGAACAGTAAGAAGCAAGCAAATTTAATTGGCAATGTAAAGGCTTCCTGCTTTACATCCTTTGCTTTAAATCTTCATTGAGAACCAGCACATGGCATCACAAACAAAAACCACCCCTCACCAAATGCAGCCCACTGCAATCTCTGTCTTGCTGGATCTTGCTTTAAATAGTCAATAGCCCAGTGCTATGTCTTGTGCTGATTATTCAAGAGCCATTATGATATCAGTGAATGTCTCTGATTGCATTTAATTCAAGTATGCAATATATTTTGAATTCAACTTGCTTTAGCAGTCCCCAGCTCTCCCTCCCCCAAAGTGTAACAGATCATTTAAAACCGAGCAGGTCAGATCCTGAGCTGTAGGTAGTAACCATGTCATTTCTTCCTCTCCTAGGGGCTTTAAATCCTGCAACTGCTGCCCTGCCAGCAGGAGAGGTGACCCCACATTTGTCCTGCTCATCGCTGGCTAATAACCATTAGGGACAATGGTGCAGCTCCCACCTGCTGCCCAGGAGGAGTGCAGATCACTCCCAGCAGGATGCCAGCGCTGAAAATCTTCCCTCCTTTTCATTACAGGCTTTTGTTGCTCTCACACACCCAGAAACTACTCAGGAGGGCTCCTGGGGAATTAAACAGCAGTGACAAAGCGGGTCCTACCTTGCCACAAGTTAGCAAACACAGGCGAGGGCTGACATACCACCTCACCATGAACAGGCGAAGCATCGCTTCTTCCCTGTCAATGGACATATGCCGAAGCACTGCGAGGGGAACACCCCAGGATACTCACACTGACGTGGCACAGGTTTAGCATGCTGCGCACAAGTCAGCCTGTTCTTTGAGCAGGCCCCTGGGCCCCCAGCCCCATCTGCACAAAGGTTGTTTCACCAGTGGGACAGCTCAGGGGTGCACGATCCAGAGCTCATCTCGATCTCCGCTCTGTCAGGTTAAAGCCATTCCCCCTTGCCCTGTCCCTAAAGGCCCTTGTCCAATGCCCCTCTCCAGGTTTCTTGTAGGCCCCCTCTAGGTATTAGAAAGCTGCTAACATAAGCTCTTTAGGGTACTGGCCTTCCCTTGGCAGCACTGCAGCTGCCTGCAGGGGTTTTCTGCCCTTGCAGCAGCCCCAGCCCCATGATACAGAGCTCCAGGGCCTCCAGGCCTTGTGTTCTGCTACTAAATCCCCTTCTTTAGCCCCTTTGCAGTGTCTATCTGCAAAATACCTCACACAGCGCCTGCAGCAGCATCCCCCGCCCTTCTCCAGTGCGGTCCCTGCGAAGGGAAACAAATGTTCCATCTCTGCTTTTCGGTGCAATATGGGGTGGTGGGACATAAAACAAGCAGCTTGGTTCTGCTGGAAGACCCTGAGCCGGTATAAAGAAGTGATGCCAGCGGCGCTGAGCCAGCGCGCTCCAGCTGAGGCTACGGCACGAGGTGTATCTGTATTTTCACACCAGCCCATTGTAAGTCTCTGCCTTGCTGCTTCCCTGAACCAGCAGCAGCCCAGCCCCACACTGCAGTGAAGTATTAACTCATACCGAACACAGTTTGTCTCCGAGGACCCTCTTGGCCCCTTCGTCATCCTGTGCTGACATTTTAATCGCGCTTTTGTGGGAGCCGGCTGGCAGTTTGTCATCAGGAATGGCGCGGCGAGGGGCCAGCGCGGGCTGCTCGCTGCGGCGGCTGCCGAGGGAAGCAGCCCATTCTGACAGACTGAGCAATAATCTGAACTTACTGCGCTGAGCCGGTGGGACACCAGCCGGGCCGCTTTATCTTCTTCATTAAAGTGCGCTCAGAAAAAAAATCCATTTTCCTTTAAAGTCTCAGGAACAGATGGAGTAAAATTAATTGCGCCATTAAGTCCCGATAGACAATACCAGAGTGGTTTTCTTTCAACAGTGCATGTGTGTTACAAAGTGCTCTTCGTAAAAGGCAATTACTGCAACATTTGCCATAAAATAAAGGTTGCTTTAATGGGCAATAAACACAGGCTTCAAATTTTGTATGAAATGGGTCTCCAAAGGGCGCTGTTATAGGCAGCTCAAAGGCACAACTGACTTTAGTATTTCTGCTCTGGCTCCAGCTCAGCTAGTTCGGAGAACAATGATTTCCACCCTTGGATATTTTCTGATGGAATTATGTATGCCATGTTAGCTCACACCAGGCCCTTCCAGCCACCTTTTGCTGGTCAGGAAATGGTGGCCAGGCAGGTTCCAGGGATGTATGGCCAGGAGCCAGGGAGGAGGAGATGGGGATGGCCGAGGCTAGGGCTGGTTCTTCTGCCGAGCAGAACATAACAAGGCCCCATTTCCTGACACCAGATCCTCCCCAGTCTGAATTACCACTGGGTTTGTTTGATGCAAAGCCTGACATGTTTATTTGTATTTCTTCTTAACATAAAATACCCTGGAAAATGGATACCACATCCTTGCAAATAGAAGGAGGGGATTATAAAAATGTGTGTGGGCAGTGTTCGGATGACAACAGACAATGGCATTTCTATGCTTTTTGCTCTTTGGGCACTAAAACCCCAAACCAGTCCCTACCCCACCAAGTCACCATCAAACAGTTTGTGACGGCACTGCGAAACACAGCTTCTAAACAGGCTTGTTTGGTGTCCTAACCAGACACAAAACAACAAATCTCCATCCTTTGCACCAAATGGTACATTGTATTTGTCAACTTAACTGCCAGCCTCACCCTGGGAGTAAACCACTTCATTTACACAGATTTCAGTCCTACAGAATCACTGACGGTATTAAGACAGATGCCTCACAAAACCTCCTTGCTCCTCCTGGGATGACCTGCCAAAAATCCCCTCCTCTGTCTTGTACTTGCTCTGCCTGCCCACACACTTCTGGGCAGGAGAACAGTTTCTATCTGATTCTCGCTCAGATTTATTTGACGAGGAGGGGAAATCATCTCAATCCATTGTATTTTCACATTCCAGTAATTACAAAGCGAGCATGACATATAAATGATCCATTAATTGAAATATGGGCTCTATGAGCTCCAATATTTATAGTGTAAATCCATATTTAATTAAATAAAGCCAATAATGCGCATTTCAAAGGGAACATTGAAGCTTTTTATTTAACCATGTAGTTGACGCTGTATGTGGCTCATTTCTCATCAACACCTTTTGTAAATCACTGTGGCCGAGGGAGGTGGAGGAGGGGGGGGACATGCTGGAGAAACACCCCAGGCACCCCGCTGCAAGCAATCGCTGCTGATAGGGGCACTTCACATCCCTGTGACGATACCAGTGCTGCTTCTGGGTAATAGCATCAGTCAGCACCTCTGACTGAGCAGCTTTAATCACCCACTTAATTGCCTTAATCACCTTTTCCATAACTAAGAAATCACAACACTGCAATTGTCTGCCGGTGACACACAGTAACATCAGGGGTGTGACGGTAATGACGTAATTACATTAATTGCCTCGGGGCTCATGTTTCAGGCTCTCAAGGTAACAGATGCCAACCCTGAACCCCACTGCTGCTGCTCCCCAGGTAGCGCAAAGGCCGACAGCAGTGGCACAGGCAGTGCAAGCACAACAAAATGGGCTTTATCACCCCAACCACACAAAGCCTGCGTGCTACTCACTGCCCTGGGTCACTAAACAAGTGCACACTTCCAAATATATGTATATATACACACACACACATTGTTTTCTTTGATACCTCTTGGTGAAGTCACACTTTTGAGCTCACCGTGAGAATTACTTGGTGCAGAACTGGGAGAAGCCCCAGTTGAGCCATGTTGCTCATGCCAAGGTAAGGGTGCTGCACCTGCAGCAGGTGCAGCATGTCCAGCTTCCCTGGGACAAGTTTTCAGCATTTCAATCTGACTTTGCCATGATGACATTTCCCTTCAGCTGATCAGTATTCAGATGCTACCTTCCTTTAATTTTACTCCTTTTGTCCTTGCAGCACTCCCAGCCCTCCCTGCTATAGTGTTTACAAGCTTTAAATACCAATCTATTCCCTGTTTCTGTTAGTAGTCAGCTGGCAACATCAACCACTTTTATTCCTTGCAAAACAAGGGGTAGTGTGTATAGGGTGGCTTTGCTCCAACACAAGCAGATACAAGATATTTGCATAGGTGCAAGAAGGTAGAGAACAGTCCCCTGCACTGACAGGCACCGAGATGGTGGTTTGATTGCACAATAAACCCAGCTTTAGGGTGGCACTCACCTGATGGAAAGCCCTGCAGCCTTCTAACTCAAAGGGCTGGTTGAGCATCAACACACACTGCCAATGAAAATTTAAAGAAGAAAGTCGATGGGTGAGTTTGTCCCTGCAAACTTTATCCTGGGGGAAGATCATCTGTCACCTGACAGCTAATAAAGCCAGCAGAGAGCACAAAAGCCAACATAAACTTCTATCATATGCTTTGGCTAAATGGACAGAAATGTAACCACATAAATAGACCTGAGTCAGATCACATTAATATTGCTGGGATATTCCAGGAATGCACCACTCTAATATTATGCATCCTGCAACTACAGCCTCGGCATGCTAATATGTATCCCCAAACACACCCTAAAATCAAGATATAAAGGCAAGGACCTTGTAGACAGCGTATGAAGAATAATCTTTAGCAAGTCATTGAATCCTCAGTGGCCCCAGCCTCAAATATGTGACTCCAATTCATACAGAATTGATGCCAAATTCATTTCCGTGCCTTGATTTACCTCTCCAGCAACATGCTGCATATATCTACACCGGATTTTCAGAAGCGTACAGTGCAAAGCCAACTCTGTCCTCTTGCATAGCTCCCTATGCCCAGTGAAACCCAGAGGAAGACCCAAGCGATGATCCTATCAAAAGCATCTCTTAAGCAAGCTCCTTAAAAGCTTAGTCCATTGCATGCACCTAACACATGTGCAGTGGGCTAAGCAACCTCTCACTCCAAACCAGAAACTCAAAAGTCTAAACAGATGGTGAGAAAAAGCCTTGTGAGGGGAGTGTGGTGGTACCTGGGTGGCTCTGTCCCTCCCAGGGTACAAAAGCACTCTGCCTCTTCAGATCTGTTCCAAAGCAGACCACAGGCTAAGTGGGTGCATCTGTCCTCTTGCAGCTGAGGCAAACAGCATGAAGCCAAGCTAACTATTTCACCACCAAAGCACAGAGGTAGGTGACCTCTGATGATGGGTAAATTCTGAGTGTGGGATGAGATCTATGGGGCAAAACCAAACAGGACATGGAATTTCCCAGCCCTTACCTCTCCATTAGGGTCTGCCAAGGGGTGGGAACATTCTCACCTGAGGTTCTGGTGCAGGGTATAACCAGAAGTAGATGAAATCATGCATTTCATGAAAGAAACCCCACTGCTCCTTCCTTGCCAATGACACAGCGCTGGAGACAAGCAGTTGCCTCTCAAAGTGGCATACAGCAGTGAATATAGGTTTTATTACTTTTTAAGTTCTATTTACAACTACTCCACTATCTCAAGAGCTAGAGAGGAGTCCTCAGTATGAGCTGCATGAAGTAAACAAGATGCTAAGAGCTTTCATGGCCTTTTTAGTGCTAATGACAATTAATAATAAATGGATACTGCAATAATCTATCCAGTCAAAAGCTTCATAGACCTGCAACGCATTTCCTGCGCCCTGTGCTTATGGACCAATGACTTAGTGAAAACTGAGGCATGGTAAAAGTTAAGGGAGTAAAATAATAGTGACTGGGAGCAAATTAACTGAACTGGGCAACCAACGTGCCCAAGTATTTTTAACATTTAGACTGAGGTTTTAAAGAAAATAAGCTAATCTTTCAGTTGGTGGCCTTCTATCTCTGCAAAGCAGCAGTTGTTAATGCCCCATCTCCAGAGCCTTACGCACCTTTATGAGCAGTACTCTGAGGTGGTAAGAAGGTCTCCAAGGAGAAGGCATACCTAAGGAAATCCTTGGGTCCTGCAGTTTGCAATGCTTAGATTTTAGAACTTGTTGGCAAAGGAAAAAAGGAAGGACAGGATCACACACAGAAATAAAATAAACCCCAAATAAATCTGCAGAATTCCACACTCTGCAGAAGGGTCTTCACCTTCACTGTTCTGCACTGCTGAATTCAGAGACGTCGAATTCTTTATCCCTAGGAAGCTAATTATTATGAAAGGTCAAAATAAATAGCCACACTTGTATGTAAAGCTGTTGCTAATATAAAGAAGTAGACAACTCCAATTTACAAGCTATTTTGTTGTTATAATTACAGAGCTCCTTTCAGCAGAGAGTTTGCAACTATTTGGTTTAATTACGAGCTAAGGAGAAGAGGCGGGGGAGGAAGGACAGCAGTGTCCCCACAGAACAGTGCTTGCCCAGGTAGCACAATGGAGTATGTTGAGGATAAGTCAGAGTCAGCTCCCGAGGGCTTCCTTAAACACTTGCCCTCAAGAAGAAGGATGCTGTGGAGCCAGGAAAGCAGCTACCAAAGGGTTAAGCAGGCAGCCCATTAGAAATGTCCTTCAGTTCTGTGTCTGTTTTTCCTTACAGAACATTAAGCTCAGTGGGGCAGTCAGAAACCCCTGTGGTGCCCCCATTAAAAAAGATCAAGTCGCACATGTCGATATCACAGCTTCACCCATCCTGTAATTTGTCTGACAGCAGCTAATGCTGCAGTCGTGGCCAGGGAAGACCAGGCTGCCTTTTAAAGAGAAAGACCCAAATCCCTTTAAAAAAAAAAAAATAAAAAAAAATACAATTTTGTGGTCAAACTGCTTAACGATGTAAAGATGCAATAAGCACTTCTGCCGCTCCTCCTCTCCCACTGGAAATGGGATAAAGCCCAGCACACTACACAATAATCCCAGTAAAGGCACTGCCGGAGCACTAACAAAATGCTCTGGTGCAGTCAAAGCATCGTCCTCTTCCCCCTCCCCACCCCCCTTTTTTTTTTTTCCTTAATGCTAAAGGCATTAAAAGAGATGAAAACCACTCCATTGAGTTAGGTGAAACGTTAATCCATTGGCCTTACTTTGCTGGGAAACCAGGGTTTGAATGAGGCCCAAGGCATAAATGAAATGAGTTTAGTGATCTCGGTTTAATTCTTAATAGGCCACAACAGGCATTGCAGATACAGAAGATACAATATTAGGAAATCAAACCCTTTCAGAATTGTTTTTAACTTGCAGCTAACGAGGGTCAGGAGAGAATTAATGTAGAAACTAAAACCTTAAGCCAACCTAAATAGCTCTCTATCCAGTTAGAGTGCACGAAGAGCAGGGGAGATGCTGCTTGTGAGCCCCACGATTGAGGAGCCATTCTGCAACGCAGCAGACGCTGGAAAAGCTGATCTGCAGAAGTTTAAGGCCCCATGGAAAGCATGGGAGGATTTCCAGTGCCACCTCAGCAGATTCTGAACCAAGCCTACATTACTGCATATAATGGGACTTGAAATAGTCCCACCGAAGCCCAAACTTCAGTCATGTTGGTAGGGTCAGTCCTTTTGTTCCTGGTGCCTTGAAAGCCACAGATCCCTCCAAATAAGCAGGAGTGGGAGGAAACAAAACCAGTCAGACTCCCATCCCTTAACTAGGATCATCCTTAGAGAGAACAGTGCTAAGGATGCCGGGTAAATGGATGCTTCAATCATGTTTACAAGGGAATTTTCGTTCCTTTCAGAGTTTTCTTAGATCCAGTTGTTGCAGTGGATAGATTTACTGGAGGTCTCAGGTGGAAAGTCAAACCTTTTAACTGGAGATATTTTGTCACTTCTGAGAAAGATCAATTTTGTTCTGCAGAAGGGTAAGGTGTCACTTTTTCATTCTCAGAAAAAAAGGAAAGAAACAATGCATAAAGCCTGGATAACAGAGCCTAGAAGAAAACCCTCAGCAAAACAGCTATTCAGAGAGATTTAATGAAAGGAAAATATTTTCAATGCAGAGAGGAAGCCCAGCTTGGAGCTCCTTGTGGATCCAACCCAATGGAAGGCCACAGTGGATAAGTCCTAGCTCTGGGCCAGTGCACTGAGCCAGTATCTTCCAAAGTCTTCAAGGTTTCTCTGCATCTCTCCCTGCCATTTGGCTATGGTCTCACTGCCCTGCACTTTCCCACACTCTGTGCATCAGGAGCTGATCCCATGATGTCTCAGCAGATTTACACAACCTGGGGGCTGGAGCAGTTTTCTCTTTCACATCAAAGGCAGCTTTGTTATGTGCTAAGTGAACCCAAGTTGACTATTCCTGCTTCACATCAAGCATGGAAAGACCTAGGGCCACGCAGAGGCTCCTCTGTACCAGCTCCCTTTACCCAACCTCTGCCTCCTGCCCTGTGTCCCTCTCCTTGGAGGGGGGTCTGGAGAGACCAAAGCTCATGTGATGGAGGAGTCCCAGGGGACTGTAGGCATGAGAAGAGGCAGAACAAAGGCAGGAGGAAGGGTGAGCAGTCTGGCTACTGTAGGATGTGGGCTTCCTGCCTTTCCCCAAGGAAGCCCACGGCAGCCAATTTCTCTGCAGCCTCGCTCCTTCCCTCTAGTACCCCATAGGCAGCACTCCTGTTTGCCCCCAAGCTCTGCATCACAAACAAAGCCTAACATGGTACCACGTCTCCTTTCAGCTTACCTGTGTGGGCCAGCTGATTCAAAAATCCTGATTTCAGGGATACATGGTGCAAAAGCCAGAAAACAACAAGAAGAAAGGCCCCCCACATGCCCTCAAACCCCTCCTGCACAGTTCACCGAGATAACAAAAGAGCAAATACATAGCCTGCAGAGCAACACAGGCATAAATCCTTCAGGAGGCTGTCTTATCTCGCCACACAGAAATTTAATCACCCAACTTGCTACACATCGGGCTGGTGAAATACATCTTAGTCTTGATGCCTGCAGAAAACAACTTCTCTTCAAAGGTGGTAGCAGTGACATATTGAAGGTGTATATATAGAACTATCACTATTAAAGAACGGTGTGATAATAGCAGCTCGGTAGCCTAATGAGTACATAAAGCAGTGCCCACAGTTAGATACAAAAGCATTAAAGTTGGTGGCGGATGGCTCCATTACCCTTCAATCCATGATTGCACCAAGGGAATAAGAGTAATTTGAAAGTTTACCTAATAAATTATAGGCATGCTTGGCAATGCATTTCCATGACAAAATGCCTTGAGCCACTATTGAGAAGTCATCTCTGCATGGAGCGCGCTCCAGGTTTGGCTCCTGCCATGTCTGGTCACAGCAAGAGCTGGAAATGCACTGCTGCAAGTGAACGTGCTCAGCTGATGTGCCAGCGGCCTCCTCGCTTCCCTGAAGGTGGAGATGTTAGAGTAGATTATGGGTTCAGCTCAGTCACACTGCCATGGTCTCTGAAGGAGAAACCCTGCAATGCAACCTCAATTTGAAGGGGCAGTTATATATCATAACCTCAACAGATGACTCAAAATGAAAACACAGGAGATAGTCTCTCAGTCTTTTCCAGAATACCTATCATTGGGGAATGTGAGGACAGAACAAGGAATTAAAGACACATAAAACACAGTTCAATCCAAAACTAGTAACAGATTTTGGCTTGTACCTTTCTTGACTTTTCAGCCGTTTCAATCTGCAGTAAGCCTCTCTTGCTCTCGCTTTGCTCAGGCTGGTATCCTGCTAGGCTTCAGGGAGGCACAAAATGTGTTTGACTAAAGAACAGGCTTTACAGTTAACAAAGGTGCAATCTACACTGATAATGTATTCCTGCACGTAATAGCCTGAAAGTACTATATTCATGTATGAGCTTTCTCAAAATTATTTATTAATGGAAGAGATCATATAAGATATTGCTCCTTAATATGCTTGAAAGGCTCCCATAAATGCACTGAATCTACCCTCTGCTCTCTGAATAGGTGTATCAGACCTAAGTTGAGTGCAGCTACGTTACACCAGCACAAAACCACTGCAAGAAAGGAGAAAATCAGGAATGTTTCAGGCAAGAAACCAGCTCCCCTGGCTCCAGCTCAAGAGCACGTGAACCTACAGTCATCGTGGCTGTCACATCACACCGGGTTGCTATGGAGATAATTGCAATGTCATAACTAAAGGCTAATGTCAGCACCAGGTTTTACAAGGAAATGATTGGATTGTATTTTTAATTTACCCCCAAATTATTGCAACTTCTCCATCAGGAAGAAAATGTGAATTGTATATTTCATTTTTTGACAGCCACAGAGCATAACTTTATGGTTTAGATTCCAGAAGTTTTTACATCACTGTACTGCTTTGAAAGTGTTCTCACATGTTTCTACATGCTATACTGAGACAGGAAGAGAAAGAACACACAGGCTAAGCATCCATAAGCGATAATAATATACCTATGGTTTATGATGGATGTACATCTATACGTCGTTCTCCTAACTTGAGCCTCATTTAGCAACTCTAACTATTTTATTAACAATATTAGTCAATAGTTTCAAAATGCTCTCTTGACCTGAGAGCTGTTAAGTTGCTCTCTGGTTAAAAACACATGAAACAAAATGAAATTTTAAATTATCTTCACACTTGCTCAACCATGTTCTCTGCCCTTTGTGCCTGAACTGGTGTCTCCTGAGCTCAATCCAGGCCAGCACAGGGCCAAACTGCTGTTTTCTTTGGGACTAACTTCAAAGTCCATAAGCTTTCGCATAGCTCCAGTCCTCGAGTTGCCGGTAGCAAGATGTGGTGGAGGGGCTGTTAGCAATACTGACAATGGTGCTAAGTTGTCAGCTTTGCAAGGCGGAGACCAACAGTGATGGGAAGTGTCCTGAGTATGTCTGGCATCATACAGAATCTAAAGTAACCAATACCATCATCATTGCAGAAGCAGTTTTACTGGAAGCTCTGCTGTGCAGCCCATTCTAAATGCACTAGTCTAAAATATCACAGAATCACAGCCTGGTTTGTGTTGGAAGGGACCTTAAAGCTCCTCCAGTTCCAGCCCCCTGCCACGGGCAGGGACACCTTCCACTAGAGCAGGTTGCTCCAAGCCCCTGTGTCCAACCTGGCCTTGAACACTGCCAGGGATGGGGCAGCCACAGCTTCTCTGGGTAACCTGTTCCAGTGCCTCACCACAGTGAAGAATGATGCTTTAACCCAGCCCCACGCTTTTCTTTCCCAGTCTGCCCTTCAGTAAAACAGACAAATGCACAGAATCTGTAAGTTGGCATAAAGTAAAACTGAAACAAAGAAGAAAGGAAATTCTGTTCTAAATGTTTCTAACTGTTGGCAACTTGGGTTTGATGTACACAGAGGAGAAAATGGTCTAAAACCACAGCAATGTTTAATTCTACTGACACAATGACCTTTCTCCTCCCTTGTATTAAATGTCTTTGCTGCCCAAGGTGAATTCTAGGCAATAAGCAGCAGAGCATTTCCCAAAATCAGAATACTTGTCTTTAAGCTTGACTATTGTTCAGATCAATTACAGCCAAAACCTGAATAACACAACACATGAAATGCTCACTTATTCTGGCATTTTAATATCAAGAAATTTATTACCGTTGTCAGTACACTCAGGATTATTTGAGTATTAGGAGGATATACATTAAAACATAATGTATCTGATGTATAAAATGTAATGACTGCTGTGAGAGTAGGATCACATTCGAGTAGACAAGCAGAAGTAGGCTCTGTTGGAAGCAATTTGGCCCTGTTTGGAAAAGCTAGCTGTTAAAGTCACAGGCAAATCCCAAACTGGCTGTTACCAGGTACCTTCAGCAGCTCTTCTTCTTGCCTCTACTGCCTGCCCTACCCAAAGCCCTTAATCCTTTACACCCCCCACTCTGACACCCTGCAAGCTGCCCCAGCCAGGAAATCTCTAAGCAGAATGGTTCTCCTGAAGAATAACATGAGCTTTGAGGGAGCCACCACTCCCTTGGAGTCACAACATTGTCTCTTGTGTCTCATATAGGATCACTAGAAGAAAAATGAGCATATTCAGAAAGGTACCAATTAGACAGTGTTAAGCACATGACCGACAAAGCCAGCACAATGGTGTGAAAGTCACCGAGTAATAAGCAAGCTGCACTTCCATAATTCCATCGGAAAATCCTTGGGGCACAGCCAGATTCTCAAATAAGAAGGCTGTATTTATAGCAATCAGTTTGGTTTGACATATTTCCCCTAATATGCTAAATTACTCCTTCACTATCATCATAACTTCCCCTCAGTCATTCCTCAGCATCTTCTATTAGGCCGGCCTAAAAGCACTTATCGAGCTTCTCCGGCTGTGACCTCTTTAAAAATGTGTTAATTCTGACAGCAGCAGCGTAGGGAGAGGACATGTTCAGCACACAATTAACCTGCCCATGGGCTGCCGCCACCACTTCCCAAGTGCAAGGGGCTTGCTGGCTTCTAACAAGGCTTTGCCATCCCTAATCTGTGTCCTTTTGTCCCCTTCTCGTCCCTCCTCCACCCCTCCACCCGGAGACCTCGCCATCTCAAGTCATTAAATCCCAACAGAGTGCTTCCATCAGCCTCGCATCTCGGGAAGCAGTGGAGGAATTGCCCTCAAGGAATGGCAACTCGCCTACTTGGCTGTGATCTCAGGGCACGGAGGCGTGAACCAAAGACCCTCAGCATTCCCAGGATAATCACTGGATCCTCAGCTTTATGACTGCTCTGTGGACAATTTTATGGATGACTTGCATGGTCTGTGGTTATACAAAAACACAACTGCAAGATGTGTATCTAACAGCAATTTGCCCTGATTTCTCCTTTGTGGTACAGTGATGTCCAAAGCCTCACTCAAGATCATCCTGTGTTGTGTGACACACTGTACGTATCTATAGTGAAACAAAGTCCTTGCCCTCAAGAATTTAAAGTCTGAAGAGGCAAATCTGTTATGATAAAGCACGTCAAATCTAATCACCATCCAGCATCTCCACATGTGCCTCTTCTCATCCTTCTCAGCCAGCCCCCAAAAGAACAGTCATTACAGTCCTGTACAACATCTGTGTGGCAATCCCTGGCTTGCCTGAATAACTCTGTTTAGTATTTCATCAGGTTATTTCATAACAAATACACCCAGTGATACCTTTATAATGATCTTAATATTTGGAGGACAGCACAGCTCAATGTTACGTGACAATAATGTACTTCTGATTTTATTTTTCAAACCACCTGCATTCCCATTCACATCAAACAGAGACTTTTCCTGTAGAACCAGGACTGGAGCAAGGATAATGCCTTTTATTTTTCTGGAAGGAAAGGGGGGGGGGGGAATATAAAATCATGCTTCTTCAACCTTTTTTCCTCCTGCTACTCGGGTGCTTGTCTTTAATGAGCAGCTCCAAATGACAGCTTTAATCACTGCCTCTGGCCACTGAAAGAGGCCGCTAATGATAGGAAAGAACAGAGGACCATTTGCATCAATCAGCTCTAGTCTAAATCACTTTTTATGATAATGCATCCAAGCGAAGAAGAACGTCTCTGATGTCTCCTGCATGATGATGTACCACAGTGCTGTCTCCTCATCTCAGACCTCCACATAAATCTCTTAAAGATGCACGCACACCCCACCCTGTGCTGCCAGCACTGGCCCTCGTTTTCTACACCATTAATGATCTACCACCAGGGTAGAGTCAGGAGAGGTTAAGCAATCAGTTCATTCAGTTTCCCCTTTCTGCAGGGAATGCCCACTGCTCCAGGAGAAGGGGAGGGGAACATGCAGACAATGCCTGATCTGTCAAACAAATACAATTTAGGATCCGCGTAATTCCTGGTTTGCCACCCATTAACATCGGGGGCTGACAGAGAAAAGATATTGGGCAAAATCCAGAGGGTGCTGCCTGTTAGAGCACTGCACCTCTTCTACATGCGACACTGTAACCCTGCTAAGGCTTTCCTCTTGCAAGTACACTTTATTTACACAGGAGTGCTTTCAGAGAGACTAATCCCATAAGTACAGATTACTCCCCACCCCCCTCCACAGAAGGGTTTATAGGATCAAGCCACAGTTCTGTAATACTAAAACAGAAGACCTGATCCTGCCCAAGGCAGTGCCCTGATTAGACACCAGACTGAGACACAAGATCTGGGCTCAATTTCTGACCCAGCTGCAGGTTGAGGTCCCATGCCCAAAACAGCACCCTGCAAACAGATCTACAGCAACTCTTTATCCTCACATGCTTCAGCTCTGCGTGCACCAAGAACTTCAGTTGCGTTGGTTATTAGAGCTACATGTTACTATCTGTATAGTCTATAGATAATGTATACTAGATATACTCACAGTGTCCTGCACAAAAACCTGCTGGGTGCTTCCGTTAGAAAGCACTAAAGCAAACACAAATAAGGTCCTAAGAAGCCCAGCAGCAACACCCTGTACACTGTAAAGGGTAAGATTTCCAGAAGCTCATGTAACAAGACCTACGTAGGGAACCTCACTGGAACTTCTGCCTGCACTGGGTCCTTAATTGCCTTTGGCTCCTTTGAAGATCCCAGCACAATGTTCTCAGCCTGTGGTAACATCAGCTGACTCGACTGACCCACAGGCTATCTTCAGACTGGTGCTGTGCGGTGGGACCTGTGGTATCTGCTGTCCAGGGCAGCTTTTATGGGATGCATAATGCCTTCCTGCTGGGTTGTGTGTCAAAACAACCTCTTTCTGTCAAAGCAAACTAATAGATGCAACATCAGATCTACCAGATCCATGTGGGACACGTAAATGCACAGGGCTTCTTTTACTATTCCCCTCAAATAAGGGGAAAATGGAGGACTATGTTAATTTGAATGTTGGAGTTACTCTATTCTCTTAACTGGCATAATGCTGGATGGAGGAAATTACACCAGTCTCACTGGCAAGTGCTTACTGTATTCACTCTGATCCTTTGAAACTGCCTAGAGAGGCCAGAGTGAGCAATGCCGAGTACTTTATGCTCTCGTAGCTTTGACTGACACTTCTCGGGACATGCTAATCACCTTTCAGGGAAAAAGAGAAGGAAAAGGTCTCCAAATAGGCAATTTTACTTAATCTACTGATGTCAATAAAAAATTCTTTTTGCTTATGGAAACAGGCTAACCTCTACAGGGCTTAATCTTCCACAGCAAAGGCGGCTTACAATGCCAGCTAAAGTCACTGGACACTTTTAATCTCCTGATTAAAACCAGGACTGCTATGATTGTATTTATCAGGAGTAAAGGATGGAGGAGAAGGATTAGTTAGTGGGAGAAAAATGCTGACTGACAACATTATGACACTCCAATTCTCTATACGAAGAATCCCTCCAAGAAAATTGCCTCTTTAGCTACGCATTGGGTGCTGGTGTGGCCTGAGAATCCATGTGGGGAAATGCCTTAATGAAGCCAACAGGGTCCCTGCCGAAGCACAAGGCTCTCAGTGACCAGACCAGCCCGTCTGACATAAGGGCACAAGAGAGCTGAAGGGAAGACTCACAATGGCTTCAGTAGCCTCTGGATATGGGCCTCATAAATGGAAATAAGAAAGCAAAAGGAAAGACAGCAGTACACAACAGCTGTAGCCCTCCTAAGCCTTTCTTTTTTGTAAATGCTTCCCTTGGTGGCTGTATTTCATTTGATTATAATAAACTTCAAAAGGTGTATTTGATCTGCCAGCGTGTTTTTCACTGTCCACCAGGAGTTCATTTCAGCTGTGCAATGTAGCAAATACTGTACATTAGGTTAATTTTCATTTCAGCTGTACAACATATATTATTGTTTCATTGCTTGGCTTAAGTGAGCTCCTGGTGGAGAGAGTCAAAAACATACCAGCAGATCAAATGTACCCTTTGAAGTTTACTATAATGAAACATCTTTTTAAAGAAGAAGGGGTAAAGAAAAAAAAAAAAAAAGGAGAAAGCTTTTACAAAAGCTTTAAAATATCCAACACTGTTTGGAGCATTTTAATGTTATGGCCTGTCTCTCCTAAAAGCAAGTTATGAGAGATTTCATCCTCTCCAGCTTTTACTCCTATCAGGAGTCACATTATGGATGAAGTAGAAATTAATCTCCTTGCTGCACTGCTCAACTTCAATGAACTTGGGGTGGATCATGAACCATATTAGCTCTATATGGTGGCTTTAATGTTTATGGGAGTAAAACGAAAACAAAACCAAACTGAAACTAGTGTGATTATTTATGGTGGGACTGGACTCTGAAGTATACGAACTATCTTCAACTTCCCTCCAGGAACATGCTAAATTTAGTTACAATTCTCAGTGATTAGAACATGGCCTTTGAAAATGCCACCGAGAAGTACCATCCTTGTCAAAAGGTCTCCTACAGTTATCCTACCTCTTCCCTCATGGGCTTCTCTTGGTTCAGTTGAAGGATACTTCTGTTTTCTGCATCCCCCAGGCTTATCCTGGCTCATTTTACTGAGCCGCTAGTGTACAACCCACAGAAAGGTCACTAAACTACACATGGGAAAGGCAGGAACCTCTATACCAACTTTACCACCAGTAGATTGTAGCGTGGAACCACATGCAGACTAATACAACCTTTATCACTTTCGAAGGAGACAACCTGACCTCAATTTCAAGCAGACCTCATTGACTGCAATTCTTCTGATTTGGGAACACGTAAAGCTTGTGATTAAACAGGATTTAGCAAACAGGATCAGGTCTCTATAATAAAGTGGCTTCGCTAAGAAGTTAAAAATCCCTAATCCTACAAAAAGAGCCCAAGGGCATGTGAAGGCTGCTGAATTATACTGGACATACACTTGGAACAAACATCTGAAATAACCAACTAGTGCAAAGTGAGCTGTGTATCTATGGATCAGGGTTATTTCACAAGCGGAATGAGTCTAACGGTCTCAAGAGCACTGTGGTGCACATGGCACACCCAAACCTCAGCCCAATACAGCTCACGACCCATGGGTGCTCCCCAGTACCTCCTGACCACCCGCTCTCACCCATCCACGTGCTCACAGAGCTGACACCATGGTCTTTTAGGTTGACAGACTTTAAGTGGCCCCCTACTTCTGCAAGACTTCTGTTGGGAATTGATAGAGATGTGCTCTCCTCCCGTTGTCATCTCACTGCCAAGATGCCATTTTGGACAAAGTAATGAGGATTTGAAACCCCCCACAGAAAGGAAGAAAAACAAGACACTTTGTGTACACCATTAGTTTTATGCATCTCGCAAGCGCAAGTTCCCCAGTTAGAAAATCTCCCACAGCTTTTGGTTCACTTTGAACAAAATAGTGTTGGACTTCTGATGAATAGCTCAGCTCAAAATCCACTTGGAGGCTTTTCCTTGAATTTTAACTCAGAGTAAATAACCTACAGTGAAGCTAATTGTATTGAAAATGCAGAATATTGAGGAAACGTTACATGTGATAAATATTTACCCTAAAGGAATTCAAAGGGAGTCTGTAACAATTTATTTCTAACCAATACCAAGTAATACTAAATTGCAGGGAAAACGCAGCCCCAAACCCTATATTTTTCCAACTTGTACTAATGATCGTTCTTTGTGAAAAATGCCAGACAACAATGTCCCTTAACCATGCAGCTATATAAAATAATGTGCTTTTATATCCCACGTTAGCATATTTCATCCTAACATACTCTGCAAAACGATGGATTGATTCTGCTTTCACTTCAACTGGTGTAACTAATTAGACCCAACTAGAACTACTCCTGATCCTATTCATGTAAACAGGCTTGATGACTTCAACGAGGCCATTAGTGAAAATAAGGACTCACACAGAGTAAGGATTGTGGGCTCAAATCCTCTCTATTTGAAGCCTCAGTAAAATGCAGCTGGTTCCAACACAGGAGGAGAAAGCTGAACTGTGCAGAGCTTAATTGCAGAAGAGTGGGAAAAGGGGAGCATTTTGGCCAAATAAACTGGGAGAAAAATTACTCTTTGAAAGAGCTGTCAAATAAAAGACCTGGTACTGAGATTTTACAAAAGAGTACTGGAAAAAGGCTCCAAAATTCAGGAGGCACCTGTGACATGACAGGCCACGAGTGCCCAGAACCCTGCCGCTTCCACTGAAGCACTGGCTTGAGATAGGTATTTGGGAACGTTTATCCACACGGGATTTTTCCTTTAAGCCAAAACTAGTGAGGACACGCATGGAAATGTAAATGGTTTCATTTTGAGCGTGGCTTGAAAATTCAGATCAGCTTTGTGTTTCGAATGAACCAGCTTATCCAGTCTCCTTAGTGCCTAAATTCAGCCCGTAAAGCTAATGCTAAAGCAATGATTATGAAATAAAAGGTTCTTCTAAAAGAAGGAGGGGGGGGGAGAAACTATATTAATCACTACCAGAAAACATCTGGTTTTAAATGAGGTGGTTTTGATCTATACTGCTTGTCATGCAAGAGGAAAGCTTTGCAATCCATATGACAACCAGATCTTCATTTTGTTGGGATTAGGGGTCAGCACAAGGGACTGGGGGAGGGAAGAGCGGGAAGGGAGCAGGAGAAACAGATTCCTGTAATGAATGCCAGGACGCTCACTCTATAAACACAACCTACAGAACACCAGCCCCAAGTCCACTTCCAACATTTCTGCTTGATTTATAACAGGATAAACCAATTAAAAGTTGAAGGTTTTATCCCATTTGCATGTATATGAGAGGTTTCTCTTCAAACATCCTTAATTATGCACAAAGGATGGTTTAAAAATGAAGATGCTGCAAACGGAGACACTTACGAATAGTCACTTTACATGCACAGAGACAACAGAAGGCTGCAGAAAGTTTTGCTACTGTCTATCATTGCTATAGTTGAAACTATGTCAGAAAAGACAACATCATCATGGTCTTTCCTAGATGACAGCTGGAGAGATGGAAGCAGAAACTTGCTCCCTGCCACCAGCAGACAGAGATCAGAACTGACCAAGTTGCCAAGTCCCTTCCCCAGGCTTTATCTATAAAGTTAAATGGTCTAAAGAGAAAAAAGTGATGAAAGTAACAGCGTTTTACCCAAGAATCAATTCTGAACTCATCCCGCTGCAAGTGAAGGGCATCTTAATGTGGAAAGAGTAGTAATATAATGCTGAGAGGCCTCTGCACCAGTTGCTTATTCCATCTTTATGTCGCCCAGTGGCCATGGTGCTACAGCTGACAGTGCTTCAGACCACTCATCTCCAAAATGACTGGAATTGGCTTTCTGATCTTACAGAATAGAGGGACTCAGAAGTGCTTGGAAATCTTCAGGAAAAGACAAAAAGTAGTTGGGATTATACTCCTACAAGTACACTTGCTAACTCAGTTGGTAGTTATGTCTATTTGCCTGGTATGCTAGAAACTGCACTGAAAGAAATCTGGTTTATTCACACGTATGTTAAAAGTTCCTCCCACCTCCAGATTCCATGGTAAGCAGGTACTGCAAAACGCTTTGCCTTGGAGGGCTGTGTCTCACCCATGCCTCTTGTCACCACTTTTCCCTTCAGATTCTCTCTGCCTTAGAAATACCTTTGTATCATTTTGTTTTTCTGCATATTCTCATTGCTCATAAGAAATTTAGGAATCAATCCCAACATGTGAAAGGAAGTTTCAGACCTCAGGAAATACTTGTAAAATATGAGAAACAATTCAAGCAATGCATTGCCTCTTGTGTTATGAAAAAATGATCTATGTTACAAAAGTAGAAGTTGATTTTTCACGGAGACTGACATAAGCATCTGACAACTTGCATTACAATGAACATTACTATTTTAATGTTGTGTTTAACATTGCTCCTTATCTATACCACTACACACAGCAGCATATGGTGGGTTGAAGAAGCCCAGTGCACACATGACTCCCTCCCTCTTTCTATCATCCTTGTGCTTTAATCATACACAAGAGTGTATGACTAAACTGGCTTAAGTACTCCTCAAACTTTAAAGCAATGGCAACAGCAACGTTCAACTTGTGTACAAATGCACACGACCACTTCCAAAGAGATATTCAGGATCTTCTGACATGCCTGAAGGAAGCAACTCCACCATTACCTTTGTACCTGCACTCACAGTTGTGGATAAGAAGCGGATTCCCGCCTGCACATACCTGCCATAAGCCAAAGGGCACTACAGACCCTGCACATGTTTTGTGCCCAAGGCTCTTGTCCCCAAGAGGCTATTCAGGCATATATTCATGGAAGAACAGAAGGTCAGACAGCAAGATTTCCTGCTGCATGAGCAGCGTGTTCTCCCTATTTACCTCTGATTTCCAGTTGCTTCACAGATACCATGTCACACACATTAGAGGGCAGAGCGAGTTTTGCCATTTCCATTCCATGATAAAGGCACAATCTGTCATTTTGGATCCTGGACCCATCGTGGAGATCCTTACCTTTGTCACCTTGTGATTAAGGCTGCCATGACATGCTCTCAGTGGGCCAGTTGGAAATTTGAGCTGGAAGAACAGACTGCTGTCTACTTATTAAGTGGTATGTCACAAGGAACCCTTGTTACAGCCAGGCTCTGAAACCTGTGCTGGCTTCTGATTAGTTTTCTGGTAGAATTAAGGTTTTGGTTTTGACCTACAAAGCAGTGAACGCTTTGGGCACTAATTACTTAAAAGCTCATTTCTCTCTCTGTGTAGTAACATGACAAGTTGTGGTTAGTGGGTGTTCTAGAGCTGACAGTCCCTTGGGGGTTGTCTTCACTGCAAAGTTAACTTAAATAACTCTAGTCCTATCAATACACAGGAGCCCTTAACTCAGAGACCAGACGTGCTCTTTAATTCTCTCATCAAGGGGCATAAGTTAAACCTTGTGCACTGCTAACACTCAGACTAATGTGACAGATCCATCGTGTGAGCACTGGCAACTTGAACGTATGCACTGAGAATTGCTTAATGCCATCGCACAGATCTCCACAGCCTCCCCAGAAGGACAAACAAGTGCTGCCACCATTAGCTGAAAAGGGATTAATGAAGTGCCCAAAGGTACTATTACCCAAGGAGCGTAGCATAGGCCAAAGAGGGAGTAAAGCAGGAAGATCACAGTGCAGTAACAGCAAAGGGGTGATTTTGAACTGCCTTTGCAAAAGTGGCTGCGACACAAAGTGCTGTTCACACTTTGGAGGAGACATAGCAAGCATGGATTCACAGAATGGTTTGTGTTAGAAGTGACCTTAAAGCTCCTCCAGTTCCAACCCCCTGCCACGGGCAGGGACACCTTCCACTACAGCAGGTTGCTACAAGCCCCTGTGTCCAACCTGGCCTTGAACACTGCCAGGGATGGGGCAGCCACAGCTTCTCTGGGCACCCTGTGCCAGCGCCTCAGCACCCTCACAGGGAAGAACTTCTGCCTAATTGCTCATCTCAGTCTCCCCTCTGGCAGGTTAAAGCCATTCCCCCAGGTCCTTGTCAAAAGTCCCTCTCCAGCTTTCATTTTGGCCTGCTTAAGGTAGAACAATACATTTCCAAAGTTCCTATGTTTTAGGCCTTTGTTGCATTTAATTAAAGGATGAAACAAAGAAAATAAGCACCCAAGCTAGCTGTATTTATTGCACAGACTGCAAAGCAATGGTAATGTATGAAAACCATGCTCCCCAGTCAGAGCTTCACCATCCTGTGCTTAAGCTTATGCTTATCAGGCATGCATCTGCTCTGGGCAGCACCTGCCTTTAAGTGCCCACCACCAAAATGAAAAGCCAGGTAACAAATCATCATTAAATATTTAACTGATGTGTGAAATGTCACCCAACACATCACTTGTTGCTGACCTCTTGAATTCAGGAGGACCCAAGAAGCTCAAATCAGAACATGCTGCAGCAAGGGAACCCCTGCTGCTGAGAAACACACGTGTGCTCAGCACGTCCCCAGGCACACAGCCACACAGGAGGCGAGGGTAACTTCAGCCCAAGACCCAAACCTTCCATGATGTTCCCTAGGAGAGCACAAAACATCAACATCTATTCCAGAGAGACAGCCGAAGGGAACCTATTTAAAATGTACCTGCTTTTTGCCCCCTCCCCTTTAAGCTTTGTTTCCAGCCCTACCGCCTTGTGAATTTTCCATGCTTCACGTGTTTCACAATTGATCCTTTGGGTTCCCTTATACACTCAGGGCATACAGGATTTTTCCATAATAAAGAGACCTTTAATACAATATTAAAAACCACTGAGTAACATCACCTCCAGGTCCACAAGTGTTCATCACCCCCTCAGTGAGAACTCAAAGCAACAATTCCCAAGAGGATTATGATCCCCACTTTTGCTGCCATCATAATGTCTTCTTGGTATTTTTCTGGCTTATGGTTCCCTGTGATCATGCGACTTTACAGAGCAGTAACTCGGATATAACTTTTAAATCCAAACATCATACACTTGTCACTCAGTAACAGCTTTCGGATGTCAACAATATAATGCAATCGAGTACATTTACAAAGTCTAGATAGGAATAGAAAGGTCACTTTAATCATAAGAATCTCCTATATTTGTTTCACCTCTGATACCACTTGTTAATCAAAAAAGGGGTTTAAACCACACACTTCCTTCAAGAAAAGGGATATTATTATTTCTCAGTTGGCAGTTTTTGCACTATAATTTCTATATGCAAGGATAATGAATCCTTAAATCCAACACTTCCAGGTTTCTTAGTGCTGAGCAGGTTTCCAATCCTATATATTCAAGATTGGAAAGCCCTTTCATAGTGTTCTCCTTGTACAGTGCCCTAAGCTCTGTTTGCTGTTACACCTGATTAAAATCAGGTTATCCTGTGCTTCTTTCTCTAAAGTTCACTTGCTCACTACTCAGGTGTCACATGCTTTACTAAACTTCACTGCTCCATTTCGGAAAGAGCCAAACTCAACAGAGTAGAGCAGAAGCTAAAGCACAGATTTACTCTTTATTCCGAGACACAGCGTCATCAGCTGCTTATTTAAAACTTTGTTCCGAGATGTAGAACCCAAGAGGCCAGAACTTTCCACTTCACAGGGCTGAACAGGTTCCACAACACAGTATTAGGTATACACTTTAGCATCATCATTAGCAATAATGATCTATATTTCAGAAAGCATCTCTGTCCCATAGGGTTCCCATTCTCACTTCATAATGTCCAGCGCATGCACATGGAAATGAAGGCATCCATGGCATGAAGCACAAGAGCAGCAGAGAGCCACAGGAGCTTATGAAGTATTTATCACTAAGTGGGACAAACTGTAAAACTTTCAATATGAAGGGTAAAATACTATTAAAGAGAGGTATAAAAGTAAGTCATTATAATTAGAGGTTACTAATATTGTAGTTACCCTTGGCTAGTATTCTTGGCACTGTTAGTTAAAATATAAAGGAGCTTATACACGCCACAGACAGAATTAAACACACATCTCGTACGCTACAGATGACTTTGTAAGAGAACCAGTTTCTGATGAAGGAGTTCAAACTCTTTCCAAGCACCCACAGCTCCAACTTACTCTTCAGGACATAACAGGCAAAGAAAACAAACCTCCCAACTGATTTCTGGTTTGTGACCCACACCCTGACATCTCTCAGACTCCAACTGCTCTCCCCAGAGCTCACATTGGTGGGCACCATGTACCCTGCTGCTCCAGGGAGGATTTGTCCCAAACACTACGCTGCAGGGATAGAACACTCGTCATCCTGGGCAAATAAGTGAGAAGATAGTGTCCACCTCACATGCATTTGTAAAGTTCATACACACAGTTACAGTGACTATGGTTTCTAATAAGAAAAAGAAAGCTAGAACTCTTTAGAAAGGAATTTTTATAATCACCCCTTTTCAGACCATGCCATCAAATCCCTTTGAGGCTCACTTCTTTTAGCTTCTAAACTATGTATATAGGCTGCATATTCAATCCTTCACCAAATTCCACTATTCTCCACTCAGTTCTGACTCTGCATCACTTCATAAACTCATTCACTTTCTCAATGTGCTGGACTTTATTCCAGTTCTCCTGTCCTTTCCAGCTGAACCACAGCAAAAATGCACTGTAATTACACAAACTCTTAATTAAACTGACGGATTTAATGCACCTCCAATGTTTCCATTATCAGCAGTAATGGCATTCAATCAGGACAACAGACTCCCATGTATTAATGAGCTCCTAATTGCTAATCGCTTTCCTAGTTAATAATCACTAAAATGCTATTAAGAAAGATGTGTAAAATACACATATTGCTGTGAAGTTTTGCTTCTGCACCTACCAGGATTGAAGTGTGATGGGCCAGCAGTGGCCAGACAGCTGCTCATCCCCTCGTTCGGGCAGATACCAGCCTGGCTCTGCTGTGGGACACATCCTGCGCTTACCCCAGCAGCATTCCCGATTGCCAACGCAAATCATGGTGTGAAGTACAAGCTGATGCTGGAGATGTGCTTCTCTCACAGTTTGGAGCTGCTGGACACCAGGAGCAGGGCATGATCCCAGCCTGCTGATGGAAGATATCCTTTGCTGCTGCCCACCCTCTGAGCCTCTGATGCCCACCACTCACAGGAGGCCTCCACACCCCAGCAAACGACTGCAAGCAACACCTGATGACACTTCTGACCAGGCCCAAAGGCACAGTTGCTGTCGTCAGTGTAAATCAGGGTAAGAGTGCACAGCTGGCCCCTGTCATCCCATGGCAAGTCTTCAAGTAGTCAGCATTTGCCTCATGGTCTCAGCCCCCATGTTCACATGACTAAGTGAGACACTCAGTTTTCTCTCAAGGAAGGGAAATTCCTATAAACAAAGTCCCCCTCACAGTTATAAAGAGAAGTTTGACAAATGTGAGATGAAGTTTGACAGATGTGAGAAACTTGACATCCAACAGACAAAAGCAAGACAGGAGAGCTGGCCCAGCAGCAGAAGACCCTGCACATGGACTCTGGCAGTCCTGGAAACTTTACCACTGCGACAGCGTAAATTCACATTTAAACTGCAGCAAGAGCAAACGTGATTCCAGATTCCTCACAGATACTCACGGCCCATCCCCAAACCCACAAAACCTAAAGTGAAGCTTTTCTTTAACGATCACCGAATGATGCACGCGCTGCCAGCACAAACCTCTGCTAACTGAGTCCTTTCATCTGTGGCCAGATCAGATCTTCTCTGGTGTTCTCCACACCTGAAAGAGCTGATTTTTGTTCTCATAAATGAGACAGCATCTAGAAACACACACCTAGAAACACTCAGGAACACAACATTTCCACCCTGGATCCTAAGTTGGAGCACTGATGTTTTCCTTTTCTGTATCCCATGGATGCCGGGTTAATAACAAGGATTCCCATGCAATTTTAATGTTGCAATGCAAAACTTGTGCCTTGTAGAAAACATTTAGAAAGAAGGAAGATCTTGGGGATGGGAGAAGGGAAAATTAATTCCTTACCCCTTCCTGTTTCTCCTCACCCCTTATAAAGGTTCACAATAAACTCAATGTTATGGCTTTGGTATTCAAGAAATTTTATATCCAGCCTCCACCAGAGGAAATGCTGCTCATTCCTATTAATCCAGGACTTAGAAATGACACCAAGTACATAAATGAGGTGCCTGTGTAATAAAAAACTCTACACTGATCAGGGATGCATATTTATGTAGCAAACTTGTGATGTTTCCATTTTTAATAGCAGGAATGGATGTACGCTCCTTCCCAGTTTGGGACAGGCATTCTAATGGAAAGAGGAGAAGATTCCCATGATAGTCAAGCACTCCAAACAAGTGCTTCCTACGCACCTCCGAGCCTCATCCTGGAAAACACCAAGCAGCCAGAGCGCCATGTGGGCCTTGCCTGAGAGAAGCAAACACCGTGTATCCATCAAATATGGGCTGGGATAACTTTTGCTGGAAAGGATGTGGGTGCCACACTACATCCCTTTGGAACCAAAGGGTAAAACCACTGACCCACTGCATGAGGACCTTGGCCATACCCTGAGGCATCAATAGCTACTTGCAAAGCCGTAACTACTGAGCGCACCTTCCAGGTCCCGTGTCACCAGCGCTCCCGGCTCGCACCCAGCGCTGACTCCGCAAGCAGGTATTTTAGGAGAGCTGCGCTGCTGAAAGTGCTGATGAGACGTGAGGGGGAACAAGCAGCATGTGATGGGCAGCGAATCCGCCTGCTTAGTCACTATTCTGAGAAGGACTTTCAAATAACCCTAACCTAAGAACACAAAAAGGCACTATAAAGGAGACCTATTTGGGTTTATTAGGTGGAGAATAAGGCTACTGCTTCAATCAGTGAAATTCTCCATGTGAAATGGAGGTTTATTCACCTTCTTTATTGTCATTTAATAACCTCTTAAGTGAAGAATTATGAAACCAAGGTAATATTGAACCACATTTTCCTATTTCCAGTCACATGCAGTTTTTCTGCTTTGCTAACTTTTAGACACTCAGCTCATATTCTACCCACATCTTTAAAGGTCATTGCTCCCATCCGGGGGTTTGGTGGGGTGGGTTTTTGGTGGATAGAGATGCAACTGCAAAAAGGCTCATAGCTGCTTCCTTCAGCACTCTTCCCTCTCCTTAAAAATAAGAAACAAGAAAGCTGCTGGTGTCTCTGTAGGAAAGGCTCTGAAAGGATTCTGGAGGCATACAGAGTCTTCAACAAATGTTTCAAAGCAGATTCATCATTTGCAGTGAATACAAGTTTTTGACTGATACGTAGGAAGAAACTTGAATAAGCTCAGATCTCAGAACTGAAGGTTTTTCTAAAGATAAAGCTCCAGAAATGCCTGCATTTAGATGGGGGGAAATGAGTGTGAATCAAGAACAAAGCCCCGAGACACAGTGAGAGTGAATAACCTTTCAGATCAAGCTGGTTTGCCCACCAGAGAGAGTTCCAGCCTGCACATTCCCATTTGATGCAAATGGCTGTCAGAATAGCACGACTGGATATTAGATAAAAGATTATCTGTGACATTATGAAAAATGAAAGCTTAAAGATGGCTACAAGTTCCATGAAATGAAATATTAGCTAGCCTGTCTGAAAGGCAACAATAGCCCCTCTGGTTTATTCAGTGCCGCAGCCCTGCTGCTGGCCACCATTGTTCTAATGACTCCTACTGGCTCGTCCATGTTCTTCAGCTTCCCTGCTGCCTCCTCTGCCAAAAACACAAGGTCCAAGAAACAATCCCAGTTAGGATTCCTTTCCCTCAACTTGAAATGGGGACAGAAATTCAATCGGAGCAGCTCTAGAGGCAGCACACCCGATTTAACAGAATTACAGATTCAAGGCAGGGATTTCCAGTGCAGGCAAGAGCCTGATTTTCATACTGGCCTGTCATTTCCAGGAGGAGGTCCAGGCTGAGGACACCTCTGTTGCACAGATTTCTGCTCCTTCCTTCACCAAGGAAGGCAAGCTGCACATTAAGGTACCTTTAGAAGTGGTGTAAATCTACTCCCCCCATCTTCAGCCACCATAAACGGCTCAGCTGAATCACAGAATAGTTTGGGTTGGAACAGACCTTCAAAGCTCATCTAGTCCAAACCCCCTGCAATGAGCAGGGACATCTTCAACTAGATCGGGTTGCTTAGAATCACATCTAGCCTGGCTTTTAATGTCTTTAGGGATGGGGCACCCACCACCTCTCTGAGCAACCTGGGCCAATGTTTTACCACCCTCATATGACATTTCTTCCTCACATCCAGCCTGAATCTCCCCTCTTTCAGTTTAAAACCATCACTGATGGCGGTTTAATGCAGAGGACCCAACCTAGCACAGCTGCAGCCAGTCAGGACTCCCACCACTGCAAACTGGGAGACTCAGGACATCTGTGCATGTGTTTGTCTCATTCAGCTGGTGTAAATTGGCATAATTCCACTGACATCAGCAAAGTCACGCTGATTTATATAAACTGATGATCTCACCCACTGTAATTACATATAATTTCCTATCTACAAATACTGTCCTGTAACAGAGTAGAGCAAGATCCCAGTTACTTGTTACATTCCTCTTGTGCGGTAGGACAACCCAATCTTAATGGCACAGGAATGCAATCTAATCGATTTGGATGAAATACACCTTTATATTCACAGCAATACCACACTTCACATTAAATCCAAAGTTCAGCTTAACTACACCAAATTCACAAGCTGTTGTTTTCATTAAGTGAAAGCACAGCGGAGGTCGAGCAATACAGATGCTGTTCAACACCTACATTTTTCCTTGCTCTGTAATTCCACGTTGTATTGCACAATTGACATTTGGGCAGTCGTGTTGAAAAAGCTGTGAAATGATATTGAAAATCTGAAAAACAAGCCCTGACAGGCACTCAGATAGTGCAGTGATAGGCACAGACAGATAGCGAGACGCAGGAATAATCCTGCCACCTCCTGCAACCTGCAATGATTATTCCTCTGTTCTGTCAAGCAGGCTGATTCCTCCTGAGTGCCCGTCTTGACAAAGCCAATGTCTTGCCAGGACATGCACACATGTGTCCCTGTCACAGCATATGCTGCTTACTGAGAAAGACCTTAAGTCTTCACCACCACTACTAGCAGAACACTTGGTGTTGCAGAGTACCTGTTCTCTCACATACAAGCACATTCAAAGGCTCTTTCTATAAAGAACTGAGGACCAGCTAAAACCTCTTGGGCTGCAGCAGCTGAGGATTCCCAGCACGGTGAGATGGGGCCCAGTGGAAAAGTCCTGCTCAACATGGGCTTTGCTGCTTCATATCATCCAAAGAGCTGTGTTGCTCCACGTCCCGCTGCAGCCAGAGAGACTTACTGGAGTGAGCATTAAAGGCTGGGATCCTTCAGTAGCTGTCTACATGGCACTTTATTCGGGAAGATAGAATCATTCCACTGTTAAATTAACAACTGGGAACAGTGCAGAGAATTGGGCCGACGCTGAAGCTGTTTAACTTTGATTTTCCTTGTCTCATTTTCCCAAGCAGGGCAGCGTTCCAGTGCTCCAAGGTGAAAAATGCATTTGTGCTCTTCCAGTAACTCTGAATAAGCACAATCACTTTTTAAATTGAAATCCGTATCAGACCTTTCCCAGGAAAATGACAATATAGAAGAGCTATAGCTAAAGCCCCAAAGTGTCCACAAGTAGGAACTGTTCATATGGCAGGGGGAGAACTGCACTTCCCTGGCCAATGTCAGAACTGGGATGAAAACCTTCCTGTCCCAGGCTACAAATCCACCCAGAACTTCAGGCCAACAACCCACGTGGAGCGCAATGAACACAGCCTCACAAAGCCACATTTGCTGTTGTTGGAGATGCTGATTTTTCAGGGTGGTCAAAGCTTCACTTCTGATTTGGGTAAAAGCTCCACTATTTTCTCTCTCGTTCTAGTTCAAACCTGAGCCTCTAGCTACAAATGGGGCGATTAGAGCAGCATTGTAGAGCAGCAGTAAAATAGTGTTAATGAGCTGCAGGATATCAGAGGCAAAAAGAAGAAAATATTTCCCCCCCAGGCCAAACAAAATTAATTTTAAAAATTAATGTAAAGCACTAATGCAGCAAGTGCCTCCATTCAATTATAGGGCTGTGACATGTACAATGCAATATTTTTGCCATTGAATTTGTTATCTAAAAGGTGTTCATTGTTTATTATGGTGTGAAAAGCTGTTTTGCTCCAGATAGGCTGGTTCATTAAGAAGTTGGATTCTTGCCATAGCTCTATTTCTTAGCAATGAAGCGATGCCCTGTAGCAAAACCTGCAGAGAGCGGCTCTCTGTTTAATATCAGAAATGTAAATCAAAAGACTCCAGTCTGCTTTTTAAATAGCTTTTGGTCTTTACAGAGATGAAATTCACCCCCAAATATTTCACATTGCTGCCTGGTCAAAACGGCTTCTATAAATTCCAACTCTGCCGAATGATTATCATCATAATAATCCCTGTCAATGAAGGGTTTGTACTGTTCCTGCTATTAAAACACTTCTTTTTCTGCTGCTTCATTCATCATACTGTAACAGGTTTGGTTTTAAGAAGGGAAAGAAACCTCTGTTTTAACTGCCTAAGGAGAAAATAACGTTCAGAAAAGAAACAAGGTATTCACAATTACACAGATGCTAATGACTTCTAGTATTTTAGGGTTGAAAATGTCACATAACTGGATTTTGATGTTCCTGTACGTGCTGAATAGCACCTTTTCCAGCAAAGACTCCCAGGGGGGTCTCAGCTCTAGAAGCTGACACTGAGAACCAGGGTCAGACTCCCACGAGCATGGGGCTGTGCTGGGACAGGAGGAGGTAAGGCCTTAGGGAACAGGACAAGGCAGAGAAACAAATCCAAGAGCTGCTTTTGCTTCTTGAGGTTGACAGAAACCACTGGAGCTTTAGCTTCTACATAACAGTGGGGAGAGAGATAACAAAATCTCACCAAAAGCCCTCTATTGGCATATAAAAAATTACTCTATTTAGCGAAATTAGATATTTTGTTGGCCTTCATTTATGAGCCAAAACACCCTGAGGGGGACTACTTACCAACTTTAATTAGTAATAAAAAGCTTACAAGTGCCAGGGGAGCAAGAACTGGAGTCCATGGGCCAAATCCTGCACTCAAATTACATCAGTTTAAATCTAGGTTCTTCTTGCCTTCAAAGAAGTTGCTCTCCACGGGACAACTCAGTGGCCTCGAGTCACTCTGGAGCCAGGAGACATGCTGTGACTGATGCACTGCAAACCTGTCATTTGACCAGGTTTAAAAAAGATTGTTGTCAGGAGATTTATATGTGCTGGAGGCAAGAGTTCTCGGGGATTAACGACTGCATATGGGGTTTGCATGGCAAGGTTCAGGTAGCAGGAAGGCTGCAGGGGTGACTTCTCTAGAAGCTTCCCCCATGTCTGACAGAGCAGATGCAGGACCCGCCGCTGGCCAAGGCTGAGCCCATCAGTGATGGTGGCAGCACCTTTGGGATGATGTATTTGAGAAGGAGAAAGAGAAAACTGAGCAGGAGCAACTGCAGCCAGAGAGAGGAATTAGAACACGTGAGAGGAGCAGCCCTGCAGAGCCCAAGGTCAGCGCAGAAGCAGGCAGGAGGTGCTCCAGGTGCCGGAGCAGAGGTTCCCCTGCAGCCCATGGAGGTCCATGTGGAGCAGAGATCCTCCTGCAGCCCAAGGAGGTCCATGTGGAGCAGGGGGATGCCCAAAGAAGGCTGTGGTCCCATGGGAAGCCTGCGCTGGAGCAGGCTCCTGGCAGGACCTGTGGTCCTGTGGAGAGAGGAGCCTGTGCTGGAGCAGGGGAGGAGTGTGAGAAGTCCTGCCCTGGGGAGGAAGGAGCAGCAGAGACAACGTGGGATGAACTGACCACAACCCTCTTGGTTTTTGTCTTGATACATTTTGCAAACATCCAGCTCTCACAGTCTATTTGAAATTCCAGAAGTGTATCAGGATTTATTCAGTAGCCAGTAAGAGCAAGAAAAAATGTGCAACATTGCAATGAAAACTGCTCATTAGTAATAAGCTCATTTTCGAGGCACCCACCACATACTAAGAAGAAACAGTTTGCTGTGAGCAAAAGGGTATCACAGCCAGCAGGCTGCAATTTGCCACCCTGCCCATACTCAACTTATTCCTCTTCTACTAGCTTGAAAATGCATTAAAGCAACAAAGCTTGGTGTGCATCCGTGGAAGCCTCCGAGGCATCAGCATCCCTATAGTGATTTTTACTATAGCCATATTAGTTTCTATAGTTAAAGCAGTACGATATATATTAATATGTGATCTTCATGTTAGAAATATCCAAACAATCTGCCCTTAAAATGAGTAAAGGGATCAACTCTGCTGCCACTGGCTGACTGTTAGCTTATCTGTACTGACTTTTAGGTACTAAACTTCCAGGTGAGGAGGGAATTCAGCTCAGTTTTCTTCTATTGATCTGAGAAACTGAATTTATACAAACCTTTCACGGTGAAATCAAAAATCACATGAAAAAACATGGAAAGTGCTGGGGGACAGAGCCTGGGCCCAACATCAGCTGGAGCATGACTTATCACAAACCTTTCATCACATCTTCCTGTGAAATTTAATTTCATCTCTCTCAAAAGGAACTTCACCCAGTGCCAGACCCAACTTGCAAAGCTCGCTGCTGGCCAGCACTAGTGAGGCCAAAGACAAGGCTCTCCTGGTGGAAGCACCCAAGTCTATGCAGGATGATGCCTCTCCACATCACACGCTTTGGCAGCTCAGCAATGGTCAGGTGAAAAAGTACTATTTTTGGACCCAAAGAAGGGTCAGGCAGGAACAGATAAGCAAGCAAAATCACTTCCAGCCCTCTCCATCAGGCAACGGTCTGGATCAGAATGTCATTTCTGGGCCAATTATCTAGTAGACCATGAAGCAACACCTTTTCCTGCTCTAACTACCAAAATGCTTACATTTTTGAGGCCAAAGAGGCATACAAATGACCTCCCGCTGCCTGAGACTGCTGCACATGGCAATAGTTTCATGAATTTCAATTTGATGTTGTTTGCATGTGTTTGTTAGTCAAAATTCCTCATCTTTTATTCCAAGGGACCTGAAGAAGCAACTTCCAGCAGCAACACTCAGAAATGGAGCACAGGACCAGTTTGACAGCTTTGTGCAGACGTATTGATCACATGCACACAAGTGCTGCTGCTCTCTGTTAATCAGGGGGAGCAGTATTAAATGGACAAATGATATAAAAATTCAGAATGTAACAATACAGAACAGTATTTTACTTGTTTCTTCTTCATCACTGATGCACAAGCCCAGGGAAACCAAGGCAGGGTGGTACTTTGTGCTGATGTGAATAAAGTCAAATCAGATCCCAGTTATATTGGTGCAAGATCAGTGTTTGGCCTTCCTCTGGACTGACTTCCTGAGAGCAGGCTGTATTTTGCCATCCACACACTGCCTCTGTGGATCTGTCCTACCTACATCATTGGAATGAGAGGCGTAGCACAAGCATTTGGAAGTGCTGCTCCTCTATTAGCAATAAGATTAATTGAGACGCCGCTGGGCACTTTCCACAGTCAGACCCAGCCACTAATGGCCATTGATTTTTTTTTAAACAGCATGTACAAGTTTAAATGGTGCAAACTCCCCCAGATTCCCTTTCCCTACCTTCATCTCCCCTCCTAGGGGTTAACCACGCTGGAGAGAGGGAAAAACCAGTCCCCTCCTTCCTTTGCCTGCGGCACCAAGATCAGGAAATTCACTGCTAATCACTGCAGTTGTGATTCCTGATTTCAACTGGCAGCACAGTGAATTGAACTGCAGTCCCCCGAGTGCAGAGGCTTCACCAGGCAGGCCTTGAGCTTGTTAGAACTGTGGTGCTGCCATGCGGTTATCAATTTTAAATTAATCTCTACCCCCATTCACACTTATCCCCCCCCCCATCTCTTAAAGTGGCTGCTAAAAATACAAACTCCAGGATACCTTGCTCTAAGACTGAACTAAGTGAAAAATCAGGATACTATTAATTACATGTTTCCTTCAGCCTCAGCACCTGGAAAAATGGATTTCTGCACTGTTTGAGGGATTTGCCTAATCCACTTCCTGCAGTAAAGCCAACCACAGCTCTGGCTGTCTTAGCATCCTGCCATGCAAAACCTCCCTCCCACCACGAGCCCCTCTCGGAGCAGCGGCCCCTCTCCAGGGCTGCAGCAGCAGGAAGCGGGGCCGGCAGTGGTACAGCAGCCAGCCTGGGAATGTGACTGTATGGGTTGAGTGTGTGCTCTTCACTCAGCCAAATCTGCCCTGCTGAGAGGGGCCAGAGCTTGCAGACATCTTGGTCACTCGACTTACCCTGTCTCCAATATCACCTTCACTCTGCAGCAGAGCTGTGCTGTGCAGAGTAAGCAGGAGGATGCTGTGCTGCACTGCACAGTCCAGGCATAACCCCTGACTCCAACCACCTGCCCTGACTGGGTTTGTAAAAATTACCCCCAAACCCATCTTAATGGCTTGTGGCTCCTTCATCAGGCTGGAGCCTGAGCGTTTGTCTCCATTCAAAAGCCGCCTGGCTAATATGGTCCAGGTTTTGTGAAGCCTTTGTAGTTGGCCATGTCCAGCTGAACTAACAAATACCTGCACTCTGGCATGGTGCACATGACAGCACATGTGTGCCTCGACCTTCCAGAGGGCTTTATCTTCTACAGCTGCAATCATTACCCCCACCAAATTGCAGAGGCACCCAAAGGGAGGTCGCCTGGCTTACGAAGGGGGATGTAGAAAAGCAATCAGCTGGCATTTGAGCAGGGGCTCTGCTACCACCTTGGTGTCAAGTCTGAAAAGCTGTGGAGGTAAGTTTATAAATGACTGCAGGCTTCAGCATCCAGTTTGGAATCTATAAACTTCTGAAATCTGTTAGTACTTTATTTGTAATGATACTGCCAACAGACTCCCCCCCACAAAGGTCACAGCACACACTCAGCATTAAATTGCAGTACAACAAATCCTCAGCTATCCATAACCTACCAAATGATAGGGGCAGGCTGGAAGGGGAGACTGGGATAAAGCAGAGAAAGAAAAAAGTCTAGACACACTTTCCTAAAACTCACTGGGGAGTCATTTTAAAATCACTCTATAAGGAAATAATTGAGGTTCTATATACAATACTCCCTTTAAAAAAGGAGTAACACGTCTGACAACCTTAGAAAGTCAGGAGGTCGTTAGAGAGAAGAATGGTTCTCTGTTTGGAAATTTAAATACTATGTGGCCCTAATTTATAAACATTTAAGATTTTATAAACCTGGTGGGAATAAAAGAGCAAAAAAAGCAAAACAAGCCAGAGCCAACTAAAAACCTCCATAAACCCCAAACCCAACTGCCAAGTGAATGAAAACCATCTCCGCAGTTGCACCCCACTTTCCTCACTCCCTAATACTCCAACCCAGATCGCTGCCCTTCAATATGCCACAGAATAAACCCACTATTGTGTGCATCACACAGCATAAACCCCTTACTGTGTGCATCACACACCACAGCAAGCTGAATTCAGACCACAATCACCATATTTAGCGTTATCCCCCTAAAAAAAAACATACGTAGGTGCAAACTGCAGTGATCTTTCTCATCTCGCCGGCAGCTGTCTCCTCAACAGCAGCGGGAAGCCAGCATGTTTCTATGTTATACCTTCTCCTCCCTGAAGCAGAAGCTCTGGGTACACGATGTGGCTGCCACCTTCCAGGTCAGGCCTCCTGGGTCCGTCCATCACCCTCTAGCAAACACTGAGGATACAGTCAAACAGGAGAACAGAAAGGTTGTATCTGGACGTGGCGTGGTAGATGGTGTAGTGGAACAGCTCTTCAATGGCAGCAACAAATAAATATCACGTAAGAAATATGAAAGGCCTATTTCTTCCCCCAAAACCGTGAGAGCTATGGGAAGAGCTATGGGAAGCTCTTTCACGGCTATAAGAAGCCACTTGAGCAGAGACTGTCAGGGAAGATGCAGTCTATCACCTTCTGTGTACTACATGATGTGCACTGGCCAGAATGGCTCTGGGGACCACCGATCTTCACCGTTCGGTCTCCACACCTCCTCAAGCCACAAGATTACCAACACTATTTCAAGGGGAACATAATATAGATGAAAAAATTACTGCAGAAAAATAACCTACTATTCCTCTTACAGCTCTCTCGTTATCCTTCATGTGAGAGCTGCTTCTCCACACCAGTTATGGAGAGAGGTTCAAGCAGAGGAACCATACTATTTACCTCAAGGCAACCCTGCACTGAAACCTCACCAAGTTTTTCCTGACTACAGATAAACTCAAAAGTATCCCTCAAAATGTAAACCCAGGAAGGGACTTTGAGGAAACTCTGGCTGCAGATGAACTGACTGGTCACGATGGGGACTGACCCAAACCTATGGCCCACCCATCACTCCAAGTTCAGGAGAATTTGGATTCTTACCTGAACTTCATGGCTCAGGTCTGTTTCTAATTGTAGCTAAATATGTCACTCCATGCTGTAGGGCCTGACTTCTTTCTGGCCCATCTCAGCTGCCTTTTTGACCTGTGCAGCCTGCTCAAGAACCAAGATCAAGAAAGTTATGCCTACTGAGTGTGAGGATTAGTGAAAAACATCCACACAGAATGTCAATGAGGGGGCATCACACACTTCTCCCATTAAAATTCAGTAGGTTTTCTAGTCCTTCTGGCCTCAGAGCATTTGCATAGTATAGGGTCAGAGAGACATCCTGATTCCACTATAGCTGCACTGTTTAAAGGGTCATAATGGTGACATATGAAAATAACCCAACTTTAATTGATACCCGGGCTGCTGGCTGTTGAATTTGAAACTCCCCCTGGCCCCATCTCTGGTATATCTAATGTACAGTAGACTCACCAGCAGATGCCGAGAAGGCAGCTTGGTTTCTCAGTTGCATTAGCAGAGCTTTAAAAATAATTGTTGAGTTGTCCACAAGATGTCCACCCTCCTTTTCGAGCTTCTGAAGCTCTTAGTAATGCCCACTGCAGCAGTAAATGTCCTCAGAGCTGGCAAGTTATTTAATTGCACATCTCAATTGTAGCATCTCAGGAGAAGGTAAAAACCCCCATGTTTTTTACTTTAAGCTTTCACAGTTGCTTTAATATTTTATCAGAGGTCCAGTTATGACTCAAACCTCACCAAAAGTAGCAGAGATGTAGGTGTGTTCATGAAGTTCTCTTCTGGTTTTCTTGCTGCTATCAATTCCCAAATCATACAGACAAATGGCAATTACAAATGACACATAATTCTTAGCTTGTGCTCAGTCAGCCATTAACTCCTGTAATAACCCCGCTGCTGGGCTCAGGACCACATGTTACGGGACACTGAAAGATTCTTGGCACAAACCAGACCAGTTGCTTTGCTTATTTTTTACGCATCGTATCCTCTGTAACAAGAAAGATGATGGCTGATTCTGGTCAGAACAGGGAAGAAAGAGTTACCTGAAGAGTTACAGCATGGCAGCTATAATTGCATTGCTGCTTAACTACTCATCACTTCTTAACTATCATTTCTGTGGCACTTGCCATGATTCAGTTCAGGCTCAGTTCTGGGATAGAATAAAAGAGGAACGCTGTTTACCAGTGAGTCACTCAGCTGAGAAAATCAAGGAATTCTGATGAAAACCCATTCTACATACTATGAAACTATCGCTACTGTATTTGCTGGTGATGTAGAAATGAGGTATTACTGCACTTCTCTGCGTTACAGATCAAGAGTAAAAAGCCCATTATTTAGTCTCCTAACATTACTAGACCCTTTAATGGTTCTAACCACATCTTCATTTACGGAAAAAGTGCTTTTAAAAATTAAATCCTGTGGGTTATTGGGATGTGTTATTAACAGAGAATGTTCAACAGTATAAAAGAGTGCCAAGAATAAGGGGATGAAATTGTTGCCACATAAAGCAGAAGTCCTAACAGAGGTACTCATGTACCAAGTGGCCACACTTGAAGGAAAATGCTAAAAGTGCTGCTGTGCCCTGCAGCAGCTACTGCTGCGTCAGTGTCCTCTCTACAGTTTGGTTATCATCTAATGAATCATTTTGCCATTGCAAATGGTTTATTTTATTGAAGTTCTCCTTTCTGTTGGTTGCTCTACCATTAATGGCCTTGATAGGTAGGAGAAAACCAGAATCTTTCTCCCAGTCTAAATAAGTTCAAAATTCACTGTTCCACGC